>NC_135019.1:7522500-8132500 GCF_051020955.1 Megalopta genalis | reverse complement strand
ATCGCGTAAAATCTGTCGTCTATTCACAGCGAAATGCATCGATTGCTCGAACGTCTCCGAACATTCTCAACGCCGATTTCGCTCTTCCAAGAAATTCGCGATCCGCTTTGCTGACTGCGCGACGATAATTTTCAGCGGGAACTCCGTGGAATGCCCGGTCCCGTCTATGAATCGAATTGTCCGTTCGGTCGACGCTTCCTAAGCGGATCGATTCGCGGCCAGGTCAACGATGCCAGGCGTATAAACGTGGCCCCGCTGTTCCCGGAATATTCGATGTCGCGCGCGCGGTTCCAGTCGCGGCGTGCCCTCTCGAAAACAATCACGGCCCAGACGGATCCGGAGCGGACAGATGGAATCGCGCTCACGTGTCCCCGCAATCTTCTCTTTTCACGGGGCGTTCATAAATCTTTACGCGGGTTTATTCCGGCTTTACTCGCCTCCTAGTCGCGATTAACCCCCCGGCCATTAGACCGGAGGGGGAGGCGATGGTGGCAACGGCCGGGGGAGAGCGAACGATGTTTCTTTCACGAGACACATGCCCTGCCAAACTGCCTTTCCACGTGTACGACACGACGACACTCGGCGGAACGTTAGCGTTCGCCAAGGCAGCACCGATCGATGCCCACGAATTATTGAGACCACCGGCTAGAATTTCGGGGTTCGCTGCTCTATCTCTTCGTCTCTCTCCCTCTCTCTTTCTTTTCGTCTCTCTCTTTCTCTCTTTCTCTTCGTCTCCTTCTCTCTCTCTTTCTCTTCGTCTCTCTCTCTCTCTTCGTCTCTCTTTCTCTTTCTCTTTGTCTCTCTCTCTTTCTCTTCGTCTCTCTCTCTCTTTCTCTTCGTCTCCTTCTCTCTCTCTTTCTCTTCGTCACCCTCTCTCTCTTCGTCTCTCTCTCTCTCTTTCTCTTCGTCTCCTTCTCTCTCTTTCTCTTCGTCACCCTCTCTCTCTTCGTCTCTCTTCGTCACCCTCTCTCTCTTCGTCTCTCTCTCTCTCTCTTTCTCTTCGTCTCCCTCTCTCTCTTTTTCTTCATCTCTCTCTCTTCGTCTTTCTCTCTCTCTCTCCGTCTTTCTCTCTTCGTCTTTCTCTCTCTCTCTCTCTCTCTCTCTCTCTCTCTCTCTCTCTCTCTCTCCGTCCCTCACTTTCTCTCCTATCTACATAACATTTGAACCCTGTGTCATTCTCTCCGCCTCTCTCCCAGAAAAAATATACTTCCTGTTTACCGCAGATTTTCGAAATAAATCCTGCCGACAGCACAGAACAAGCAACTAAACTGCACCGATCAATGAACTCCCGCTTATAAACGGTCCCTTTTTAAAATTGCTATATAAGGAAACCGTGTATATTTTACAAAGTTTTTCGAACGATTGAAAATAGTAAATCTGTCACGGCGACTGGCTTGGCGACTTATCCTGTCGACCGAATTTTTCACCATATTTTCGATTGTTCGTTTGGACATTCTTTCTATAAGGTAATTAGTAAATGAAAGATTTAGTCTTTCCAAGAGAACATGAATGGAAGCTTTGTCGCTGTTTTACAATTTTTTGAAAGTAAAAATCGTACGAAATGACCAAGTTGTTCGTTGTTTCCGAAATCCTTTTGTCGTAGTACGTCACAGTTGGCAATTATTGGGACGTCCGAATTGCAACAATTTTATCGATTCAAAAACTAGAAACTGTGTTTCTAAATACAGGGTTTTCGAAAGTTTTAATGATTGTAGAAACGGCCGCAGTTTGAGGAGAATACAGTTGTTTTGATCCCAGAAGTGAACTCTTTAAATGCTCGCAAAAAAGAACAACTTTAAATGCTCGCAAGAAATTAACGAATTAACAAATTTAAAAAACTAATGTCTGAATAAATTAAACTACATTGTAGAATACTCTATGCGGAATACCGGCATAAAATTTGAAGTGAATCGGAAGGATGGTTCCGCGAGATTTTGCGACGACCAGGTTAAAAAATGTAGTTTCGAGAAAAACATAAAAGAAGCTTTAAGGTAAATTTTCTCTCCGATAAAGTAAGATTTTTCAAACTTCACTTCCAGTTGCTGGACGTTCGAATTTCAAAATATCGCTTTGACATAACATCCTGCGCACTTGAAACTTTATGAAAATCGAAACAAAAAATCGATTCTTTTGAAATCGTTAGCATAAAAAGACTTCCCTTTCTCCCCTAAAAGACAGATTGTCACAATTAATCGGTAGACTTGCTCTTTTGAATAAAGCGAGGAACTCCGAACAATATTAAACGGTATTTTCTCAACAGTAATTTAAAAAAAAAACTAACAGCTGCCCCTCTCTCTTTTGTTCACCTCAGACGGTTGCCTATTTTCTAATGCAAGAACTGCGGTAGCAGCAACGTCGCCTCGCCGCCCAGCATGTACACATAAAAATAATGCGCATTCTTTGACCTACTTATTTGCGAAACGTGATTTATCGTCTCCGTCTCGCGTAGTCTGGCGGTCTTGATCGCGTCGATCGGTGATTTTGATCGTTCCGTCTCTTCCGGGCCGGTTTCCGGCGAATGGCGCTCGCCTGGCCATCACCGCGAGGTCGTAAAAGACTGGAATTTCCGCTGAAATATCTGGGAAGCGCGAAGCTCCGGGTCATCCGGGCGTCTCTGCAGCCTCGTGCAAATTCATGAACGAGTTGCTGACCGTTTCGCGGCGGCCGTTCCGCCAAGTTTTCGGCCTCTGCTGGCGACGATTAGCGTGCGTGCGATCGACCGGCTCTTAAATTCAGTGTGCTCGATGCCGAGTACTTCACCGAAAAAAAGGCTATCGGCTACTTATCCGCAGGTACTCGTCCGATCTCAAAATCGTCCAGCCGAACCCTTTCGAGCCAGAAATCCAAGCTGCCTCCACGCCGATCGCGAAATCGATCAGGTTCGTCTCTGAATTATACAGGGTGTCCCAGAAATGTCTCGCAATCTGAAAGTGGCGGCTTCCTCAGGTCATTCGAAGCAACTTCTTCCTTTACAAAAATGTTCTCCGAGGCACCGTTAACGAGTTATTAACGAAAAACAGTGACCAATGAGAGGCGAGATCAGCTGCCGCGAGGCGGCCGAGCCAACGGCGCTAGCTGTCGAGCGGTCGAATCCAGCTCAGCTGGCGCGAGGCGGCCGAGCCAACGGCGCCAGCGGTCGAGCGGTCGAATCCCAGTTCCGCTGATTGGCTCGGCCGCCTCGCGCCAGCTGAGCTGGGATTCGACCGCTCGACCGCTGGCGCTGTTGGCTCGGCCGCCTCGCGTCAGCCGTACTCAATTCTTATTGGTCACTGTTTTTCGTTAATAACTCGTTAACGGTGCCCCGGAGAAAATTTTTGTAAAGGAAGAAGTTGCTTCGAATGATCCGAGGAACCTGCCATTTCCGGATTGCGAATGTGTACAAAAATCTGTACAAGAATCTGTACAAAAATCTCAAAGCATTATTTTGGAAGTTCGAAGGGGCTGAAGAGGGAGAAGCCGGGAAGTTCCGAGAGGTTCCAGCGAACGATCGAGTCGGTAATTAATCGGCAAATCATGATCGAATCGGACGCGTGCAGCGACGTCGATTGGAAATAAGCGAGCGAGCGAGCGAGCAAGCTTCCAGGGATTTTAGCGCGAGTGGAAGAGCTCGGGCCATGGTCAGACGTGACCGAGAATCCTTCGACGGAATCTTAAGCGGCGCGAAGTGGCGTTCCATCGGAACGGGCTTGGCGAAATGAAAAGCCGGCCATTAATATTCAACGCGGATCCGCGTGTCGGCAGTAAGTGAAAGAAGTCCGACTATGGTCGGACAGGAACAAAGTTCCGTTTGAAAGCGTTATCGGTGACTTCCGGCGGCGCGTCACGGTTCGCCGAGCAGGCTCTCCGCTCGCGCTCGATGCACCGGCGATCGCATTATTTCGCGGTAACTCTGTGAAAACGAGTCCGAGCTCGCGACCGACATTCTCGCCGGCTCGCCTAGTTAATGAAGTTTTTGTCGGCGCGGCGCGGCGCGGTACGCGGACGGCCGCCTGTTACGCGGCATAAAAATTTCACCGGGACTCCTCTCCTTTTCGGAATGGCTATTAGCGGCGCGGCCCGGCCCGGTGTATCGATTTGCATACCGGCTTTGAGCCGATCGGCCAGCCTGCCGACTAAACACTCCTGCCACCAATAGACGAATACATTAATGGAGGATGAAACGATCGCGAAATGAACTTGTATCCGCCGGCCGATATCGGCCTGATAAAAAACATCCTGCCGAATCTGCTGCTGCTGCTGCGCTCGATAGTTCGATAAATCTGCATCAAGTAGAATATCTGGTTACCGCCGGGCCGCGCGTGTACAGGCTTTTCTACCGATTTTACCCGGCCAATTTCTCCGCGTGTTCCCACGCGTTCTAACCGGCCGAAAAATCATCCTTTTCGAGCGAACCGTGCCACGAATCAACCGGATTTACGGGTTCCTGGTTTAGAAAATATAATCCGGTGAAATACCCCGCGGACGTTGTCGAGTTCTCTGCCGATTTTGCGATCGAGACGCCTGCGCGCGCGCGTCGATATATTTATCGAGCCGACAAATCATCCTTTGCGGGGCACAGAACTATATTTCAAATCAACTCCGATCTAAAGGGCCGGTTGTGATGTTTAGAAAAAATGGTCGAGTGAAATTCGTCGGAAATATTATTGAGTTTTCTGCCGATTTTCCGATTTTCCTGTTGCGAAGCAAATAATCGCTCTCTTTCTCAAGACCGATTAGGTCAATCTATGTTCTGCATGAACTGGATCCGTATATAAATGTTCGCTACTTAATCAATCAGCTTCTTTTGACGAGTATACTCGTCATAACATAAAATGTTGTCGCTTCTTCGTGACGATTATACTTATCGGAAGCAGCTAACTGCTTAAGAAGAATATATGCGCATTTCGATATTCTTCATTAAATTATATATTATATTATATAAATATATAATGTTGTATTTAACCGTTTGAGTCCCAAGCAGCGCGATCGTGCTGTTCAGATCTTGTATCGCGATCAAACTTTAGTGACGCGCGTACATCGCATAGCTGCTTTTTCTCATTTCTTTTTCTTTTCGTTGTGTTTGTCAATCTCGACGAGCGCTATCGCGCCGCTTGGTTCTCTTCGCAATCAATGAAGACAAGCGCTATTACGCTGTCCGCCACTTTTCGACCGTGTTTTCTGAATAATCCCTGGGACTCGAACGGTTAAACAAACTGTGAAGAGAATCAAACGTGTACAGTATAATTGCGATAAGTTATACGCTTCTCAAAGAGATTGCAGCAGAGAAATGGCTCACAAGCTTCCGGCAAGCGAAGCGTTAAAAAGATCGATCGTCTTGGCAGCTTCCTCGATCGTTTTTAAACTGGTCTCCGTAAAAAATTATACACGTTCCAGAAGTCCTGTATTTAAACGGAATACGAAGAAAATTAACGGTATAATTAACACGGTATAATTACAGTGACTCGTACACTTTTCAAAGAGATTGCAACAGCTAGCAAAGACAGACATAATCGAACGAAATTTGCCGCAGACGTTATCGACTTTTCTACTGAATTTCTGCAGGAAACGTCTGCGTCCGTTTCACCGAGACGTCCAAAGCAAAACGGGCCGTTTCTCTAACGACGCGAATCTACGCCGCGAATGAACAGAACCGTCGCGCGGTCGCCCGGGCGTAAATCCAGTGCCGTTTTCGGTCCTAATAAGGGCGCCCGGGTTCTCGCGATTCGCAGCGATTTCGCGTAACGAACGGAACAAACGAGCCTCCTGGAACCGTGACAGGCCGCTTCCGTCCCGCAAACAGCGCCGCGGAAGTCGAACAAAGTGAATTTATAGCGGAGAATTAAGTAAACAACGGGAGACGCGAAAGAGCAATCGAATATCCGCGGCGCGTGCGTTCGTCGAGCGACGTCGCATATACAAAACCGCGTAAACATCATAAGCGTCTACAGAGAGAGAGAGAGAGAGAGAGAGGTAACGTTGGTCGCGACTACAAATATTGATTGTTCCGACTATTAACTATTCGGCGGCCGATAACAATCCCCGATTTTTTCCGGCCGGTCGTTTCCTCGTGTCGGAAACGGACGAACGGAACGACACGGTGCGGTATTAAACGCGGTTCGACACCGGTCGCCGAATGTTTTCAGCTCGCTCCTGATCCTCGATCTTCCGTTTACAGCGACTGGCTCGATCAATCGCGAGTACAGCAATTTCTCCCGGAAATGTCAAATGTCGGGTTGCTCGGATGTTCCTTGTGCTGGTCCTACGCCTGTGTATTTTATTGCTACGTTGGTGCTAAGGGTCGACGGAGTTGGTCAAGCGTGAGATGGTATGTTTCGGTGTGAGTCAGGTTAGGAAAACCTCAGGGTTACAAGGTACAGTAATTTCTCCCTAATTAGATACGATTATTCGAGCTTTGAGCTTCGTTTTTATAGTTGTTGGTAATCGGAGACTATAAAAACGAGCCGCAAGGCTCGAATAATCGTAGCTACTCTTTCTAAATTGTTCATTTTTGTACGCAGTCTAAGCGCGAATTAGGGAGAAATTACTGTACGTGGTAGGTACTAGGTAGGTGACCATGGAATCGTGGCATGTGACCTTCGAATTGTCTTCGAATCGTGGCATGTGTCCTCCGAATTGCCTTCGAATCGTGGCATGTGGTCTGCGAATAGCCTTCGAATAGTGACAGGTGGCCTCCGAATTGCCTTCGAATCGTGTCGTGTGATCTCCGAATTGCCTTCGAATCATGGCATGTGGTCTCTGAATAGCCTTCAAATCGTGGCATGTGGTCTCCGAATAGCCTTCGAATAGTGACAGGTGGCCTCCAAATTGCCTTCGAATCATGTTACGTGGTCCCCAAATTGCCTTCGAATCGTTGCATATGGCCTCCGAATTGCCTTTAAATCGCGTCACGTGGCCTCAAAATTGCCTTAGAATCATGTCACGTGGTCTCAGAATTGCCTTCGAATCGTGGCAAAAAATTAGTAATAAAAAAGTTAAGTCATTCATTTTTGTTCTAACATTCACATTAGCCAGCACCAGCATGCTGACCCCTTCTTACCGCCTAGCCCGAGTTCTTATAAAAACGAACCGCGAATCGCGATAGCATTCTCAGATCTGCCGGTTTCAATTCCGATCTCCGAACATTTCCGGGAGAAATTACTGTATCGCGATTCTCGACGCCGAGCCGCGTCGCCGTCTCGGAAACTCTCGCGCAGATTGGCTGGCCGGCTAATTGGACGCGAGACCGAGCGACGAAAACAAATCAGCCTCGATTTTAATCGTCCAGTCGAGTCTGCTCGCCGTTCTCGTCTCTTTTCCCGCGGAGTTTCCCGATTTTTGAGCCGCGACACCACCGATTTCCATCCTCGCCGACCATTTTTCAACGCGGAACGCGTTCGCCAGGAAAAACCGCGGCAAGTCGCGCGAGAGCTTTTCGTCAATCATTACGAAACTCCGACATTTAATTAAGCCCCGGCGGCGGATGCCGCGATATTGCGACATGCGTGTCGCGACGCCCGCGCGCTCTCTCTCTCTCTCTCTCTCGCTTTCTCTCTCTCTCTCTCTCTCTCTCTCTCTCTCTCTCTCTTTCCATCTCCCCGCTGTCCTCCCTCCTCGCACGAGCAATATTGACACGATTGGGAGCGCTCCAGCGGCATCGGTATTTATGCGTAAATACGAGCATCGTGCAATAAATAGAATGAAGTATTATAGATATTGTCCGCGCCCGGATTAATCCCGCGCGCGTATTTACACGCGTGCCGAACGGCGCCGGGCGATACTCTCTTCATTTTTTAAATGTATCCGCTACCGGCCCCGCACCGTCCACCTCTATCATCGATATTTTTAGGCGGAAACTGCGACCATGTTTTCGAGAACCGGCAGAATTCCAGCAGCGCTGAAACATCAGGCTGGGTCACGCTAAACGTTCAGGTATTATTAATCCTTTTACACTCGAACGATGACTCTGAGGCGCCGCTGAAATTATCGTAACTTGTATTCCAAGATAATTTCTATATCGACGAAGTTTCGATTTAAAAAATCGTTGAAAGCGTAACCGTTATATGAATCATTCTGTAGAAGTCAATTTCGTATGCATAAAATGCGCTCCGTCGCATAAAATGGAGATACTACGAGTCAGAAAAATAATTTTAAATTTATACAATTAAAATGGCTGCGAATGCAAAGGGTTAACACTGCTGCTTTCTTTTGGTCTGTCTAAACCGAAATAAAATTTACGAAGTTTTTGAAGGCCCGATGTTTTTCTAAATATTTCATTTAATTATACTCTTCGCATAATACTTGTATACCTAAAAATTGTCGTATGTAGTGAATCAGCGTACTATTTCCGGCGTACAAGAGTACAATATTAAACAAACAAATTCAGAATAGGCGAACAGAATGCACAAGTTTCGATTATCGGACGATTGTATACTTAAAAATTGTCGTATGCAGTGAATCAGCGTACTATTTCCGGCGTACAAGAGTACAATATTAAACAAACAAATTCGGAATAAGCAAACAGAATGCACAAGTCTCGTTTATCGGACGATTGTATACTTAAAAATTGTCGTATGCAGTGAATCAGCGTACTATTTCCGGCGTACAAGAGTACAATATTAAACAAACAAATTCGGAATAAGCAAACAGAATGCACAAGTCTCGTTTATCGGACGATTGTATACTTAAAAATTGTCGTATGCAGTGAATCAGCGTACTATTCCCGGCGTACAAGAGTACAATATTAAACAAACAAATTCGGAATAAGCAAACAGAATGCACAAGTCTCGTTTGTCGGACGATTGATCGATTTGCAAGCAGCAGGCGACCAGATTGCGCGACCGAATTTAATTTCCACGGGGCCATTAGCAGCGGTCGGGGAGCTTGAGTTGCCCTCGAAACTTGAACTTGGACGACGTCGGGGTGGCAAAGTGCCGGTCTGCACGGTTTGTCCCGGGGCTCCGGCACTTTGACGCTGGCCGCCGACACGGAGATCCGGGCCGATACATAACGAGATGAGCGGCGTTGTTCTACACCTAATATCGCGTTCGACGAGAGCGCGCGGACTGTCGCCGGGGCCCCTGTCGCTGAAGTTTCGTGTATCGCGAAGTTTACGGGATCGTTAAAAGTTTGCAAACGGCGCGGAATCGGGCCGGCGCGGCGCGGCGCGAGCGAGCCGAGGCACGCCGGCTGGTTCGACGGGACGCGACACCCTCGCGGGACCGCAAAACACCGATCCGGAAACAATAAACTCGATCATCTTCCGTCCGCGTCGAAGGCTCGTCGTCGGGTTTCGTCGGCCCCCGTCGACACGCGTTCGGCTTCGTGTCCGCTTCGAATCGTCGAATCGTATTTCCGATAGCGATCGGTCTGGTTTTTTTCCCCTATCCGCTACTCTACTGAATATTTATTTGTTTGTTTATATGGAGAAAACAATTCGGTTGATACACGTATACCGCGGGCGTATGAAGCGCGGAGGCGAGCTGGAAAAATATTAAAACGTTTCGACGGGAAGAGTCGAGGGTGGAGGGGGGACGGTCGGAGTACATTAATCGAGAGTATCGACACGCAAAAGGAACGCGCGGAACAAAAATTCCGCGTACAAAGAGTCTGGAAGTTTCGCGAGTAGCGGAACACGCTCGAGCGTGTCGGAGATGTTTACTTCGAGCATGACATGGAGCACCATTCATCCGGGTCCTCGGAACGTTCGGTGGCATAAACAAGATCCTCCAAAGACCCGGTTAAAGTGCGCCCCGTTTCCAAGCCTCGGTCTCTCCATTGATACTCTGGTAAACGGGGGGTCACAGGGGATCGGCAAGCAAAACGTACATTCACGTCGCCGGTCATTAACATTAATTGGCGGAGTTCTGGTTAATCGGTCAAATGAGGAGCAGTGATTTTCGTCTGGGAATTAGCGCGGGAGCCAAGGCACCGGGGTCAAAGGTTGCCCGGCATTCGGCTGCCGTAATATCGTCGCGTAAGAAGGGGTTCGGTCAATCGTCGGTAAGCCCGATAATTAATCGACTCGCGGCCGCGCGCGGATCGTTTAGGAGCTAATGGCACTTTGACCGTCTCGAAACGAGCCGGACCCGATACGCTCGATTGTTTCGAACGCCGCGCAACGCCGTGCTATAACGTCGCGCTGCGCCAAAAGCCGCACTCTCGGCCGACTATCTCGTCCGGATGATTGCCGAGAATTATCTTACGTCTGTGCGGCGCGCGGGCCACTTTCGAAACTCGCGACCGGTGAATTAAGGGAATGAAAGAACTTTCGTCCGCGTTCGCCGGGGCCACGGGTAAACGGCGTGTTACCAGCTCGGCCGCATTAATTACTTCGCCGCGAATTTCGCCCGGGAACACAGACCCAGCCGGAGGAATTCAATCTTCATCGAATCGGCCACTTTATAAATTCGTCTCGATTCTCTTCGTGTTTGAGTTTCATCTCGCAACCGCGTCGCTCCGCCGCGTTCCAACGATCTGCGCGCCGACGATGGGCGGATAGTCTTTCAAACGTGGTAGTGGATCGCGACACGAATCGCGCGACGACTCAATTTATCGTTGGCGCGACTTTGTTGTTGGCGAAAATTGTTACATCTTTTATAGGGCAGTGGACTGTATTCGTAGCCTGACGACTGGTCGATGAAAAGCCGGGCTGCGCGAAAATTGGTTTTTGATATTGTTAATAGACTGTAAATATTTGTATGTTCTCATGTAACAGAGAATTTGGCAAATAAACATTTTTGAAATAGTAGTTATGCTATTTTTATATGTAACTACTACGGTAAATTCTCTCCAATTGTCCGACAGCTCGTGAACAAATATGGACAATTTAGGAAGAGGAGACACGATTGTCAACAACTGCAAATCGTATCTATCGTATTTAATAGTACTACGATCGTATCTCCTCTTCCCAAATTGTCCATTTTTGTGTACAAGTTGGAGGACAATTGTGGGGAGAATTTACTGTCCTTCGAAACAAGCTCATCTGCCAAATTCTGAATTGCATGAGAAGATAAGAATATTTACAGTCTATTTACCATTTCAAAAATCAATTTTTCCCCAACCCCGATCAAAAGCGAGGTGAAGAATGAACAGCTGATCGCGAAAGAATTCCAACGCCGTTTCAAACGGAACAACTTCTTCAAAATTGGACCAAAAGACATGTCAGAGAGGGGCCAGTTTACCAGGCAATGTCTACAAAATCATATTTCGAAGCCGCAATTGTTTGAAATAATAAAGATAATAAACAGATTTGAGCCGTTTATTTCGAAAGTGGCATAAGTCCCTTTGTTTTTAAGTCGATATACTTAAGGGTTTGCGTCTGAACACGTTTAAAAATATGGATGCTAACTTTCGAGAAGATTTACTTGTATTTGTTATCCGAGGATACTGATATTTTTCTCGGTATAAATAATTTCGTATAAACATTAAAAAAGTCACCACTTTTCATTACGGTAAAGTGACTTATGCCACTTTCAAAATAAACGAGCTCATTTATCGAAGCCACTTGTAACCGTGATATCGGAACAAATTGAGAACTTGCTCGCCGATTATTCGGCAGCGAATTTTAATTGTAAGCTGTCCGGACGCGAGGAATCGAACGGTCGTTTAGAAAGAAAAAGAACCACGACAGCTTGTCCCGCTTCTGCCACTCGACTCGACAATAAGAGATCTTGTTCGCGAAGACGTTCGCCGCTGGGACAATGGATCCATCGTAAGAAATCCGAAGCGTGTTGCGACTCGAGTAGAAACTCGAGGAAAGCCTCCGGCTACAGAACAAGTGGCCATTCAAGACGAACGAGGGACCGGTCTATGTAGTATAGCGACAGTGACTTTTCTGTTTGTAATACAAGTAAAGAAAGACTCGGAATTTCTCCCTCAATTCGATTATGAGATTACAGTCAGAGGATGTTTACGAACTCCGGGGCTCGTGGAAACGGCCGGATCATCTCGACTTCAGCTGCGCGGACGGAGAGACTCTCCGGCCTCGTCTTCTGCTAATTTCTGCTAATTTCTGCTAATTAAAGCGAGCCGCTTCCCGCAAAGCGCGCGGAGGAAAAGCGTAAATACGCGGAGAATGGGCTGGAAGTCGAGTGGCGTGGGAGAGAAGGGCACAGAGAGGGAAAGAGAGAGAGAGAGAGAGAGAGAGAGAGAGAGAGAGAGAGAGAACAGGAATAGAGAGACACGTCGCGAAAGAAATTTAAAATCGTCTGGCGTGTTTGCCAGTGAGCTTTTTTTCAAGCGGGCTACCGTCAAAGCTCCGGCCGGAACGACGCGATGAATGAAGACACAGGCGCAGCTCGACTGCGCGACTCTTTCCCTTTCCTTTTCCCTTTCCCTTTCTCCTTCTGCCAAATCGCCCCATCGACTGGAATCCTTTCAACTTTGTCCGCTGGTAAATCCGCCTTTGCCCGGCGGAAGCGACAGCAGGCCGCTGTCAACAGATTTACCTCGGACCAGGCTCAAAAGCTCCCGCTGAAAGCTGGCTCCCGTGAAAAAGCACCGCGGGGCGGAGCTCCTGTCTTCGGACGAGTTGCCACAGTTTCGAGGGGCCCAATTAACAGTATCATCCGGGGGGTCCAATTAACAATATCATTCGGGGCCCATTGACATTCGACAAAACATAAAGATGCCTAACAGAACACGACCGCTCCTATTGGGTTGGCAACTAAGTAATTGCCGATTTCAGTTATAGATGTCTTTCACTCCCATTTTTATGATATTCGTAAATGTTATATTATAAAATTATTATTATTATTATTAATGTTATTTTTTATTATCCGTGAATGTTAGCAACTGGACAAATTGAATGCAGCGGTCAAGGAAAAGCAACCAGAATTGGTCGATCGTAAAGGCGTCATTTTCCAGCAGGACAATGCTAGGCCGCACACGTCTTTGTCCACTCGGCAAAAATTCATGGATATTGCTTGGGAATTGATGTTACACCCATCATATAGCCCTGATCTCGCGCCATCGGATTACCACTTATTTCGATCCCTGGACAACTCCCTTCGTGGTAAAACTTTTAACGACGATGACGCTGTAAAATCTCACTTAACTCAGTTTTTGGCCGAAAAGGATCAGACTTTCTTCGAGCATCGAATTTTCAAGTTGTCAGAGAGACGGCAAAAGGTCATCGAACAAAATGGAAAATACATTACAGATTAAACTTCGTTCCAAGTAAAAAAAAATGTTTTATTTCATCGAACAAATCGGCAATTACTTAATTGTCAACCCAATATTTTCAGATCTTTAATTATCTCCGTTATACAGGCTGTTTCATGGTAAAACCGACGATCTTTGGACAGTTATTTTATTTTTGTTTAGGCGGATAAGATGTACAGATTACATCTTTTTCCAGGACTTTCGTGAGGAAATTAAAATTAAAATTTAACGTAGAATCGTGGAAATCGCTTTCGAAACGAGAATGGGCTCAAGTTTCATTACACATCCAATATTAATAAAGGCTAATAGTGTGTTTCAAAATGGGCCTTTCAAGTTTGTACGCAACCATATAGATAACATCTACAGGGTTATATTTGAAAACTTGTTATCTAAGTATCTCGAAAACAAGACATTATCCAGAGAAATGTTAAACACAAAAGTTATTCAATTTAGAAGAAGAACAGACTTTTATATAAAATATTCTGTTTTATCATATTCTATGCTACGAGGATATTTAACATTAGATTTACGGAGCACAAAAAGACAGCAGTTTTATATTAGTTTATAAAAATAACGATAAGACATTTATCATGATTTCTAACAAGTGCTATTCCTATAACGTATAAATTGAATAAATAACTCATAAATGCATCTTTACGATACGAATAATCGTAAATTAAAGAATTAGTGACCCGTCATTTCGACGGGTTCCGTAAATCTAGCGTTAATTGAATGAAAAATTTGTAGTACACGCTCGTGGTTGACTGACACAAACGGTTGCCGCAGACACAATGGCCGATCGATCGGGACAGAACAAAGCGTCACAGATGAGAAATTTCGGAAACTTCGTGTACACAATGTGCATTGAGAATAGGGGTCACGCGCGACCCGAGCAAGCAGCGTCCGCGACCGCCCTGGAGCGAGCTTTATGGATCGCCTAACGGCGAGGAGCGTCGACACCTCGAGATCGTAGACAAACGTTGCGATCGGCGGGGAAAATTACGAAAGCCGTGTGTCGATGGTCTTCTCGGATGTCGGAGGGGGGAACGGCGAGGCCACGATGAAAAAGGAATCGAGCAGCGTATCCGGAAGATAGGGGAAGAAGCTCGTAACTTGGCGCTGGGGTGGGCGCATCGCCGGATTATCGGAAATTCAACGCCATCCTGTTTCGTGCAAGTAAACACCGTTGAACTGAATCGTCCATCTGGAAGATTACGTGGGATCGGGATCCGATCGTTGCTGGAATTCGAAGCGGAGCGTGGATCCGCAGCCGGGGCGCTCCGATCCGACCTTCGCCGACTCTCCCGGACCTCTTTCCAGATAATACAGGAAGCCGTATCTCTACGCCATGCCGTGCTATGCCGATCGAGGAACCGACGACCGCGCTATCCCGTGGAATTAACCGAATCACAAGGACGCGTCTTTTGCCCCGGGATTTTCGGCCCGGCCATAAACAGGAAGGGGAGCGAATGTTTTATCGTACGAGCTTCAACGGCCGTCGTTTATTCCTGTCCGAGGAACGAGCCGATTCCGAGCTTGCGAAGCTACTTTCGAAGATAGTCGATGGTACTTCCGCGAGTACCTCCCTGCATCGATGGAGCCGGGAATTCTTTTAACGACATAATCTCGTGCTGGAAAGCCGCCGAGGAGAATAACGGCGAATGACCGGGGCGATCCTGCCTTTAATTCAGGGGCTGCGATTTGGATGGTGGAGGTGGAAAGAAACGGTGCGAGGTTTACGGAGAAAATTTGGGTAGGCGGTGCGCGGTAGTTTCTCCCAGAAATGTTCGGAGGTCCGGATTGAAATCGGCAGAGCTGAGAATACTGAGTCGCGATTCTTCGGGCTTCGCGGCTTGTTTTTATAGAAATGCGGGGCAGTCGGAATGAAAACGATGACTTGACTTTTTTATTTTTAATTTTTCGGCACGATGGCAATTCGGAGGACACATGCCACGATTCGAAGGCAATTCGGAGATCAAAGTGACACGATTCGAAGGCAATTCGTAGGTAATTGGCCACGTGACACGATTCGAAGGCAATTCGCAGGTCACGTGACACGATTCGAAGACAATTCGGAGGGCTATGATACGATTCGAAGGCAATTCGGAGGTCACATGCCACGATTCGAAGATAATTCGAAGGCAACGTGCCACGATTCGAAGATAATTCGGAGGCCACATGACACAATTCGAAGATAATTCGGAGGCCACGTGACACAATTTGAAGGCAATTCGGAGGTAGCAATAAATTACATAGTCGTAGGACTAGAACAGGGAAATTCACAGCAACCCGAAATTTGACATGTCCGGGAGAAATTACTATATTTGGAACTGGTAAAAAAGATAGGGACTATGAGGATGCGTGTTAGTGCATAGTGTTCTGGTTAACGATTCGACCTAGATTTTACTACTTACTTTGGCTTGGTCTCCAAGGATATCCGCGAATATGCAATTATGACCGAACAACGTTCGAAAGCGTCAAAACGAGTTGAAACGTGACAGTTTCTTCCCACGCGTTTTTTCCCGAAAAAAAAACTGTCGATCCGTTTGATTTTCGAGAAATTTTAATAGCCGCAGCTCCGGTCGTCTCTCGGTTCGATATTTTTGTCGGAATAAAAGTGATTACAGGCGGTGCAGTAAAACAAAGGATAAAAAACCGTGTTTACCACCATTTGGGGATTATTCGCCGAGCTTGTATTTTCCGATGGGAATAATAAAAATAGCTATTCGGGGTTTTACGCGCCGGTCGTCGGGTTTTCCGTATGAAAGCGGGGGGATAGGTGGAGGGGAGGGGGGAGGCGAAACACTACGCACCCGTACGAGTGCCGGTACGAGGGAAGTTGTTCGGGAATCGACTGAACTTTCGCGTTATAAGAGGATTGAGAATTCAACGTCGAACGAGCACGTATCGGGTTTGGGCGCGTCATCGAGCTTTTAGGCTTGTGCTAGTTGGCTCGACAGTGGGCAAAACCACAGCAGCTCCGTCAGCCTAACACGGCGGTCGGTTCACGTGCGCCACGCCGGAAGAGCTAATGTCCGCGCCACCTGGGACATCCTGACATCCGAATGCTCCGATGTCCAGACACTGGGACGCCCGATGGTTCCCAGTGCTTTCCGGTGCTTCCCGGCTGGATCCTGCCGATCTATACCGGGCCCCGGCGACCGGTTTTAATCCGTCTAGTTTTATGATGACACAGGGTCCTCGAGGACTCTCGAAAGTCGGTCAACTTGGCCCGCGGAATTACCGCGCGAGCTCCGGACGGCACACCCGGGGACATTAAACTTTTAAGTAGATTACGCTGGACATTTAGAACATTGTAAAAAAGTTCGACGAGCTCACCGCTCCGCGAAACATCGGGCTTTTTGCTGCTCAATGCCGAAGTTTCCTCGCTCGGAGCCATACGCCGCTCCGTCTTCCCTCCGTCCCCATCGATCACGGAATTCTCGGAGCACTCCATTTTTTAGAAAGCATTTCGGAAGGCCGACGTCGATGCTAAATGAATCGATGCATTATCCCGCCGACGATGATTAGTACCGTTTCGTCGCAACAATTCCTTTCGAAGACGAGGAACAAATATTTATCGTGCGGCTACATTCGCGTGGACGCTTAAATATTCGCGACAAGAGGGAATTGGATTTAATTCTGACTCAATGATGATAATCAACGATAATAATCTGACTCAATAATTTTGACTCGTGGAATAGCATTCATACGTAACATTAAACCCATTGTTCGATTTATTCGTCAAATTATAGGTACTATTATTATGAATTACACTTTTTGTAATCATATTATATATGCTATATGCATTATATTTTTATTTATTTTTTATTTATTATAATATTAATGTAATAATCTAAATAAAATCAGTCTTGCCATCGCTACGAAGAGGTTATTACTAGAAATCTCACGGTAGACAAATTAGTTACTAAAACGCGATCGCACCACGTTTTTACAGTTACCGATCATCATGAACATGTATCTTGTAGTTGACATTAAACGTGTTAAGAACGCGACGTAGCTAACGATTTGTCAATACCAGTAATAACAACACCCGTGAATCAACAAGTAATCCGCAGCAACAGAGTCCGACGATTTCTTCTGGGATTATTATTCAAACGGAAGATCCCAACCTTCCCGGTAGATAAAGCGTTCGCACCGAGTAATTGAAAAGTCGAGGGAGGTATTCTAATGCAGGAATGCGTTGAACAATAGTTTCAGCCGGGGGAAGATAGCTGGTCTCGCGCTTGAAACAGGTACAAGGCAGGCTGTTTAGGAGACGCCGTTTAATCTCATCAGAAAATCGCGAATCTTCAGAGTCCCGTGAATATTTCATGGCCGTCATGTGTACGCATAATTCTCTCGTGCCTCCGCCACTGCCCTGCTCCCGACTCCGCCCACCGATTGCCCCCACCGTAAGCCCTCGAGCCACTGACAGGCGGCCACGTTGCACGAGCAGCGCAGCGTAGCAACCGTTCCCGAGTAGATTAATCTCTACAATATTTAAGAAGCAGATAGCTCGAGTAAAAAGCTCTTGTGCCGCGCTTCTTCCTTTGAATGATTCTTTTTTCTCGCGGAAATCTGACTCGGCTAATCCACTCCGCGCTTCTCTCTCTCCTCTACCTTTCGCACGAAGAAACCGGGATTTCCGTTTCACGTTTGATCGTTTTCTTTTTGTTTCTTTTATTTCGGAGATCTCCTGTTTACTGAATTCTCGAGAGCATTTGAATTCGGTCGCAGAACGGTGTACTCGGTATTGTCCCTTTCGGTTGTAATTACTGTGCACCATCGTTCACTCTTCCGTCGTTTCCAGGTGATTAACCTTATTCAATTAGAACAGCTGCCCGATAAAATCGTTGATTGTTCTACCGACATCCTGAAAGAACGGTAGAACGAAGATCTGGGGAACCATCGATCACCGTGTCCCTCTCTAATTGTTCATCCGTCATTTTTAACCGTCCTATCTGCCCGAAGACAGTTACACAAAAGATCCTCGACCGATGCCTCTTCCATTTAGCAGCGCGCTATAATCCAACAATAATGTTTCCACCCTAGTGTTACATTCGATCGTTCAGTCTGCTCGCCAGCCAATCGAATTACTCCGATTTCTGCTTGTCACAGAGGCACGTCTGCGAGAATTTAATATTCTGCTACGAAACTTGAACCGTGTCAAAGTCAAATTTCATTTTCCGACGTCTGCGTAAGATGGAGAAAGTGCTTGTTACGATCGCATTACTGTTAACCCCCTAATGCACAATTTAAAAAAAAAAACCGACCAAAAAAATCAATTTTTTTTATCTAAGAAAATACATATTTGGACCTTAATTTCAATAAATATTTTTAAAAAATGCAAAAATTACTAAAAATTCAATAAAAATAGTGGATAAATAATTATAGTGAATATTGAATCGCATTGCAGATCGAATTTTGTACCCATCGTACTGTTTTTCAATTGATAAAGGTAACATAACATAAGTTGCGACGCCGACCGTATATATACGGGTCTGCACATTTTGGCCGGTTTTGCACGCCCGTGTTAATACGTTTCTGCGCGTTAAGGGGTTAATACGACAACGAAAGGGCGATAGCGATAGAGGGAGTATCGTTTGCCGCGGTTCATTGAATTCGAATCCGCCGGGAATTCGCTCGCGGGTTCTACCTGATTACGCCTCGGCCGTCGGAGCTTGAACGCGTAAGTTCGACGCGTAAAGTCGACAACGACGCTTTCGTTGATGCGACTGCGTTGGGTGAGAAAAGGAGAGGGGATGACGTTTCGTCCGGGGCCCGCTAGAGGACTCATCGGTAAGGCTATCCTAACGGGCCCTTGCCTTAGACGTTGGGATATCGGTAGGAAAGACGAAGTCTCTATATACTACTGTGATCAAAAAGTAAGGTGAAATTGTCATTTAAAACTCCCGGACATTAGGAAGGCAGGCAATTGTTTTTTTCCTAGGTTGGTATGACTGTCTATAACAATTGCCAAGCGTCTGTTTGTTAAAAGGTTTAATTATCTCCGAGTTACACGTGTTTTAGTAAACGACCAAAAGTGAATTTTTCGATTTTTACAATGGGTGATTTTGTTGAGCAAAGAACTTGCATCAAATTTTGTTTGCGGAACGAATATTCTTGTGCGACACGTTGAAAATGTTGCGGAAGGCCTTTGGTGATCAAACTATGGCACAAAAAAACGTTTATAAGTGGTACAACGAGTTCAAAGCGGGCCGAGAACGCGTTGAAGACGAACCGCGCTCTGGACGACCATCAACGTCTACCGACGAGGGCCACGTCCAAAAAATCGAAGATTTGGTGCTTGAAAATCGTCGATTGACAATAAGAGACCTCGCTGATAGTGTTGGAATATCATTTGGCTCAGTCCAAACCATTTTGAAGGATGTTTTGTGTCTCAAACGCGTCAAGTCTCGATTGGTGCCATGTCATACTGCATTGGTTCTTCGCGACTTTTTTGCCAAAAACTCGACTCATATCGTTCCGCAACCACCGTATTCGCCTGATTTGGCTCCGTGCGACTTCTGGTTATTCAGCAAACTCAAAAAGCCAATGCGGGGACGCCGTTTTGACACGATTGAGGAGATAAAAACCGAATCGAAGAAGATCTTGAAGGCTATACCGGAAAAAGACTATTCCGACTGTTTCGAGGACTGGAAAAAGCGTCGGAAACAGTGCGTTTTATCGGACGGGGATTACTTTGAAGGGGATGAAATTGATTTGGAAGAATAAATAAAGAATTTACATTTTATAAACAAATTCACCTTACTTTTTGATCACAGTAGTATACGAATCGAGGCGGATCGGTTGCTTGCGGGTAGAGGAGTCATCTGCTGGCGGGTCTGGAGGTAGCCGCCACATCGCGGATCAAACTTACCCTAGCCTATCCCATATTTATCCGATGACCCCGCCACGCCTTTCCGACGAACCGAAATAGCAGATTTTTCAGCAAAAGTTGCATCGATCGTGATTAAGAATCGATTACGGATAATCGCGTTGGAACTTCGGAGTCGTTGAACGTAAACCCAGAGGTCCGTCGAAGTGTTACTTCTTGTCGGAAAATTCTGTCCTTAATTTAATTTAGTCCTGCAGTTGGTACATTAATTAATGGGAGCCAAGGGACGGCGGAAAGAACGACGCTTTGAGACTGCGAGAAAATTATTTTCGTCTCGTTTTGCACCTCGCGAACGCGAAACAAGTTTAAAGACAGTCGCACTCCATCAAATTAATTATCCGCTTCGTACCGAAGGCTCTCCGGTTGAACCGTTCTTTCGATCCTGTTCATTTATCTGCATCGGGCCACCGATGAGAGGCACCGACTTCGCCAGCCTACCGTAAACTGTACGGATCAATTTCTGCCGCGCGTAATTTCGTATAGGAGCAAGTTTACGGTTTGACTGCGCGCCAAGATATCCAGGGCTCGTCTGTCTCGCGCTCCCACGCATCGAAACAATCAAGCGTATCCAAGTTTCGGCAAGTTCCCCAGACCAGATTTTCCGGGACCAGACGAAACAACGCACCGTGCAAACGCAACGGTAAACAGTTCCGAGCCGTTCGAGACAAATGCAATTCGGGAAGCGGCTCCGGCGGGAAGTAATTAAAAATTTCAATTAAAGGGAAATTGATACGATCCGCGTCAAGGTTATATTTTTATCTGCCGACGCCGTGGACAGCGAAAATCGGACAGGGAAAGAGAGGGCGACGGGGGAGGGAGATGCGAACGGACGGAAGCGGATCTTCGTGAAATGGTAATGGGCAGAATCGAGAGACAGAGAACGGCTAATTGCATTCCTAATAATGCGTCGGCGTGGGCTGCGGATTTATATAGTTTATCGTGCTTCGTTCGCGAGCCATCTGCAACCGTCTGGCAATTTTACGGCGATCGAAATTTATCACCGAGTCGATGGAAACGTTAAATACATCCTTTTACATTTATGCGCGGATCCTTTTGCATTTAATTCCAACGAGACCGCCGAGAAATCGAAATATATGTACCCCGTGACTTTTTCACCCGGAAAATCCTATTATAACGGTCCCGGGATTTTTCCTCCGCGTTTCCACGCGCTAACGCGTCCTTCGTTCAAGCAACTGCGATTTCTTGTCGACCGAGTTCCCTCGGAATTTTATCTTTGCGGGCGTTCGACATTTCTGAGCTGCGGTTTACGTTAGAAGGACTAGGAGAGAATGCGTCGTCGGTCGGTCCGGATAGCTTAATTGGTCAAAGAAGTCGTCCGGCAAGACTCCATTTCCGAATCGGTCGACTCCATTTTCTCCTATATCTCATTAATTGTCGTGTTTCGTTGCATCGAGGAGCGCCACAAAAACTAACAAAATCTTGGAGACGCGAGTCGCTTTCCATCGATTTCCTAAATAATCTTCGCAGGGAACTGTGTCTTCTTCAATAACGAATATTCCCGAATTATTTAGTCGTTCCGTGTGAATAATAAAGCGATTGTATTTCCTGAATAATTACGGAGTGTCGAGTTAACAAGAATGTATATCTCCATCGTATTTTGCTGTACGATTAAATTCGCAACGGAGCGACTAATTTTTCGAAAACTACGAAGCGTCGAGTTAACGAGATTGAACATTTATGGTTTAATTATACGGTAAGATGAGTCGCATTCATTCTTGTGAACTCGACGCTGCGTAATTATCAAGAAATTGGTCATTTTATTACTCACAGAGAACGAATAAGTAAACGGTCGCACAACAGGTAATTATGTATTACGCGTGAAACTAAAATCGAAATTAAAGCCTTGCGTACTCGTGGATCAGACATGGAAACAATTACTGTAAAAGAAACTCTTCTCGAAGATCACCTAGTTCGGACCTCTGGGAAATACAGGGTGTCCCAAAAATGTCTCGCAATCCGGAAATGGTGGATTCCTTAGGTTATTTGAAGTAACGTTTTCCTTAGCGAAAATGCAAACCGCGGCTTCGTTTACGAGTTATTAATGAAAAACGCCAACCAATAAGAAGCGAGCTCTGCTGACGCGAGGCGGTCGAGCGGAGCTGGGCTTCGCGTCTCGCGCCAGCTGAACTGGGATTCGACTGCTCGACCGCTGGCGCCGTCGGCTCGGCCGCCTCGCGCCAGTTGAGCTGGGATTCGACCGCTCGACCGCTGGCGCTGTTGTCTCGGCCGCCTAGCGCCAGGCAAGTCCGCCTCTCATTGGTCACCGTTTTTCGTTAATAACTCGTAAACGAAGCCGCGGATCGCATTTTCGCTAAGGAAAAAGTTACTTCGAATCACCTCAGGAACCTCTCATTTCCCAGAAACAGCATAATTTTGGGACTCCTTGTATACTCTTCGTGGAGAAGCGACTCTTTTTGCCTTGTAACAATTATAACTGTCTTTCGATTTCATTTAAATATATGATCCGTACTCGTAAATGTCAAACAGATTAAAATAACTTTTGGAAGAACTTCTTGAGGGAAACTCTACATAGTTCGACTGATAAAATAAGCACGATTCTAATGAGAATTCGTATACTAATGAGATTTTTGTCTTCGCCGAAGTGCGATGAAACTTTCAAAATTAGATCGTCGAAATTGGTGGTTGTCTTTATGCAAACTGAACACAATCTTCGACCTAATGATAAGCCTGCATGCAGGTGTTGTCACATTAAATCTACCGGGTTCTAGAAGTATAGTTACTTTATTATAGTCGACGTTAGTAGACGCGTTGCTTTATAACAGGAGTGGCCAAACTTTTGATTATTACGGGCAACCAGTTTTTTAAAATTATCGACGGCGGTCTATCAACATTGTATCTGTCAAGTGATCGAAAGAAAAGTCGCCCGCGGTCGAGCGGTCGAATCCCAGTTCTGCTGATTCGCGCCAGCAGATCTCGCCTCTCATTGGTCACTGATTTTCGTCGATAACTCGTAAACGAAGCCGCGGTTTGTATTTTCGCTAAGGAGAAAGTTGCTTCAAATGATCTCAGGAACCCTCCATTTCCAGATTACAAGACATTTTTGAGACACCCTGTATATGCCCGCGTCAACAATTATCCTTTCCCGATAAACGAGACGACATGAATTGTCTGGGAACGCGTTCTCCAATATCCGCTAAAAACTCCGGTAAAAGAGCACAAGCATCGCCGGAGAGATCGCGTTCTCCTTCACGTTTATCCATCAAACATACGCACGGGAATGAAACTTTGCTCTCTGCTCTCTGTTTCGCGCATTGATTCGGCGAGCCGCTCTATCTGGTTTCGAACACGGCTGCGCGAAGGTGGGCGAGCAAACTTTTAGGAAAATATTTGGTAAATTCGAGCGGTCGAGAACGCGGGATGCGGGGGGCTCGGACTCATCGAGCGGGATCGGTTCTCGGGGCCAGATTAAGGCCAGATCCTTTCAAAAGAGATTACGTCAACAATCCCGAGACACGCCGGCCGGGATTAGGACCGTTTTTCAATGACAAAGAACCGCGATCGCGCCGACGCCCGTCCGAGTAATAACGCGACGAAGCTTCTGTTTTATTCGACGGTCGCGTAAAACGGACCGCGCGCGTTGGTTCGGCGAAGGTGGCGGTGATGGTGGTGGTGGTGGTGGTGGTGGTGGTCCCGTCATGCGAACGAGTAATTACTGCATTACTAATAATACGTCGGCGAGAATGGATTTACGTGTCCCGCTGCATTAGGGAAATTACCGGAAACGCTGTCGCGTTTATTGTTTGACGCGCTGCATCGATCGCGGTCGCGGACGCGAGATCGGGACAAAGGAACGCGAGGACGTCCGGCGATGTTCGCGAGATTGTTTTAACATCCAGCCATCCGCAGCCCTGCCGATCCGATCGATCGAGGACAGCCGGATCTGTTGGACGCGTTCTTTGGCGTTCGCTCAATAATTGGACGGTGGCCTCTTAACGCGAAAATGCGTCCCTATGGAAAGATTCGAAGAAACGTGTATTATATTCGCTATTGTTCTTGGAGAACGCGCGGTAGATCGAGGCAAAACGCCGAGCACGATCGAACGGAATCGTTTGCAATCAAATATCGTTCCTTTCGAATATCGTTTCTCGGAAATGTTGCACGCTACGAATGTTTAGATGCGCGCTCCGTTAACTCTTTGGGGCACGGTGGGATTAAAAATTTCCCATCTTTGAATGGTGGGACGTTTCTAGACTCGCCTCGAAATATTGCAATAGCTGCATGCGCAATCATGAACCCATGCGTCACGGTGGGCTATTTGAGTCCCATCCAATGACGAAACGGATTTAATTGAATTATTATTATTATTATATATTATATATATATATATTATGTTATATATTATATATATATATATATATATATATATATATATATATATATATTATTATTATTATTATTATTATAATTATTATATTGTGCGATCGCTTCGTTAATAAATATACACCAATTTTGTTTCATTTAAAGCGCAATGAAATTTCTGTGCAACGTGCGTCTATTTTATTCTCTGAAATCCTGTGCGCCAAAGAGTTAAACCGACGCATCTTTCCCTTTTCTCAAATCCTTTTCAACGAGCATCGAGCAGGAATCGCGATTTACAGGATGCTCGGCGAACGAAATTTCCGGCGATTCTATTAGTCCGTCCAGAAATTAATTAACGACGCTCTCGGACGTCTGGTCACGGGATCGATACAGGCCGGGATTGAAGTATTCGTTACTGTTATTAATATCCGTGATCCTTCGTATATCATAACTGGAACGGGAACGGTCCCCGGTGCTCCTCTAATGAGGACGAAGCCGTGCGAATTTTATAAAATGTTACGCGACGCACGGAACAGTGAATATCGGCTGCCGCGTCGACGTCTCGTTCGATTTTTGCTAATTGGAAAAATTGACCGATGGCCAGCGAGCTGAAACGCGGCGCTCATAAAGGGAACGAAGTGTTAATTGACGTGTATCGTTATCGTTGCGGATCTTAACGGGGATTTGCATTTTTCCGCACTCGTTTACAGCCGGATCCCAGACAATATCTTACACGGAGATTGTGTAACGAGTTCGATTAACACGTACAGTGCCGCCCCTCGCTCTCGCGTGGGCGACGCTAATTTTTAACCGCGTCGTCGTGAAATTCCTTTTTCTCGTAACATATCGAACGCTCTAAGCGTTATTAGAATTTGTAGAATGCGACAGAGTCAAACTAATAGTTAACTATGCTGGATTCTAACCGTCCATAGTCTCGGTATCATTCGTTAAATAACTTTAATAAATATTCTGGTTATTTTTGCTGTCGATACAGCAAATCCGCGGACTCGTCCGCGGATTTTTCCGTGGACTCTTTCATCCGATTTTAGATCATTTCCCGCTGTGCGATCGCGAAAAATTTGCAACTAATCGGACGAAGCCGAGTCTAAGTAAATTATTAAGGAGTTCGATCGAAGGTTCGACGACGAACGATTTTTCTACAAACGAAAGTGGAGCCTGGTCTGTGCCGATCGTATGCAGTGGCGAAGGAAGAAATATAGAGGATGTCTCAAAAATGTCTCGTAATCCGGAAATGGAGGGTTTCTGAGATCATTTGAAGCAACTTTCTCCTTAGCGAAAATGCAAACCGCGGCTTCGTTTACGAATTATCGGCGAAAATCAGTGACCAATGAGAGGCGGACTCGTCTGGCGCGGGGCGGCCGAGGCAACAGCGCCAGCGGTCGAGCAGTCGAATCCCAGCTCGGCTGACGCGAGGCGGCCGAGCCGACGGCGCCAGCGGTCGAGCGGTCGAATTCCAGCTCAGCTGGCGCGAGACGCGAAGCCTAGCTCCGCTCATTGGCTCGGCCGCCTCGCGTCAGCAGAGCTCGCTTCTTACTGGTTGGCGTTTTTCATTAATAACTCGTAAATGAAGGAAATAGTTATTTCAAATAACTTAACACTTTACCGACCGCTAGCGTTTCAACAGCATACGCACGTCCGACCGGCCGCTCAGCCACGGATTCGCTCTCGCGCCGGCTCTGTTCTGGTTTAGAGTGTCACGCGGGGGTGTCTGTGCGTGTAGTGTTTAAATAAAATTGTCTGCTTTCTGTTATTATAGGAAAAGTATATTTAATAAAATCTTTTATTGTAATAATATTAACGGTAAATTATACTTATTTTATGTATCACAGTCGTTACTACACATAGGAAATAGTTAATATTTTTTTAAAGTATGATATCGTTCATAACAGTCGCCTTTATGTAATGGAACTTCGCAATATTTACAAACAAAACATGTTCTACTTCTTTTTTTATGAGCTGCACAAACTCTACATTGTCTTTGGGGTTTTACACTTCGACCACTTGTCACTATATTTATAAGTTTGTGTTTCCCCAAATTCGATAGTCTGCCAGGATGGTCTAACATGGGTGCTCTCCTTGTAAGTTCAGGACTGGGCAGGTTGTCATCGTGTTCCGTACAATTATCTTCGGTTTCATTATCTTCCGTCCACGCAATTGCCACTTTGTGCAAGAAATTCTTATATGTAATATTTTTTCTATTTAGCACTGTGTATGCTTTGAATGAATTGAATAGTGCACAATTGATGAAAAACATTACAACGCGTTTTGTCCATTTTTTTGTTTTGCGGAAAATGGAATAATATGAGAGATATTGGTCCGCGCGATCTACGCCCTTCATATATTTATTATAATTTATGATCGAATTAGGCTTTTGTATCAGGGCTGTTGATGTTTTGCTTCTGCTTGTGGATTCTGTCAATTGTGCAGAATGTATGGTAGAGACCATGTTGACATTTCTTTTGCCATTATTCCACACTTCTAACAAGATTTGGCGATTCCTACGAAATTCGTATTGTCCTCTTGAAAGCCGTAATGTTTGTAATGATTTAGGAAGACCTCTATTTTTACGAATGGTTCCACACACTCGTATTTTATTTTTTAGAAGAATTCTAGCCATTTTTACACTATTATAATAATTGTCTTGATAGACCTCGTGCCACACGTTTTTGTATGGTTCAATAACCGTTAGAACTGTGTCTTCCAATTTATTTCCGTCAGCGGCATAAACGTGAAAATTACATATATAACCTGTGATAGCTTCACACACCGCTCTCACAAGTATCCCATATTTAGTTATTTTTGCGGGATTATACGTCCTAATCGAGAGTCTACCCCTCCACGGGATTATACATTCATCCAAAGATAATTGTTGACATGGTTTATAAACGTCAACAAATTTCCGCCGTAAATAGTCAATCACAGGTTGAATTTTAGCAAGCCTATGTGAATTGTGCGGTATGTTGTTATTGTCCGAAAAATGCCAGCTCTGCATAATTTGCACAAATCTGTTTCGGCTCATTGTTTGTGAGAAGAATGGAGTTGCAATAGTTCGATCAGTTGACCAGTAATCGTATAGAACGTCTTTTTTTATTTGTCCCATTAGAACTATTAGTCCTAAAAACTTCTTCATTTCCGGAACTGTGATATCAGTCCATTTTTTTGTTTGTGATGGAATTCGATATTTCTCCATGACCTGATAATGATATCGGTTGGATTCTATCACCAAGTGTTCGAAAAAGTCGTTTCCAATAAATAAATTGACACTGTCCATTATATTCTCTGGAGAACTTGGCATAATTTTTATCCCAGGGCTGCCTTCGAACGGTTCCAGAATTACTGCCTCGTCGTTCGTCGACCATACCTCATCGTCAATTTCATTGTTATTCACATCGTTCTCAATAATATTTCTTTCATCTTCCTCTGAATCAGTGTATGTTAGTGGCAATACACATCTTCGTCTCCGAGTTATGATATCGCTACTATCACTGTCGTCACCACTATCACTTTCTGAATAACTGTCAGGACAGTCTGACAAATCATCTAAATAAAACTCTCCGGTGCCACTTTTTTCAGTCATTGCGAACGGTAAATTTTTCAAAACGATATAACACTGTAGCAAGTTACAAAGCAAAGCAACACAACTAATGCCACTGCGCAACATAACTTAATACAAAATAATCGGTCGATAAGCGTCGGCGAGAAAAAGCCTATTAATCGGCTACCGGTCGGTAAGCGTAGGCGAGAAAAAGCCTATTAATCGGCTACCGGTCGGTAAGCGTTGGCGAGAAAAAGCCTATTAATCGGCTACCGGTCGGTAAGCGTTGGCGACGAAAAGCCTATTAATAGGCTACCGGTCGTTAATGTGTTAAGGAATCCACACACACCATTTCCGGATCGCGAGACATTTCTGGGACACCCTGTATACGCACGGTGCTTGCCTCATCAAAATGAAGATAATGCTATGAATTATCTGACTGATCGTCTTCGTATTACATGGGACGCGTTACACGAGACAACGCAGCGTGTGCAAACACTTTTGCTCACCGTCACCGTGGAATCGTTTTCGAGGAAGCGGCGACACAATATCGCGCGCTCGATTAAAATCGACTTCTTTCAACGTCGCCCGGCAGCTGTAACACGCGAAACATCGACTCACCTTTGTTATGCCGATTGAGGCTTATGTCCTGGCCGTCCTCCCGCCTCCACGTTAATTTCGGCGTCGGGTATCCGTCCGCTTTGCACGTCAGCGTCATGTTCTGATGCTCCCGAACCGCCACCGCGCTCTCGGTAGACAGCGAGTCCAATATGTTCGGCGGCACTTTAAGCAGAACGAAACGGAACGTGTACCGTGTGCGCCGGCGGAATTGAAAACCGTTTCATAAACTGTCTACGGGGCACGACAAAAATTGACAGCGATAGGGCGCAAAGCGGCTCTCAAGATGAGGAACGCGTTTCGCCCGATGGAAGCGCGCGCGCCAAATATTTCGGCAAGAACCACTTCCACAAAGTTTCGCAGCTACACAAAAATGCACTTTCCAGTTTAATCGGTTCTCGCGTTTATTTTCACCGCTGCCGACTCGAACTGGACGGAAGTTTCGCCTTTGAATTTTGCGTCTGCCGACTGTGTCGCGAGGCAGAAATATTTTTCTAACAATTTGTTGATATTTAAACCGTGTCGCGATTTCGCAAAAACGTGTCTTACGGCAATATATCTGGTCCCACTTTGAAGTATGAAGCTTCTGCTAAAAAATTGCTCTCGTGCTGTGTCGCTGATGAATTTTTGCGAGACAAGGAAAAACGAATACTCACGGCGCATTTCAGTATCAACGACGGAACGATTGAATTCTTTTATTTCCATTTCCGACTGAGTGCGTTTATTTATTATTGCAACGTATATTATTTTTATAGCGTTAACCTTCTCGTTAGAAATGCAAGCACGCCGCCAGGAGGCGCTAAATTAATTCGGTGCTCTAGCACTAGAGGCGCCTGCAGCTGCTGAGTTCACAGTGCTCGAAATAGTTTGCGCCAGCGGACGTCCGCCAAATTTTACGGTTAAATTAATGCGTGAATTAATGTAACTTAGTGTGCGATAAAATGTAACATAACGTCTGAAAGGCGTTCGTCGACGAAAAATTGCGTCGTTCACGGTTAGCGTTGCGGTTTAATCACCGTGATATACAGGGTTCCCCGGAAAGAATCATCCGATTTCAAAAATTTCTATTTTAAAAAATTACACACAGAAAATTATAATTCAAACACGAATATAGCGGGAAAATGTGCGAGTTTTACTTTTTATTATTTTTTTCTCATGTACCAAACCGTTGGATTGGTCGCAGTTCATTCGATAATTTGGTTCTACACAGTTGGCCTCCGAGATCACCCGACCTAACCCCATGCGACTTCTTCCTTTGGGGATTTGTGAAGGATCTTGTCTTTGTACCACCTTTACCTACAAGTGAAAATGAACTGAAAAAACGCATTTGTGATGCTGTACAAACAATTAACAGAGATACATTGCACCGTGTTCGGCAAGAACTTTCATATCGCAATGATATCATACGTGTAACGAAAGGAAGCCATATTGAACGCTTGTAAACAAAAACTCACACATTTTCCCGTTATATTCGTGTTTGAATTATAATTTTCTGTGTGTAATTTTTTAAAATAGAAATTTTTGAAATCGGATGATTCTTTCCGGGGAACCCTGTATATATTTTTACGCGGTACATACCAAAATCTGCCAAAGCGAAAGGGTTAACAAGTGTCCCGACGTCGTAATAACTATTCCTTCACGAACGGGTACGTCGTAAACGCGAGTCGATTTTTGTGGAAAATGTAAAACGACTTTTGTCGAACACGTAAACGGTTTTGTAGAAGTTACGGCACAAGACCCGACTGTACAGTGTTAAACAAGTTTCGTGGGTAGCGTCTCGCGCGGGAAGCGCTTCCTTTAAGATGGATTTTCGTTAAGGCACTTAGCGCCCTCTCGCTGTATAAAGTTTAATAATTGGCAGCGCGGTTGGTTGGGCTTAAGCCGTCGAAACAAGATTAAATATGCTTACCGACGACTTTCAGGAAGCCGACCTGACTCATCATGGGCACCGTGTTCACTTGGCACATGTAGTAACCCCGGTCGTCTTGCTGCACGCTGTTTATGTGGAGCAGCCAGGTCTTCTGGTTGTCGTGGGACACCTTGAACCGTGGGATCTTCACGACCACGTGCGTGTGAATGGTGAGCAACAACTGCCGGCCCACGTGCACCCACGCCACCTACGGGCAGACGAGAAATGTTGTTTACACTTCGGAGGTCGTTTCGAAGGTTATGTGGAGATTATTCGATGCTTACTTCCGGCGTGGCGCTGAAACGGGTATGTCGCAATTACAACGTGTAATTAAATTATGATGTTTTCAATTATATTTATTCAGTTGTGTATTTACGATTCAGATAAATTAATTTAATTAAATTAACACGCGGCGTTTGTAATTATATTGAAATCATATTAAAATGCAATTAATACAACTCATTTCGCGAATGTTATCATATTCTGTATCATATATATCAGCATATTCTGTATTGCTCTTCCGCTCATTTCGCTCGTTCTGTATTATTTCTGGGGACTAGAGATACGACTATTTTTAGTACGTGTTAAAAATGTTTCTAGAAACATTGGACAATGTTTCTCGTGATTCGCAACAGCCCCTTGTTTAACGTACAGCAACTTAAGATTTTTCAACTCAATTGTTTTTAAAGTTGAAAGAAAGTTAAACAAAGTGTCCGAGGGAAAAAATATGTTTGATTCGCAAGGCGCAATTAGCGTGGAAGAAGAGGTTTTTCCTGAAGATTATTGCTACTAAATGAAACTGATTTAAAAAAAAGCTACGTTCGCTATCTTAAAACTACTATTAATAACAACTTAGAATAACTTTAAACAACTTCAGACGACTTCAAGAAAATCAACTACCACTTTCCGTCTCTCCCTGAAAACCTAAACGATTCCTAAAACTACCCTTAACACTTCCACGACCGCGCTAGAAACCTCAAAAATTTTCATAAAATTAAAATATTTCATTCGATTAAACAAAAATTACGAAGCAAACTTATATAGCATAAATTACTTCTTCAGCGTTCGTACCTCTTGCAAATCTTAATAAAATTAAGCAATCGTTTTTAATTTTTCATTGATCATCCATTCTATCATCAGTCGACTGAATTTAAAACGCGGAGAATTCGCGAGAATTTTCGCGATAGTGCACTGTCCCCCGAACACTTGCCGTCCTTGATCACTTCGGATAATCAAGGTTGAATCGCATCAAAACTGGAGGAACCCGAAACGCGAGTACAGAGGCAGATCAGCGCGCATATCTAATCATCGAACGTAACACTTCGAATTAGTCCCCTCGGCCCGTCTCCGAATTACAATAGCCTAATCGAATCGGCGGCGATAATCCCCGGATAGATAGAAACGAAATTCGATTGTCGGCTGTTAAAGCGAATTAAGAGGTCGGGCAGGGTGAGAGTACGAGGCGTGGCTTGTCGCGACGCCGCGCCGCGGCAGCTCGTACAAGGAGTCGGGTTTACGATCGTCTGCGACGAAGAATCCTTCGGATTCCTTTCGTCAATGGGCCGTGAGTCATTGGGAGGCTCCACAAGTGGCGGGTAGCTCACAATAGCGTGGAAACTGCGGGGGGGATCCGCGCGGAGAACGAGAAAGAAACGGATAGCGAGAGGGCGCGGGTGCTGGATGAGCGACACCCGGCACTGCGCGGCGCGGGCTGCATCAGAAATGCTATGAACAAACATTATTATGACCGTATTTTACGCTCCGCCGGGCTAACGTTCCCCTAACTAAGCTCATTCCACGACAAAGCTTATGCACTTTCGAGGATTTCTGGGTTAAACTGCCAGCCCCGTTTCACCCCCGACGAGCAGAGACCGGCTGAACCGTGTGCTTCTTCTTTTTCATTTCCTTGGCAACGCTCGAGAACGCTCGGTTGCGCGAAAGCGCCACTTTTCCTCATTTTTACTTTTCTACCGAAGTAACGCAATAACAACTCCCTCGCTCTCTCCCTCTCTCTCTCTTTTTCTCCTTCGCCTCTCTTTCTTTCCACGGGAACGCTGGTCCGGCGATGAATTATGACCGGCCTCGTCTCTCCGAGGCTCGATCCTCCCTCGCGCTTTCGGGTTCATCGAGCTCGAGGATTCCCGTCGAGAACCTCCTTTTAATGTCCTAGCCACCGCCGCGCACCGGCGTTCTTTAGAAGACAAAACTAACGAGTACACGGCCGGCCGAATTAACGCCGTAAGTTCCCGCTTGTTCGTACACGGAAACTGAAAAACAGAGGCCCCGGGGTACACCAACGGCCGCCACTGTAGTCCCTCGGCCGCGTTCCCGAAGTGCGTTAACCTCCGAACACACCTGCGGGGCGGCAGCTCCCGGGTCCGCGACTCCCGGAACTCCCGGACAAGAGCCGCGTTTTTTCGAAAATTTTTCGCGAGCTGCACTTTTCTTGTAACCTCGGTTAATCCAGCTGGTTTTTCCACCCTTTGCGCCCGAGTCGAACTCGTTTCGTTACTCTCCGAACGGATTGTGTGCTATCCTGTTCAAGCTGCAGCTCGCGAACGATTTCATCGAGGTTGGACCGAAGCCAGTTTACCTACCGGATCGTCGGTCTTTCTGCTAATTAATTTTATTCAAACTTTCGGGCAAATGTTTCTGCGAAATTGCTGTTTCTTACATCGAGTCGCTGAGGAAGTTCGTTTTAATCGATGGAGGTAGCAACTTCTCCGCGGCTTGTTTTTACCGAAGTTTCTGCCTCTGTTATCGCGGAAGCCATTGTAAATGTTAAACAACAATAATAATAAAAGAGGAAAAGGGAAAATATTCTTTTCTACTTTTCGTATCTTTATACTACTTTATTTGTATCTCTGCTAAGACCAATAGATTTTATCACCCGTATATAATATTTATTGTATTTAATACTATATATTTGTACTAATATAAATATTAGGCTATAATATATTATAATGTACTATAGTATAATAATTTATAATAATAATATACTTATACTGCTATATATAGTATAATAATATACTTATACTGTTATATATAGTATAATAATATACTTATACTGCTATATATAGTATAATAATATACTTATACTGCTATATATAATATAATAATATACTTATACTACTACATATAGTATAATAATATACTATACTATACTATAAATACTAATATTAATCATATAATAATATTTATCATAATCAATATCGACAGTGATAATATTTATTACATTTAGAAAGAATTTTCGATTATATTTTTCTCCTCGATTTTAAAAAAGCGTTCCACAAATAGTGTGAACTTACAGATCACGTAAACAATTATTGTCCGGTTCAATAAAAGAACGAATTCGCAAGATCGATTAATAATTTTCCTGGTTAACGAAATGTTTTCTTGCGTTTGATGTTACGTAGACAGCAACGTGGTAGCCACTCGCGTCGATTGTTTCGACATGCTCGATCGATTCACCGTGAAGTCAGGGGTCAGGATTCATCGTGAGAGATGACCTGATTCGTTGATTTAATTTGTCGAAAGGATCAAAGCGCCGGCAGACAAACTGGCTGCCAGACGCTCGGAGGAACGTCATATCCGAGGGAGATTAAACCGTGGTCGAACTCTCGGTTAATCCTTGGTTTCGGATACAGCCGCATCGTTCTCTGTACCAACCCTCGCTTCGCGGAGCTTCCCTCTGTTCCTGATTTTCTATGGTAGTCAAGATCCTTCTCGGTTCGTCAAACGCGGCAGTTTCGAAAATTCGAGCGAGAAACGGGGATTTTCAACCTCTGTAATCTAGAGTTCTAGACAATCCGCCGGGAATTTCTATTCGCACCTGCGAAACCAACTTTCGAACTGCTGAAGAATGACAATCCGTCGAGATTTACGTACAAATATGTTGGAATTTGTAATTGTTTATTTGCTAATAATGCAATACAAATATAGTAATGATGATTAAAAAAGTACCTAGCGGATATGAAATGTACTTTATGCGAAGAAGAGTAACTGTATGTGAAGTCGCGGAGATACTGTCTGACTGATCGTCTTCTAGGCTGATGAACGCCTCTGTAGTTCTATGGGAAGTGTCTGGCACTGGAACGTGCGGTCCTTTTATACTGTTCCTTTAGGTAAATTCCAGGTAAATGAGAGTCCTAATGTATACGTCTTTCCCCGAGAAGCTCGGGCTTGTACTTGCAATTATGAAGCTCGGGCTTGTGCCTGTATTTATTGCTGCTATGTAGACATGTGTGTGGTGAGTATCGTTGTATATACCAACAAAATAAAACGGAATTTGATGCGTCCGAAAAATACTATTTAATTTGGCTGAATTGAACAATTGCGTGCAAGCTGAGAAAGTGAATGTTTTATTTTGAAATTGGGATTACCGATTTGTTCTCTTTTTTTTGTTTATTACAACTTTGTTATTGCTACTATCGAAGGAGGGTGGGGCATCTTGATGGTTGTAAACAAACCAGAATCGACGCACGAGTGAGGCAACCGAGTAATCTAATAATACACTGCACGACGTTCGCCGAAAGCAGCTCTTGACGAGTTAAGCTCGTCGAAGTCTACGTATGAAACGAACGACGACCCCAACTCGTCATTGTATGTCAAAGGGTTAATCACTGAATTCTCGACGATCGAATAAAATAAGTTGCTGTTACATTAGTGACCACGGAAAGGCTAATAAGCAAGAAATATCGTGAGAAAGATGTTTCGAAAAATTGCTGAACAAAATTTAGAATCGTTATAAATATCGTCGATAGGTATAGTCGTCGAAATAGCCCGTCGTCCGTTGGTTAATGGCGAGCGAAAATAAATTCGTCGGTGGTCAAGCAACGTAACAATAATAATTCACAACGATCTTCATTATTCCATCAGCAAAATTCGAAAGTCGACCTCGATTTTGGGAAACTGCCCGGTTAAATATTCACCGGGAACAATCCGTGAAATACCCGGCGTCCCGTGCAGTCAGCCGGCAGAAATAATTAATATGAATCGCGCCGTTCACCGCGGTCAATTGTTTTCGACTCGTATCGTTCGCCGGGATCTCGAAGCGAGTGCCCGGACCCGTGGATAGAACGGTCTCTGGTTCCGATTCCAAACTGCCGGCAGCTGTCGCTGATATTGGATCAATTTACGATTCCGAAATCCGATGAAATCTTTTCCGTGATGAACTGCCCGGCCCGATTAATTAGCTCCTCAGACTGGAAATCGTCGACGCGAGTGGCTCGATAAAGGGAACGACGTGCCCGTTGCAATTTTTATTGCTGGCTCGTCCCGAACGTTCAATTGCAAGTCTCCCGGAGCCAAGAAATCGCAGATTTCGATCCGATCGAATCGATCCAATCGGTGACCGATCATCGTTGTCGAATAATTATTATCGATCAAAACATTGTCTTTGTTAATTCAACGGGATCTTGATAAATTATCTTTTCGGTGCCAACACAACAGACTGTTGCGGTTTATTCTTTATGATAAAATGTTTATTCGAACTGAACGATCGCAGCACAGTGTGCACTCGCACGATCATACATCGTTGATCTCCAACACAGAGTTCAATATTTCCAAATGCCAAATGATAGGTTCTACCGGTAAATCAACGCGGATCGGTTATTCTTGTTCAATTCGGAACATACATCTATCCTTTGTTAACGATTGCACGTGATCCGGGTGTTTATTTTTCTGTCAGCTCATCTTTTCATATCCACCGTTCGCGTGTAACTAATTCGGCATTCTGAATTCTTGGTTTTGTTTGCCGGCATTTTAAACCTTTTTCTACTAATACACGCCGCGCTGTTTGTAGATACAAAGAGATTACTATAGATAAGAAATAAGTAAGAAATGATCTTGAGATTATCTGAATTAAAAGGTATAATTCTAGATCCAAAGTTTCATTAACAGTTAATATTAACCGGAGTTGGAAGTTTATTTAATGATTGTGCTATAATGTTTAGAATTGGATTTAAATTAGATAATTTTTTAAATTTTCAATTTATCATGATCAATCATTGTTCGTAATGGTTGTTTATATTTTATTAAACATACCTTCACAGATGTATACATAGTAATTAGTAAATAAGTAAATAAGTATTTCTTAATAAATTTCTTATTTCTCCTTCTTATTATTTCTTAATAAATAGTTATTACTCTCTATCGTTCCTTAGTCTTTCGTTTATTTCTGAACACAAAAATTTATTGGTCGTTCGGAAAGCTGTTTCGTTACTCAAAAAAAATTTCGTTTTGTAAACTCGTTAACCCTTAAATGCATATTGTTGCCAATTGTCTACATTCCAGTTCCACTGAATTTTATTCAAAAACCTGAGTATGTGCGTTTCCGAACGTATTGATAACAATAGACACTAGACCATGTGTGAAAGAAAAGACTTGACATTACTTTTGGCGAGTAAGTTACATGTTTTTTGACATTTGAATGTGGTGGGTGATAACCTTCGATGTGTTACTTGGAGAGATATCTTCTTTTTCGAGTTTCCTATAAAGGAGTGATTTATCTAATTGAAAAAAATTACTTCTCATCTGTTGTCAGGTAAGCTATGAACGTTTGATGTTGCATTTGAAAATTTTATTGGATATATGCCAGGTTTTTGGCCATTCGTTTACGTCTACAATAATTTTAGTAATAAACGCGTATTGTTGCCAAAAGTCTACATACAACTTTTTTTCAAAATAAATACTCAATATTATTACCTAGATTTTTTTATTTATTTTTTACGCAACCTATGACTACATTCCTATAAAAAACGATTTTTTAAAATTCAAAACAAAAAATCATGCATTCAAGGGTTAAAGAAGCACGTGATTCAGCAAATGACGGGGCTTCTACGAGATAAGATTTTGAAAACACCAGAAAAATGTCGGAGGGTTTGTTTTTATTTGAAACGTTAAAAAATTGTCCTTTATTTTCTCGTGAAAGGACGAAACAACTTTTCGAACGACCCAATAATATATAAGTAAAAAGTTAATCAAGCCGAGAAACAAATCAAAATTAGGTACGAATTTTGCGAGACCATAGATACTGTAGCGATATTTGAGCGAAAACTGCGACAGCGATTGGGCTCGTTCGGGATGGAAAATATTAGCGTACTCAGGAGGGGGCTGGTAGCTTGATAGTTAAGTATAATATGTCTTACCCGATAAGTATAAAGTTAATCAGGCCGGGAAATAAATCAAAATTAGGTACGAATTTTGCGAGACCATAGATACTGTAGCGATATTTGAGCGAAAACTGTGACAGCGATTGGGCTCGTTCGGGATGGAAAATATTAGCGTACTCAGGAGGGGACTGGTAGCTTGATAGTTAAGCATAACATGTCTTACCCGATAAGTATAAAGTTAATCAGGCCGGGAAATAAATCAAAATTAGGTACGAATTTTGCGAGACCATGGATACTGTAGCGATATTTGAGCGAAAACTGCGACAGCGATTGGGTTCGCTCGGGATGGAAAATATTAGCGTACTCAGGAGGGAGCTGGTAGCTTGATAGTTAAGCATAATATGTCTTACCCGATAAGTATAAAGTTAATCAGGCCGGGAAATAAATCAAAATTAGGTACGAATTTTGCGAGACCATAGATACTGTAGCGATATTTGAGCGAAAACTGTGACAGCGATTGGGCTCGCTCGAGATGGAAAATATTAGCGTACTCAGGAGGGGGCTGGTAGCTTGATAGTTATTAGATCGGAACAGTTGGCAGGTGGCTCGAGGAAGCTCGAGGAAGCTCGCGAGAAACTAAATCGAGCATGATCGCGGGGAACGAGGTTTCGGAGTGACGCGGGCCAGCAGCTAACGGCCGCTATATTGGCCGTTAAACGGTCCGTAGGAAAAACTCGAGCCGCTTGCGGCCTCAATTGAAATCCCTGGCACCGGTACAAAGTCAGGCTTAACTGCTGCCGCCTAGGGCTTTTATACCGGGCGGGGGAAAAAAAGCCCGCCATTCCGCTGCCGGGCATTTTCTCGCGATGAAGAACGACCCTGCAGCCCCGCCTGAATCCTCTCTCGCCACCGTTTCGTTTTTCCGCAAATTCGTTTCGCGGTTCTCGGCTTCGGAACCGTCGAATCCCAATCGAGGCGACTCGCGGCCGAAACATCGAAACGCGATTAACTTTTCATCGTTATTGTACAATATTAATCCCCTGCCGTCGAGAAAGGAGCTTTCAATTAGCGCGTCGACGGTCCCCCGTTGTTCCGCAAGGTAAATACGAAAACACGAGAACACGCGCGTAATTCTTTGCCGTCGAGCTTCGTCGTCGACGTGTGCAAACGCAACTTCCGGCGCCGTCGCGCGTGACGCAATCGATTTGCCGGGCTTGTCTCTTAATGCGTGCGCTACCAACGGCGTTGATATTCCGCGGAATTAAATCGCGTTCGGTCCCGATTCTTTTCTCCCTTTGCCGTCGGCGCCGGACAATGGGAGAACGTTTCCCGAGCGAGAATTCTGTGGCTTTGTTCTGGCCGAATTAAAACTCGTCCAGGCACCGTGGCCGTTCAAACGTCTTCAAACGGAATCACGCATCGCCGGTAGGAAATGTTTGATCGCTTGACCGAGGAATAATTAATACCTTCCTTTGATCAGCAGAATGCAAATGGACAACGGACCGGCGTTAACAGGATCGGGAATGTAATGAGCAGAAACGTCGTGGAAATGCGCGCCGTTGCTCGACGAGATTTCCAGTGCCGAGAGAAAACCGGTCGGTTCTTCGAAGATTGTTTCGGGAACGGTCGAAGGCGCCGATTGCCAGCGATTCAATTAAAGGGAACGACAGAGCTTGAGTCGTCGTTCATCGACGGTTCGGCGCATGATTCGATGCGATCTAGATCCGTCGCTCGGCTCGCGATTACTTTCGCGCTCCGGTCCCATGCGGCTGTCAAACAGAACGCCGTTTTATTTTATTTTTTTCGTTGTTTGTTCCCGAACGACTGACGCGCGCAAAACCGATAAGAGGGGACGGGATTGAAAGGGATGTAAATAAAACGGGACGCGGTCGGTGCGAAAACTGAAATAGTGGACGAAAAGATGGCGAGAGTTTAGATTAGCGGCGAAAAGATGGCCGAGAGTTGGCAAGCGTCGAGACGCCTGAGTTCGGTGGAAATAAGGCAGAAAGCGGAATGAAATTTTGAAAGCGATGCTTCATGGGATAGCGCGAACGATTCTAGATCCTCTTACAGAGTTGCTGTTCTATAGAAACGGAGATCACGAGTACTGGAGAAGCAAGAAGCAGAAAATGGCCGCGTTGCTATCGGCGCAAAGGGAACTGGAAACAATAATTGAGAGTACGAAGGAAGTTGTATAGACTTGTAACCTGTTCAATGACGTAGAAATGAGTGGGAAGGTTGAAAAGGGTATAAAATTGTGATAATTTGACCGTTGTAAAATTAGCCAATGGTGGAAATTTCAAGGTCGAGTCGAAGGTTGTTAAACGGAAGGCGTCGCTATTTAAGAGAGTTCGCGAGAAAAGGAAGAGTAAAAGTGTCAATACACAGAGAGATAAAATGAACGTTGGTAGTTTAACGAAACCTTTGCGTGAAGTTGTGTCGGGTCGTGTATCGATCGAGGTTTCGATCGAGCGATATTTCAAGTTGGCTGCGAAGCGACGATTATTTGTACGCGACGCGTGCAGTTAACACCGTTTCGTAACAGCGATTCCGATTAGGGCTTTTCGAACAGGGACTATCCGGAAGAAGGGCCGCGGTCCGCGACGTTCTAATTGCGACGGCGAAGTTTAAATCTCGTTAAAGGTAAGGGGGTCTTGCGTCATAATTTCTAATTTCTCCGGAAGCACGAATCGCCCCGGATGTCCCGGTGAGTGACAGTAATTATCCGACGGCGGCCTTAGGCGTGAAGTACGCGGTCCGCGCCATCTTAACGCCGCAAACTCGCGCTGCAGGATTTGCATTCCCCTTTAAATACGTGCTCGAGGAACCGGCCCGTCGCGTCGGCGTCCCCGTCAAAATCTGCAACGACGCTCTGTTCCTCGTTGAAACGCTTCCAGATCCTGCAAACGAGATCCCTGTACGTCGCTCCCAGACGGCCGCCGTCGATTGTCAGCGTCTCTGCCAAATACGGTCGCAAGGCAACCTGGGAGCCGGACCATTTTCTCGGCAAGAAAATCCCGCCTTTCTTAAACGGCCAGCCAAACTTCAAAATTCAATAGGCATCCCCGCGGTAATTCGCTTTTTACCTAGCTCTCTACCCGAAACTCTTTCAATTCAACGAAGGCAATTCTTGGCTTCGAGAAAGTGTACGTCGATCGAGGCGATAATGCGGGGGGTCGTCCTTACACGGGACGATCCTGTAGACTCTTCTGAATACGGTATTATACTCTTTCATAACGTTAGAAATGTTGTATCTTTTTTAACGCGTTAACTGCTGCGTTATCTTGTTCGAGCAATGGAATGGTTTGTCCGAGTTTCAAAATGAATTCTTGCGGCATAGGCTGAACGTCGAGTTTTCAGCATCAGGAATTTTAACTTTTCAATTTTTATCTCAGTTTTGGTACTTTGTTAGTTATCCATATCTGTCTAATGGAATTATTTGCTCGGACGGAATTATGCGACACGGAATTGAACTTTTTAATTTGAGTGGGTTGTTCGGAGAATAATTTTGTTTCTTAAGGAGAAATACCGTATCGATACTGTTTTAAGGAACGGAATTACTTTCTCAGCAATCTAATCATTTGATTGATCCCTTGTCCTACGATTTCTTTTACCTTTACGCTAATTATATATATAATATTATTATATATATTATTATATAATATTATAATTCTATATATATATATATATATATATATATATGCCCTTAATTGTATCTTACTAAGAATTCTATTTATTTCGATCGAGATAAATTAATAACGTTAAAATAAATTAATGAAATCTAATAATGTAACAGCGCAAGCGATTAGGTCAAATATTTGTATTTTTAAAAATTGTTCTACTATCGTGGACGAGGAATTTCGTGTCTGGAGAATTGCGAGTATAGAATTGAGAATCGACGGTTGCAAATTGAAAATCGAAAATCGAGATTTCCCGTGGCTAGCCGCGGGTCGACGTTAATACTAATTAAGAGGCCGCGTGCGCGAGCGAAATGCCAAAAGGATTAATAAACATCCCCGTCGCCGAGGGAACGGTCCGGCGGTCCAGCTGTCGGCGCGGCCGCAGCCGTAAAAACGGCCCGGCGACGGTAAAGCTAAACACCGTGGAGAAATATAAGAGCGACCTTGTGGGAAATCAGGCTCGGCCTAATGACCGAGCGCCAGCAAACGCCCGGGATATTTTTGCAAAGTTGATTAAAACGGGCTACCCTCGGCCGACACTAAACGCCGCGTCCTCTCGGAGCTGGAGCGGCCCGTTTCCCGCCTTCTCGTTCGCTCCCATTACCTCCTCCGCTGTTACGCTCCCGGGCACTCTGTTACCTTTTTTCCCGGCCTCCACTTTCCCTGTCCAGGGACGACCTCATGCGCGGGGGTTAATTAAATTGTGGACCGGTCGATCGTGCCGAAAGCTCGCTCAAACTCCGGCCGCCATTTTCTTGTACGCTCTAAGATTTCGGCGAGGCGAGATCGTACGACTCGTGAAAAATTCACTCTGCCACCCCCTACGCTTTCTATAATATTCCATCCCCCGTCGGAGGTTAACGTCTCTTAAAGTCGTTCGCGTCGATGCGATCCGAAAGCAAGCTGTCCCTTTTGATCGAGTTTCTTGTTACAAGTTAATTTGCTTGCGCCGGTTTACACGTGATCGCCGAGTTCCCAGAGAACTTAATTTCAAGAGCTATAGAATAACGGGGGCGTTTACTGCGGGGTGACCAATTGATGTGGCTTCGCTTTGTTTTCGGGCATAATTAACCTCCTAATATTCATATCATCAATCGACATATTCGATTTTTGCGTGCTCCCGTTTCGTTGATTTTTCGATTAGAAAATCGATTAATGCTAATTCGTTGCACAGTATCGCGTATTTTCGTGTCAACAACGAGCAAATAAACAAGCCCCTATTTTCGCACGGACGATTTCTCTCGCGAATAGTTTCGCACGGAAATGTTTTCCCGCGACTCGAATTTTGGCTATCTTTTTTTACGGGACTTCCGTAACTTCTAATTGGACACTGCACTCGGGTAATTGACTCTCGAGACGCTTCCGGCTCGAACTCCCGATAAGTTATTTAATGAAATTTTTACGTCACCGCGACGCATCCGCGCATATGTATCTAAATTAGAGTTTTCCCGGGGCGACCCGAGGGATAGGGAAAGTGGAGTGCCCGAGCACCGCCCCGCCCCCCTGCATCTCAATTTCGTTTTTCCTTCGGCGCGTTCCTTTTTCCTGGCCCACAGGTTTAGTGTCGCGTTTCATCTCCGCCCCCCTCCCTCCGTTTCCACTTTTTGAATTTCGCCACGCAGCCATCGTCATTACGCGCACCACCGCGACAGCCACTGTAATGACTCTCGAACGACTGCGAGGCCGGGATCGTTTACGGCCCTGAGAATTTTCACCGCGGATTACTCGCCGGGAAAAATTTAGTGGCTCGTCACCGTTGACGATTATCGATCGCGCGTGGAAAAAAAAGGCAACGCGGAACAAGAAACGTCTCCAAAGCTCCGCGAGTTATCCCATGCCAGAAGCTAGTCCCAAAGCTAATTGACGATGTCCTGGACGTCTCAACTTTAATTAGAAACTTCAAATTCGATAAAACATATTCGCGGACGCGATATTCTCCGGTCGTGAAACCGTCTCGGTCGTAAGAGAATCGTGTTCGCGGGAAAAATGACTTTCATTCGCGACCGAATTAGGACTCGAAACCATGATCGGGACAGTGCGAAAAAAATCGCTCCGGATTGGTCGGTATTTTGCGGAAATCGTTTTCGAGTGCAAGATTTTTCGAACCTCCTGATCATGGTTCCGAGTCCTGATGCGATTGTAAGTCGGGGTCAGTGACCCAAAAGCCGTAAACGCGATTACTTTATGCTGATTTTATAAGCTCAGACTATAGTGTTCGCGACTATACAGTCGCATTTGACATCGATCACAGGATCATTTAAAGTCCAAGGTGCGAGATAAAGTTCAAAGTACGAAAATATATATGAATCTACAGTAATTTCTCCCTAATTCGCGCTCAGATTGCGCTTAACCCCTTAACGCACAGTGTTTTTGAAAAAAACCGGCCAAAAAAGATCAATTTTTAGTGGAGAATTTTGATATACTGTGCTTTTGTTCCATGGAAAAAGGCTATATTTTGTTCTTGAATAAACAAGTGTTATAACTTACAATCTCATGTAAATGATAAATATCAATAAAACGATTTTTTTTCTTTGCTTTCACATTGTTATTTTCAATTCTCGATTATATATTCGAGTGTGAAAAATTATAGCAGCATAAAATACAACGCCGCTCGAATTATCTCGAGTGTGCACCGTTTGGCCTGTTTGGCGAGCTCGAATTAACTCGTGCGTACAAGTTAAGGAGTTAAATTCGCTCAGATTCCCGCTTAGAAATGGACAATTCGGGAAGAGCAGCTACGACTATTTGAACCTTGCGACTCGTTTTTATAGTTACCGGTTGTCAACAACTATGAAAGTAAGACGCAAGGCTTGAATAATTGTCGCATTGTCCGTTTTTGTGCGCAATCTGAGCGCGAATTAGGGAGAAATTACTGTAGATTCATTTGCGATGCATCCAAAAACAATCACTTTGTCTCGGATGTCTTACGCGAACTATTGTATACACTTCGCCATAATTTCCAGCTTGATAATGTGGAAGATGGTGAAGATTCACAACGACATTTCTATTCTCAAACTCGATGAAAATTACTCTATTTTGTACATTATTCGTCGCTTTTAACCGAAAGGTACAGCGCGGTCGACTGCGACTGCGAGTCACCGTGCATACCCAAAGCTTTGAATGATCGCGAGAGTCACTTAAAAATCGGCTCCTAATTAATTATCGTTCGCGATCCGTGATGATCCACTTTCGCGGGCGTGTAAGAGTAGCGGAAAATGGTTCGCGGAGGAAGTCGTCGGCGTTAATCGGCGGATATTATCGGGGCCGTTTCGTTCGGTGTTTTTTAACGCGGGGAACAAATTCCGTGGGCAGGGTTGCGCGGTGGCAATCGTTGAGCACGAGAGGTAACTCGACGATTTATCGACGCGGTAATTAAAAATAATTTGAGGGATCGGGAGGAGATTCCGTCTCGACGGTGCGCGCCGAGCCGCGTTATCCATCGCAGGCGGCTTGGCGCGGCTTGGCGCGGCGCCGATGCTTGACGCACTCGCGCGCCGTAATCCGGTTAGCAAATTAATTATTAAATTCGTTTCCTAATTAGGTAATTACCGAGAGCACTCGAGCATGCCGCCTCAACTTTTACTCCCGGAAGAGCACGCTGCCAGCCGCGTTTCCGCTAAGCGCTCGCTCCGCGCGAATAATGGACGAACACTCGGAACTTCTTTTCCGCGGGCGGCTCGATTACATTTTGCAACATCTTGGCCTAACTGCTGAAGCCCTCCGACCTCATCCAGAGAGCGATCTCTTTTGTTTCGATCACTTTAAACCTCGTCGAATTGGTTACACAGGGCCGAACAATTCTACGAATCCGGATTTCGAGCTGCTCAGTTTGATCGGTGCTTTCAGGAATCATTTCTACGCTTGAACGCTTTTTCCAAATTGTCCCCCTTTTTGTAAACAAAAATGAGCAATTTGGAAAGAGTAGATACGATCGTTCGAGCCTCGCGACTCGTTTTTATAGTCGCTAATTGTCAACAACTATACGGCTTCGGGTAGTTTGCCTGAGGCAAAGACGAGTCATCTACGTCAGCCCTGAGCGAGTCATTTCGGCCGCGCGAGTCACGAGCCCCCACCACCACTCCCTCTCTCTCCCCACTACTTGGGTTTCGTAAACACTGCTACTACTGCGCGTCGCAAGCGACGGCGCTGCCGGAGTGACGACGAGGGACGACTGGAGGTGCGTAGTGGGGACACGTCACGCAGCACGTAAGAGGGGGAAAGAGCCACGTTTGGCTCACGAGACGCGACTCGCTCAGACCTGACCTACGTGACGTCACAGTGTACTTAATATGTAAGCTATGCTAGTCAGATATATCCGCAGCATCGTAAGCGTGGCACACCGATGTTCCAAACGTGTTGAACTGTTTAATGTTCGACATTAATGAATGTACGAAGATGTTTCATTTTCAGAGATCAAATTCCATTGATTAAATATGATATATTTATATTATATATTATATAATATAATATGTATTATATATATAATAACTATAATATAAATAAATATAATATATATTATACTATAGTTATTTACTTAATTATTTTTAAACGACACGCAAGCCCCACTATTTTCAAAAATGTTCAAAAATTACGGTCACATCTCGCATGTAATATACATTGGTATATTATTAGTTAATAGTAATTAAAATAATTAGTTATAATAATTAGTTAATATAGGCAGCTAAATAATAGCGAGGAATAAGAGATCGTCGTTTCGCAAACTATCCGGTCGAAATTTCGCAAAAGACACGAGCTTACGAAAGCGATGATAATCGGAGAGGTTTATCGCGAAGACACGTGCTTTTCGTTTCCCGTTTATCTTGGATTTTATTTCCGTTCGCCACGCCGACGGGTTCGCGTGCCATTCCCGTTCGTTCAAGTTTCGCTCTCTTTCCATCGCAGGCCGTTGCTTCGAATCGCAAACAGAAGCAGACGATAGAGGCGCGCGATAATGAGCCGTTGTGTGCGCACACTGTGAAACTGTTAGTCGATTTTTCATCGACGGCAAGTTCGTTTCCAGATAATTATCGGGCACTCGCGCGACAAAACGGCGCGGGCGCCGGGCCGCGCCGCGCCGCGCTGCGAATATCGCGAGTAACGATGGAGCGATAAAAATGAAGAGGCGCGAAGAGAAGAATAGAATGAAATTTATTATGCGAGGTAATAATAGCGACGGTAAATTAGCTGCGATTGATTTACGATCGGCTGGCCTTTGATTTATCCGGAACGCTTTAGGAACATTAATTGAGCATCAGCGCCGCCGCCATGATGGAATACGAGCAACGCTGCGCGTCGTGTTGCGTCGCCCCGCTCGAAATTAAATGCAAATATTGCAAAAATTGCCGGCCGTTCCCTCTTTAACACTTTTCGTGCTTTATTGCTGAAATCTCTAGCCGGTTTACGGGATACAACAATAACGCGAAACGGCGTCCTTTCGATCGAAGCTCGTCGCCGGAAAGAAAAAACAAGCGTAAGCCGGATATTCGGTCGGACATTATTACCGAATAAAAGGAGACTACATGCACGCGTATAATTATTTCCGAATCAAAGGAGAATACACGTGTGCGCATAATAACCCGCCGGGATCGCTAGAAAAGATTTTGATCGGTGGCAATCGTCGATGATCGTAATTTCATCCTATTCAAATACTCGGCATTGTTCCGGCTCGATTTACTCGTTAAACGCAACCACGCTCGAAAATGAAAAAACCGTCATGAAAGATAATCTAATAACGCTGGCGGTGGAATCGCGAATTGATCCGCGATTTAAATACTTTCTTCGAAACAGAAAATTCTCGACGCGGTCGTTTACGTTTACTCGTCCGTCTATGTTAGCCATTGCCGAATCGGATCGATCGTTAGCACACGCTTTGAGCATTATGGATGCATACATGCACCCGGCCAAAGCTATCGGTGTGAACCACGGACGCATATATACGTCTGGTAAACACGTTATATGCATTTAGCAATTAGCTGTTTTAGTTACCTGATATACATTACGGAAACCGATACATTTTTAATCTTATAAATCAATCGATAACCCATATCTCCTGTAAAACAATAGTCTTAACTGCATATTTTGAACTACGATTTCTTTTTCGACAACGTTGAATTATTTGAATTGTTTCGAATTAATATTTATCCAAGATAATTATCCAAATGCATTCTTGCTGGTCGAGTATTTTATACGAATAACAATTGTTCATTATACGTCTTAAATTATTCTTTTTATTTATTCGAATAATTCTTTGTCCGAATGAATTATAACCCATATGTCCTGTAAAACAATAGTCTTTAACTGCTTACATGGAACTACGATTTCTTTTTCGACAGCGTTGAATTATTTGAATTGTTTCGAATTAATATTCATCCAAGATAATTATCCAAATGAATTCTTGCTGGTCGATTATTTTATACGAATAACAATTGTTCATTATTCGTCGTAAATTATTCTTTCTATTTATTCGAATAATTCTTTGTTCGAATGAATTCTTGTTATTCAATCGAATGAATAATTCTTTATTCGAATGAGTTCTTGTTATTCGATTAAATAATTCTTCAATCGAATGAATAATTCTTTATTCGAATGAGAGTTCTTGCTATTCAATTGAATAATTTTTCAATCGAATGAATAATTCTTTATTTGAATGAATAATTCTTTATTCGAACGAGAATAATTCTTTATTCGAACGAATTCGTTGTTGACCTGCGGCCCGCCAATGCGACGCCTCGTTCGAAAACAATCGACGACAATTGGTTTTCGAATAACGGGCATTGCCACAGTACGTGGTCAATGTCTCGTCTTTCACGCCCACATTGGCATTTGGGATGCCTAATCGAGCGACTGAGAAACCCGATTAGAGTAATCTGCTCTGCATCTATTCGTCGTTGCATATAATATACCAATAATAATAAATCTCTCGTTTCAGATTTTTATCCGCGCGCCATGGTTTTACGAATCGTATTGCGAAATTGTTGGAAATAGTTATTTCCACTTATTTATTAGGAGTATAGAAGGTAAATATATTAAGTAAATATATTTATTACGAGATAATAACTCCTTCTAGGAGTTATTATAATACTCCTTTAATTACTCCTTCTTTGGCGACGCCGTTCCGCGTATTTTTCATTGCTGTGATTTTGGCTAATTCTTTAAAGTCTGCAAAAGACATATCGGCGATATACAGGGTGTCCCACAATTATTTTAACAGCCGAAAATGAGGGGTAGCTGAGGTCATTTGAAGTAACTTTTTCCTTTGCGAATTTGCAATCTGAGGCTTTGTTTACGAGTTATTAACGAAAAACACTGGCCAATGAGAGGTGACGGTGCGAGGGAGAGGGTCCGCGAGAGAGTCCGCAACACGAGGCTTTGACAGAAGGTCGGGACGGACTCGATCCGCGTTCGAAGTATTGAACAAGTCACCAAGCGAGAACTTTCCGGATTTTTTTAACTACATAACAGTGATATTTTTAAGAAAAACGCTGTTCACCTTTACTTTAGAACGTCTGAAGAATATTTACTAATTTTTCGGACCCGAAATAATATGAAGTTTAACCTTGACAGCTGTTTTAATTTTCTGGTGTGCATGACACCTCGTGTGTACCATATGAAATTTTTATGCAAGGTGTACAGTGAAGATTAACGAATGATTTGCAAAGCTGATTTAATAATAAATAAGGGACGTAAAGGATTTATTTATTAGAGAGATATGAAAAATATTATCAGTAAGAAACTCACCCATTTAGTTGAGGATGCATTTGCTGGCTGAAATTCATGATGTCGAAGGGCACTGACCTTGTACAACGTACAGCTGATCTTTCACTGCACTGTCACCAAACACTGATCACTTAATTAATCACTGATAATCCGAATCACTTGTGGATATTTAAGAAAGATCACTGAGACTCGTTCGCGGATAATCGTTTATTCGACGCGTTCGTTCGGAAGTCGACGTTTCACTGCCAAAAAATCGAGGCCTCGACCGTGGGCCCTTGTCGTTCGTCTTTCGGCCGTCCGAGGAAATAACACCCGATACTATTTTCTTCGAAGCGCAGGGTACCGCCAAATGAAATAAACAAGATATGCCGAGACGTAAACTGTGTCCGACCCGCTGTCACCCTGCGCTCTTAGAACGTAATTAATGGCCGTGCGAAGAAAATGGTATCGAGTGTCATTTCCTCGGACGGCCGAACGAAGAACAACAAGGACCCACAGTCAAGGCCTGAATTTTTCGGCAGTGAAACGTCGACTTCCGAACGAACGCGTCGAATAAACGATTATCCGCGAACGAGTCTCAGTGATCTTTCTTAAATATCCACAAGTGATTCGGATTATCAGTGATTAAATAACTGATCAGTGTTTGGTGACAGTGCAGTGTAAGTGAACTTCGCAAATAACCATACCAGAGGTTCCACCGACAGTATCCCTCGAATGTTGCGGTCATCGACCTGGGATCAGCTGTTCGTTGTACGAGGTCAGTACGTACGAGTCAGCAAATGCATCCTCAACTAAATGGGTGAGTTTCTTATCGATAATATTTTTCATATTTCTCTAAAAAACAAATCCTTTACGTACCTTAACGCGATTATTTATTATTAAATCAGCTTTGCGAATCATTCGTTGAATTCTGTTCGTACACGGAGTTATTTAAATTAAAATATCATTTACGAACTTTGCTAATCTTCACTGTACACCTTGCATAAAAATTTCATATGGTACACATAAGGTGTCATGCACACCAGAAAATTAAAACGACTGTCACGGTTAAACTACATATTATTTCGAGTCCGAAAAATTAGTGAATATTCTTCAGACGTTCTAAAGTAAAGGTGAACAGCGTTTTTCTTAAAAATATCACTGTTATGTAGTTAAAAAAATCCGGAAAGTTCTCGCTTCGTGACTTGTTCAATACTTCGAACGCGGCTCGAGTCCGTCCCGACCTTCTGTCAAAGCCTCGTGCTGCGGACTCTCTCGCGGACCCTCTCTCTCGCACCGTCACCTCTCATTGGCCAGTGTTTTTCGTTAATAACTCGTAAACAAAGCCGCGGATTGCATTTTCGCAAAGGAAAAAGTTACTTCAAATGACCTCAGCTACCCCTCATTTTCGGCTGTTAAAATAATTGTGGGACACCCTGTATATAGTTTGTCGTTGCTCCTTTGGCTGCGTTTTTCGCTGATTTCTTCGCATTTTCGTTACCCTGAACCCCGATGCGAGGAGCCGGTGTCCGCTAGAATTTGACTTCGCCGTTCGTATTGGCTTTTTAATTGCGGCCCACTGCAGGTAAAAGGTTGCCCATCGCCGGTTTAAAGCGCTCTCCCACTCATAGAGTTTTGAATATGTTCCCGAAACCAGAAAATTCCGGGAAAAACGGCAAAGGACTAGGGCGCGCGGCCTTTGTTATTTACGCGTCCGCGTTCCGATACCACGTTGCCGCGCGTAGTTGATTAACCGACCATTGTTCGAGGCGTTATCAGAAGACGCCTGTCGCCGGTTTTTCGATCGAAACGCCATTACCGAACCACCGCCGGCATCCGTCGAATCGAACCCAAAGAGGACAGAGCGCTCTCGTCCCTTGCTCGTGGCTCCCGACGACAATTTTTTCCCCGGCTCGTCGTCCAGCGAGGCCGAAACAAGCCGAGACGAGACGCGGCGCGACGCGACGCGTTTCCATCTCCCCGGACGGCGTTCTTTGTCGCCGTTCCGCGAGAGACAATCGGGGGTGGGGCCCGAGTCGCAAAGGGGCTTGTTGCGAATGATTTTTTCCCACGGATTCGGGACACGTACCGCCGCGACTCGAGTATCTGCCAGTCTCATTAGACTCGACGCTCCGTGAATACGGCGCGGTCCCAGGCGGGCCGGAGCGGGCTCGAGCGGACGCGGCCGAGTCGGTCGGCGGGCTCGCTTTGATCAAAACGCCAGAAAATTCCATTTACCGGGGTGCCAAAGCCTCTCTCTTTCTCTCTCTCTCTCTCTCTCTCTCTCTCTCTCTCTCTTTCCTTTCTCTGCGTCTCCCACGCGACGAAACCTCTCCCGCGTCTCGGCCAACCCGATCCGGCAGAGTCCTCGATTCCTGGCCGAGGCGAAAGAAACCGTACGATTTTGTCAATTTGCCCGGATTTAATTATGCCGCGGCATTGTTCCGTCCTCTAAAGGATGGCCACCAGGAGGCCCTGCGTGGTATTTCCACGGGAACCTCTGGAGAAATCCCTGAGTGGCGAATTGAAAAAATTCGGTCGAATTTAATCGTTCCTTTTCGCAAAAGGGGCAGATTTCACGATTCCTATCGAATCGATGAACCGGAATTGACTGCGCGGCAAATTTGGGCACGGTGAACTTTGAACGATAACTATTCGTCGAACGGGGAATGTTCTGACGTGGAAAAATGAGTAGCAGGATGAAGTTCGACGCGGAATCATAATAATAATTTCTTAAGACTGGGAGTTTCATAAAGATCGTGAATATATATTTGTTTGAATTATGTACACGGAATCGATTTAAATCTAAAATAAAATACTGTCTTCCCAAAAGAAGGTTATTTCATAGTACTTAATTATTTATTATTTTAATTAAATTTATGTTGTGCCTCTTTATTTTCTTGTGTTCAATATATAGTTTGTACGATCACGTACAGAAAAATAATATTTATTATTTTTTAATTTATATTTAAATAATATTTATTACAATAACGTAATATTTAATTAAAAGGCAGTATGAAAACGTTGTTTATTAGTTTTCAATTTTTACTATATATATATCGAATTTTTATATATTATCTTCAAATAAAATGTTATATTCTTTTCAACAAATTGGGGTACATTGGTATAAATGATTATTATTGTAATAATTCCTGATCAGTGGAATAAGGAATGCTGTTTCTCGTGGATCCGCGAGGTTTGCATAGATTTACGATAAAAATTCCTTCGACTCGACTGGCTTAGCACACGAGGATGCAACTACAGTTGCGAAAACGAGTTAATCGGGCTAATTAATCAGGACGGGTTTTAATGGAAGGTTAAGCAAATGTTAAGTTAGCAAGATAAACATTTTGTCGAGACATCGAATAAAGCAAGAATTGAATGACAATGTATTTCTTCGTTTAACAGTTTCAATCAATTGAAAATAATGTAACGATACTGTTACATTCTTCTAATTCTTCTCTTATTCTCTTATTTTGCTCTTATCGATTGTTGCAATAAATGCATAAAACCCGCAGTCTCGTAATGCGATATTTCGTAGATCCTTCCTTAATCGCAAGAACGTTTTAAGTTATTGTAAGAACGGTTTAGAACAATATGTGGAATTATACAGGGTGTTCCATGTAAAACAGGCTCCAGCCGCCATCTTCGATTCAATGCTACGAGATCACGTAGAATTCTGACGATGATTGTAAAAGAAGCATCGAAGAATTACTTTCACAAATTGGAAATTATCAACGTCAAAAAATTACCAGTCAGATAAGGACCCGAATAACATTATCAGGCCGATTCAGTTATGGAAAAAGTGTTCGAGTAATTACAGTAATGTCTCTCTAATTGACGCCCAGATTGCGCACAAAAATGGACAATTTGGGAAAGGGAGATACGATTATTCGAGCCTTGCGGTTTATTTTTATAGTTGTAAATCGTCCACAATTATGAAAACGAGCCGCAAGGATCGGATAATCGTATCTCCTCTTCCCAAATTATCCATTTTTGTGCACAATCTGAGCGTCAGTTAGGGAGACATTACGGTATCATTTGTTTTGATTCCAAGCTCAGAATTCCAAGCTCAGGATTCAAAGCTGAGGATTCCAAGCGGAGGATTCCAAGCTCAGGATTCCAAGCGGAGGATTCCAAGCAGAGGATTCCAAGCTGAGGATTCTAAGCTCAGAATTCCAAGCTCAGGATTCCAAGTTGAGGATTCCAAGCTGAGGATTCCAAGCTGAGGATTCCAAGCGGAGGATTCCAAGCGGAGGATTCCAAGCTCAGGATTCCAAGCGGAGGATTCCAAGCGGAGGATTCCAAGCTCAGGATTCCAAGCTCAGGATTCCAAGCTGAGGATTCCAAGCTGAGGATTCTAAGCTCAGAATTCCAAGCTCAGGATTCTAAGCTCAGGATTCCAAGCGGAGGATTCCAAGCTGAGGATTCCAAGCTGAGGATTCCAAGCTGAGGATTCCAAGCGGAGGATTCCAAGCGGAGGATTCCAAGCTCAGGATTCCAAGCGGAGGATTCCAAGCTGAGGATTCCAAGCTGAGGATTCCAAGCTGAGGATTCCAAGCTGAGGATTCCAAGCTGAGGATTCCAAGCTCAGAATTCCAAGCTGAGGATTCCAAGCTGAGGATTCCAAGCTGAGGATTCCAAGCGGAGGATTCTCTTCCCAAGGAGGAGATCTCTTCCCAAATTATCCAATTTAGTGGACAATCTGAGCGTCAGTAAGGGAGACATTACTGTAATTACTCGAACACTTTTTCCAGAACTGATTCGGCCTGATAATGTTCTTCGGGTCCTTATCTAACTGGTAATCTTGTCCACTAAAATAGATAATTTGAGAAGAGGAGATACGATTATTCGAGGCTTGCGGTTTATTTTTGTACTTATAAATTGTCCACAATTATAAAAACGAGTCGCAAGGCTCGAATAATCGTATCTCCTCTTCCCAAATTATCCATTTTAGTGGACAATCTGAGCGTCAGTCAGACATTACTGTAGCTCTCTGCCGAGGAGCGTAGCAGGTGGCCGTCGCATCTCAAATTTCTCGTGCACAAGATTGCAGTATTGCGTCCGCTCGCAGCGAGTCCGTTCGTCGAATCCGAACCGGGAAGCGGAAGAAGATGGTAAACATTGAAAAGAGAAACGTCGAAGAGAGAAAAGGGACGCGTCGGTTCTGCCGCGGTGGCGGGAGCGCATGCAAACGCGTGCTACGGCAGTCCCGTAATCGCGACAAATTTGGCGCAATCACGCGGCTCCGCGGTGATTGGCCGCCGCGGGGATAAATGGGAGCGGCACGTGTTCCGAGGTTGGCTCGACGCTGCTCCCGTGTTTTCTGCCTGCGTGTTCGAGGGAATCCACGCACGTGCACGTGACTGCGCGGAAACAGGAAGACGCTCCCTGGACGACCGAAGGCGTTTATTAGTCCGAGCCAATTACTTCGAAAGCCGTTAAGTCCCCGGACGGCAACGTGCACTCGGAAAATTACTGATCGATTTCGCCCAAGCGACCACCGGCGCGGCGACGAGACACCGGAGCGGATCGTGTCGCATTCCCGCTACTCTTATTCCGTTACAATCAGCCGGTCGACGCGACGAGGCTTTAAAGCCAGTCTTAAGCGTTATTCCGACGAGCCACGGCCGATCCGCAATTCCCGTTAATCGGAAAATTTGTCGCGAAGCGTCGGAACGTTCCTCTTACGCCAGAACACTGGCAACGCTCCGCGCTTATTAACCCCTTAACGTGCCCGCTCGAGTTAACTCGAGCGCGCTAAACTGGCCAAACTGTGCACACTCGAGATAATTCGAGCGGCGTTGTACTTTATGTTGCTATAATTTTTCACACTCGAATGTAATCGAGAATTGAAAATAACATTGTGAAAGCAAGAAAAAAACAATCGTTTTATTGATATTTATCATTTACATGGGATTGTAAGGTATAACACTTACTTATTCAAGTGTAAAATATATCCTTTTTCTACTTATCACTTACGACTTATTTCTTCCTTGCGAGCCGCTTTCCGACAGCGTATTCATATTCAGATTCTGATTCGCTCATTTTTCAATATATATTTTACTAAAATGTAATGTAAAATAAAATACAATAATAATAATAATAATAATAATAATAATAATAACAATAATAATAATAATTTATCAAAATCCAAAATTGCAATAAAAATTTTGATTATTTTTGTATTTTTGTAATTCTCTTGCCAAGACAACGTTCTAAATTGTGTTTTTTTATATACAAAAAAATTGATTTTTTTGGCCGGCCTTTTTCAAAAAAACTGTGCATTAACGGGTTAAATAACCGGATTTCTGTTATCAGCGATCGTCGGCGACAACGTTATCTGGCCCGCCCGAAAATTACCACCCAGTCACGCGCCAGATGTTTAATTTAGTCATTTGCGGACCACCGATGCCACACTCGCGAATCGCAACCAAAGAGGAACAATGACGCAACGCTCGGAAGGCGGCGCAGAATGTTCGCGAACGTTTTCGATTGTACCGTGAGCTTTTATTCACAGTTATTTCACAGATTCGATTATTATCGTAGCTCCTGTCGTTCTGCGTAAATTCCGCGCGATCTTCGCGATCGTCGGCGACGGCGACCGGAGACCAGCCGTGGACAACGTGCGTCGATCGCGGCGTCGAGGTAACATCGAGTTTCCCAGGGAATCCGAGGGAAGACGGGAAAGTTTTAATAATTCGGCCGATCCAGTTTTACGAGGGACGAGAGACGAGCGTCGCAATACGTTCATGATATAGCTGAATCCCAGCCGCGATTACAGACCGCGATCGACGTTGTTCCGGTATCGTAAATATCCGGCGAACAATGTAACACTTGGCTTCGTTTTCCTCCGATCCCGCGTGGACTCGATATTCTCCGAGACCATCAATTAACGTTTACACTTGACGGTGTCGAATGAGACAATGAGACCCGCGACGGGGAAATTGTTAACCGTTTGGCCGCGGCAGATTTTGATGCACACCGCGTGCATCGAGTGCAACAACAACTTAACCCATTTTCGGTTCGAATAAGCGAAAAAGGACAAATGACATGATTATTTATTGATCTCGTAGAAAGTAGTTGACACAAGATTTACGGAGCAGTGAAAGCAGCTCTTTTATATTCGTTTATACGGTTTTTTACGTGTATTCGATAAATAACTTATAAACGCAATCGTGTCATAAATATCGTTGCAATCTGAATAATCGTGGATTAAAAAATTAGTGACCCGTCGTTTCGACGGTTCCCGAAAACCTAGTATTAAAAACCAACAAAGCTTTCCGATACAATCAAATATTTATATCACCTGATAATATAATGGCCATTAAAATGCAGTTATTTGAAGTAGTCGCAATTGTTAAATATCCGAAAATCTGCGATTATCGGCTATTCTTGTTGAGAAATTAAGTAAAATTGAAGCAGAGAAAGCAAATAGATCTTTGATGCAATATGATGCAACCGACGCATATTCTAGAACTTCATATACTTACGCATTGAAGATCGAAGAATACGATTACGATGGATTCCGCAAAAACGATTTAATTCGCGTTAGTATGTTTTTGCACCTATATCTCATATGACAAATCGACCGCACTACGAACGATGTGGGTGTATTTTCAGATTTTCATCGCAATTGTTGGAACACCGAACCGTATTATTAACGACCATTAATAATAATAATAATAATAATAATAATAATAATAATATAATAATTATATAATTATATATTATATATCATAATTATATAATATATAATATATAATTATTATTATATATATTATAATTATATAATATATAATATATAATTATTATTATATATATTATAATTATATAATATATAATATATAATTATTATTATATATATTATAATAATAATTATATTATTATTATAATTTCTAATAAAATCCGGTTATTTATAGGTGTCTATATATACAATAAGTGATAACAGTACGTCAGAAGCAAATTCTCAAAGCCCACAGTCGTCTAGGGGAGTTCAACGCTTGCTCGTACGTTCCAAGAAAAATTGCGTGAACTTTGTCTTGTTGGTCCTGTTACAAACGGAGCTCTCGAAGATTCGCATCGCTCGATAGAACCGAGGAAACATGAGTAACAAAGTGTCTACAAACAGTGTTGCAAGATTTACCTCGAAGAGGTTGGCGATTACGCGAATTCGTGTAACACTCAGCGACGTCTAACACTCATCCATTTTATACATACCACGAGGAATCTGTAGAAATGTTTTCCTTATCCTGGTAACATGAATCTTTATGCATAAGGGAAAGCACGTGAGTGGACAGCAGATCTTTACGCATTTATGTATCTCTAGGATTTCTGCTTTATTTTTACCACAAGGAATTTTATAGTCGGCAAATTGACTTTGTTCATCATGCTATGAAAATTGGGATCGAAGATCATCCATCAATTAATCCTTTCACTCACATTCCATTATTATGCCATTATTATATTATGCCAATTCCCTTGTATACATATGCATTATCCAAAATCAATACAGTTCTTCCACTTCTGGTAGAAGTGGAAACTCGGGTCGAAAGTAACAGTTCGAAAACCTATTAAAGTTACAACATCAGGCATTACTTGATCACGATATCTACGGCTCGCAACGAGTAATGTTTGAGTTATTAACAAAAATTGGAGATCGAGAAAAGTGTAATAACTGAACCGCGAATTCTATTCGTTTATAGCAAAAATAAGTAGACGAGATGTAACATTCCGACAACGTAACAAAAATCTGATGACAGTGTCGCGCCATCTTCAAGCCAATAGAATTATTGTAGAAGATTCAATTTATTATTATTATTATTTCATTTCTGTTTCTTGTAAATGATGTAGGAAATGTTTATTTTGCATAAAGATCCGCAGTCTAATTATAACCGTCCCGTGCCCGGGGGCCATTTTTGTTAATGCACGTGTTAATTGCGTATCTGCGTTGTTGAAGTAATCGTGTACACGTTGAAACAGTAGCATTACATAATACAGAGTGTCCCAAAATTATGGTACTTCCGAGACACTAGAGATTCCTGAAGTCATTCGAAGCAACTTTTTCCTGTACAAAATTTTTCTCCGAGCTATCGTTAACGAGTTATTAACGAAAAACACTGACCAATCAGAGGCGACCTCGGCTGGCGCGAGGCGGGCGAGCCAACGAGCAGTCGAAGCCTAGTTCCGCTCATTGGCTCGGCCCCCTAGCGCCAGCCGAGTGCTCGTCCCTCATTGGTCAGTGTTTTTCGTTAATAACTCGTAAACAAAGCCGCTGATTGCATTTTCGCTAAGGAAAAAGTTACTTCAAATAACCCCAGGAACCTCTCTACTCCCGGAAGTACCATAATTTACGGAAAACCTGTATATCCAAAGTTTGCAATGACGGTAATAGTTGATTTTTAATTATTCACAGTGCCACTTTCACTTTCGACTTCTGTCATTTTTACGTAGTCCATTTTCTATGCTTACTTCCATTTCATGCACATCGCTCGTACAACAGTCGATTAAACATCGATAAGTTTAGTATTGCAAAAATTAATGTCTAAAAGATATAACAATTTTTAGCGACGTCTCGGAGGGCAAAGGATGAATTCTTAGAGAATCGCTCTAGAGACAAACCTCTCGCCCATTTCGAATAGGAACGCTAACTTTCGCACTGGTTCTTTGCCGACGTACTTAGAGCAACAGAAGCTCGCGGCGACTTTTGCGGACCACCGATGTTTCCGGCGGCCATCTCGAAGACTGGTAGATTAGACTCCGGGAACAGTTTCGTCCGTTCAGCTCGCAATATCTCTGGTGCGCGGGCCGGGTGCCCCCCGGAGCAGCGTCTCGCTCGTTATCTCCGCCGATACGTTTGTTCGGTTCGCGGGAAAGGTCGATCGGTTGGTGCCCGGGGCACAGAGCTTCGTCACGGGGCAACTGATGCGTTTCCAATACCGATCGCCTCGTCGCGCCGCGCCCCGGTCGCATAACAGTGGTCCTGAATGGGCCGAACGGCGGGATGGATCGCCGCCGATAACGCCGAAGAATCTCTCACGGCGGATTCTTCGGCCCGGGAAGAAGAAAGGAGCCGGGAGAAATTACCGGCACGCCATATCGCGATGCCTTTCCACGGAATCGCGGTAATGCTAATAACGTCGGCACGATGGAACGATGGTAATTGAACGGGGAGAATCGACGGGCCGCGGCATCTCCAGCTTCCGATTACCGTCCCCTTCCGCCCCCTTTCTTCCTACCCCTGCCCCTCTCGCCCCGCTGCACTGCCCGCAGCATCCCATCTATCGTTCCTGCACCCGGTTTTAATGATTAACGACCACCGAGACGTAAATGCTCGAATAATGTGGAGCACGCGTTGCACTCCACCGGGTATTATCGCGATCCTGCGTTCCCCCGTAACCTGTTTCCCTTTTCTGCTTAATCGATGCCGTGCCGACAGGCGCTGATTTTCCGACCCTCCTCATTCTTGCCTCGCCCAGTGTTCCAACTATTTTAGAAATCGTAAATCCACCACTAATCGATCGAGCGACCCAACAATCCGCTTCGCGTATCCCGTGGTTGTTCGACTATTCTTTCATCGACCGCTCGCGGTTCGTTGTTTATTTATGTATTTATTTATTTACGGAGCCTTTATGCATATTAACAGTGGTAGTGCAGCGACGTATGTATAAGAAATTGGTACATTAACCCTCGGAAATGGCGAACTATTTTTGCAACGTTACCGTCGACGGTATTTATAGGAATTTTCTGAGCTGCATGCAACGATTTTTCAAAACATATTTTTGACGATAAACAGACTTATTAGCGTTTCTGGTGTTTCTAATGCGAGAGGGCCAGTCGATTCAGTTGCTGATTGGGTTAAATATTAAAATAGAAATTTATATATGAAATATATAATATAATAATAATATATATATATATATATAATATAATATAATATAATATAATATAATATAATATAATATAATATAATAATATAATCGCAGATCAATGTTTCATTTTCAACAATATTTTAAAAATATTTTATATTTGAATTTATATTAATATAATAATATATATAATATAAATTCAAATATAAAAATTAAAATATTTTTAAAATATTGTTGAAAATGAAACATTGATCTGCGATTTATCGACGCGCCGATAATTGTGATCATTAAATGCCATAGGACAGGTTTAACGTGAAAAGGGTATTAATTACCATCGAAGGATTCCGGTTAAAGGATCGGTGGATTTCGCAATTAACTGTATGAAAGCAACGGCAATAACGAAAGTATGGAACAAATATTTGCCGTGCGCGGAGCGCGTCTCTTTCTTCTCGCTTCTACTTGCTTATTGTTCCGTATTAACAGGTGGGATTATCATCCCGAAAGCCGGCCTCATTGTTCCCAGCTGCCGAGTATTTGGGTTTCATATTTTCCGGTCTTGTTTTCTTTTTTCTGCATACGAACCGCGCGCCGCACCAGGAACTACGTCATCCGGATCGATCGACGCATCATTTATTAACGGATCAGCCGTAATCGGGAATATTCATTATCCTTCCGATATTCTGTCGTGTTAATAATGCACGCCGGTCCATTTTCTCGTTGGTCCGAGCCGGTCTCAACGACGCGCTGTTTTATTCACTCTTGCGGTTTTAGTGCGCGCCTGTCTTGCCCGGCAAGCACGTCACAAGATTAACGAAAATAAAATTGGAAACGTTTTGCCGGAGTCCGGCCGGCATCCTCTAGAGGAGGCAGAGTTGCAGGAGACTGACCGATGGTCCCGTTCGTGAATGTTTAACGCCTTCGCACTAATGCAGGACGCGCGATAATAAAATTAATATACGGTGGAAAAATTGGTAACATTGAAGCATTCGATGCTTAGGCCGATGAAGAGTTACAGTAAATTCTTTCTAATTTTCCTTCGACTTGTAAACAAAAATAGGCAATTTGGGAAGCGGAGATACGATTATTCGAGCATCGCAGCTGATTTTTATAGTTGCCGATCGCCAACAATTATAGAAACGAGCTGCAAGGCTCGAATAATTGCCAAATTGTCCATTTTCATACACGATCTGAGCGCCATTTAGGCAAAATTTACTGTACCTCCTTATTGAATGGTCTACTAGGTAACGTAATTTTTTTATTTCATGAAAAGTGGAGACATAGTTTAGGGTCTTTCCGGGAATGAAAGACAAAGTAAGAGTTACAGTAAATTCTCCCTAATTTTCTTTCGACTTGTAAACAAAAATGGGCATTTTGGGAAGTGGAGATACGATTATTTGAGCCTCGCGGCTCATTTTTATTTTTGCCGATCGCCAACAATTATAGAAACGAGCTGCAAGGCTCGAATAATTGCCAAATTGTCCATTTTCGTGCACGATCTGAGCGCCATTTAGGCAAAATTTACTGTACCTCCTTATTGAATGGTCTACTAGGTAACGTAATTTTTTTATTTCATAAGAAGTGGAGACATAGTTTAGGGTCTTTCCGGGAATGAAAGGCAAAGTAAGAGTTACAGTAAATTCTCCCTAATTTTCTTTCGACTTGTAAACAAAAATAGGCAATTTGGGAAGCGGAGATACGATTATTCGAGCATCGCAGCTGATTTTTATAGTTGCCGATCGCCAACAATTATAGAAACGAGCTGCAAGGCTCGAATAATTGCCAAATTGTCCATTTTCGTGCACGATCTGAGCGCCATTTAGGCAAAATTTACTGTACCTCATTATCGAATGGTCTACTAGATAACGTAGCTTTTTATTTCATGGAAAGTGGAGACATGGTGTATAGTCTTTCCGGGAATGAAAGGCAAAGTAAGAGTTACAGTAAATTCTCCCTAATTCTCTTTCGACTTGTAAACAAAAATGGGCATTTTGGGAAGTGGAGATACGATTATTTGAGCCTCGCGGCTCATTTTTATTTTTGCCGATCGCCAACAATTATAGAAACGAACTGCAAGGCTCGAATAATTGCCAAATTGTCCATTTTCGTGCACGATCTGAGCGCCATTTAGGCAAAATTTACTGTACCTTATTATCGAATGGTCTACTAGATAACGTAGCTTTTTATTTCATGGAAAGTGGAGACATGGTGTATAGTCTTTCCGAGAATTAAAGGCAAAGTGATCAACAGCGAGTGTCGTAAAATATTGAAGAAATGGGACGGATGTTAAAGCATAGTGTTTGGAACTGCGTGGATAGCTTCGAGTGACTTGTGTTTACTTCTGAGATTCCTGGAAGTCCTGCGCAGCCGAAAGAGAGAGCGTGAGCGAGTGAGAGAGCGAGTGAGAGGGAGGGAAAGAGAATAAATAATAGCCAGACGGAACGTATGCAAGAGGGATGACGGCAGGGTGGGGGAATGGTAAGAAAATGCAATAAAGAGAAAAAGGAAAGAAAGAGAGAAGATTTGAAGTATGGAAAATCTGATTGAGAAAGTCGGAGAAAGTCGGAGAAAGTCGGGGAAAGTCATACGTTATCGTTATCGTTGTCTTTATTCAAGAAAAGTTGTAGCGAAGTGGAGACTCGTTGTGTTATCTTTTTGTCAATAAATTATCATCGTCATTGTTATTTAAATGGTGTGTCGTTCGTTTCGCTCCTGTGACCCGTAGGATTTTCTTAAAATAATCCCTACAGTGGGTAAAATAAAATGGCGTACAAAGTATTTGATTTAAACGTGACTATAAATAAATGTCTTAAATGTCGTTGAACATTATGCGCGCGCGTTACGGGAGCTCGTAGCTGTCACGGGTTAGTCACTTAAGGGATTAATGGAGGACGAAGTAAGTAGGTAAGATAATTTAATGTCAAATTGCGGCAGCGGGGGTGACGAGGGTGTATGTGGAAATTATAGGACCCGCAGGAACAGGATTAAAAGAGGAGGACAGCTCGAGCAATTTAGAACAACACGGGGCTTAGAACAACAATAGGGGTTGAAGGCCGGTCTAATTGGTAGACGTAACATGTCGGCCAGGGTGTAAAAAATTATAGCACCTGCGGAGTCCGAATTACCGAAAAAGGCTGGTACGCGTTGTTGTTGCGCAATGGGTGGGCCGAATAAAATTGCGTTTACAGCCTACGAACAAATTGTGGCAGTGGGTCAGCGAAATTAACAGAAATAAAAGCGAAATAGTCTTGATACGATTAAGCGGCCCTGTCGGCCAATATGAATTAAAGAGATGGGAAATGACCGGCCAGAAAGTTTGAGTACGTAAGTGAACAGAATTAACTCGGACATTTCACAGTTTACGGAACAGTAAATTCTTCCTAATTTTTCTTCAGCTTGTAAATGAAAATGGACAGTTTGGGAAGAGGTGGTACGATTATTCGAGCCTTGCACCTCGTTTTTATAATCGTTATAATCGTGTAATAATCGTATCTTCTCTTCCCAGATTGTCCATTTTTGTTTACAAGTCGTAGGAAAATTAGGGAGAATTTTGCTGTACTTCCATTTTATGTGACCTATTGTATCGGATACGATAAATGCGGTAAATACGGCAAATGCGATAAATACGTTAAATGCAATAAATACGGTAAATGCGATAAATAAAAAACACAATAAATACAATAAATAGAATAAATACAATAAATAGAATAAATGCAATAAATACAATAAATGCAATAAATGCAGTAAATACAATTAATACAATTAATACAATAAATACAATAAATGCAATAAATACAATAAATGCAGTAAATGCAGTAAATGCAATAAATACAATAAATACAATAAATACACAAATATGTACGCTAGTGACGCAGTTAAGGACAGCATAGTCGAAGGTCTTTTTCGAGGCAGCCTTTTATGATTGCACGAACACAGTTCGTGGAATTGCGGATGCTTGTATAGCGTTTCGTGGTACCGATGCATCAGGAGTGGAAACTGCGAATACTTGAGAAACACGCTGCAGTCGTCCCGCCACGGCATTACAATGCGTCTGCATTTATTATTTAGCAGAGCGCGTTGCGTAATAATGGAGTCTTGGACGCAGCTTACGTAAGCGCCAACTCCCGCCTGCATACTGCATTTCGCTGCAGTGCATCGCGCCGCGCCGCGCCACGCCACGCCACGCCGCGTACCCAGCCGGAGAGACAGCCGACCGGGCAAAGGTGTGCGCGGCTGTGCGTGAATTCGAGCGCTATAATGCTTTTTACACAGCGCTTTCGCGTTTCTCCATTTTTCATTACAGCCAGTAGTTTTCCAGAGTCGAGTCCGTCCCGATCGATCTTACGATGCGACGCGCGCGCGGCGAAACGTCGATTTCCGTCTGCCCTTTGAACCTCGGAAGTTAATTCCGGCCGGGCGAAACAAGATATTTGCCAGCAAATTTCCATGGTTAAATTTGTCATTTCACGGAATCGGTACCCACGGTCGGGGCCCGCTTTGTGCGCGAACGATCGATCGAATTTCTTTCGCCTTTGAAACGGCGCGAGCATTTCCGACCGAGCGAGTCTCTGGTGTTAATAAAAAAAAAAAGAGAGAGGGGTTTTTATCTGTACCATTTTACCAGCCAATAGACCCAATAGACTGTCGGATTTAATTACCTTGTAATTACCGAGGTTTTCGACGACACAGGGTAGGCTGACGTCTCTCCCCACTGGCACGGTGACGTTCGGTATTGGCTCGGCAAACATCGGTTGATCCGACAGCGCTGCAATCAAACGAGACTTTGTTAGCGTCTAATTTTCTAATACCGATCGGGGGGGGGGGGTGCATCGAATCGGGAGATGCGACGGTCGCGAAAAAATAAATTACCGCGTCCTCTATATTCTTTGCTCTTCCGTGCTGACATAATAATAGGAATAATAATTTCTTTCTTTTCATTCGTGTGTACAGGTAAAGAAACCTTTTTGTTATGAAAAAGGAGGCGAGAGAAAGACATTTTGCATAGTCGTCACACGAATACAATACCAATGAACATAAAAGTATGTACATGATAATGCAATTCTCTCTCTTTCTCGTTATTCCTTCTTCTGTAACAGAGAGCTTTTTATTGGAATACGCGAATAAATAAATTATTATTATTAATTGTTACAATACAAAGAGTAAAGAATAGCGTAGAATATAATATATATAATAAATATACATATATATATATATATATATATATATATATATATATATATATATGTATATTGTAACAATGGTGATTCCTTCTACGCTATATATATAACGTAGAATATAATATATATAATAAATATACATATATATTATATTCTACGCTATTCTTATTTATTTATTTATTATATACATTATATATACATATATTTTCGTTAAGGAAAAAGTTACTTCAAATGACCTCAGGAATCACCATTTTCCCGGTATTAACATAACTATGGAACACCCTGTATAGATGATTCAAAAATCTGTATCAACCTCCCGATCATCTCGATCCGCAATATTATCGATTCATCGATACCATCGATTGTCAGCGATCATCTTCCATTTTCGTTCCGTTTGCATCGCACCAACAGGAAGTTGTCGAAAAGGGTAACGCTCCCCGAAAAGGTCGAAGGATACCTTCCTACTTGTAAACGCGGCGTCGACCCAAATAGAAGAAGAGGATGACGAACGAGGTGGACGCGGGGAGGACTATGGCGGCGGTTGTACAAGCTTCCAAAGAAGAACGCGGGGGAAGAGGAAGCGACGGCGGAAGAGGAAGAGGGTCACCGCGAGGAGTCACACCAGTCAAGAAATCCTTTGGGAAAGTTTCAGGACTGGTCAAGAGTGAAGTAAGAGGGCAGTTGGTTGATCGCTCGGCTGGAAAAGGGAAACCGTCGATTCCATTTCTCGACTGTATTTGCCGGAAGTGCGCGCGGCGAAGCGGAGACGGCAGGAAGCCGCGCGACGCGTCGTCATTTCGCGATAAGCCTCCTCTGTCTCGCGCGAACCCAGGAATTACTCTCGCTGCAAAAATGCCGGTAAACTGTTCTATCTAAACTGGCTTTTACCGAGTGTGCATTAACGCGGTCGAATCGAGGCGAAATAACGGAGGCAATGAAACCGTCTCGCCAGGAACGATCTCCTGACCAGGCTCGATTGGCTGGACCAACATATTGCCGCGTTGTGCATAATCTCGGGAACATGACACGATAACGTTGATTTTCTTTCAACGTCAGTTACGATATTAGAATGTCCGAATATTGTTCAAAGTTTGTTCGAAACAGCTTTACGTCGGATTATCGGAAACTTTTTAGAAATCGCGGCAACGGCGGATTACTCGCACCTTGAAAGCCTGCAAAATGTTTCTGCACTAAATGTTTTACGCTAAATACTTTAATTGGATTAAATAGAATTATTTCATAATTCTACTATGCTAGTAGAATGATGCTGCACCATTATTGCACGATATTTGCGAGGAAAGCACTTTCTTAATGCAAGTTTCTCTCGACATGTTTCTTTGACACGAGAATATAGGTCAGTTTGTCATACCTATTTCTTCCGAGATACTACTGTCTATGACGAAACATTAATCCAGCTTACTCGCATACATATTCAGGAGCACGAGAATAAGGTGCGATTCGTTTCGAAGAAAATAGAAGTGTGATCTTTCGCTTTCCGCAATTGCCGTATAAATTGCGGCAGCGATAAATTCGACCGCGGGCCGGTCGACCGATCTCTCGGCTCGAGGCTTCTTAAATTCCGATTATGATTGATGCTGCTTCGCTTAGAGTTCCGCTGGTAGAGCAAGCCCGCAGATAGCGACTCGACGACGGATAGAAGCGTGATTAATGGGAAGAATTAATCGCGTGGTCGTATCGGTAGCCGGCGCAACGCGGATTCGCCGTGGATGCCGCTCGGTCTTCGAGGTCGTCTCGTAAGACCGTACGAGACGCGGAGGATCGTTAGCCCGGCAGGTTTGCCTACGTTCCGAGGCGGAATCCCCCCGAGAAGCCTCCCGGACGGATCGCGGAGGCCGCAAGGAAGTTAACTTGCCCGGCCCCGAATTATTATTTAGTGTACGAAGACGAATCGCCGTGCTCTCGGCGTAGTCGGGCCGAGGCCGGGCCGACCGTCCCGAATACGCTCGGCTGTATTCCCTGCGCGGAATAGATTAGAGGCCCGCCGGGTAACATCGAAAAGACCGCGGCAAATTAAGCTCCCGACGGATTCCCTTTTGTTCCATTACGTTAATAAAACACGCGGGCTTCGATCGGGCTTCGCTGAACGGCCAGAAATATTTCATGAGAGCAGGTTAGGAGCGACAGCGCACAGATATGATTGCTTTCCTGGGAAATACGATTTTTGCGCCGATATCGAGCGATTACGCATCAATATCGGGCAATCGAGCTTCGAGAAGACTCCTTCGAGGAAACATCCCCGTTGCTCTCGTTCGCATTTATTCCGATTACACAACTCAGGGTTTTACCGTTAACGCGTTCACTGCCGTAACGGTTACGCGAGACATAGAAAATCGGTACGTCTTGTTTGGAAGGATAGAAAGATCTGCGACAGCAATCGTTTTCGTAACCTTTTGTAGAGCATGGCCGACCGATGACGAATCGATACAACGACAGGAAATTGGTATTACGAAAACAAAGTGTTAATCTTCTCGTAATACCAATTTCCTGTCGTTGTATCGATTCGACAGCAGTTGGCCAGGCTCTATAAAAGGTTACGAAAACGATTGCTATCACAGATCTTTCTTTCCTTCTCCAGTGGTGATTTTGACATGCCACTAAAAATTGCTATAGCATATATATATTCCAAATATATATTATTTTTATTGTTATTATATTATATATATTATATATAATATATATATTCCAAAATCATTCTGACAGCATCAAATTTGTTTCTATTTAAGAAATTGTTAAAGCGCGCAAAATAAAAAGCTAAAATGAAAGCCAAGAAGGAAAAAGCCATTTCTCTATTAAAAATGAAAACCTAAGATGAAATTAAATCAGCTAAAAGCGAGGTTATTAGCGACTCTTGTAAATAAAATTAAACGAAGTGTAGGATTTGTTTATTTATAAACGACGGGAAACCTGTCGCAATGACGGAACACCTATTTGCACCAAGTAAGTTCTAAATGACGTTATTAGCGTCGCTCGTGACTAATTAGAAAAAACTGTGAAACATACAATTTACAACTGTGTAACATACAATTTAATGGATGTACGTATAACAGATACGACTAATACATACGTATGTAGATACGATTCCTGACCTGTCTTAAAAATAACCTGTTCTCATAATGTCGTTGCTCGAGCCTTTCATTAGAATCAACTCGATCGCAGCGGTAAATTTCAACTCTGTAGTTTCGATTAGAATGACTAACTTAATTCGTGGGGTATTTCAAGGCTGACTGTTCCGTAGTCCATTAAGGAATTACATCCCTTTCAAGATGTTTTCTTTGAGATTTTGTTTAAGTTCGTATTTTCCAAAAGAATTGATTTAAGTACCCAAAAACACGTATAATAAACCCTGCACACTTCACTCGGATTGCTTTATGTGTTTATCACATGCACGCGATAAGCTTGTAATAAACTATTGCTATTCCATAATAGAAAGTGTCGCTATTAATTAGCAAAAACCGGTTGCATACTGTGCAACAGTGTTTTCAATCAAAAGTCCCAAGAAAGTCATCTTTTACGACCACTAAAAAGGATACAACCCTTTAATTCGACCGGGTGTCCGCGGGAAAAAATTTCGTCCGCGAAACTACGAAATTCGTTCCACGAATCTCGCGATCTCGCATGCCGAGCGCGTTGCGTGCAGGTTGCAGCGCGTTGCGCAACCGGCGATGCACACAGATACCGCAACGGGAGAGCGCGGAAAACGGTCGCTCGTTCCGTTCTTAATCCGCCGAGACAGCGAGTCGTGCACCGAACGCGGGGGACTTTATAATCGCGATATCGAGCCGCGGATAATTCTGCCGGAGACGATCGACCGCGATCGAACGACGCGACGCGGCGAACAAAGTTGCAGCGGGCGCTAAGCCGGCCCACTTTCTCGTGGGAAACCGCTTAATCGGGAAATCTTTGTCTCTATTTTCCTCGCGCTCTCGATGCCTCCGAGCGGGATAACAGCCAGCAATTCTCCGACATCGGAGCAACCACCTGCCTCGATAATAGCCGCGACGCGGTCCCGGGCCTCCCCGACGATTGCATCGGAACACTGTAATCGTTTGTGTATTTTCTGACGTTACCTGGAAGTTCCTCTAGCTGCCCGGTATCGGAGCCCGTCGGTTTCGGAGCGATTAAATCGCGAACAACATGCGTCATCATGCACCATGATAACCTTGCGGTTTACCCTGACCGCCAAATGGCTTCCTTTCCACCAATTTATCGCCCGGATTGATCGAACGGGACTGATATTCATCTATGACCTCGTTGTTCCTGCAAACGACAGCCTATGCTCGAACCAGGCTACACACGAAGACACATCCTTACCGCGCCGAAACAATTTTCTTTTTGCTTCGTTCCACCAGGAGACGCAACGGAACAAAGTCTGATGGCGAACGGGGTAACCTTTCGCCGCTATTATTAAACGTCTGCGCTCGAGCACCTCGGCTAAATGTCACAGCAACTCGATCTACGTTTCAGGCATGTATGCGATAAGTAGGACACGGATCTTTATGCAAATTCTTATCTTCGCGCGTCGTTATTAACGCGTTCAAGCGCCGACATTCGACTACTACACAATACCCACGAGGTCAAAGCAATTTAGTTAATTAAACCGAAACTGGAAAGTTAATGTTTGTCATAGCGGATGACATCAGAACTCTTTCGCATCCGAAACGTCCTAGTCAAATTCAGTTTGTTCCAATATGAGCCGTTTATTTTGAAAGTGGCATAAGTCACTTTGTTCTAAACACGTTTCAAAATATGGATGCTAACTTTCGAGAAGATTTACTTGTATTTGTTATCTCGGGATACTGATATTTTTCTCGGTATAAATAATTTCGCATAAACATTAAAAAATCACCACTTTTCATTACGGTAAAGTGACTTAAGCCACTTTCAAAATAAACGGCTCATATATTACAATGAAAATGAATTTTCCAAATTAGTGAAGAATTAGTGTCACCCATATGTGACCGACGCGGCGCTTAACGTGTTAAACGAGCGGTTTGTTCGCGTGCAAAAATGTCAGAAAGACGAGTGAAATTAATTGTAAAGTTACTGTGAATTGACCTAACTCTGAATTATCTTAACGATAAAGATCAGCGAACAGCACATATGTTGGTAAATAATAACACTCCTTGTTTCTCGCAATGAGGAAAATGTGACTTACGCCATTGCGATTCTGAACCATTCGAAAACATAAATGTTACCTTCGTTAACTAAATCATCGTGAAGAGAACATGAAAATGCTATTTGGTCAAGGTTAATTGAAACGTTTCTTACATTCGAAGAATCCGTAGATAAACGCGTAAATATTTAATAAACATTTAATAAAACTTCTGGCGAGACTTCGCTTATCTAAGTAATGTATGGTTCAAGGGTCAAGGCGCTAAAAACATCGTTGAGTAATCAAACAAAGAGACTTCGAATTGAGACGGACGTTTCGTTGCGACTAACACACCGTCGTCGCGTCCCTTTGTCCATCAATCATTGGTCTGACCTTTCGTGCACGATGTCTTCGTTAATCGTCGCTTGTCTTCGGCCTGGCGACCGATGCATTTCGGTCATTGACATTCTGCATTCTTCGCTGCACGCATCCGCCCACGTACTTTTCGGCGGTGATCATTAAAACATCCGTTCTCTGCACGCGCACGTGTTCAATTGCCGAGTGTTTTCGCGGACTCTTTGTAAATCCCCGAGCCAAATTGGAGAGAAAAAAACGCGGCACGGTTTTGCGCCAATCAATAGCGCTTTTTAACACTTAACGGACGGGCTGCTTTTTCTGGCTTCCCGTCTTTGGAAGACCAAACGGTGGAACGTAAATTTACGAAGCCCGTCCATGAAGCGTTCGACCGATAAAAATGTTGTCTTCAGATAAAAATATCAACCGCTATGTAGGTTTAAAATAATTTGAATTTTTATCTCGCTAGAAATATCATTACACACGAAGAATAAGTGTCTCGAACTTATCGGACAACGCAAGTTGCAAATCACTTTAGCCGGAATGCGCAGTTTGCATAATTTAAAAAATTATTTACAGTCTGCATTGACAGATAAGTTTAATATAACACGTCTTCGTTTATAAAAATGTTTTCAACGATAGGAAAAAATTCGAATTGCTACTTTAACTGGCGATAGTGGCGAATCTTTTTATTTTAACAAAAATGTTTGTTTTTCTTGTTTCGACAGTATCTTCTTAGGAAGCATAAAGAACTATTAAATGTTCATTCTAATCATTTCTTTGTACCTACTGCAGTTTTAAAGATGTGTAGATAACTACAAAAATACTTACAATACATACATAAGGGGTGTTCTGACCTTGAAGAATTGCGGTCGATAATAAAAATGACTCAAAACTTCTTTTAACATCCCCAACAAACTCGCACGATTTCGGAAAAAATCAGAACTTTTGCGTTTTCGAACTCCCTTGTTAATGTGCTTTTTTATAAATTCTTTAACTATTATTATTATTATTCATAAAATTTGTATACATATTATCTTCTCAAACTTTACCAAATCACATCAACTTGGCTCAGTATTTTTCGCTCAGATACAATATTTTCGGCCGCCACTAATAAATAAATAAAACCTCGATTTCTTGCAAGGAGAGGTCCCCAGGTTTGACGCGACTTTTTGATGACATTTGGTACAGTGATAGTACTCGTAAAGCTGAATCCAATGATACCCGGTTTTAGGGGAAGACGGTTTATAGTTTTTGAGATAATTAATATTAAAGTTGCCTAATAAAAGACCAGAAAGACGCGTTGGATCACAGCGAGTGGAACCGGGCTGCAGGGAGGGTAGTGGGGGGTCTCGCACGTCGCGATAAGGCGGGCTACCTGATAGCGACCTGCGAGGCACCCCCCACTCCGCCGTAATCCAGCGCGTCTCTCTAGCCTTTTATTAGCAACTTATCCCTAAAACTTATCTCATCGAAAAATGGGCGTCAACCCTGGGGTCCACTCCTCATTAGTGTGCTCCTTCATGAATTATTACTATTGTCATTATTATTATTATTATTATTCATAAAATTTGTATACGTATTTCTTCTCAAACCTTACAAAATCACAATAACTTGGCTCAGTATTTTTCGCTCAGGTACAATATTTTCAGCCATCGCTAATAAATAAACGAAACCTCGATTAACCTACTTATTGATCGAAATAACCTCGATATCCGTTTTCTCAAACCTTATCAAACATCGTCGTACGGGGGCCCACTCCTCATTAGAGTGCTCCTTCATGAATTATTATTATTGTCATTATTATTATTATTATTATTATTCATAAAATTTGTATACGTATTTCTTCTCAAACCTTACCAAATCACACCAACTTGGCTCAGTATTTTTCGCTCAGGTACGACATTTTCAGCCGTCGCTAATAAATAAACGAAACCTCGATTAACCTACTTATTGATCGAAATAACCTCGATATCCGTTTTCTCAAACCTTATCAAACATCGTCGTACGGGGGTCCACTCCTCATTAGAGTGCTCCTTCATGAATTATTACTATTGTCATTATTATTATTATTATTATTATTACTATTGTCATTATTATTATTATTATTATTATTACTATTGTCATTATTATTATTATTATTATTATTATTACTATTGTCATTATTATTATTATTATTATTATTATTACTATTGTCATTATTATTATTATTATTATTATTACTATTGTCATTATTATTATTATTATTATTATTCATAAAATTTGTATACGTATTTCTTCTCAAACCTTACAAAATAACAATAACTTGGCTCAGTATTTTTCGCTCAGGTACGACATTTTCAGCCGTCGCTAATAAATAAACGAAACCTCGATTAACCTACTTATTGATCGAAATAACCTCGATATCCGTTTTCTCAAACCTTACCAAACATCGTCGTGCAAGAAACGAGCCGACGGCACATCGGCGGCTAAAGATATCGAAGGTCGAGCGACGATGTGCCGGCGATAGTGCGTTTAAAGGGACGAAGTTGGAACGCAGGGTGGGTTTAAAGCGCCGAGCAAACGGTACAGGGCTTTTTACGTCATCGGAGGCAGAAACGTTTCACCGGGAACAAGTTGGAGCACGCAGCTGCAGGATGAGTCACGTTTGCCCGAGGTTGCCGGTGATTCTTGTCGACGCAGGAAAGCGTAGCCCTCAGCTGTCGGCGACAGCTGGCTTGCGACGGGCACGTGTCCCTTCCAATTTCGAGGTTCTGGTACAGCTTCGCTCAAAACTGTCTGGACCCCCTTTTTCATCCTCGTATCTGCTACTTCGAATACTTCAGCTCCCGTTGCGATACAGTAATGTCTCCCTAACTGACGCTCAGATTCTGCACAAAAATGGACAATTTGGGAAGAGGAGATGCCATTATTCGAGCCTTGCAGCTCGTTTTTATAGTTGTTGACAATTCGCGACTATAAAAATGAACCCCAAGGATCGAATAATCGTCTCTGTTCTCCTTAAATTGTCCATTTTTGTGGGCAATCTGCGCGTCAATTAGAGAGACATTACTATAGTTGCAACGAATGCGGAATTGGGTCAGAGATGTGCAACGAATAGGATACTGAATCTTTTGTGCTCGAGAGATGACTCTGAGGCAACGGTGAACATTTCCGAAATAATGAAGAACTGTCGGAAGTGTTGCATGTGTCACAAGACACAATTCCGTATGCATAAAATGCACTAAATTCTCTCTAATCGAGGCTTAGATTGATACACTCGGAATCATTTGAACTCTAAATCCAGAATAGTTTTTCTAACTCACGGTATTTCCATATTGTACTATTATAATATTATATTATATATAATATATACATTATACATAGAATATTTCCATATTTAAATTCTCCCTAATTGACACTCAGCTTGGAAACGAACATGGACAATTTGGGGAGAGCCGATACGATTATTCGAGCCTCGCGGCGATTGTCAACAACTATAAAAACGAGCCGCAATACTTCTTCCCAAATTGTCCATTTTCGTTTCGAAGCCGAATGTCAATTAGGGAGAATTTAAATATAGTATATTAATGTGTATTATATTATTGTATGTGTATTACATTATATAATATGTATAATGTATATATTATATATAATATAATATTATAATAGTATAATATGGAAATACCGTGATTTAGAAAAAGTATTCTGGACATAGAGTTCAAATGATTCCAAGTGCGATGGATCAAGCATAAAGTAAACACGGAAACTGCTACGATAAGGAAAAACGACTGATAAAGTACAACGATGACTCAGAAACGCGAACCTTGCTTGCTGCATTTCTTCGACGCAGGGTGGAGATGCCACTTCGTATCGAGAAACGGCGATCGTAGACGAATAGGCAGGCAATGTTACGATTATTATGCCTATCCAAACAAACGAGTCAGGAAGTGTGAAACGAACGACTGCGCAGTGCTCGCGCAATCGATGCCGATGCTCGTAGCTGTTGATTGTTAAATATGTACCAAGAAGTAGTTTATACTTGCGGATGCATACAAACAAACATGCAATTCCTCTCCATAATTTCGATACCTTTTTATGATCATTTTTTTTTTATACCATCGTATCCGTCCCGTTCCGATCAAACCAACGGCGAACACGGTACAATTACGACCGCAATTACTTGCGGCACAAGCGTTTAAAGTCTCGGATTTCATCTCATTACGCAAGCGATTGCAATCGCAATTCTATCGTGATCGGTGTTATTATTTGAATCGGAAATGCAAGACGAATGCGACGGCAAAAGTTTCGTCTAAGAGAATTAAGAAAGAAATGAAGCATATTAATTTTTTTATTTAACACGTTGAATGCCACGGGGGTCACCGGTGACCGGCACTTAACTTGTCGGTGACGCCATGGGGGTCACCGGTGACCGGCGCGCCCAAATTGGTAGGAATATATATAGTACAAAATTTTAGATATTGACATTTGTTTTAAATTATATATATTCCTGTGATATATAACTGTTATATCTATTCCTATATAACTATATATATATATATTCCTGTGATATATATAATTATATAGAATAGATATAATAATAGATATAATAATAATAGAATATATATATATCGTTATATATAGAATAGATATATAATAATATTAGATATAGATATATTATATATATAATTATATATATCACAGGAATATATATAATTTCAAACTGTTGAAATTTTAGCCTCGAACAAAAATTAATCTATAGTTTACTTAGTACTAAGATACTAAGATATCGGTTTACATTTTCGTCGGTTCCGTCAGCGGGCAACGACGGTGATGTAAACTGTATATCTCTGATTGGTGGATAAGACGAACCCAAAAAGGGTATAAAAGAAGCGTTTTTTCTTACCGGACTCTCAGTAGAGTTTGGTCGCTCGATCGTTTTCGCCCATATACCTTCCCTCAATAAAGGAATAAAATAAAGTCTTTTTAAGAAAAGAATTAGAATCATACTCATTTTCATTCCATAATCCCAACACAAACAAATGTCAATATCTAAAATTTCGTATTATTACCATCGTCAATCCAAACAGTGACCCCCGTCGCAATTAACATGTCAAACATGATTACACACTGTAACTTATCTATCGCAGACAATATCTCAACATTACATGTATCGCATAAAAGAAAATTCATCGTGGCGCCACGGGCAATTTCTGTAAAACCGGCGCGGCATTCGACGTGTTAAAATGCCGTAACTGTCCGCAACTGTTGCTCGACGGATCCGAAATTGAGTCAGCTGCGAAAGGAATGTCAAGGTTATTTCGATCGAAATCACGCGTTTCGGGTACCGTTGTTTTTTAAGGGGGGTATATGCACCTCGTGGTTGGGGTCGCCGCGTCGAAAGACTTTCGCCGGTGCGATTCGAGCCGATCCGATCGGATCCGATCCTTACCGAACCGAGTCGTCGTCCGTCGTCCGTGTAAACCGGTCTCTTTCCGAGCGTTTCGTGACTGTTCCACGCCGATGGCCGGGTGCGGCAGTGGGAAACAAGCCGCCTCGTCAGAACCAGCGCTGGCTCGCGATGGACACGGTCCGCGTTTCGAACCAGTCGGCTTACGACAGCGCAGTCAGGTGGACGTCGCGATACACTAGCATATAACCGTTCGCCACTTCCGACAAACCGATCGGAAATGCGAGTGAATTAACGCCGCGAGTCAGCTGAGTTCGAGATGCTGAACCGAGGCTAGACGTCCGACCGCCTCGCGAGGAAAATGCGGGATCGTCGGTCGCGGCTCGATCTCTCGCCGAAGTTCACGTCAGGAACGAACCGTCGATCACGAGGATCCACGCGGCCTTCGGAAACGCGATCGTTCAGGTGGGACTTCCCAACTGCGCAGTGTTCGATTCATAGGCCGAATGACAAACATTCGAAGTGTAAGATCGAAAGCGTCTTGTAATATACCCGCGGAATAACAATGACGAATTTATCCGCAGTTTTTGTTGGGCACAGTAAATTCTCTCCAATTCAGCCGTTTCTTTTGAAAGTGGCATAAGTCACTTTGTTTTTAAGTCGATATATCTAAGGGTTTGCGTTTGAACACGTTTCAAAATATGGATGCTAACTTTCGAGAAGATTTACCTGTATTTGTTATCTCGGGATACTGATATTTTTCTCGGTAGAAATAATTTCGTATAAACATGAAAAAATCACCACTTTTCATTACGGTAAAGTGACTTATGCCACTTGCAAAATAAACGGCTCAATTGTACCCCGAGCCTGTAAACGAAAATAGGCAATTCGTTTGCATGGATTTTTGTTTACAAGCCCGACGAACGATTATTGGAGTGAATTTACCGTATACCGATTTATAATTGGAATTTAAACTCGAAGTTGAATACATGTTTAATTCGATCACGTGTCGCTGCCAGTGTAATTTGTTACTTCGTTCGTGTAAATAATTTCACGGGGAGAACGATAATCATGTTTATGATTTGTCGTAGAAAATGTTTCCTCGATCTTCGAAGAGATCTTTGAGAGAAGCATCAACGGTATTAGTTATATGCTAGTTCCGGACGCATCGCACTTTCGATTACAATTAGTTACGTTTGCTCGAGTCTGGTCGAAATGAAAATAATTCATTGTCGATCTAGAACCCCTAACACATTTTTAAAGCGTATATAAAAGCTTCTTTATTAAATAGAAAGTTCTTTGGTCACTTTCGTAATCCTGTGATCGATGAGTAACTTTTGCTTCAACAATTGTTTAAGTAAACATTTTTAACGAAAATTTTATTGTCGAGGAAAGTTGTTGTTTCCTTCTGTTGGGATTATGGAATGAAAATGAATATGATTCTAATTCTTTGCTTAAAAGGACTTTATTTTATTCCTTTATTGAGAGAAGGTATATGGGCGAAGACGATCGAGCGACCAAACTCTACTGAGAGTCCGGTAAGAAAAAACGCTTCTTTTATACCCTTTTTGGGTTCGTCTTATCCACCAATCAGAGACGTTTATTTGTCGCGTTTCACATTGTATACGTGACGCTGGGACCCCCAAACGGTCAGGGCACGATGTGTATCTAATGGTACCTGTGATGATGTATCGCGGTATCTACTATATACAGTTTACATCACCGTCGTTGCCCGCTGACGGAACCGACGAAAATGTAAACCGATATCTTAGTATCTTAGTACTAAGTAAACTATAGATTAATTTTTGTTCGAGGCTAAAATTTCAACACCTTCTATTCCGTCATACGATCATTTCGATTTTTCTTGCATCAGCAATCATCTGCACACACGTTCCCCTCTACTAACGGTCTAAAACGTTTGTGTGTTGGTTCGTCCGGTTTTGCCACGTGCTACGCGATCGACATTATCGCTAGAAAGTGTTTACGTTTGACTTTTAAATCGATGAATTATGTTATCAAAATTACGTTACCAATGTTTTATCGAGTCTAGGATCATTACTCTTGTGTAACGCATCTGCTATACTTGCATAAGACGTATTAGTTTTCCTTTACCGTCGTAGTCATGTTTTGAAATAAACAATCGCAAATTTTATCGCAATCTGAGACATTTCCTTCTGCTTCTGATACTGATATGCAATGTTATTTGTTGTAACACACGTGTAAACACATCTTATCACTACGGAGGTCCAACTTACGTTCTTGATTAAGCAATCATCAAGAATTATTTACTTTATTATAATTATTTGTTTATTTATTATATATTTCATTATATATAATTATTTGTTTACTTTATTATTATTATTATTTATTGTAATTATGATTATTTTACTTTGTAAATCGAGCTAATGCACTTCTACGATTGAAAGTCGTCGGATGAAGTCCATATTCCTGAAGTCCATAACCCTTTGCACTCGAACCCATTTTAGCTGTAAATCTGAATTAATTGTTCCGACTTATGGGGTATTTCCATTTTATATGACAAAGTGCATTTTATGTATATGAAATTTAGTCTCGCGACTCGTACAACAATTAGACTTTTAACAATTTTTTACATCTAAACTTTTATAATATAAAAATTATCTTGCAACGTGATGCAAATATTTTTTTTTTAATGGTGCTATAGAGTCACCACTCGAGTGCAAAGAGTTAATTCACTGGTCAGATACGAGCGATTCGTCGCACGGACGAATCTTTTTTGCACATCAAGGACGCGCATCTCTACGCAACAATGATCTCGAGGTGTTCCAAATTGATCAACAGTGCGACCCACGGCAATCAAATTAATAAGCATCCGACACGTGACAGTCGCGTTCCAACGTCTCGGAAAATTGGCAGCGACGGCGTCGAGTGTTCGCGGTTTCGCAAATTCGTTTCGTTTGATTTGGTTTCGTTTCGTTCCGTTTCGTTTCGTTTCGTTCGGTTTCGTTTCGCTTAGCCTCGAGACGGTGAGAAAAAGAGTGGTATCGTTTGATTTTTAACGAACCTCGAACAGAGTCGAGTGCCGCGCTAATTAGAATTTTCGATCGTTACGCGGGCCGCGGATTAAAGCGGCCGGATAAGAGCGGAAGAGAGTGTCGTTTCCGCGCTCGTTCCTGCCGAACGAGTAACTTTTAATCCAACGGAAACACGGTGGTCTCGTGGCCCATTTTCTTTTTTAATCGACACGTTGCGTAATTTCTTCTTCTCCCGGCACCGAGGTCCGCGCCGGATAACGATCTTTGACACGGCTGATCGTAATATCCCCCGCTCTAAACTCCTTGGCTCTTGGCGCCCATGGCTCATTACTCGCGCGGATTTACAGCTCCTCGAGTGCGGAGTGGTCCACCTAAGCGAGGCCACCTAAATATCCACTAGCAATTCCATCTTTATGAAATCGCCGCGTCCTCTGCTCTACCGCAAGGGTCTCACGTCGGTCCACTGTTATTCCTTCTTTTTGTCAATGATACTGTTGAAGCATGACCGCACCGTTTTCTCTCGCTTTTTGCCGATGCGGCTGAAGTAGTTTTGTCACAGCAGGACTTTGATAGACTTTCCTCATGATGCACGCGCGGTAAACTCGATCTCAGCGTAGCCAAGCGTCGCACCATTCGCTTCAATCGCAAAGGGAACGCCATTACATTGAGTTTTTGCAGAAGTGATTTTGGTTTTCCAAAAAACGAGATTACTATTTTTTTATATATCCGAATTCTCTCTGCGATGTAACATTTATTATTCGCTACGAACAGCTCACTCAGGCGTCTTGGTATTGTTTTGTCTAACACCTTATTCTTTCAAGATCATTATTACCATATGTATGTATAGTCAACTCGTGTCTCCACGTTCTTGCGGCCATTCTAATCGTCTCGAATCTTCGTTCTCGCATTCATCTCAATCAGGAAATGCAGCTATTTCTACAATACTCTACTACTAAATATTTATTTACTAATCTATTATGTGCGAATCGAATGATATGATTTTTTAGCCAAGTTCTGTCTGCGTCTATCCTATTAGTTTCGATTATAATTTAATCCTTGTTTCTCTTCTTTCTTTGTATCGTATTTCTTACATTTCCGCTTTTTGTATGCGACATAGGTATTGATCCTATTTATTTCTTCGTAGTTTTTGTTACTCGATAATTCTCGTTCAACGCTAGATTTACGGAACCCGTGAAAATGACGGGTCACCAATTTTCTAATATTTACGATTGTTCACATCGTAAAGATACAGTTATGAGTTATTATTTAATTTATATAATACCTAAGGCAAATGTTGCAATAACACTTATTAAAAATCAGAACAAATGTCTTATTGTTACCTTTGTAAACTAATATAAAGCAGCTGTTTTTTGTGCTACGTGAATGTCGCGTTAATCTATTCTACTCTGTTTTTAATTTTAACCCAATCTAATCTAATGAAATAGAAAACACACGTTTCTGCCGATAAATTCGCCATTACCATCGTTAATAGCTCGACGTCTCATCATAGCATTCGCGACTTCGCCGGCCGTTACGTGTCTGTTTGCCGAACGATTTGTAACTCGCTGTCGACAGGTCTGAATTCGTTATTAACAGGATAAAGCTTCCCGGAAGCTTCGTTTATTGCTACATTTTTCTATTTCTTTTTTTTTTCAATACGATTAGTGTCAGTCAGTTGGTCGTTACCCGCGTACACCTTTAAAACGACATTCCATTTACGAGCACTGTGATCGTCGTCGCAGCGAACACGTGATGGACGTTTCGCACTTACCGCGCGTAATTATACGGCGCGACGTGTTTTCTCGAATGCAGTAATTGCTCCCGGGAATGCCAAAATTCGAGTTGCCGTGAATTTCTCTGTGCCTAGTTCTACGATTACGTAATTCATTGCTACGTCGATGCCAAGGGTCGACGGAGTCGGTCAAGCGCGTGACGCGCACGCGACGCGAATTCCCGGAGAACAACAACGCAAAATGGTCTGTTTGGGTGTGAGTCAGGTAAGAAAAACCGCGGCACTACAAGGTACTAGTTAGGTACTGAATACGTGACTGTCGAGTCGTCGCATGCGGCCTCCGAATCGACTTCGAATCGTGGCAGAAAATTGGAAATAAAAATATATATATATTCAAATGAATGAAAAAAAATATATATATATATATATGTTGGAATTTCAACGATGACCCACCTAACAGTTTTATGGCCCCTTGCGAGGGTGAGCCGTTGCCTACAGAGGCCCAGGTGGGCCCAGACGACAGTTCAAAAGTAGACACCGAACCGTGAGGTTGCCACCTCGGGATTTTTACCAACTCCAGATTTCTGTATCTCTGTAGTTTTGCAATATATCACCATCACTTATTTTACTGAATACGCGAATGTTCTGGAGTAGAATTTGTAACTCTAAATAAAGTGCTTTTGAGTATCCTTTCATTCTACAACAATATATATTCAAATGAATGAAAAAATATATATATATCTACGCATTAACAATTTAATGATCGCTCACACAACATATGTGTGATGCTCTAATAATTATGCAAGTGATTGCTTCAACGATTATCCCACAAAGCAAAAATATTAAATTTGTTGCATTAAATGAGTCGTTTATTTTGAAAGTGGCATAAGTCACTTTGTTTTCAAGTCGATATATTTAAGGATTTGCGTTTTAACATGTTTCAAAATATGGATGCTAACTTTCGAGAAGATTTACTTGAATTTGTTATCTCAGGATACTGATATTTTTCTCAGTATAAATAATTTCGTATAAACATGAAAAAATCACCACTTTTCATTACGGTAAAGTGACTTATGCCACTTTCAAAATAAACGGCTCAAATGTGTTGTTATTTTTTGTTTCATGCGTGTGTTCGCACATGTTGAATTCTTTCATGAATTTACATGCCCCGGCGACGTCACACCGCGTAGACATGCGGCCATTAAAGCGTTAATGTACACCGGCCGCTGCCTTTTCTTTCGCCGACTGCTTCGAATTCCTATAAAAACGAGCCGGTAGGCCCGAAGGATCGCGACTCGATATTCTCAGATCTCTCGGTTTCGATTCCGACCTCCGAACATTTCTGCGAGAAATTACTGTACGCAGCAACGATCTCGCGAAACCGTTGCGCCCGACGTCGAGTCATCTGCGTACACAAGCCGCCCGCTCCGAATCGAATCTCAATGGTTCCATTTTGTTTCCCCGAGCCGATCGATTCGAAGACAATATCCGACCATCGTCGTGCCAACGGAACGATCTGTCTGCGTACGTTTTTATCTCCCCTCCGTACTACACGGCTCTGCCGGAACGTTGATTAGATACTTGCCGATAAGTGGCCGGGACCGGTTCCAAATCAGCTTTCATTCGTGTCCACATGTTTCGACGTTGCGGTTGTACCTGAACAAAGCGCGCATTCGGCTTCTGTAATATCGATTACGCTGTTTTCTCCCCCTAGAAATCCTGTCGCGAGTCGTCGTTCGGAAAATCGAATTCCCTTTCCGGCCGGTGTGTTCGCCGTGGACTTATCTCGAGGAGACGAAATACCGACACCTAATTAAACAGTAGATAACGCTAAACGCGTTCGTCCAGAACGATCGGCCGGAGACAGCGCGCGCGCTCAGTCTCGAACGGTCCTCGCGACGCGCCCGTTACCGAATCGTAGCTCTCGCCGGTGCCGGGCCGCTTCTGGTCGACGGAGGAGACGTCAACAACAATCGCCGGCATTCGTACACAAATTGGCCGGCTCGTTTGCGAAATCATATTGAACGAGCGGCTCGATAGCAATCCCATCGAGCTGTCTATTAAGCTATCGGCTCGAATTCGGCTGCCCCCGTGCCTGACGCGGTCCGTTGAACGTTGAAACGCGTTGGTTGCAGCTGAGGGGCGTACCGGAGGACCCGCCGTTATGCGATCATGGATCATCAGCAGAAATTGTTTGATCGTTGTCTCGGCCCTGTGCTCGGTGTATCTGCTGGCGTTCTACTTCAACGTGGACGTGTACGGCGCGAAGACCTTCAGACGGTTGATGTCGGCGGACCGAACGGTCACAAACACCACCAAGAAGATCCTCTATTGGAACACGATGTTCGGCAACGATACCTTCTACTTGGGCAACAGCTTCCGCAACTGCCCGGTCAGCGACTGTTACGCGACCCACGACAGGAATTACGCGAACCTGACCGACTTCGACGCGGTGCTTTTCCACGGGAACGAACTGCGGGCCGCCGATCTGCCGGCGAGTAGGAGCCCGCGGCAGTGGTACGTTTTCGTGAATCTGGAGAGCCCGGCCAATCGGCCGCTTCTCGGCTACTATTACGAGGATTACTTTAATCTGACGATGACGTACAGATTGGACAGCGACGTCGTATGGACCTACGGGGTCGTCAAGGAAACGGCCACCGGCCGAATCGTCGCGCCTCTCCCCAACACCACCTGGACTGACTTTTATAATCGTACAGGTAACCGACCATGCCCGCGCAGCGATTTCTTCTCTTCTTCTCGCATTTTTATCGAGCTGTTGACACGTTAAGCGCGGCGTCAGCCCGCCGGGGCTGAACATGGTTACGCGAGCACGAGAAACGAGCGATCGTGACGTATCCGGCGAAATACGATCGATGCGGAGCCTGATTCAGCGCCACTTGTTCGGCGACGGAGGCTATTTTGTTGTACGCATTGCGTTCAATAAAGTAGAAATTTGATAGCGCTCATCGGTCTAAGTCCTTTATACAGGGTGTCTCAAAAATGTCTCGCAATCCGATAGTGGCGGGTTCCTCGGATCATTCGAAGCAACTTCTTCCTTTACAAAAATTTTCTCCGAGGCACCGTTAACGAGTTATTAACGAAAAACAGTGACCAATAAGACGGCTGACGCGAGGCGAGGCGGCCCAGCCAACCAGCGCACGAAGCCCAGTTTCGCTCATTGGCTCGGTCGCCTCGCGCCAGCTCAGCTGGGATTCGACCGCTCGACCGCTGGCGCTGTTGGCTCGGCCGCCTCGTGTCATCCGAGCTCGCCTCTCATTGGCCACTGTTTTTCGTTGATAACTCGTTAACGGTGCCTCGGAGAAAATTTTTGTAAAAGAGAAAGTTGCTTCAAATGACGTGAGGAAGCCGCCACTTTCGGATTGCGAGACATTTTTGGGACACCCTGTATAAAGGACTTAGACCGATGAGCACTATCAAAATTATACTTTATTTAACGCAATGCGTACAACAAAATAGCCTCCGTCGCCGAATAAGTGGCTCCGCATCGATCGTATTTCGCCGGATACGTCACGATCGCTCGTTTCTCGTGCTCGCGTAACGCTCGCTTTATTACCATCGCATTTATACCGTATACACACTCGTTTCGATTAGAGTCTACGATTTCGAACGTGTATCGTGAGAGCACGTGTGCATGGAATCCCTGAACCGTGCAATAGTGGATTAAATATCCGTGTTCCTAATACACGCGTAATCATGCATTTTATTATCTGTGTACACGGATATAGGAGATACGTGTATTATTGTACACGAATTGTTTTGCGCTATTCATCACGCTCTTCACTGTTCTGCATTATATCAACGTGTATTAAAAATACATATATATACCCGTATATTTAATATAACACGTGCACCAGAGTTGAAGATTTTTCAAAATCCTAAAGTAATTATCCGAGTGGATTCCTTTTAGTCGAATATTTTATTCGAATAATTCATTATTCGTCATAAATTATTCTATCTAATTTATTCGAATAATTTTTCATTCGATTGAATATTCATTCTATAGCGTGGAATAAAATCTTATTCGAATAAATTTTTATCCAGATAAATATTTCTTCGATTGAATATTCATTCGATAGTATCAAATAAATTTTTATCTGGATAAATTTTTCATTCGATTGAATATTCATTCGATAATGTCGAATAAAATTTTATACGAATAAATTTTTATCTAGATAAATTTTTGTTCGATTGAATATTCATTCGATAATGTCGAATAACATTTTATTCGAATAAATTATTATCTAGATAAATTGTTCGATTATTATTAATATTTACTCGATAATGTCGAATAACATTTTATTCGCTGGTTTTCATCTCTTATCCGTCATCCGACAGAACATTTTTTCCCCAACTCTGACGTGTACCCGTGTATTTAAATTACCCGGATTCAGATACGAATTCGCTTATTACACTTTTACACACGTATTTGCATACGCGTGAAACGGGGATCTCGAATTTTTACACACTGCGTGTACTCCGTTACACACAGAATCGGCTCTTTTCCTAGTACACAATAAGTACTCAAAAATCGTCTTACACTCGTTTGAAGGAAGCGCATAATTTCGACAGCGTTAACAGAAAGTCCCGGTCAGACCGTTTCGCGCGCGTTAGAGCGTTTTCAGCGTTTGCTCAAGAATACCGCGAATTAAGCAACCCGTTAGGAACACGTCTGTCACTGTGTGCTAGGACTATTAACGCATTCAACGTCCGACGCTTGAACCCGCAAAATGGCAACAACCTCCGTCGGTCGCGGTCCTTAGCTACACGCAGCCCATTATCTTCTTCTTTCAAACGAATTTAGGCTTCGCGAACTTCATCCCTCGCTACCTCAACAGGTTCGAAGGTGTTACGATAGCTTATGGTAGCAATCTCGAGCTTCGAAACACGCGCGATTTTTGCTCGTTGTCCCCGTTGCCGCTTGTTTTGTTCGGCTCGTAGGAGCGAACTAAAGCGAAACACCCGTTGGATAAGTGACTGCCACTGAAGCTGTCGAAACCCTCAAGAACGCGAACTTCCAAGTGGTTCTCAGAGTTTGGATTTAAACGAACGTTCGTCACGAAGTATCCAGGAGCTCTCCCGCGCGTTCCCTTCGCTCGCATTGATTATTCAAGATGTTTGCTTTTCGCTCTTCACCTTTCAGCGGAGCGCGCCGCGCGAAAACCACTCTCTTTCTGCATCCGCCACGCAGTTCCCGCCTCGAGAGTGTACCGTGCTCCGTCTCGCGCGCACTTCATAATCGAGCCACCGTGTAATTAATCCCGTTCTACCTCGCGCACACGCTCGCTCGCTCGCTGCCGCGCGCGCGCGATTAAAGTCGCCACGCGCGATCATAAAATTAAGACGCGCGTTTATTGTTCCCGTCGCGGTTCGTCCGCCGCGGCTTTCCCATCGAGACGATTATCTCCGGGTCAGCGTTGACCCCGTGGCCGCGGTCAGGCTCGGGCAATTCGATTGGCGAACAATGAATAAGTAATTAACATTTTGTTCGTTATTCGCGAATGACGAATCGCTTTATTCGAAAATATTGGGTTGGCAACTAAGTAATTGCCGATTTCAGTTATAGATGTCTTTCACTCCCATTTTTATGATAGTCGTAAATGTTATATTATAAGATTATTATTATTGTTAAGGAGAATTTACTGCATCTCGCATTATATTAAGTTGGCAACTAAGTAATTGCCGATTTCAGTTATAGATGTCTCTCACTCACATTTTTATGATATCCGTAAATGTTATATTATAATATTATTATTATTGTTAGGGAGAATTTACTGCATCTCGCATTATATTGGGTTTGCAACTAAGCAATTGCCGATTTCAGTTATAGATGTCTCTCACTTCCATTTTTATGATATCCGTAAATGTTATATTATAAGATTATTATTATTGTTAAGGAGAATTTACTGCATCTCGCATTATATTGGGTTTGCAACTAAGCAATTGCCGATTTCAGTTATAGATGTCTCGTCTCTCACTTCCATTTTTATGATATCCGTAAATGTTATATTATAAGATTATTATTATTGTTAGGGAGAATTTACTGCATCTCGCATTATATTGGGTTGGCCGTAAATGTTATATTATAAAATTATTATTATTATTATTATTATTATTATGTTATTTTTTATTATCCGTGAATGTTAGCAACTGGACAAATTGAATGCAGCGGTCAAGGAAAAGCGACCAGAATTGGTCGATCGTAAAGGTGTCATTTTCCAGCAGAACAATGCTAGGCCGCACACGTCTTTGTCCACTCGGCAAAAATTCATGGATATTGGTTGGGAATTGATGTTACACCCATCATATAGTCCTGATCTCGCGCCATCGGATCACCACTTATTTCGATCCCTGGACAACTCCCTTCGTGGTAAAACTTTTAACGACGACGACGCTGTAAAATCTCACTTAACTCAGTTTTTGGCCGAAAAGGATCAGACTTTGTACGAGCGTGGAATTTTCAAGTTGTCAGAGAGACGGCAAAAGGTCATCGAACAAAATGGAAAATACATTACAGATTAAACTTCGTTCGAAGCAAAAAAAATTTTTTATTTCATCGAACAAATCGGCAATTACTTAGTTGCCACAACCCAATATTTTTAGATCTTTGCTTATCTCCGTTATGCAGGCTGTTTCATGGTAAAACCGACGATATTTGGATAGTTATTTTATTTTTGTTTAGGCGGATAAGATGTACAGATTACATCTTTTTCCAGGATTTTCGTGAGGAAATTAAAATTAAAATTTGACGTAGGATCGTGGAAATCGCTTTCGAAACGAGAATGGGCTCAAGTTTCATTACACAGCCAATATTAATAAAGACTAATAGGATGTTTCAAAATGGGCCTTTCAAGTTTGTACGCAACCATATAGATAACATCTACAAGGTTATATTTGAAAACTTGTTATCTAAGTATCTCGAAAACAAGACATTATCGAGAGAAATGTTAAACACAAAAGTTATTCAATTTAGAAGAAGAACAGACTTTTATATAAAATATTCTGTTTTGTCATATTCTATCCTACGAGGATATTTAACATTAGATTTACGGAGCACAAAAAGACAGCAGTTTTATATTAGTTTATAAAAATAACGATAAGACATTTATCATGATTTCTAACAAGTGCTATTGCCAACCCAATAGTTGATGCGGATGAGAATAAAATTTGTACTCGTTGCTTTCGAATCATTTTTAATTAAAGATAAGGTAATAGTAACTTGTCCGCGAGAAGATTATTCGATTATTTGTTCATTCGGATGATAACGTGGATAAAAAGTTATTCGAATAACGGTCGATTCTCGTTGCAACTAAGCGTTCTCGTTGCATTAAGCTTTCATGAAACGCGAGATGACGGAGAACGGTCACAGATTTCTCCCCAACGAATGGTTGTTGTTCTACGATATTTATTAATTTGTCATTCGTGGTCTAGTAGCACTCGATACGATATTGTACGAAAGTTATTCGTCGAGTGGATTCGCGTTGGATCATCGCGGTTTACAACGGTTCGACGTAGTAGGCAGCAAGGCGTTTAAAGAACTTCTCGCGGGCGAGCAAAAGCGAACTAGAAAAGTGTACGCGCCGGCGGAAAATGGCAGCTGGTTGCGGGAACATTTTTGCGTAATCGCGTTATGCAACGCTGGAAGCATCCGTGGAAACGTCATAATTAAACCGTCGTCGCCAGCTACGTTAACTGTTGCCGACATTAACGCCCACTTTCTCGCGCGGACGCGTCTGCCGCTTTTGTCGCTTTCCCGCGACGAGCCCGCTCGCTCGTGGTTTCGGAATCATAAAACAAATTGCCGGCATCTTGACGGTCCGGCCGATCCCTCCGATTGTTTAACCGGTTAGAAACGAAACCGCGATTACCGAGGCGCGACAAAAGACAAAGCCTTGGGAACGTCTCCCGCCAAAAGCAGTCTTATCGACAGCTTAAGAGCGGAAATTCGTTTTCGTTGACACTTCGTTATTTTGCACAAAGAGATCATCGGTATAGCGATGTTGTCGCTTTGATTGCCGCATAAAGAACCTCGAGAATTTCATAAAATTATAGTATTTGATCTAGAGTCGGTTACAGCGCAGTCGGTTACTGTGAGTCGACCAATTACTGTGCTCTCGGTGTGTTTTCAGGCACAATTAACATCACATTTGTCAAATAAGATATATTAAATTGATGTATTCCTCTTTATTTCGTTTACTTTTGAACACAATATTTTTGTAAACTTTAAAATCGCTTACTTTTTTAATACAACATTTTCGCACCTTTTTATTTCGTTTATTTTCGAATGCAACAATTTTTCTATCCTTTTACTTTGGTTATTTTTCCGAACAAAAAAATGTGTTTACTTCGATAAACGTAAAGTTAATTATGTCTCTTAAGCTGATTACCGTATACGATCGGAACGGAAAACGACTCGTGGACCGCAATTTGAGAATGCAACGTGTCCGATTGGTCTGCGCAGGTGACTGGAATTCAACGAAAACACCGAGCTCGTTGTGGAAGCGGATCGAAGGGAAGACGAAGCCGATCGTGTGGTTCGTGAGCAATTGCCAGGCGAAGTCGGGCCGCGAGAAGTACATCGCCGAGCTGGCGAACCACGTGGGCGTGGACATCTACGGGAAATGCGGGGACTACGCCTGTCCACGCGACAGTGATTGCTTCGGCGTGGTCGCGGAGCCGAACTACTTTTTCTACCTGTCGTTCGAGAACTCTCTATGCGAGGATTACGTAACCGAGAAGCTGTACAACCCGCTCAGGTAAAACAATGGCCCCCCGATGGGACGATTTCACCGATAAAATTGTCAGTCGCAAGCCGCGCGGCGCGGCCCCGCAATTCGCCGGCCGATCCCGAACGACAACTCATTTCGAGTCGCCTGTAAACGATGGCCGGCCCGATCCGGGGATCCTGGAATTGTTTCGACACGTGCCTGCGCTGCGAATGAATTCCTCTGACAATTTCCCTGCCACCCGCGCCGCTCTTACCCACTTTGCTGGCCCCGCAAGCCCGCGTGTTTTTGCCGCACATGTCCGCAATTACAGCGGATGCGTTCCCCGACGAAATCAGCTGTCCGACGAGTCCGCGCAGACTCGTCCTCGTCGTCGAGGACGCGTTTCTTCCTTCGGAAATCGGAACGTCTCGTCGATCGCGTTCGCTCGAACCGGATCGAACAACTAGGCTGCTGCCGCGACACCGAGTTCGCGTCGTCGAAAGCGGGCCCGAAAGAACGTGAGAGATTTCTATCGCGTGTCTTGCAGACAATTTTCGTAGTTTCTCCTGGCAGCGGTGCAGTTAGTCGATAAACGCGTCCGGTGCAACCGCAACCACGATCGTCGATCTCTTTTTAGAGGGAGAACGCAGACCCGTCAATTAACGTTTCCACGGGAGAAAGAGCCATTCTCTGCGGTTATGGCAGCCGTTAGAGCCTCCGCTTTAGAGTCGGCCGCATCTTGGCCGACACCGCGAAACTAGTTTCTATTAGAAAGCCGACGTTCGGCGAAGCTGGGCACGTGGAGAAAAAAAGTTGCCACGGATCACCGTGTCCGTCGATCGGCGCGGAACTGACTGTGAATTTTCCTGCGAAATTCTCGTCGAGCGACGCTCACCGAACCGAGACGCCGATGCAAACTGTACGGAATACAATAACAATGGGCGGAATTTTCGTAGGCAGAACTGCCAGCTACGGAAACAGCCGCGTTTAAAAATTCTACGGTGCTAGACAGGTCTGGCCGTGTCGAAAATATCCGCTGTCGATGTTTACACTTGGGTCTACGATTGAATAAATTCCTTCAGTCGAGGTTCTATTGCAACGAAGATGGCGAAAAGTCTAAATTCGAACTGCTATAATTTGATCGATGACACCAAAATTTACCGAGTCGGTCAAAATGACCGATTTCACGTTACAGTAATTTCTCTCTAATTCGCGCTGAGATTGCTCACAAAAAAATGGACAATTTGGGAAGAGGAGATACGATTATTATTAACCTTATATTATTATTAACCTGGTACCTCATTTTTATAACTGTTGACAATCGGTAGCTATAAAAATGAGCCACGAGGCTCGAATAATCGTATTTCTCATTTCCAAAATGTCCATTTTTGTGCACAATCTCAGCGCGAATTAAGCAGAAATTACTGTACAGCAAATTCTCCCTAATTAGCTCTCAGCTTGTAAAAAAAAATGGGAAATTTAGAAAGAGCAGATACGATTATTTATTATTATTTATTATATATGACTGATTTCGCTCTACAGTAAATTCTCCCTAATTTACCCTCAGCTTGTACACAGCTATAAAAACGAGCCGTGGGGCTCGAATAATCGTACCTCCTCTCCCCAAATTGTCCATTTTCGTTTCCAAACTGCGCGTCAATTAGGGAGAATTTACTGTATTCGTTTTAAAGTTGCCGAATTTATAAAGACCCTTCCACAGAAAAAGACCGAAAAGAATTCCTTAAGACTAGATTTACGGAGCACAGAAACCACACAGCTATTTCATATCACTTTATAAAAGTAACGAGAAAACATTTATTCTGATTTTTAACAAGTTTATTCTAACATTTAACAAGCGTTATTATAACATTTGCCGCAAGTAACACATAAATTGAACAAATAACTCGTAAACGTATCTCCACGATCTAAATAATCGTAAATTAAAGAATTTAGTGACCCGTCATTCGGACCGGTTCCGTAAATCTAGTGACAATAAAAATTCCGATACGTCCAGATAAATTCAGTCCTGCCATTTTCATAAAGCAGCGCACGCGTTAGTCGCTCGTGGAGCCCGGCTGGTTTATCGTTGGAACCCGTGTGTAGTCGAATGACGGACAATGTTGGCTATCGAATCCGGGAACGAGTTTCTCGGGTCGACGTAGGTGGTCGGATTTCTAAAGCTGGACTTTCCGGTTGGGATTTCAGTTACGACCTGGTGCCGATCGTTTACGGCGGGGCGAACTATAGCGTTTTCGCGCCGCCCGGCTCCTACATCGACGCCCTGGACTTCGACTCGCCGAAGGAGCTGGCCAAATACTTGAAGGCGCTGATGAAGAACCGCCGCGAGTACGCCAAGTACTTCGAGTGGAAGAAGCATTACAGGGTCGACAGAAGCTCGCGCCGGGCCGCCTGCAATCTCTGCGAGTTTCTTCACGAACAGCTGGAACCGCGCTCCTACAAATTCCTTTCCCAATGGTACAGCTTGTACAAGTGCCCGCTGCAAGAGGTCATGGGTGCCGCGACGTACCTCACCGGCGGCATGCTGAAGAATCAAGGCTGAGATCGCTGGATCGTTTCGCGTGCTTCAAACGAGAACGCGGTTCGAACGGTTTAATCCTCGCGAGTCCGATCTCTCGTCCAGATCGACGTTGATCTCGTTGCCTGAAACAAACGATTCGATCTGGCTGCTAACGAAGTTTGCTGGAACCGACCCTGTTCACCAATTCGTTCGTTCGTTCACGAACAAGACTGCCAGCGTGTCGCTGACCGTGGGGAAGAAACGATTCCAACAAATTTCTGAAGAGTATTGTATTTAAATCCGCAGCGTTACTTAGATCGACGATTCGAACGACGAATCGAGTCGCTTTTTCGCGCCGAGAAACATTTATTTTCTTACTACAAAGGAATCAAAAGCAGTTTTCTACGATGTTTAACTGGCGAATGTTTTCTACCTGTTGGTTCGCCAGGTGTTGAGAGACGAGAGTTTTTATGCATACTTGTTGAAAGCGTTCGTTTACCGTGAGTGCGTTAAAATCTAGTCTAATTACCGGCGAGATAGAGCTTTCGGGCGAGACTGTGTTACGATTGCCTCTCGTGTCGCTATCCGTGAGTATTACAGTACAAAGAGTACGTTTCCAAAGAGTTAGCCAGAGGAATGTTCGAGCGAGACTTTGTCGGATTTCGATGCTTCGGTAATTTTAAGCGCACGGAGTAGACTTAATCGCGACCGATTCCACCCTGTAGGTGGTCGGCGCGACGCGTTCATCGGGTGAGAATCGAGTTCGTTTCGGTCCGAAATGAATTTATTTATATAGAAAGTTATTTGTTGCTGCGCCGGGGAACACCGCCCGACGTCGCGTCGGCGGAACGAGAACGGATCAACTGCGACTGCCAAGTCGAATAAAACTTCCACGGAACACGTTCGTCGGCTTTTCATTAATCACTCGATATACCCTGGAGCTAGCCGAGGTTTTTGCGAACATAAATTGTTATGGATTTTCCGCGATTCGTTCGCCGATGCGTAATGCGTTAGCATTAGACGCCCCGTCCATTAATCATTTTCCACAGCGGAAGCCAGGCTCGCGAATGTCTAACGACGGTTCGCGAGGAGGACACGGGCAAGCGGTACAAAGGTGAGGACCAAGAGTTTCAGAAACGGCTCTCGCGGAGATGATAATTCGATGATTTTGCGATCGAGACTTTCGAGGGAATTAGCTGTGTGCAAGTTCGCCGGGAAACGTGCGCTCGAGCCGGAAGTTATAAATATGCGAGCATTCGGCCAGCGTTTCGACTGCTGTCAAGAAATCGTTACCACGTGACCCAGAAACGGCGATGCGAAGACTTCTTATCGAGTGTGCGACGAACGTTCTACTTTCACGTGGCGATTAACGGCCGTAATTGGTGGAAATTATTGCTTCTTAATCTTTTCTGGTTAGCATGTTCTTAACATAATGTTGTTTGCAACGGTACTTGCTTCTACGAACGTACGGTAAAAATTATACATTAGACTCGCATTAACCTTGCATTACCATTAGCCCCGTTAACATTAACCATACATCCACGTCTGGGAGACGTGGTCGGATAATCGGGTCAGAAATTATCACGCGTGCGAGACGTGGTCGAATGAACGGACCAGAAATGATTATCACGTCCGAGAGACGTGGTTATAAAATCGGACCAGATATGATCATTACGTCCGAGAGACGTGACGATTTTTAATCGTTTACAGCTCGTACGAAGGTCGATCGATTTCGGTGAAATTTTTAACATGCATGTTACAACCTAATTTACCGAGATCTACGGAATAAATTTTTTACATTTTCGTTGCAGGCTAAACAGTTAAAAAACAAGAGTTTTTTTATTTTCTTTCATCATTTTATCACCATCTTTTATCATTCTAGTTATAGTCTGGTAGACTGGTCGCTCTATCATCTAATAAAAAAGAGTTAATAAATCTAATAAAAAAGTTAAACCGTTTCAAAAGTGGGCGAAATATAAAAGCTGTTTTTACCGATCCGCCGTTGATGAGTCATTGAGTCGAACGAGTCATTTCACGCCGATGACGCGATCCACCGCCCACCGGTTGCGTAATCCGCGCGACGAATTGTTCAAGGTGATCGGCGAATTGTAGGTCACCACGGTTATAATTAGTGCTCGCCCAATTGTACACGATTATCTAGTGCCCGCGAATGCACGCGAGCCCGGCTATCTGGCAGAGCAAACGTTGCGAGAAACCCTCGAAACACTTTTTTGGAGCGGCGCGCGCGATCGAGCGCGGCCGCGCACACGTTCAGTCAACTTTGCTGAAAGAAAATACTTTTTATTCTGTGAAAACAAAAGTGGCGAATATTCGAAATAACTTTTGCGTTCCCCCCGGGGAGCTTCCGGTTATACACCGGCGGTTAGAAAATGCTTGTTTGGTTTACCTTCTGCCGCGTGGGATTGTGAAAAACCATCGCAAAAAAATACGCCGGAACAATTTGCTGTTGCTGCCGCGTTTGTAACCCGGCTTTCATAGGCGACGTAATTCTCTACCATTTTCCACCCCCAGCCCGTACATAGATCTCTACAAACTGACGGGGGGAACATTTACGATTAGATTGCGGATCCCCGTGCAAATTCTCATTTTCATACTTCATTTTACAAAAATGTTCCACCGCCGACTAAAACTATTCCGCGTTGTAAAATGGAAACGACAGCGCCATTGTACGTACCTCGTTAATTTATACATTTTCTAAAAATCTGCGCACCCCATAAATGCATGAAGTCTCATGTTTATTTATGATTCTTTTGTACGCATCATTTTCTTAATTTCATTTGCTGCCAATTAATTGGTTCTCGCTAAAGTAGGACAGCACTGGAATCATTTTTATTTAGGACAAGATGACAGAAATACTAGTTTGAAACGTTCGAAAGATCAGTTCTTTTACTATAAAAATGCACAATGTCAATGAGTTTCTCCTACGTTCGCTTGCTTTGTTTTTCATTTTCTCAAAAAGTGAATTTTTTCCCATTCGCCGATTGATTTCATTGAATGGGACAGTGTAACAAAATAAAGTAACATTGGTATTAATAAGTACTAATTTTTTTATGCGTTGTAAGTACGTATAACATTTTATACTAATCTCAATATCGCATACGTCTTTTTTGCATCTTTTGATAACATCACATTCTGGTATTTCATGAGAAAAAATTATCCTTTCAATAAAAAGAAACTGAAAAAGGTTAACGAGAATTTCCGAATAAATGTACAAATTAATACAATTCATATACTCGGTATATGACGTACGTAACATTAGAACTTCAATTTGTTTTAATTACTACGATAAAAGATGTACCTTGAAGATATACCTAATCGAATGCAATCAATCGAAAGTAACAGTACTTCGTACAACGCTACGAGAAAAACGGAAAAATATTACAGTAATGTCTCTTTAATTGACGCCCAGATTGACCACGAAAATAATAAATTTTGGGAAGAGAAGATACGATTATTCGAGCCTTGCGGTTTATTTTTATAGTTATAAATTGTCCATTATTATAAAAACGAGCCGCAAGGCTCGAGTAATCGTATCTCCTTTTCCCAAATTATCCATTTTAGTGGACAATCTGAGCGACAGTAAGGGAGACATTATTATACTTTCGAGCATAACAAAAATTAATTGTCTCAGCGATAATTATTTATTAACTGGTGGCTGCTCAAAATCAGGAGCGAGCAGATATCTATAATATACAGGGTGTCCCAAAAATGTCTCGTAATCCGGAAATGGCGGGTTCCTCGGATCATTTGAAGCAGCTTCTTCCTTTACAAAAATGTTCTCCGAGGCACCGTTAACGAGTTATTAACGAAAAACAGTGACCAATAAGAATCGAGTACGGCTGACGCGAGGCGGCCCAGCCGACCAGCGCACGAAGCCCAGTTCCGCTCATTGGATCGGTCGCGTCGCGCCAGCTGAGCTGGGATTCGACCGCCTCGACCGCTGGCGCCGTTGGCTCGACCGCCTCGCGTCATCCGAGCTCGCCTCTCATTGGCCACCGTTTATCGTTAATAACTCGTTAACGGTGCCTCGGAGAAAATTTGTGTAAAGGAGAAAGTTGCTTCAAATGACCCGAGGAACTCGTCACTATCGGATTGCAATTTTACTCCAGGAACGGTTCATAACATTTGAGATAACGGTGCTGTTCCATTCATGGCAGTTCTATCCTGCCGGAAAAATCGCAATTTCAGAGTTAACTTTAATAGCGAAAAATCGGGACGAGGCAACGGGAACCAGTGTTCATCGAACTCGTTCGAGAGACAACGACGGCTCCGAAAAGAAACGCCGGCGGCGCGGAGCGGAGCGGAGCGTTTTGAGTAGGCGAGCGTTCATTGAAACTCGCACAATGAGCCCTGGAAACTTGGGGGGCCTCCGTTGTCGAATGGAGTCGTATGTCTCGTCGAGTCCTCGACGCCTCCGTAAACATCGTTGCCTGCGTTAAAAGGCGCTCTCGCGCGAGCCGAACGAAAGGCGGAGGCATTCTTCGACGATTTCGCCGCCGAAGAAATTATCCGGTCGGGAAAGTCTTCGGCGACGTTGAAAAGGCTCGTCGCGATCGCGCGGACAATTCGAAAATCTCGTGGAAATTAAGGGAAACTCTCCGAACGATGCCGCTCGCCGGCCGTTTCGTCAACGAATCGGATTATGAACTGGCTACGTTTTTCTTCCAGCACGAAACTGCTAATTGCTCTGTTCTTAATTCGTTGTTTACTGAAATGAAATTTATAGCAGATGAGATGTTCACTTTTTATACATTTTTTATGACTTTATATTATATTCGAATGTCATTCAGGTCATATTAGTTGCACTTAACCCATTATCCGCCAATGTCCCATTTTTGGGACACTTTTTCAAACTTTTTTCTTTTAAAAATTGCAATTTCTAAATGAAAGTATTACGAATTCCCGCTATTTTGTTTTAAACCATTGAAAACTTCAGGATGAAACTAATAACCTAAATTTAATTTTTTTTGCATTTTTTAATTACGACGGGTAATGGGTTAAATCATAGTTATGTTAGAATACGAATTAGTATTCCGATCATATTGATTGTAGCTAAATCATAGTTAATTATTTATTATTTATATAGCATTATTTATTATAATTATTTATTATTATAGCGTTATTTACATAGAGCTTGTCATTCAGACCATATTATTTATTATAATTATTTATTATTTATATAGCATTATTTATTATAATTATTTGTTATTTATATAGCATTATTTATTATGATTATTTATTATTTATTATTAATTATTATTACAGCATTATACACATAAAGCTCATGGTTAAACAAACTTCTCATAAATACCACAATTTAAACAACGTGGTTCTTGCACTTTCCACGTGCGGGCTAAACATTGAAATGATTATTGATCAAAATAATTTAGGGAGCTAAGAGCCTTCCTCGTGGTATCAATATTTGTTCAATAAATTATAAAAAATAACATCTGCTTCGACGTTTGCTATACGTCGAAATCGTCGGATGAAGTTCGGGTCAGAGCGCGCAGGAAAGCCAGGAGACGACGAGACGTTAACGAGCATGATCGTGTGCAAAAGAAAACTGGCGACGAGGTTCATAAGGTATTGCAAATTGCAACCGTTGCGTCGAGGCACATCCGTGTCGACATCCACGAGACACGGGGCAACCATAACTGTTCCTGCGGTGAGGAGTGCTTCGGGGACGTCCTTGAGAGCGATTACTTCTTCTACTTGCGGTCGAGGATGCTTCTTGTCACCGAACAACTGTACGACCCTCTCAGGTAAAATGAACCAGCGAGGAAACTACGTATAAACCATCGCTACCATTGTTTAATCATTCCGAACCAAATAATTGCGTAAGATTCGTGCGAGTAAGTTCTATGGGATCTACGGAGACAATATCGACGCTAAATGAGACCTCAAATTTTGCCTGTAATTTACCGTCTAATCTAGCGATTCGATGGCGACAACTGGAGCGAGGAATTTTATGCAAAATGAAGATTGTCTCCATCGATTGCAAGATACAGGAGTTGCGCAGACATTTAATTTTGTTCTTAATAGTTTTTTGATCGGTCGAAAATTATGTAACAATATTCTCAAATTTTTTAACACTAGATTTATGGTGCACGGAAAACAGCTGTTCTATATTAATTTATGAAAGTAACAATACGACATTTATTCAGATTTTTAAATAACATATAAATACTGGATTTACGGAGCACGAAAAAACAGCTGTTTTATATTAGTTTATAATAGTAACAATAAGACGTTTATTCTGATTTTGAACAAGTGTTATGGTAACATTTACCGCCAGTAAAATATAGATTGAATAATTATTATAATAATATAATATTATTATAATTATTATATATAATATAATATTATTATAATATTAATTATTAATATATAATATTATTAATATAATATTATTATAATATCTGGTCTCCTCATTTTCGTCACAAATATCCATCATTGATTATGCTTCAGGCTGCAAACGTCGAAGCAGATGTTATTTTTTATAATTCATTGAACAAATATCGATGCCACGAGGAAAGCTCTTAGCTCCCAAAATTATTTTAATCAATAATTTCGATCATCAGGCAGAGGAGTTCGCCGGAAAGCTACAGAAAAATTGGCTTGTCCCGAATCCCGTTTCGTAAACGTTTCCATCTTTCCGTTTCTCAAACAGTCTGCTATAAAAAAACAATGCTACAAGCTTCTACAATAACGGAACAATCGACTTAGTAAGCTGTACCACGTCGGTCTCACCGCGTCAGCGAGTTTCGAACTGCTCCGGCGATCATTTTTCATCGGCACGTCGCGCGACAAGATGGAACGAGGCGTTAACAAGGGCAATGCACGTGCTCTCTCCGCAAACCGCAAACATTTACCCGAATAATTTTCATGAATTGATTGTTTTAGTTAACAGACTTTGCGGACTGGTTCACCGAGGATCAAGCTCAAAGGGCGAGCATCCGTTCGACGCGGCGGCGGGTCAAAGCCGGTCGATCCATGATCCGCGGAGACCGGCATGGCAGGCCGGGGAAAAAAAAACAATGCTGGAAAAATAGGCGCGGTGTTCCTGGAATTCAAAGGGGACCGCGCGTGCGGCCGCAGCCGCAGCCTCCAGGCCGTGCCGAGCAGGTTTTTATTTTAAAATATCACGAAACCCTGTCCGGCGTCCTCCGCCAATTTGTCGATTCGACACGTTGAACTTTTGTGCCGCGCGTGACACGCTCGGGCTATCCGGCCCGCGAAATAAAATCCCCGGTGTACGTTTTTCGGGCTGGCCAACGCTGTCGAACGCAGTCTCGAATTTGTAACTACACCGTGTCTCGTTTGTGAATCGCGCGTGTAAATCACGCTTGTCGCCTTGAGAAATGGCCCTCGCAAATGGCAAAACGCTGGCAACGATCGATGTCCCTTCGACCTTTGATCACACCAATTCGAATCCATGCCCGTCGCTTTTTTTTCCACTGATTTACGATCCTGTTTCTCCTATGGATTCAACCCTTTGCCCTGCGACCACGTCTGGGAGACGTGGTCGGATAATCGGGCCAGAAGTGATTATCACGTCTGAGAGACGTGTCAGATAATTTGGTTAGAAACGATTATAACGTCTGCGAGACGTGGTCAGATAATTTGGTCAGAAACGATTATCACGTCTGCGAGACGTGGTCAGATAATCGGACCAGAAATGATTATCACGTCTGAGAGACGTGGTCAGATAATCGGACCAGAAATGATTATCACGTCTGAGAGACGTGGTCAGATAATTTGGTCAGAAACGATTATCACGTCTGCGAGACGTGGTTAGATAATCGGACCAGAAATGATTATCACATCTGAGAGACGTGGTCAGATAATCGGACCGGAAATGATTATCACGTCTGAGAGACGTGGTCAGATAATCGGACCAGAAATGATTATCACGCCTGAGAGACGTGGTAAAAAGTCGGACCAGAAATGACTATCACGTCTGCCAGACGTGGTAAAAAGGTCGGGCCAGAAATGAGAGCCGTGGTGCGTCAGTCGGGCCAAATATAAACATAACTAGTTAGGCTCGTGTTAGATTAGGGGATTCGTGTCTTGTGGTCTCTTGTTTTTCGTCATTTAATTGTTTTATTGGTAGCTAAAGAAGATAGCGCAGGAACCAGCTTGACACGTGCTGCGATTTTTACGATCTTTAATTGTCTACAGCTCGTGCGAAGGTCAACCGACTTCGATAAAATTTTTGACATGCATATAGCTTATCGAGATCTGCAAAACAAATGTTATAAATTTTCGTTGTAGGCTCAGATAAAAAAGTTGAAAAACAGGAGCTTTCTATTTTCTTTTATCATTGTAAGCAATAACAATCTTTTAAAATATCTAAAAAAAATTCAGGTCGTTTAGTCCAGTTCTAAAAAAGTTATAGCGTTTTGAAAAAAAAAGTGTCCCAATATTAACGGGAGTCACTGTATTTACATTCCGCAAGATGTGCGCGATTGGCACAACTTCAGACGTTTCTCGCAACCGTGAAGAGACTCGGCGTGCGATCGATCTTGTGTTCGTTGTTTGTGATACACGTAATTGAAACTTGAATTATAGAGCAAAGGATTAACAGCCTCGACGAATCTTCATTATTTCAATTGATTATGAAACGTTAAAATTCAGATGGAGCGTTGATGGATCGTTGATAATCCCGGGGATTATCTCGCAGCGCGATTCTGCCGCGTTGATTCGTACGCGGATAATGGCCGGCCAATTTGGAAATTGAACGCTACGTTCCGTTTCTCTTCGCAGCGACGGCCACCTTCGCCTACCCTCGCTAGATTATTCGCGCAAGACAAAAGAAACTTTCGGGGCACAGAGATTTCTAATTTTCAGCTTCGTTCTTTCTTTCACCCGAAATCTCGTCCGAGGCTTTAATCTTAGCCGACGAAAAAATACGACCTCCAAAACTTTATGCAAATGCAAATTTATCCAAATGCACTGTTTGAACTGGACAGTATATTTCCATATCGCGGAGTTTATGCATTTATGATAAAAATAACCGAAGTATGAAGTTATTGGAAGAAATGAAAAATATTCGTACATTCTTTTCAATTTATCGAAACCATCAAAGGTTTCTTAACATCGATTAAAATCATCATTATCGCGCATAAAAATCCACGGTTTTTTCCTCTAACGTCTGAAAAAGATGCAAACCGCTCGGCCGAATTATAAAAAAGTCATATTCGGTTCCAAATGGCGTTCGAATACTTTCGCGAGTATCGGTACATTTTTGTCCGCAGTACATTTTTGTTCACATAACAATAACACGCGACACGTGGCGAAGTTCACACTGCCATGCTACGCGGCTGATGTCAATTAACAGATCGAGTGCAACACGACGGATCGACTTGGTCGGTCGAACGAAGAGATCGCACGTACGTTGAAACCTTATCGGTCGCGCTTGTTTCAGATAAAGGAAGCTTTCCAAGCCGGAGTTCACGATTTAAGATCCGAGAACTCCGCGGTGCAATTGCTTCCCGCGTCCCAAGCGAATCGTCGATATCTCCTGAAGGATCTCGAAAGTTCGCGGACGAGCGGAAAAGAGTGCCGTGATTTAGAGCGAGCCGGGAATCGAACGGATCGAGCGGGCCGAGCCGTTTCGACCGTTTCAAAAAATGATTCTCCTTCTTCAAAGGGAATCCCGGGTCTCTATTTGGCCGGTTTGCTAGAGAGATAACCGTGTTACGGGTACGCGGAGCTTAAACACTGCCGAGTTGATAAGCAAACGAACGCGTAATGTTGTGCTATCGCGTGACCGGGCCGCAAGCCGATGTATCGTGTCGGATCAGCGGCCGGTTCACCGGGTCGTTTCGGTCACGCTGCCTCGAATATTTAGCGTGGAACACCTGAAGATACAAGACAAAGACCCGAGTTAACAACTTTATCGCAGGGCGAACAGCTGAGGATACACCGTCGGAATTAATATTCAATTTTGAATGGTCCGACGGCTACGAATAGACCTTGTCTCACCTACTCGGCGATCTACGATCGCGATTAGGCTGCCGCCGTTTGTAATTTTCATGGGCTAGTTGCTTCGCTCGATCCGCGTATTAAAAAACCGGTCTTTGGCGGTTGTGATCTGACTGTTGTTAGAGAGTTCCACCTTTCAGATGATCCCCACCATAGGTGATTGTTATTGCTCGCGGTCGATCTTGCGATCGTTCGAGCTTTGAGAAATTTGCACGTTAGTGTGCCGACTAAAAACTCTATTTTTGCTAACCGGGTGCTCCAACAATTAGCTTCCCGGGAGACCTCTGTATCCACTGACGGCTCAGGATGGATCAGGACTAAATACAAATCAGGTCTAATGGACAGATGAGGACTGTCGAATAACCGTGTGACATCCACGAGGTCACCTCGGTTATCCCTACCTTTACTTAAGGGTGGGCGGCGAGGAAAAACTGCCCAATCACGGCAGGCTCAAAACCGAACGCTAATTGGTTACAATGAAGATGGTTGGGACCTTTGGAAAGGGTACTGCGAACGCCCCCAGATGAGATTCCTCCTCGAGGGAAAATTTGGAAATCTACCCCATCTGGAAGCAATTACGCCGAGTGGTCCAAGTCCCAACCCCGCTAACGGCCTGGTCGTAAATCAGGGATAAGTCCTTTACCGAGGACCACCAAAAAACGGTCGACGGGGCCCATGAGTTTTACCATGTCGAAAACTAACGTTTCCGCCACCGGGGTGACAGGCCCACACCCTAGCCATCAAGGACCCATGTGCCTGGCCCCCGCCGTGAAGCCCAGATGGGGAATCCCTAACAGCGATGGAAGGGTTTTTCACAGCAAGTTCCCCTCGTACTGGTTTCGCTACTTTAACACCGCCAGTATAAGCCGCACTTTGCGGCTTCGGTATGGCAGAGCCGGCTAACGCCCCATTCGCTCAATTGTAGACATTCTACTGTTGTTAGAGAGAGAAAAGGAGAGGTGATGACGTTTCGTCCCGGGCCTGCTAGAGGACTCATCCTAGCGGGCCCTTGCCTTAAACGTTGGGATGTCGGTAGGAAGGACGAAGTCTGTACATATACGAATTGAGGCGGATCGGTTACACTGTCCGACAAAATCAACCTTTTTTCCTGGGTTCCTCTAGCCACTATGAAATTCTTGTAGAGCTTCACTCCCTGAACAAGAATTCGAAAACCGAATTGCTCCATCTCACCCTCAGTTTTTTAAATAAACGAACTTTTGTAAAAACCCAAAATTTTCGACAAAAATGAGGTATTGCACGAAAAGTAAAAACGTTAGAAAGTTCTAATTGGTGTTAGAAGATAGAGGAGAGTTTCCCGGATATAGTGGCATGCAATTTATTAATTGTTTTTGATCCTAAATAGCAATAAATTAATGTCAAACTTTAAAAAAGTGTCGACGTGCGCAGTTTCTCCGCAATATTTTTGTATTTTTACGAAAAGTTCTTTTTATTCAGTACGAAAACTCTACCCAGCATCGGATTCTGGGTAGAGTTTTCGTGCCGAACATTATATTATTTTATATATATATAAAATAATAGTATATATATTAGTATATATTAATATTAGTATAATTTAATTATAAATAAATATTTTTTACTCGCCGTTTGCCCTGGTAAAATTCTTGAACAACCCTGATTGGCTAACCCCACGCGTTGGGCCTTCCCAATCGGCGTTGTTCATTTTGCCTTTTTTTTACCGCCTTTCCCTTACGCTCTTCGTGTATTTTCGGGACGGCGTGGTAATCGGAGGGGATAATCAGCTGTACGTGACAACGTGTGGAACTTTTCCTCTCCCAATTTATGACGGTCTCCTTTAGCTATTGAGGTATCTCTAAAAAAACTCTATCGCGAACATGCGTTGTCAAAGTTTGGGACTCGTCATCTCAAAAATAGCTTCTTCGAAGGAGAGTCATAAATTACGCTGGTCGTTTGAACGAGGACTGAAGTTTCCATTGTGCGCACGACTGGTCGCTACAAATCTATGAAGACTAGACGGTGGCTCGAGCTCCGAATGTCGGTCCTGCCTGCACCATGCTCGCACATGACCCTGATATAACGCTGATATAACATTACCTTGACGTAACCTTGACAAGATCTTCACCCCACAATTAACCTGAGGTATCCCCGGGCTCCAAAACAAATATGTATCGCTGACCCATCCGGGGGAAAATAACATAATCCTGACATAACCTTGACGTAACCTTGACGGGTTCCGTAAAGCTAGTGTTAACAACCCTTTGTATCGTTCCATAAAATGATGATTTAAATACCAACTCACAGCCTAGAAATATATCGCGAGAAACAGAGCTTGGGTGGTCGGTTTTGACGAACTTTCTTCTTTTATTTCCATCTTAATCTTTTCTACGCTGCTGCGAAGCGGGGGCTTCTACCCGAATGTAATTCCTAGACCTTTAAGTCACCCCCTGAATCATCGATAGCGAAGCAGGGTCCAACTTCGAACCTTCGCGTCACCTCCTGAATCACCGACAGCGATTCAGGGTTCGACCTCGAACTTGCGCATCACCTCTTTATGGGTGGTGAATCAGTTCACCACCCATAAAACACGGCCTTTAACCTCAAGCTTCTTACATCCCCTACCCTGATTTGTCTTCAAGTATATAAAATCCCAAAACACACGATAAAGCAGAGTCGTTTTAACAAGAAACCTGCACTCTCCAAACCCACGCCTTAGCGTACGCGTACGTTATAAGTATAATTCCGAGTGTCGCGTCCCGTGACGCCGCCGTGCTCACGGTGGAACCTCGATTACCGAGGCTAAACAGAGCGACACGAATGTTCCTGTCATAAAGCACATGTTACAGTGAAAGAACTTCAAACATTAACTTCATCTTTATAAACTGTACCGATTACAATGCGAAACGTATTAGGACGGCTGCGGATTTATAAAGAGCATGTTGAAATTCGGTAATGTCTTCCTAATTGACGCTCAGATTGTCCAGAAGAATGGACAATTTGGGGAGAGGAGATACGATTATTCGAGCCTTGCAGCTCGTTTTTATAGTTGTTGACAATTCGTAATTATAAAAATGAACCGCAAAGATCGAATAATCCGTATCTCCTCTTCTTAAATTGTCCATTTTTCTGGACAATCTGAGCGTCAATTAGAGAGACATTACTGTACAGTAAATTCTCCTTAATCGACGCTCTGGTTTGGAAACAAAAATGGACAATTTGGGAAGAGGAGATACGATTATTCGAGCCCTGCAACTCATTCTTACAGTTATTAACAATTCATGACTATAAAAATGAACCGCAAGGATCGAATAATCCGTATCTGCTTTTTCCAAATTGACCATCTTTGTGGACAATCTAGGCGTCAAATAGAGAGACATTACTGTGCAGTAAATTCTCCTTAATCGACGCTCTGGCTTAGAAACAAAAATGGACAATTTGGGAAGGGAAGATACGATATTTCAGTCTTGCGGCTCGTTTTCATTGTTATTAACAATTGGAAATTATAAAAACGAACCGCAAGGCCCGAATAATCGTATCTCCTCTCCAAATTGTCCATTTTTCTGGACAATCTAGGCGCCAATTAGAGAAACATTACTGTACAGTAAATTCTCCTTAATCGACGCTCTGGTTTGGAAACAAAAATGGGCAATTTGGGAAGAGGAGATACGATTATTCGAGCCCTGCAACTCATTCTTACAGTTATTAACAATTCGTGACTATAAAAATGAAGCGAAAGGCTCGAATAATCGTATCTCCTCTTCCCAAATTGTCCATTTTGTGGACAATCTGAGCGTCAATTAGAGAGACATTACTATACCTCCCAATAATATTTGCCAGTGTCGCAACGATAGCGAAACATTATCCATCAATTCCGATATGACCGTCGTCGGCGCGAATTGTGAGCGCGTTCGATTCTTCTTTCGTCATCGCGGAAACTTCCGGACGGGTTCGCGGCGTAACGGCGGCTGGGAACTTGTCTGTCCCGGCAGAAAGAACACGAAGAATCCCCGCGGAGTAATCTGTCAGGCGCAGACCGCGCGTTAAGAACCGCAAACGGTCGCGGACCATGCCGAACCGGAGCCACTTTAACGAACGAAACTTCGACTCGACGCGGCCGCGTATCTGCCCCGTCGATAGGCAATCGAATCGCGATAAACTGGACCCAGGACTACCGATAGACCAACGGGAATGGATTGCTGCGCCGCTATTCGACCGGGACGGATCCCCCGCCTATTCTACAGCTCCTCGCAAAACTACAGTCCTCGAGGCGATGACTCGTCGCACCTCGCGTTAACCCTTAGCGCTCCACGCGTTTCTCGAGTGCTACCTACCAGCAATTCCGGCACATTTTTGGGGCAAAAATCAATTGATAATTGAATTGAATTAAAAATTAGTAAATATTCTTCGGACGTTCTAAAATAAAGTTGAACAGCGTTTCTCTGAAAAATAACACTATCAGCAACTCCGGCACATTTTTCGAGCAAAAATCAATTGATAATTGAATTGAATTAAAAATTAGTAAATATTCTTCGGACGTTCTAAAATAAAGTTGAACAGCGTTTTTCTGAAAAATATCACTACCAGCAACTCCGGCACATTTTTCGAGCAAAAATCAATTGATAATTTAATTGAATTAAAAATTAGTAAATATTCTTCGGACGTTCTAAACTAAAGTTGAACAGCGTTTTTCTGAAAAATATCACTGCCAGCAACTCCGGCACATTTTTGGAACAAAGCGTCTGAGGTAAAGGAAGTCTTATTTTGAGCGGAAAAGATTACACGTCCTCGCGAAAGCGTTTGATTTCATTCGTTTTATGTTGCCAAGTATAAAAATGGGCAAGAAATGTTTTAATCGTAATGGTATCTGCTTAACATTGTGCGAGGTCGGTGCATCGACATCGTCAATCGTGACCGAAATTTCCAAGCAGCAAATGCATCCTCATCGAAATGGGTAAATTTACTATTAACGATATTCTTCGCGATTCTTAAATAAATATATCCCTCGTGTTCTTTGACGCGATTTATTATAAAATTAGCATTGCGAATCGTCCGTTGAATTCTGTTTGGATACGGAATTATTGAAACAAAAATATCTTTTGCGCGAGTTTGCCGGAATTTTTTTATCGTTAATCTTCGCTGGAATCGGCTCGATTGATAATTAAATTAAATTAAAAATTAGTAAATATTCTTCGGACGTTCTAAAATAAAGTTGAACAGCGTTTTTCTGAAAAATATCACTGCCAGCAACTTCGGCACATTTTTGGAACAAAGTGTCTGAGATAGAGGAAGTCTTATTTCGAGCGGAAAAGATTGCGCGTCCTTGCGAAAGCGTTTGGTTTTATTCATTTTATGTTGCCAAGTATAAAAATGGGCAAAAAATGTTTTAATCGTAATGGTACGCGCGCTAAGCACGTTTTCACTGCAAATAACAATTTCCAACGTCGACAAAAACATAGCATCTTCGGTGTAATCATGCTAAAAACATTGAGCTCCGCAGCAGAGCCTTCGGATTTACGGAACAAATAACGAATGTCTCCATAGCGGAGCCAACGGAGCGCTAAAGGTTAAATTTGTACTTAGAAAATGTGTACGGGTCGCAAGACTCGATTGATGCGCATAAAATGCGCCGAGTCGTATAAAATGGAATTATTAAACCCGTCGGAAGAATTATTTTGGATTCAGAAGTAAGACGGCTGCGAGTGCAAAGGGTTAACGACCGCTTTCGTATCTTTCATTTTCTAGTTGTTGAAACCATAAAGCTGTTTTCAGCAGAAATGGTTGAGTATATATACAGGGTGTCTCGGTAACTCTGTTACAAAGCGATATTTCCATTATCGTTAACGATACGCGGAAATGCTTGAGGAACAAATTGTTTGGTTCGAAGGGACACGTGTTGTGGTGGAAATAATTTTCTTGTAAAGGTCATATTTTTTGAGATTTCAAGGTCATCGATGATTTTTCAAATAGGATTACATATTTCTATCGTTATATCGTGATAGCTAAGATCAAGACGAATCTAATCACCTACAATACCATGACCTCCGTGTGATCTTGGGTACGACAAATTTTTAGACATGGACACGCATAATGAAATAACTACAACAGGGAGATCAACGATGAAAAATTTATTGTAACAAATGTTCAAAATTATTCCCAGTGACTTCGAGACATTTAATTAATAATTAATTAATTAATTAATAATTTTAATCTGGGAATGTTTCTGCGGCAAATCGTGTCAGCCATTTTTAGTCCTCGGCCGCGATTCGTTGGAAGCGCTGTAGAGGATCGGGCGCAGTTCGCTGTGTAAAAGTACTTAGGCGCGAGGCGGCGACTCTCGCCGCCATTCCGACGGCTTCGAACAATCCGGAAGTTGTTCGAGGGCAGTCGTAAAGTCGATCGCGGCCGCCCGCGGCGGAATTTTCGGGCGACGAAACGGTAACTGCGTCGCATAAGATTTCATTGGCCGGGGAGAGAAAAAGGGCCGGTCGTTCGATCCTCGCGCTCGCAGTTAAAAAAAAAAGTCCTCGGCGCAAATGAGTTTTATTTATTCTCCGGAGGGCTCCCGAGGGTTCTCCTCTGCCGGACCAAGTGGAAAAATTCAGACGAGAAACTTCGCCGCGCGGCTGGGCTTTCTTCCCTTCGACGCGGAATTAGGCGGGATTCCTTCGAATCGCCGGGCGTCGAGGCTGCCACCTCGAGCTGTCGTCTTGCGCTGAGCGACTGCCGGAAATCTGCTGAATTTTCTGGGAGACTCGATGAGATTTCTGCGATTCGATGCGACGGATATTTCCCGAATTGAAGCAATTACCTTCTTCAAAATTGTTCCCTTTGTGGGCGATATTATAATTATATAGTATAATTGTTACCGATATGTGGGCGACGGAGATATGTACAGTAAATTCTCCCTAATTCTCCTTCAGTTTGTAAACAAAAATGGACAATTTGGGAAGAGGAGACACGATTATTCGAAGCTTGCACCTCGTTTTTATAATCGTTCACGATCGGCGATTATAAAAATGAGCCGGGTAATAGTATCTCCTTTTCCCAAATTGTGTCCATTTTTGTTTAAAAGCTGAAGGAAAATTAGGGAGAATTTTCTGTACTCGGATTTGTAAATTAATGTTTACGTTAATCCAACAAAATTTCCTAATGTCATCAAGAATCACAAAATGTAAAAATGCTTGAAAAATTAATCGATGTCGTACAACTTACACAATTTTATGGTTTAGTTCATTTTTGCATAAAATTGTCTAGAATTAATTTGAAGAAAATAATCTAATTGATCACTTTGCAATTTTAATTTAATTCGATAAAATATTCTAATTTCATGAAATTTTTTAGATTATTGGCGTGGCAGCCAAAGCATTGTAATTGTATGAATCTATAGCAGAAACGAGTGAATCGAGTACAGAACAATAAAACTACGTGAAGAGCATAAAAATACTGTTGCATTATTTTCAACATACCAGCAATCGTTAAACATACATGGCTGCTGTATCTCTTAATTAGTGCCGACAATTTCATTTCGCATTAATATCCGTGGCCCGGTAAATTGCGTCGTCCACGTTGTAAATTCATAACAGGTATAATAATCGAAACCCTTTCAATGGAAACATCGACTATCGGGAATGACGAAGTTCATAACGGTTTTCAAAATTTCGAAATATCTGGAACAATCGTTTGGTGCGCGACCAAGGGTGCTCGTACAATTTTTCATTTCCCCAGTTTCGTCGTACGGTGTGTTTCCTCGGAAATTCGCAGGAGGCGACTACCGGTGACAGCGAACGTATCGGATCACGCGAACGAAAATTGAACGTGCCCGACGAAAGCATTAGCGGGCGCGGCAACTAATTGTCGGCTAAGTAACACGTCGTAATAACGTGTTTCATACGGGAAAAGTTGCCGGGAACTCCGGGGCGTCGCGAATGAAATATAAATTAATGCGTTTCGCAACTCCGAGGGCCGGCCGCGGCTTGCTCGAAATTTCGATCGCGGTCTCGTTTCGCGCGGCGACGTCCTCTTTGCAGTCTGTCACCGTTTAACCTTTTAGGCACGACGCGCCACTATAGTGGCTTTCGCGGATGTCATCTCTCTGAACGACGCGCCACTATAGTGGCTTGCTCTAGTAGCCCGCTCGCTCATCGTTCGAATCAAATACTCGTCTTCATACGCATTGTTTCACACTTCTTTTGTCTTCGCATCGATTTACAACAGTCTACAGGGTGTCCCAAAAATGTCTCGCAATCCGGAAATGGCGGGTTCCTCGGATCATTCGAAGCAACTTCTTCCTTTACAAAAATGTTCTCCGAGGCACCGTTAACGAGTTATTAACGAAAACAAGTGACCAATAAGAATCGAGTACGGTTGACGCAAGGCGGCCCAGCCAACCAGCGCGCGAAGCCCAGTTCCGCTCATTGGCTCGATCGCCTCGCGCCAGCCGAGCTCGCCTCTCATTGGTCACCGTTTTTCGTTAATAACTCGTCAACGGTGCCTCGGAGAACATTTTTGTAAAGGAAAAAGTTGCTTCAAATGGCCCGAGGAACCCGCCACTTTCGGATTGCGAGACATTTTTGGGACACCCTGTATATACAGTATCAGACTCTGTACAGTACACATCAGACTCTGCCGTCCAGAGATAATAGCCTCGCGCAGAATTCAGCCATACCTAAAAGTTTAAATAATCTACGGCGCCGGTAAAACGACTCGCGAACGAAAACTCTTCGATTCGGAGTCCCGTCGCGTATAATTCGAAAACAGGCCAGATAATCGAGAATCGATGGCGGCGCGGTATCGTAGCTCGTTGTAACCCCGCCCCTATTTAACCAGAGCGTAATACAATTTTAGATCGTTGTTTTCAAGTTCTCGGTGACTAATCGTTCGCAAACTCGCCGATCATTTCGCGTGACTCGAAAATGCGAGCACGCCATGCTCGCCGTGTTCGCCCCCGGCCGACCCTCGTCACAGTATTTATGCCGGGAATAATAAACGCGGCGTTAATGATGGCCCCGCAAAGTGTGCGCGGCCCCCCGACGTCAATGGTCTAACAGAATTCGCGAAATCCTGTTATCAACGCGAACGATTGTGCCGCATGACTTCGCTTATTACCGGGCGGAAATCGCGACCGTTCGATCTGCGGGAAAAAGATCGGCGATCGTGCGCGCGGGCTCGATCGTAGTCGCTGTTTCGCTCGGCTTTTTCTATTTTAACGACTGTAATCTGATTCTTTGGACTTGCAAAGCCTACTTCCATCGACAGTTTCTCATTTTTCCAGTTAACACGCGTTCCGTGCCGAGCTTTTTTTACTCGAATCTTCACACTTTGATATTTTACTAAAACTTGATGTATTACGTGCAATTATTAATTCTCGTACATATAACAACGTAACAAAAACTTATCAACGCCCATTCTTGCGGTGGAAATTGATTCTTCGGTTCTAAATTTCTTGTAAACAATTTGTTCAGTTCACTAAGTAAACATGCAAGCGTGTACCATCGATGGTACACGTGGCACGGAACGTGTTAACTCTTTGGAGTACGGTGAGATTAAAAGTGTCCCATCTTTTTGATGCACCATAATACATGGTGGGACATTTTTAGACGCACTGCGAAATGCAGTAATTTCTCCTTTACTGATGCTCAGATTGTCAACTAAAATGGACAATTTGAGAAGAGGACAATTTATAACTATAAAAATAAACCGCAAGCCTCGAACAATCGTATCTCCTCTTCCCAAATTATCCATTTTAGTGGACAAAATTACCGGTCAGATAAGGACCCGAAGAACATTATCAGGCCGAATCAATTATGGAAAAAGTGTCCGAGTAATTACAGTAATGTCTCCCTTACCGACGCTCAGATTGTCCACTAAAATGGATAATTTGGGAAGAGGAGATACGATTATTCGAGCCTTGCAGCTCGTTTTTATAATCGTTGAAAATCGGTAACTATAAAAACGAGTCGCAAGGCTCGAAATTGTCCATTTTTGTAGTCAATCTGGGCGTCTATTAGAGACATTACTGTATGGAATAGTTGCATCCTGCATGTGGCACGGTGGGACTATTTGGGACCAATCCTATAACAACGAATTGAATTATTATTATTATTTCTTCATGTTTTTGTATTACGTGATTCCTTTGTTAATAAAATTATTCCAATTCTGTTCAATTTAAAACGCGACAAAATTTCTATGCAATATGGATCTATTTTATTTCCTGAAATCTTGTGCCCCAAAGAGTTAAGACGATTTTTCTCAAACAGGCTTACAAATCAGTTGGAACATTCGACAACCATCGTTCAATTTGATACTTAACCAGTCGCGACAGAACGGTGAAATAACGTTGAAAGAACAGCGAAAGTGGAAACATTTTTTTAAATTTTGTTTTATTTGCTTTTATATACGAGTAAACGCCCATTTTTGCAACAATAAAAACAATAACGCGTAACGAACAGCGGAGAATGGATAAATCAATTGAACAGTTTATGAAATCTCGGCTTGAAAACACTGGAAATATGTTGACACTGCAAATATATCAATCTCGTCTATTATTATTTACGAACGTACGTGTCCTGCGAAACGAACTAGATGTCGACGAGTACAGATTCCGAGGTTTCGAAGGGCATCGCTGTCCTCGCCAAACAAGATGCAGCATCGAAATCAAACGCGAAACTGCACCGTTTGTTAAGTTTCGAATATTATATCAATCGTTACACGGAACATTCTAGCTTCGTTTCAACTGGGCGACGTTAATATTTAACTTCGCCAACCCTCCCAGCTAGATCCGGCAAACAAGTTTGCAATATCGTAGACCGCAACAGGAATCGTTGCGTCGGTCTGGCACATCTGCCCTGTAACTGCATTTTCATTTAGACTCTTAATTATTATTGAAATGTCTATATATTGGGTTGGCAACTAAGTAATTGCCGATTTGTTCGATGAAATAAAAAATTTCTTTTTACTTGGAACGAAGTTTAATCTGTGATGTATTTTCCATTTTGTTCGATGACCTTTTGCCATCTCTCTGACAACTTGAAAATTCCACGCTCGTAGAAAGTCTGATCCTCTTCGGCCAAAAACTGAGTTAAGTGAGATTTTACAGCGTCGTCGTCGTTAAAAGTTTTACCACGAAGGGAGTTGTCCAGGGATCGAAATAAGTGGTAATCCGATGGCGCGAGATCAGGACTATATGATGGGTGTAACATCGATTCCCAACCAATATCCATCAATTTTTGCCGAGTGGACAAAAACGTGTGCGGCCTAGCATTGTCCTGCTGGAAAATGACACCTTTACGATCGACCAATTCTGGTCGCTTTTCCTTGACCGCTGCATTCAATTTGTCCAGTTGCTAACGTTCACGGATTATTAAAAATAACATAATAATAATAATAATAATAATAATTTTATAATATAACATTTACGGATATCATAAAAATGGGAGTGAGAGACATCTATAACTGAAATCGGCAATTACTTAGTTGCCAACCCAATAGTTTTAATATTTGTTAAATGCATGCTTAGATTCTAGTTTTATTATATCTTGCGGTATGACCCTCGGAGGGTCGTACACTTAAAGGTCGGCTCACCGATGCGACGTTCGAGCCGGAGACGACGCTGCCAGGGCAATAAATGCACAGGGTAAGGGTAGTCACTTGCATGTGTTCGTCCTGTGTCCCTGGCAACTTTAGAAAAAGGGACTGCGCTGCGCAGTCAGTCGAACGACAGCCTTCACAAGAGTAATTGCATTTACTCGGTTGTCTCCTTATCCTATTCCTTTACATCTTCTACTCACCTTGTTTCTGTTAACCCTTAGAGCTCTATGGACGCATATATGCGTTTGGCGAAAGTCATCCGTGTAGCCTAAGGCCGGATTTATGTGTTTTCTCTAAGTCATCGGCCTGGACTAAGGGCGTATATATGCGTTTGTCGATTTTTTCAATCAATATGCAGTTATTTTCGTGTAAAATTAATACAGGGGCACTCGTATCGGTCTATGTATTGATAATTGTTTTGAAATTTTTCACACACAATTAAATTATTAATTCCTGTTGTAAATATCAAATTAAGTTTTTTAGTTGATTGTAAAATTTAATGTTTTAAATTGTTAATGTTTATAATACATAATTTTAATGCTCAAAAATAACAGTCTTTAATTATTTAACCTTCTGCAAAAGAATCGCTATAACTTATTACTGTTTGCGCCTTGAATAGTCACTTCGGTGTGGCAAAAAAGTATTCCGTCCCCAGCGATGGTCAGCGATAGCCGCGCTCCGTCCCTACGAACCGTTTCGGCCAGGAGTATTCAGAGCTCAAAAAGTTAACTAAATAAAATACTACTTTGCTCTAAAATAACAGTTTGAGTTCCTTGCTTATGCATAAGCACCCAACGATTATTTTCGAGACTCGCGATCGATCCATGTCGCGTCTCGATCGAGCAGACCCGACCGAACTGGTGCCGATTCCGTTCGCCAAAAAGTCTGCGTTCGCCGAAGAATTCGCAAGATGCGTCCCGACTTGTGGCTTCCGCCGCTTCCAGCAACACTCGCGCAACTGTCAGGACCGTCTGCGTGTCTTCCAGACCGCAATATGCAACTCGGCAGCACGCGGTAACGTTAGCGATGCGGCAAGTAAACGCCGCAATGAGCGAAGGCGCGCGGTAATAATAAGCAATTGCGCGACGGCGTTTCTTCGAAACCGAGCCGGGAAAGAACAGAACGCGGGGGCTCGAGCGTGTTTTCGAGCTCGTTATCGAATTATTGCGCGGAATAACGAATCGCAGCGAGTGTTTCCCCGCGAGGAAAACGCGACGCGCGGCTTCGAAATCGGGCGCTCGTGACCGAATTTCCGAGAAGGGAGCGAGAGCTTTGCGCCGTTTCGCCCTGAAATATTCAAGGGACGCCGGTGCTCTGCGGGGGTGGAGAGAGAGAGAGGGAGCAAGGGACGACGGGAGGACTGGCAATTAGTGAAAAATTCAAAGTGTAATCAATCGGCCGGTGGATGGGTTCATTCGTTTAGCCGGCACTCGAGCAAACGTCGGCTCGGTCGGTTCGCTCGCGTTACAGTTTTTTTCGCCCGACTAAAACCAGCTGCAACGGTTCACCGAGGCTTTAAGATTCCAGCTAAAAGCGGGAAATCGACGGAACAATCCGATGAAACGCTTTGATCGCTGACTTTTCGTTCGACGCGACTCGGACGGGAATCGACGCGATTTCGGACTACACTTTTCATCGTTGAGCCATTTGCCGGTGATGGTTTCAGAAACGCATCGAACTGTGTCGTAGACGATTGCGTCTGCTTGATACGGGATTAAACGTGCGCTGTTACGTTCTGGTGGAAAAATGCGTTTGTCACGCGGCACGTAAGAAACGTTATGTCAAAGGTTGCTGAACGAATCTTCGGCGACGGCTGACTTTGGAACCACGAAAGGAAAACTATAGGTATCTTCTGTAGTGTTTTATGCCTCATAGCTCTTAACGTTGAGATCATGCACCGACGCATCCGATATTTTCCTTTTTAACATTTAAATTTAACGACGACGATGACGTTATTTGCTCGGAATAGAAAATTTATTTTTATTTTTTTAATGTTAAGAGAGAAGAAAAGAACTTTTTGACATTTTTCTGGTAGATTTGAAATCTTTTGCTCGTAGAAGTCTTGTTTTTTATTGGCAAACTACTTAATCCTTTCCTAATCCTTTTCTAACACTCTTACGAAACGAAATTTTTTTAAAGAACCGAAACGACTTTCCAAAAGACCAGATATTTTATTTTCCCAATTTGCTAAGGATCCGATGATGCAGTCGATGACGTGCAACTTAGCTCCTCGATTTCAATTTGATCGAATGAGATAATTGAATTTTGTAAGATTTTCTTAGACGGCTCTGAGAACGTTTTTTGCTCTCGCTGGAACTTCATTCGTAACGACAATCCAATAAGATCATCCGACTTCGTGCTTCCGACTCGTCTGTTCGTCGAAGTCGCGTCATCGGAGTAGCATCTTGTCGACGGTATTTTTACCGATACACGGCGGCGTCTCGTCGGAATAAAACACTATCGATCCACGCTTGATTCCGCATTCGGCGAAATTAGTTTAGTCACGGAGCCGCAATTGAGAATCGCTGCGCTAATGATTCGGTATCGATGTACTGTTACGGTCCGTGGAGGCGCATTACTAACGACGATAACTCATTAACGTCGTACCGTGAATCAACTTCGTCGCGTTGCATTCGAATCTGCAACACAATGTACAGAGTGACTGCGGATATTTATAATAAAGTTAACACCGCGCGTTCGACGCGGCGCCGCTAGATTGGGAACGCTGTGTCTCTACGATTAATCAAATTAATTTCAAGTTTCTGATTCCAGACTTTCCCGCCGGTATCGCAAGCGATTCAAGTTCCTTGATAATTATGCGACCGAATGCGTATCGCAGTATTGCGTTCTCAAACGCGAACTTCGCATCGAATTACGCGGGGTCGTAAATCCCGTTCCGCTCGCGACGCGATGATATTTTCGGAGGCTGCTTGAAACGAGCGAACACTTTGCGATGTAATAAATAATGATGCGATTCGAAAGATTAACAATCCGACGGTATCGCGTGTAGATACGGTGTTGCGCGTTTTATCGTGTTTAACATCGGTTTTTCTGGTCTTCTAAATTGCCTTCCATTTATGATTCTTTTCTCTTGCACAGTAACTAACGCATCGAGCGAAAAATAGGTTCAATTACTGTGCGCATAAACTACTGAAATTGAAACTAAGAACGGACATTCGGATAAATAATCATCGTTTTTGTTTCTCCGTCGTCTTAATACGTTTTACCGACACAATTAACATTGTTACATCTCACCTGGAACGACTTATTTCGCTGAGTACAGTAATGTCTCTCTAATTGACGCTCAGATTGCCCACAGAAATAGACAATTTGGGAAGAGGAGCCTTGCGACTCGTTTTTGTAGTTACCGATTTTCAACGATTATAAAAAGCGAGCTGAAAGGCTCGAATAATCGTACCACCTCTTCCCAAACTGTCCATTTTCATTTACAAGCTGAAGAAAAATTGGAAAGAATTTACTGTACCGTAAACTGTGAAATGTTCGAGTTAATTCTGTTCACTTACGTACTCAAACTTTCTGGCCGGTCATTTCCCATCTCTTTAATTCATTTTTATAGCTACCGATTGTCAACAATTATAAAAACGAGGTACCAGGTTAATACTCGTATCTCCTCTTCCAAAATTGTCCACTTTTATAGACAATCTGAGCGTCAATTAGGGAGACATTACTGTATTGATCTTCGTACGTTCAGTATTTTCTCAAGCTTTTCCCACAAGCTTTACAGAAGATCAGGCCGATTCAGTGTCAAAGAAATCGAAGTAATTCTTGCGATATTTCAAGAACTTCCGCCTTGTACAAGTTTAATTTCAACGAATAACAAAATTAATCGAATTTACCTAAAAAATGTTCATACATCTTATGCGATAAATGAGCCGTTTATTTTGAAAGTGGCATAAGTCACTTTGTTTTTAAGTCGATATATTTAAGGGTTTGCGTTTTAACACGTTTCAAAATATGGATGCTAACTTTCGAGAAGATTTACTTGTATTTGTTATCTCAGGATACTGATATTTTTCTCGGTATAAATAATTTCGTATAAACATGAAAAAATCACCACTTTTCATTACGGTAAAGTGACTTATGCCGCTTTCAAAATAAACGGCTCAAATATAAAGTTAATTACGAATTAAAAAAAAAGTACTTTTCTACCCGACGATAACCCTTACCACCGCCAAATGGCCGAGAACAAACGAAAGGCGCAGCGATCGGTCACCCGCACAGCATCCGGCTCCACTAGCCTAATTTCTAGCGGAGTTGAACGCGCGAGCGCACCCTCGAAATTAACCGTGGTCTATCCGTATATTCGAATCCGATAGTTCGGGCACTAACCGAAACATTTTGTAGCCGGTTCGCGGAAGGGAGGCAGCTCGCAGCGGCCGCAGAATTCCGCGCGGAATTTCATCCGGAAGGTTAAGGCCGTGAGCGATAAATGGGAAGAGGGGCGCGGGGCGCGGGACCAGCAAAAGTACGGCTCGAATCGCGGCGGACGGATATAAAAAGAAATTACCGGCCTCTCAGACGCACTTGGATCCTCCCGGTGCTTTTCTTCTCCCCCTCTATCCGCCCCGCCGCCCCGCGCCACCCCCGCGGCCCATTATATCCGCGTTCCCGGGGCTCTTTTACTTTTTCCCGTGCGCCGGCCCCGGCTCCACGGACTTGTTTCCCGATTCCACCCTGTGCTCCGCCCTTGTAACCTGATTTACAGGTGTCCCTTCCAGATCCGCTCGAGCTTTCTTTGCGGGGGTGGCAACGGAGCTGTTTGCCCGGCCACCGGGCCTCCGGACACTCGGAAATAATTCCGCCTCGCGCCAACGCGTCGTCACTGTTTTTTCGCGTAATTATATCGAACCGTCTCCCCCACCCGGCATTTACGAAATCCAAACGATTGCGACCCCGTTGACCTTTACATCGGAAATTATTGATCGATTCGCTCGATTTATTTCGGTTCGCGGAGCTCCGTAACGATCACCGTTGGCGTGTTTCGCGGCCTTAGAGGCTCGATTAAAAGCAAAAAGAAAGAGGTGTCGAAAATGCTGATTTTTCTCGACTTGACATTCCATTTTGATGATCTAGAAATGACCATAAATTAACACGAACGAAAAAACAAAACGTAGACTCTTATAGAACAAATCATCCTCTTTCGAACGATCTAAAACATTATGCCAAAAACATTTGATAACACGCGGGATGATAAAATCTAAAAAAAAGCTTCGTGAACTTAGTTGCCAACCCAATATATCAGTTTACAATTCATTTGTAAACGTTTGATCTCGTTTGAACTCGCTTAACACGTTGAATGCCACGCCGGTTTTACAGAAATTGTCCGTGGCGCCACGACGAATTTTCTTTCATGCGATACATATAGTGTTGAAATATTATCTGCAATAGATAAGTTACAGTGTATAACCATGTTTGACATGTTAATTGCGACAGGGGTCACTGTTCGAATCGACGATGGCAATAATACAAAATTTTAGATATTGACATTTGTTTGAAATTATATACATGGTGTCCCAAAAATGTCTCGCAGTCCCAAAGTAGGGGATTCCTGAGGTGATTTGAAGCAACTTTTTCCTTAGCGAAAATCCAATCCGCGGCTTCGTTTACGAGTTATTATCGAAAAACAGTGACCAATCAGAGGCGAGATCATTTGGCGCGAGACGGCCGAGCCAATGAGCGGAACTGGGCTCCGTGCACTCGTTGGCTGGGTCGCCGCGCGTCAGTCGGGCTCGCCTCCGATTGGTCAGTGTTTTTCGTTGATAACTCGTAAACGAAGCCACGGAGAAAATTTTCGCAAAGGAAAAAGTTGCTTCAAACGATCTCAGGAACCCTCCTATTCCCGGATATACCATAATTTTGGGACACCTTGTATACATATACGTCCTCGCAAGTCTACCAATATGTACGAAAGGCGTGAATGCCCGTTCTCTGCCGCTTTATGGTCTGCGGCACCTTCGCTGTTGCGCCACCAAGCGCCAGGCGAGCTCGCCTCTGATTGGTCAGTGTTTTTCGTTGATAACTCGTAAACGAAGCCACGGAGAAAATTTTCGCAAAGGAAAAAGTTGCTTCAAACGACCTCAGGAACCTTCCATTTCCGAATTTCGAGACATTCCCGGGACACCCTGTATATTAAGCCTTTGCAGCGTTAATCATTTAGCGGCCCCGCGTTGCGATTAGTAATCACTCACGGACGAAGTGAATCTTTAATCATCGCAGGGCTCTTTGAATAATTCAGGACGTCTCGCCTTGTACAGAGATCCCTTAGCGGCAGATAACTTTATCTAGCGCAACGAGTGAATTAAGACGATTGAGTTTGAATAATAGAGCGACAGCCGGATTTTGCAGAATCCGGACATTGGAGGACAAGTTTAGGGTCCGCATCGGTAGAGCGGGTAACATTGGTGGCTTGACTTTGATCGCCCATTAAATCGATCATGCTCGAATATATACCGCAAGAAACGTTAACAATGTAATGCTCTCGCTGGAGGAATAACGCGATCATTGTGCGGCAGTTAAAGCGCCGATATCGTCGCCAATATTTCCTGATCGATCGAGTAATGGATTATAATAAAAAGAATTCATTAGTCGTTTACGCGGTTTGGCTCGGGGCGCAGCGGGGCGCGGCGCAGGGCCGTAACACGTAACTCGAGGTAAAGACGTCGTTATCGTTCCGCCTGGAACCGGCAGCCCTAAACTTTATCATTCCTCGAGTATATCGTGCCGAGCGGCAGTAAAAAGTCAGCCCACTCGCGGACGCTGTCGTTCCGGGCTCAGGCCCTTTCTCGAACCGGTCCGTTTAACCGGAATCGGTCCGCCCACGCTCGTCTCCGGTTTCAACTAGCCCGGGAGCCGAGGTGCGCGCGAGGCCGGCGAGACCGCGAAATCGTCGGAGGGGCGTTAATTAGCGAAATAAACTGGCCGCGATACCTCCGAGCGGGCCAGAGACAGAGCGAGACCGTAATCGGTTCGGTCACGCGTGTGCTCGCGCGGAATAGAGCCGACACCGCGCCGGCACTCCGATACCGGGGAATGATATTCGACGGGCGGATCGATGAAATCCGAAGCCGGCGACGATGCCCCCTTTCTGCCGAACGGACAAGCGTGACAGTCGGTTAATGGGATTGGCCGGCGGCGCCCCGTTGCGCGGCATATCTCTGGCAATTAATTAAATTATTTGGTCGCGTGCGGTGCGCCCAACTGTTTTCGCGAAAACCTTTTTCCGCCGGGCAACCATCGGTGACGCTGACTGTTCCCGTCACGTGGCCGCGACAGCTTGTTTCCCCGGTTGCTTTTTAAATAACTGAAATCCTCTCTGACATCGCGCTTCGTTCCATAAACGGGCACACGATTATTAATCGCCGGTGACAATCTTCGCGTCCCGGATCGAACCGAAACACTTCGCCTTTCCACGGGACTCCGATTTTTCACTTTTGTTATCACGCGTTGTTATACATGAACCGTTTATTTTGAAAGTGGCCTAAGTTCATTTTTCAAAAACACACCGAGCCAGCTATTTTAATATTCACATTCCTACGTTACACGTATAATTTCATGTCGGCAAAGCTGAAAGAACGCAGTGATCCTTAGGAACACGAAAACATTATGCCACCATGTTATCAATTAGCAATATTTTTGAATTTATTAAAACGTAAAAACCTTAAATATCCATTTATTTTCAAATAAATGGACTTAGGCCGCTTTCAAAATAAACGGCTCATATATGGCTCGTGCAATTGTTTCGTCGCAACGAAGGCTCTGTTTTTTATTTTTTGTTACAATTTATTAACGCTGTCTCTATCGTGCCGGTCAAAATGATCGGATTTATATTTTATGGTTTAAAGTTGCCGAAATTGGTTCGTTTCGTTTAGTTATTCGCGGGAGAAATCTTTACAAGAGTAAGTAATACCTAGGGGAGAATAAGTCAAATTTATGCGAAAAAAGCACTATCGCTGATAAAGATTGATAAAGCGACTGTTACACCGCGGATTTTATGCATTTATGACAAAAATGTGTGGACGAAACACAAAGCGCTGACGATATTACAGAAATTCAGTACCTTGATCATAGTATTTATAAATACTTAAAATTCTTCGAAGCGGAAATAAATGTTGATCGTTGTACAATATGCTGCAGCGATCGTTTCAGACTTCCTAAGGTTTGTTCAATTAACCTTTTAGGTACGGCTGAATTCTGCGCGAGGCTATTTCTCTGGACGGCAGATTCTGATATGTACTGTACAGAGTCTGATGCTGTATATTCCGTCTGTATATTGTTGACACTGCTGTAAATCGATGTAAAAAAAAGCGAAACAATGCATAGGAAGATGATTATTTAATTCAAACGGAGAGCGAGTGAGCTACTAGAGCGAGCCGCTATAGTGACGCTTTGTTCAGAGTGATGACATCCGCGAAAACCACTATAGTAGCGTCTCGATCAGAGAGATCAAGTGTTTTCGCGTGTCCGCAGTTTTTGAGATCCGCACGTCGCGCGACAGTCCCCGAAATGAAATAGTACGCGATTCCTTGAACGAACACCTTTAACCCGAGAAAGATAACCTACGTCGCAGAGGCGCCTGCGAAGACTGTTGATTTTTGTTAATTTTTCATAGAGGTCTAGTGATTCAAGTTTAAAATTACTTAAAATATAAAAAAATATAATATAAATGCATGTTATTTTTACAATAATGCCAAACCTTTAAAATGACTAGATTAACTTAAATAAATATCCATTGTTAGTATAAAATTGACGCCTTAGAAAAGCATGCGCCTCTGAAGCGTATGGTTATCTTTTACGTACGTTGTCATATGGTTATCTTTCTAGGGTTAAAGCGGAATCACATGTTCAAAACTGTACCAAACGATCCGTATTTTGTTCGACAATATACAGAAAAATGTTCCAAAGAATTACAAATCGAGCGAGACGACGGACGATTAAAAAAAGATCGCGAATCAATGATGTCGTTGTGCGGGCAGACAAAAGGGTCGAGAAACGCGATCCTTTTTCTGCGATTCCGCGCGGTTGCCATTTTCGGAGGAAGCCGCGAGAGACACTTTGAAGCGTTAATTTGGTTCGGTTGGAGCGGAGATGAGGATCCGGCGCGAGGATAGGGTTCCGGGTGCGTGGTTTCCACGGGGGAATTGATATTTATAAGGTCGGCACCGCGGAGGCCGGATTTTCCACGGAGAGCGTTCCTCGTGAATGCGATCAGGCACGGTTCCAGCGATTTTTCTCGTCCGCATAATTCCGCGGGAAAGTCGAGGTGTCGAATAATGGAGGCTGGAAAGGGATCGCGAAACAGGGACGCGGCCGGATGCGCAGGGAAACCAGGGGGTGCCAGGAGGGGTGCCGGCGTGGAAGACAGGGGGCTCGAGAAGAGTGACAGTAAGCTGTTCGTGGAACGTCTGCTCGCACTCGCGAAATTGCCAGCAGCAGAAGCTTTCGAGGATGCGACGTGTCTGCATCCAGACGACGTGCGCATCGTGCCAGTTGCATCCGCAACAGATAGAAGACACTTTAGCCGATACGCTGCGCCAAGTCGTTGACGTTCCCCTGCGGATCGATCCGGCCGACGATAATTCTTTGGGACGTATTGGCACGGCGACGACGAAGACGAAAACGACGACGACGACGAGGACGAGGACGAGGAGCAGCGGCTGACGGTATTATTTACTTTCCGAGGAAATCCGTGAATATGGATTTACCTATAGCCCGGAAACGCGCAATTTAATTTCAAGCGTGAACATTCCGCGTCCGTCCAGATGGAATCGCTGCACGCGACAGCCCGAGGAAACTATTTAAGAGTGCATGCTTCCCGATGCAGTCTTTGAGCAGTCTTATTTTCGATTGCGGAATCACTCGGGATCGCTCTTCCGATTCGATTCCCGTTAACAGATGCGGTTCGTATGCGAGCTGCATTTACTCGCCGTTCGTCTATCGTTCCCGCAGTTAGTTTTAGAATTTCCGCGATACTTGTGCAACCTTAACGAGCGACGTGTTATTATTTCGCAGACTCTAACTGAAAGCAATTGATTTCCAATCGAAACGAATCGAGTCGCTGTGCTCTCAGAGTTTCAATGAAAACGTCTGTCTCTTCAATTAGAATTCCTAGATAATCGATGTTACCGTCCTTCTTCCATTCACACGGTTCACACACATGCACACACGTCTCAAGATTCGTTTAACCTTCGTCCGTCCCTTGTGTCAATTCGACGCGGTTGTCGCACGGCTGTTTAATCCTCGTCTCGCTCTCAATTTTCCGACTAAACGTGTCACTTGTGCGCTAGATTGGCGCTGTCGTGAAATTTCGGCGCGATTAGAGGCAAACAATTTCTTTTACTAAATCTTTTATCGAAAATTTAAGATCGTAAGTATAAATGTAATAATGGAATAAGTGCGGAAAAGCAGTTTGTTTTGCACATCGTTACTGTCTATGTGGAAAATGTGACGTTGATGTTTACTAAGTCTTTTGTTGAGAATAAAATATATACAATATATTAGTATATATAATATTATTATTATATATAATCTTTTATTATCTTTTTATATGCAATATTATGTATAATCTATTATTTTCAATGAAAGATGTGACGTTGATGTTTACCGAATCTTTTATTGAAAATAAAATATATAAAATATATATCAGTATGTATAATATTATTATTATTATATATATATATATATTAGTATATATAATATTATTATTATATATATTAGTACATATAATATTATTATTATATATATTATTATATATAATATTATATTATAAAATAAAGTGACTAATTGTGAATAGTTTCAAAGTGACTGTATTCATTCCGTCCTTTATTGTTGCTCGTCGTTCAACTGTTATCGCTCGCAAATACATATACTTTATCTACACGTGCCTAAAAATGGCAGAATAATGTACTCTTAAACTTGAAAATAGCGCGAAATCTACCCCAGGAAGGAACATGAGTTAAGAAATAATTTGTTCCAGAGATCGTTTTATTTATTACTGCATAATCTATAATGTTGACAATCTGAGACGTATAGCAAAGTGACTAATATGTGACTAATTTCAAAGTGACTATATCGCTCGCAAATACATATGCTTTATCTACACGTGCCTAAAAATGGCAGAATAATGTACTCTTCACCTTGAAAATAGCGCGAAATCTACCCCAGGAAGGGGAACATGAGTTAAGAAATAATTTGTTCCAGAGATCGTTTTATCAATTCTGAACTACACGACTAATCTCTGTTGAAACACGTCTCTCCGCGTAATATAGGTTTTCATTCTCGAAGAGCGAATTCGCGCAGTTACGTATTTAACAGTTCATCTTGTTAAGCTCCCGCCATTGTGTCCATTCGACATCAAAGAACAGATTAAGCCGTAGAAACGGTGGCCGAATGATTAATCCAATGGCGAACGGTTAATCCGGCGCAGTTTCTCTTTGATGGCCCGCACCCGTGCATTTCTTTCCCTAGCTAGGAAAAATCGGTGGCACGGCGTTTCCGGGATCGCGCATCGAATTTTCCGATCCGAGCGAGCTCGAAGAAGAACTTTCATCGGATAGGCGGTGGTCGACCCCGGTGGAAACTGGGTCCGAGGGGCGAATTTTTGTGTGTGGCATTGAATCCCGGTGCACACTCCGCATCATTTAACGTTGTAGAACGGCTGGCATGTGCAGGCGGTGCACGGGTCCGATCTTTGTGGCGCGGTTGTCGGTGCATTCATCCGTCCATCCGTCGGTCCGTCTATCCGTCGGTCCGTCTATCCGTCGGTCCGTCGGTCCGTCCGTTCGTCCGCCCAACACGTAACGTATCCCAAGATATACGGACTCTTGAAAGTGCAGCGGGCCGCGTCGCTATTAATAAGCCGGCAACCATCGAACGCGAGCGCGCCCTTAGAAATGCAACCCGCAAAACTGGAACGCGGCCTGCTGCCGTGAAAACTCGCGGTGAAAACCGAAGGAACCGTGCGTATGTGTGTGTCTCTCTAGGTGCACAGAGAACCCCCGTTCTCTGCACGTCGGAGACGCGCGAGAATGTTCGCCGCCGTGCAGATTCGCAGAAATAATTGCGTAACCCGGCGCACCGCATCGGTAATTATTCAATGACGGACGTCTCTGCAGATAACAGCTGCGTCGACCAATCCGGTAATTCGATCACCGAATCGAGATTTCCATCGGATTTCTACCGATACGTAAATCTTGTTAATCTTTATTAAAGCCTTTCTCCGCGCCGGCCACGGTAAATGAGTAATTTCATTGGCACGCTATCGATAAGTAACCAGGTCAGATTGATGCAACGATACCGGACGCTTCTGCTTTTCTTATTCATCTCGTGCTATTAATATATTAATAATAATAATAATTATTATTAATATTAATAATCATCATCATCATCATCATCATTATTATTATTATTATTATTATTATTATTGTTCTTTATTAACGAGTTTTATAAACCCTTTTGTAGTATGGGTTTAGCACACTGTTACGTCCTACTCCACCACTTGAATTCTAATTAAATTTCTTCTTCTTCTTCTTCTTAATAATAATAATAATAATAATATAATAATAATTATTATTATTATTATATAATATTATATTATAATAATATTATTATATAATAATAATATTTTATTATTATTATTATTACTGCTATTGTTGTTACATCACTTATTATTGTCAATATTATATTTATTATTATTATTATTATTATTATTATATTATTATTATATTATAATATAATTAATATTATTATTATTATTAGTACTATTGTTGTTACATCACTTATTATTGTCAATATTATATTGCATATCAACGTCATTCCATGATGGATGTAACGTATATAAAAGTATTAACCCTTTGCACTCGAGACTATTTTAACTCCAAGATGAAAACATTCGTTTCAACCTAAACTAATTCCATTTGTTACATTGTTCTTATTTGATTACGTATGAAGCTGAACTTGAATGCTTATAGAAGCCTTCTATAAATCGACAATTTATCGAATACAGACAAATGCAATAACGTAGAAATACTTTTGAAAATAGCGCAGCAATTTTTAGCGTCGCCACAGAGTCGCGACTCGAGTGCAAAGGGTTAATAAATGGTACGAAGTGCAGAGCTGCATAAAGTTTTAAAAGATAGCAGAGAGACATGGAAACACGAGAGCGTCGATTTCCCTAAAAATCGCATGAGATAATAGCGATCAACTTTTTAGGAAAATCTACTTATTACGCAGCGTTTACTCTGTCAAATTATGCATCGTTCCAAGTGTTAATTTTCCCCTCAAAATCGCGACCCGTCCGCAGTCCCGCGAAACATCGAGCAGGTGGCCTGTAACGCTTCTTCCCGTAACGTTTCTGCAATTTCTTAACAAACTTAATTCGCTCGTTAAGGACGCCATTATCATAATTAGGTCTCGCTTCGCGCTTTAATATCGGCGCGAGATCAAAGAGATCTTATCCTCCTGGTTAATTCGCTTCAAAGCGAGAGCGAGGAAGAGAGAGAGAGAGAGAAAGAGAAGGAGAGAGAGAGAGAGAGAGAGAGAGAGAGAAGGAGAGAGCCGCTTCGAAGCGTTGTAAATTAACCGGCCGTTTAATCCTCGATCATCCTCGAGATCTAAGCCCAATTTAGGCTGACCGAGAAGGGCGCTACGACCGCGAAGGGCCGTCGTTTTGGGTCCCGCCCACAGGTGCAATCGAATAAGCCTAAGGGGGGAGGGGGCGGTCGCGAAACAATGAAAGAATCGTTTCTGGCGGGGAGAGATCCTCGGCTCGCACGAATTGCCCACGGGAGATGGCACAATGCTCTTCCGGAGAGCGTATGCTCGGTTGCTATCAGCAATAACTTCGGTCCTTTCATATCTTGCCAATAATTCCTGGCCGGTGGGCTCGCTTCCCGGAGTCTGGGGCCAGCCGAGAAACAGACGGAAGAGGATGCCTGTGATCGTCCGCGTGGGCGGCCCGGGGAGGGCCGGGGAAATTTATCCGCCGGATAAAAATGTCTGTTCGAGTTTATATAGGGAGCGCGGTGAGATTTCAATAAAACCCTCGATTGTAAAGTACAGATAGAGGAGGCCGTACGGACGTTACACGGGTCAGTGGAGCTCAAAGTCGAGTCGCCCTCTTTATCGTCCCCTTCGTCGCCGCGGGAAACTGTCTCTCTCTCTCTCTCTCTCTCTCTCTCTCTCTCTCTCTTTCTCCCTCTCTCTCTCTTTCTCTCTCTCTCTCTCTCTTTCTCTCTCTCTCTCTCTCTTTCTCTATGTAGCCACTCAAAACTGCATCCACGAGAGACAGAAAGGCGCACGCCTCCTGTGCAGCGTCGTGTTATTGATACGTGCACTTCTTCCGGGAGAGGAATCGTCTCTTCGGCAAGTTAAGGGCGAGCCCTTAGGTACCGTCCGAGACGTTTGTTCTCCGGGATGATCAGGGGGCAGCGGAGGGTTTGCTTTCAATTGTTCTTTGTGTTTGCCGAGGATAAGAAGGCGCGCTGCAACGCGGCTCCGGCCGGGGAATTTCGCTAGGAAACGATCACGACAGCCGGATTCGACTTGCAATTAGGCTAGCACGCCTTTTGCCCGGTCCTTTGGACTGTCCAAACCGTCGCGGATCTCGCTTCGGTTTCAAAGATTACAGATTCCATTTTCGAAGCATCGACCGACTCGCGTAATTTCACTAATTTCTCACTGCCGAACGATCCTATTTCGAGCCGATCTCTGCTGCCGGAGTCTGGAATTTTTTAGTACAATTTGGGGCAGCGTTGGGCAAAAAGTCATTATTATTATTATTATTATTATTATTATTATTATTATTATTAATTATTATTATATTATTACTTATTATTATTATTAATTATTATATTATTACTTATTATTATTATTAATTATTATTATTACTAATTATTATTAATTATTATTATTATTATTATTATTATTATTAATATTATTATTAGTATTATTAAATTATCATTATTATATAATTACCGATTAAAATGATCAACGATTGGAACTCGTTCGCTATTATAACTAATTAATAACGATTTATATAACGAACTTTCAGTTATCGATAATCATTAATCAGATTACTTTTCGCACAGTTCTGATTTGAAGGTTCAACCGAAACCCAGGGTAATTAAATGTCTGCGTCTGCGACATGCATAATCGATTTCGATCAGTTCGTCTTGTTCAACGCTATTTTTAGCAGGAGAGCCGGAGAAATTTCCGCCATTAAAAATTTCGATTCAAAATTACTTTCGGAAAATTACTTTTTAATCGGTTCTTCCCAATTAAAGCTGCTTCTATAATACCGTTTACGAAATTTAATTTGATAGAAGAAGGCGCGTTTGGAAGATCGGTGAAAAATAGCGTTTATCTTCGTAATTCGATTATTAACCGCGAAACGTAAAAATACCGAATAAATGACGTACGTCGTACAGCTTAATTCTGATTAGATTACACGGAATTCGTTAATTTCACGACAAATTTTTAGGATTCGAATTGAGAAATAAAAGTTCGAATCCAGACAACGACCCTAAATCTAATCATTTATGATTAGACCGCGGCTACGAAATTATATTTCAGCTCGATGAAATTATCGAAGAAGCAATGAGTTTGCCGAGCGACTTCTGACTCTTCTCCAAGCGACGAAAAAGACTTTTCACATCGAAGATCCGCTGTGCCTATTTATGATCCTGAAAGGCTACGAAAGTACGAGGTAGCGGAAGCAGAGCAACGGGCGACCTATAGCAATTTTTGAAGATTACGGCAGCCCGAGAGCCACGTAAATATATTGTGCGAGCCGGGGATAACAGCGAGGGCGGCTGGGAAATAAAAAATGATCGAGTCGAGTGTACATAGATCGAATGATCCGGTTCCGATAACGCGAAGGGTCGAGCAGCCGAGGACGATTTCCAGAGAAAGTTGCGGAGTTATTATCGAGAGGGTGGCCGACGAGTTCCGGATCCACGGAAGTCAGCTTTCGCCGGTTTGTTCGGAATCAATAAGCAGTAAAGAATCGGTCGGGGCCGATAACTCACCGGTGAAACAGTATCAGGTAAGGTTCGAGGCGTCTCCGAACACGTGGTCCCACGGCCGAGCCTTGAATCAATCCCATCGCGCTATCAATCGTGCTCGCACGCCCGCTTTAAGACCAGCCATAAAGTCTGAATCGGGCGATTTAACCGAGGACCCCGGCCCCATTCCTCTCCTGCTCTCCTCGGCGGACGTAGACGCGCTCTAACTTCTCTCGTATAATAAAAAACAGAGAATTAACTAGCTCTAGCAGAGACGCCGGGACTCTCTAATAAGCGCGACTCTGTTATGAGAGTCTCGAGAGAGAAAAAAAAGGGAGAGCAGCAGACGCTCTGTTCACGGTCGAAGAGGGATGTCCAAAGAATGATCGCCTTGTTCCTTACGCGGTCTGAAAAAGCTGCTTATACGTCTCCTCGTTATTCTCCTCGTTGGCCTCGTGTTTTCTTATCGAAATGCTACGATAATCCTCTTCACCCTTTTCGTATAAAGGGTGTCGTGAAACTGGTGGTACAACTTGATTCGACGTCGAAAAGAAAGTCGAAAATATAGCATAAGCTTTTTTCATTAGGGACATCGTTTCCGAAAAGATCGAGATAGAGCTTATCGAATTTTAGATCAATTTTATCAAAGGAAATATCGATGAAAATGCTGTCCACGATATCGCTCAGGTAATTGCACATTTTCGATCAAATTTCTACGCACATTTCCTAAAGTGTTGTTTCGCAATTTTTGTTTTTAAATTGCCATGATAATTCTTTCCTTCAACTGTTCAATATTCGGTATTTCATCAGTATGCACGATGTACTTTTAACGTGACTCATAAATCACAATCTATCGGCGACTGGTGTGGAGGTTGCTGCGAGGAGTAATAGAAAAACTGATAACACCGACGATGTTTACAAATACAGCAACGGCTTTCAAGCATGATATCCGTGGAGTTAATATTTGGTCGAGTGTAAGTGTGTCGAGCAGGTGTTTAACGCTAGATTTACGGAGCACAAGAAACAGCTGTTTTATATTAGTTTATAAAAGTAACAATAAGACGATTATTCTGATTTTGAACAAGTGTTATTGTAACGTAATAATTAATAATTACATAAATATATGATTATTATTATGTAAGTAAGTAGTAATTATTATATAAGTATTATTATGTAAGTGTTATTGTAACATAATAATTAATAATTATATAAATATATGATTATTACTATGTAAGTAAGTAGTAATTATTATATAAGTAATTATTATTGTGTAAGTGTTATTATATAAGAGTTATTGTAACATAATAATTAATAATTATATAAATGTATGATAATAAAAATTATATAATTATATAAGTTGAATAAATAACTCATAAATGTATCTTTAATGTATCTTCACGAATAATCGTAAATTAAAAAATTAGTGACCCGTCATTTCGACGGGTTCCGTAAATCTAGCGTTAAAGTCGCTTTTTTCGTGAACTTAAAAATTAATCAAAAATATTTATTCTATATTTCCGACTTACTTTTTGACGTCTAAATGACAGCACCTATCTCATTGTACCACCAGTTACATGACACACCGTACATCTTTAGCATTCTTTCTCTTTCCTTTTGTTAGAAATTCTAAACAGAATTTCTTCGTCATCTTCTGCTTTTAACAGCAGCGAAAATGCACTTTCGATCCATTTCGAAAAGTAATTTAGCCTTCCCTATACACGTCCGCGTGCACACACGCGCACTGTTCTATCCGATAGACGGTACAATACTGAATAATAAACGCATCGTACACAAATCACATGCGAAGCGTGCGTCCGGTCGCGCGCGTCCGACGCTAATAGAAAATACCATCTGCGTGCGGACGTTGCGTCCGGTCGCATGCGACGAACTCGCACGTCCGACGTTTATAGGAAATCCCGCCTTTAAACCATCGATCGGCCGATGAAAGAAGCGCATCGGGAAGAAGAATAGCTTCCTGCTCTATCGGTAGACTTCGACCCCGCCGTGTACCTAACCCTTTCATCGATAATTGGCAACGGCGCATCCGATTCGGCCGAGAACAATGGCGGGACGGTTGCTATTATTTTGCAGGAAAATGGAAAATATCGGAATTTCACCATAACATTAGGAAAGAGAGGGAATTTTCGAACTTCATCCTGTACGATGAATACCTCGAAAATTGCGGCACTGCGAAAAAAATGTCGAAATTAACCGGTTAACCGAGAAATTGGAGCAATGATGATGCTTTCAAAAATTTCTGTGATGAAAAAAAAGCTCGTCGTTTCCGTTTACATTTGTCTGCTCGGTCAATAGGTTAATAGATTAACGGGCTAAAAAGTTGATCGCAGGATTTCTATGTTTTGTTTCAAATGTTTATATCACATTGCAAAATAATTCTTACATCGACAAAATTTAGATTTGAAAAATTGTTAAATATAACTATATAACTATAACTACTATAACTATAACTACTATAACTACTATAACTATATAACTATATAACTATATAACTATAACTACTATAACTATATAACTATAATATAAGTATAACTACTATAACTATATAACTATATAACTATAATATAAGTATAACTACTATAACTATATAACTATAATATAAGTATAACTACTATAACTATATAACTACAATATAAGTATAACTACTATAACTATAATATAAGTATAACTGTTGTATAAGTAGCAAGATTGAATTTCACACGCATAAAATGCGCTCTGTCATATGAAATAGAGACAGCGTGGGTCAGAAAAATTATTGTAGATTTACAGTTAAAATGGCTTCGAGTGCAAAGGGTTAACAAATTAGTGTCCCTTCATTTTCACGGGTTTCGTAAATCTAGAGTTAAAGAATCGCTTGCAGCTAGCTAGAGCGATTGTTGGGGAAGCGCGCCCACAGATGACGTTCAGGTGTCCTCTCGGAACTCGGTGATCGTCCTCGGACGAGGATGATCCTCTCTGTTAGCAGGATTGCATCGCGGATCAGTGGCGACCGGGTCTGCTTCGATGGCTGTAGGCGCGGCGCGGTCGCGCGAGAAGTGGATAATTAGTGCGTTCCGGCCGCGTGCCCTCGTGCTGGATTAATTACGCGGGCTGCGATGTAAATACACGGGGAACCACATACACACACCTGAGCACATAAATATTACACGGAGCACGTGCGCCGAGGGACGCGCGCGCGCGCGCGTGCGAGCGCGCAGCGCAGTCCTCCTCTGTGCCCGATCATCGAACCATAGACGCGGGAACACGTCAATTTGTGGACGTGCGCGGCTCTGTGCATACATTCGCAGAGGCACACGTGGCCGGCTAAAGTTTGCGCAACTGCGTGTCCTATCGTTTGCAAGCAGATCCAGTGGATCGTACAATTTTAACCGAAGGGCCCCGAGTCGATTATCCGGGCCCGGTTTACTCGGCTTTGAAATCGTCTTTTGATTCAGCACTCTAATTCTGTACCGGTATACAGTAATGTCTCTCTAATTGACGCTCAGATTGTCCACAAAAATGGACAATTTCGGAAGAGTAGATACGATTATTCGAGCCTTTCGGTTTGTTTTTATAGTTATAAATTGTCAACAACAATGAAAACGAGCCGCAAGACTGGAATATCGTACCTCCTCTTCCCAAATTGTCTATTTTTGTTTCCAAGCCAGAGCGTCAATTAGGGAGAATTTACTTTGACGCCCAGATTGTCCACAAAAATGGACAATTTGGAAAAAGGAGATACGATTATTAGAGCCTTTCGGTTCACATTTATAGTTACGAATTGTTAATAACTGTAAGAATGAGCTCCAGGGCTCGAATGATCGTATCTCTTCTTCCCAAATTGTCCATTTTTGTTTCCAAACCAGAGCGTCGATTAGGGAGAATTTACTGTGCAGTAATGTCTCTCTAATTGACGCCTGGATTGTCCACAAGAATGGACAATTTGGGAAGAGGAGATACGATTATTCGAGCCTTTCAGTTCATTTTTATAGTTACGAATTGTTAATAACTGTAAGAACGAGCTCCAGGGCTCGTATAATCGTATCTCCTCTTCCCAAATTGTCCATTTTTGTTTCCAAGCCAGAGCGTCAATTAGGGAGAATTTACTGTACAGTAATGTCTCTCTAATTGACTCCTACAATGTCCACAAGAATGGACAATTTGGGAAGAGTAGATACGACTATTCGAGCCTTTCGGTTCATTTTTATAGTTACGAATTGTCAATAACTGTAAGAACGAGCTGCAGGGCTCGAAAAAAGTTCATTTTTGCTTCCAAACCAGAGCGTCAATTAGGGAGAATTTACTGTACAGTAATATCTCTCTAATTGACGCCTAGATTGTCCAGAAAAATGGACAATTTGGAGAGGAGATACGATTATTCGAGCTTTTCAGCGTGTTTTTATAGTTATAAATTGTCAACAATTATAAAAAAGAGCCGCAGGGCTCGGATAATCGTATCTCCTCTTCCCAAATTGTCCATCTTTATGGACAATCTGAACGTCAATAAGGGAGACATCACTGTAACGCTGTATAAAAATCGTTTCTAGTCCCATCGAATTTATTTAGATCGACCGACGCCGAGAGTTTCGTTCTACACCGTGGAAAATACTAGAGACATCAAAGATAGATGCTGACCCAGAATCGGGGAGATAACTCAACCGAGACCCCGAGCTACTCCGAGGTATGTACAGGATTTAGGAGCGAGGAATTGAAATGGTTCTTAGCCGTCTACGATCTCCCGCTTAGCTGGTAGTAACCAAAAATACGTAATCGCTCGCAACACATTCGTCGTTGGAAAAATATGAAATAAATTCCGAACGGTTTGCCGGGGCCAAGGCGATGTACGGTTGCCGCGAAATAATTAATCGGAAATTAGCCGGCAGCAATCTGAAAACCGCCGGAAACGTAGCGTCGGGGGTAGAGACGTGGCCGAAGATTTACAAGCCCCTTAAATCGTGGAGCAACCCTCTTGCGGGGCACACTAACGTTAAATTTTCCCCGGCCGAAAAACTATAACTTTCGCCGGAATATCTTCACCGACGTGAGATGCATTCGCCATCGCGTATAGATCAAACGGGGGCGGTGTGCGTGTGTGCGCGCGCGCGCGTGTGTGTGTGTGTGCGAGTGCCCGTAGTTTTACGGAAGTGGAGAGGACACGGGCACGTGTGCGCGCAAAAACGAGCTACCCTTCGGCCACATACGGTCGTACCGTGGTTCACCGGGGCTCGTGGTGTGTTGTACACGCGTTTTCCTAAGGTGAACCATTCACGGTGGCATGGCGCGCAACATCCAGGATGTTCTGGCCGGACCAGCACTTTGCGGCACGATTTATAGAGCATTAAACCAACACGCGACTGAGCAACCGCTCGTTGCGAACTCTTCCAGCCAGGCTTATAAATATGGGTCCTCCACCGCATCGCCCGGAAAATCGTTCTCGCGCACGTTGCTCGACAATCGACGAAACTTCCGGCATGCGGCGACGCACGGTTAAATTTACATCGGGCCAGAAGCCGGCGTTTGATCAACTATTTTTAAGATAACCGTGGAAGCGACTGAAACTAAACCGGAGAATAACGATTTCACTGGAGAAGATATCGGAATAACACGTCGATCGAGATGTAGGAAACCGACGCGACGCGACTTGTAATACCGTCCGCCTCACGCTGTTGCAAATTTAATTGCTTCTAATTTAAGATGATTTGAAAGAAATAGTACAATATTGGATTCGTCAGAAACCAGCTGTTGTAATACGACTAAGATATATGACTCAGAAAGGTTCCAGAAAGGTGCCAGAAAAGTTCCAAAAAAATTCCGGAATGGTTCCGGAATGGTTCCAAAAAAATTCCGGAATGGTTCCAGGAAAGTTCCAGAAAAGTTCCAGAATGGTTCCAGGAAGGTTCCAGAAAAGTTCCAGAATGGTTCCAGAAAGGTTCCAGAAAAGTTCCAGGAAAGTTCCAGAATGGTTCCAGAATGATTCCAGAAAAGTTCCAGAATGGTTCCAGAAGTTCCAGTATACTGTCTATTTTCATGATAATATTGATTAATATTTAATATATTTTGAACATATGTCAAACATTTTGAACATATTCGTGCAAGTGTGATGAAACAATCTACTAGTTCACATTCGCGCGCGTGCGCGCGCGCGTGACATTATAATGTAATGTATGTATATATACATATAATACATTTACATATATAATGTACATATAAATGTATATAATAGTGTAATATAAATTAATTTATATATGTATCTAAACGTACATATTTCCTTTGAATGATTAACTTGGTAATTTCTTTGGAGAGAAAATTTACTTTCGAATCTTAAATGATTCCCAATGGTTTAAATTACTTCGCTTAATTTGGAAAAATATTACCAGCCAGAAATAATCGTGTTATCTTATAGCCTCCTCTTATCTTATAATTACAGCATGAATAGACCACCGAGATTCTTACGATTAAAGTGATGAGCCGAAATCGGTGGAATTCAAGTTATTCTCGGACTAATTAATAAGCAATCTATACTAACGAGCTTTTCGATGAACGCAGTTCGATTTGTATCGCTTTTGGGCTAATTTTAAGCAGAATTTGTGCAAATTTAACCACGCGCCATTGTGACTGCTGCTTCGTTCCTCGTCTGTGTTTATCTATTGCTGAAGAACCTCGAATATCCGAACCGATCGAGGAACGTATAGAAGTGGAAATAATGAAACAGTTATTCGATTACGCTGCAGGATGTTCTCACTGCCATATTGGGCAAAAGTAAATGACATAATTCATCGTCCATAAATATTCATTTTAATCCTAACATATTGGAGTAAACCGAGTTTCATTTGGATTTGAGAAATAAATAATAATCTCTCGTTTGTTAACTTTTTTATCTGAGCTTATAACGAGAATTTAAAAAAAAAATGCATTTTGTTGATCTCGCTTACTTGCATGCATACTTACATTTTTCTGAGTTAGAAACAATTAAAGACAGCAAAAATCGCAGTTTTGCACGACTTTCGACCGTAAATTGTGAAAAATCTAGATTTTGACATCGTTCAACGCCCGCATCTTGACTCTGCGTCGAAGGATTTCGTCTAAAATTTTCGGTATGCGTATAATTCACCGAGATCCACGAAACGCCTTTTTTAAATTTTCGTTTCATTCAATTTTCATTCACTTTTCGTTTCGTTCAACTCGGATAAAACAAAACAATTGAAAAAACGTGACTAACTGGTTTTGTCATTCCAAGCAACGTAATTGTAACATCTCGAAAAGCATCGATGATTCGTTTCGTTGAATTTGCGAAACGTTGTTCCGTTTTGAAAAGTGTTCAATTATTAATGCGAATATTAAAGTGGATCCTTTTTATTGCATCGGGGATCAATCTCATCGTCGCGAGAAGTTTATCGGTACCTTCTGGGACGCGGGTCTATTACGAATAAGAAACTGCCCGGGCTCCTTTTACTTTCTTTTTATTCGGCCGCGCGTTCCCATTCGGCAGTCATCGAACCAGCGTAAGCGAGCCTCTACGATAACCGAACCTTCGGCGTCCCTACACTTATTCCTTCCGATCCTTATCGATTTCGTCCCGTCTCTGCTTTATGACCGTCTCATAAGGTTCGTCCCATTCCTCGTATCGACGCAGCCGATCGTTACGAGGCCGACCACTTCGCGATAGATTACAATTTTATCCGTCAAGAATGGGAAATCGATCGGCGGGAGGGAGCTGCGCCGAATCTTTCCGATCCTCCTGTGCACGTGTCGCAAGAAGCGGCTTCGGCAACGTGCACACGAGATTAGGCTACTCCCGTGTTTCGAGAGAATTTCCTTACCGGTCGCTTCGTATGACGTGTGTCCCGATTAAATTTGTAAATTCGTCGAAAGATAAGAATTCTCGCCGAACGTTGTCCAGTTATCGCGTTAAAATAATCATCCGATATAGAGACCGTTTCGCAACTGCGATGAGATCTTTCCTTATTCCCACGGCGTATATATTATAGTCGCTATAATAACGTGTCAGGCTCGCGATGAAGATTTCTTACGCAATCTGCTAAAGAACGTTATACGTTTCTCCTAAATCGAGACAGATTCTTACGCGTATCAACATCTAGGAATGAAGGTAAATTGTAACGAATTTTTATTACACATTCGTATCGTAATAGATCTTGCGAACATATTTGTTGTCGTAGATTTTGGAAATAATTTACTGTAATAGATTTCTGAAACAATTTGTTGCAACAGATTTTTGAAACGATTTGTTGTAACAGTTTTCTGAAACGATTTATCGCGATCGATATCGTCCCTATTTAAAAAATCAATTAACATAAATTTCTGTTAAGAATCTATTATAATTGAACGTTAGTAAAATTTCTATTAAAAATATATCAGAGTTTAAATTTCTGTCAAAAGTCTAGTGTAATGTAAAATTTCTATTAAAGTATATTTTATTTTATTTTTTTATTATTATAAATTATATATATAATGTTTATTATAATTATAAATTAAATTTCTATTAAAAATCTGATCGATCTTGTATGTAAAAATGTATTCACGATTCAGATTTATGATAAAACTTCGTAAAAGTAAATGGAAACGTACGAGGAATAAAAATGGTCTCGTTCTATTCAGGAAATTATCGTTACGATGGCGTGAAATCGCAATAGAAACGAAGTTACTTTCCCCTGCGATTTGGAAAGGTACCAAGAGAAAAGGCGACTTCCGAATCGATATTTGGTTTCCGGTCAACAGTAATTGCTGACGAGAAGAAGATCGGTCGATCGAGAAACGTCAAAGAAGGCGTACAAAACGATCCACGGTTACGTAATATTTAATTCTAAATAAATAATCCAAAGTCGTTGCATTTGTGAATAAATAAATGTGTTCACTGGCGAGGAGAGCCGCGAGCCTCCGTAGTATAGCAAATTCTCCCTAATCGACGCTCGAATTGTGCACAAAAAATGAACAATTTGGGAAGAGGAGACACGATTATTCGAGCCTCGCGGCTCATTTTTATAATCGCCGATCGTCGACAATTACAAAACGAGATGCGAGGCTGGAATAATCTTCTCTTCCCAAATTGCCCATTTTTGTTCACAGATTGAAGGAAAATTAGGGAGAATTTGCTATATTACAGAGAACACAAAATTTACGGAACCCATCAAAATGATGTTTTGTCTAACCCCCTATTCTTTCAAGATCATTATTACCATATGTATGTATAGTCAAGTCGTGTCTCCAGATTCTTCCGGTTATTCTAATCGTTTTCGCGTTCATCTCAATCAGGAAATGCAGCTATTTCTGCAATACTCGACTCACCTCGAACACAGTTCTGAGTTAAATATTTATTTACTAATCTATTATGCGCGAATCGGATGAAATAGTTTTTTTGCCCAGTTCTGTCTGCGTCTATCCTATTTATATCAATTTATCCTATTTATGCCCTTCAATTATAATTTTATCTTTGTTTCTTCTTCCTTTGTACCGTACTCTTCTTACATTTCCACTTTTTGTACGTGACATAGGTATTGATGCTATTTATTTTTTTTGTTTCTATTTTCCTCATCGTAGTTTTTGTTACTCGATATTTCTCGTTTAACACTAGATTTACGGAACCCGTCAAAATGACGGATCGCCAATTCTTTAATTTACGATCATTCAAATCGTAATATTGGGTTGGCAACTAAGTAATTGCCGATTTGTTCGATGATATAAAAAATTTCTTTTTACTTGGAACGAAGTTTAACACGTTCCGTGCCACGTGTACCATCGATGGTACACGCTTGCATGTTTACTTAGTGAACTGAACAAATTGTTTACAAGAAATTTAGAACCGAAGAATCAATTTCCACCGCAAGAATGGTCGTTGATAAGTTTTTGTTACGTTGTTATGTGTACGAGAATTAATAATTGCACGTAATACATCAAGTTTTAGTAAAATATCAAAGTGTGAAGATTCGAGTAAAAAAAGCTCGGCACGGAACGTGTTAATCTGTGATGTATTTTCCATTTTGTTCGATGACCTTTTGCCATCTCTCTGACAACTTGAAAATTCCACGCTCGTAGAAAGTCTGATCCTTTTCGGCCAAAAACTGAGTTAAGTGAGATTTTACAGCGTCGTCATCGTTAAAAGTTTTACCACGAAGGGAGTTGTCCAGGGATCGAAATAAGTGGTAATCCGATGGCGCGAGATCAGGGCTATATGGTGGGTGTAACATCAATTCCCAACCAATATCCATGAATTTTTGCCGAGTGGACAAAGACGTGTGCGGCCTAGCATTGTCCTGCTGGAAAATGACACCTTTACGATCGACCAATTCTGGTCGCTTTTCCTTGACCGCTGCATTCAATTTGTCCAGATGCTAACATTCATGGATAATAAAAAATAACATAATAGTAATAATAATAATTTTATAATATAACATTTACGGATATCATAAAAATGAGAGTGAGAGACATCTATAATTGAAATCGGCAATTACTTAGTTGCCAACCCAATAGATACATTTACGAGCGATTTATTCAATTTATACGATACTCACGGCAAATGTTGCAACAACACTTGTTAAAACTCAGAATAAATATCCTGTTTGTTGCTTTCATAAACCAGCCAACAGGGCCGCGAAAGAAATCCAGGTGCAAGTGTTTACAATAATGAAAGTCCCTCGATGCACAGGACGCTTTGTAGCGAGTAGCGTAGAAGTTTCAGCAGTTAGGGGAATATGGAAGCGACGAGAGGCTTCCGGGGCCGCGATTAATCACGTTTTCCTTTCAAAGAATGCCCACACGCGCGGGGGGACGCTTCGCAACAAATAATAGCCGGCCTAAAACACTTCCATTAGACCACCAACGAAGTTTCTAGAAAGGAGGGAGAGAGAGATGGCAATAAAGATCGTTAAAAACGTCAAAAGAGTTCGGAGGGGCATCGGGCCGAAAGTAAGTTCGATATACGCGTCCTTGGCCGAAACTCGTGCGTAAAATTTCGAAATTTCGCAGCGAGAGGGTTGTGTTTGCCCCGGTCTGTCCGCTCGCCGTTTTCCAAGAGCGGGAGCAGGAGACCGGCAAACGGTTCTCACGCCGGCGTCCACTTTTCGGATGGAGAGAGGATTAAACAACAAAAAAAGGAAGAGAGAGGGGAAGAGAGAGAGTGAGAGAGAGAGGAAGGAAAAATGTTTGGTGCCGTCGGAAAAACCGTGTGTTATTCTTGCTCTGCCTCGAGGTAAACTCGTTACCGCGTAGCGCACCGGTGTGTGCCGGACCCGGCCGTCGTCGTCCCTCTCTCGTTTTTCGTTCGCCGCTGGTTGATATAGCAATTACGATGAAGTAAACACGCGATAAAACTCTTGGACGAAGTTTTATTTTCCGCGGGTTTCGAGTGGGACGGTGACGGGACGGGACGGGCCGGGTCGGGCCGGGTCGGCGTAGGCGGCATGACACGGGTTGTCGCGCGCTCGTCCCGGCGTGTTTGCGCTCGACCGGGCCCGCCGCCCCGCGTCCGCGCCAAATAGAATTTCAATCTGGGATGTAATCGCTGAAACTTCCGAGAGATCCCGCCGGGCTGAATCTCGCGTCGATAGAAGTTTCATGCGACGCCCTGGAAACGAAATTTTCCGGCGGATCGACCTTCGCGAGAATAACCGGCCGTCGATTACGATTTATGAACCGCTTGATCAAATTTTGATGCGACCTCCTTCGGGTCCCGACCGAATAAAATCGAACTGCCGTCGGGCCGCTTATACCGGGGCGAGCTGTTCTGCCTGCCAGGAACTTCTTTCCGCGCTGTTTTATTAGCTCCGCGCGGCCCTCCATTCCCTCCGCGTCGAATCTCTCTTGTAGTACCGCGCGGTCTACCTTGCCGCGATCGCTTTGTTCGGATCGACTATTTCGAGGCTGTTTCCGTTTTTTTTCTCCTCCTCTCCCCCATCCCCCGTCCCGGAACTGGGCCATCGATCCACGCTTTCGAGTCGCGCCGATACTCCCGAAATACCCACGGTGTTGCACTAACCTTTTTCTTGGTGCAAGTGCCAATCGAAAGTCACTTCGCTGTTCTCCGTTTCGCGATCACTGCCAACCCGTATAGATTTTCATCTGTTTCCGTTCTCCGTCCGAACGAATCCGACTCGATCCGGTGTATCGCGGATCTAGGTCCGGCTTAACTGAAATATCCGTTCGATCTGCACCGGACACCGATTTTTCGCGACTCGCGCGCGCGAGCTCTTTGAGGGGCTGCTCTTAAGAATTCTAATCTATCGATGGACAAAATATTTCCCCGAAGACAGTTTTTACAAACTTAACTTAGTTTTTACAAACCAAATAGAACACGCTAATTAAAATTGTTTTTGGTATTCAGTAATATTTGAGTACAATCTTTCATGCTTTGCAAATTATTTAAAAATCTACCGATGGAATAACTTTATGTAGAATAATTTATGTAATTTTTTTAAAATAATAGAACAATTTTATAAATTCTATATCGTCGGTCTCCGGTTACTGACGCGGCGGTGGCTGCGTCAATTTTGACTCGGAGTATCTAAATCGTTCACGTAATTGTCCAATTTTCGGCAATGAAATTGAAATGAAATAAAATGAAATAAAATGAAATGAAATAAAATGAAATAAATGAAATAAAATGAAATGAAATAAAATGAAATAAAATGAAATAAATAACTATCAAAATAAATAAATAAAACAGAAAGGCTAACGAGTCCTGCCAGGAATATCACCAAAAATGATATTTTGAAAAATCGCCGAACGAAGCTCGGAATTTCATTACAAACACCGTCAACGGTACAGTCGTGAAAATGGACCGCCGTCCGAGGGTTAACCCCTTGACGTACAATGAGTTGGGGTCGTCATTCGTTTCACGTGCCTCTGTAGACTTTGACGAGTCTAACTCGTCAACAGCTGTTTTCGGCGGACGGCGTGCAGTCTATTATTAGATTACTCGGTTGCTCCACTCGTGCGTCGCTTCTGGTTTGTTTACAATGTTCAAGATGCCCCACCCTCCTCCCTTCTCGGCAGTGCCGATAACAAGGTTGCATTCGCGAGTCGGTAATACAAATTTCGAAATAAAACATTCTCTTTCTCAGCTTGCGCATAACCGATCGGTCGAGCCAAATTAACGCTAGAAAGACTGAAACTTAGTATAATATATACCTATATTGTCCAAAAGCAGTCGAAATGACTGCATTGTGAAAGAATAACTAATGTGTAAAGAAATTTGTTTAAAATCAATTTTTAATATTTTTTTATATTATTTACAGTTATATAACAGGTTATTAGTAAATATTAACAATAAGAAAAATTTAAGATACGAATAACAAGTACTACTTTAGCTTATTGAGCAACTGCAACTTATCTGGTATACGCCCAAATCGACAATTTATCATGTACTTGTATGTTTTCATGTAACGGTGATCGAAAAAAATGAAAAAAATGTTATTTCAATACAGAGCTGGTCATATAAGAAATTTACTCAATTCAATAATAAGAGTCATTTGATTATTTTAAATTTCCCAAGCAGTCGAAACGACTGCTTTTGGCCAATATAGGTATAACATATATATATATATATATATATATATATATATATATATATATACCAGAAATGAAGGAGGGGGGAGGTAACTACAATTATTAATAAACGCATTTATATGTTGTATAAAAAGTCACAAAATTCTAAGAAATTGTATCATTATATACGTAATTTTTTTTCTAATTGAAATTAAAGAGCGGTCAAAATGACTTCCTTGGGCGATCTAGTGTTAAATAGTATTTTTCGGACGCGTCAAATTCCATTTTATTTGTATGTCAAGGGGTTAACACTAAAGCTACCAAGCCGGTCAGAATGACCGGTTTTACATTTTGTATTTAAAAATTGCTGAAATTATAGAGACTTTTTCGTAGGAAATTATTAAATGAATTTCACAGTCCGAGTATTCGTAAAAATTATGGAAAGTCTAAATAGATTCGGTTTTATCGTTCTTACGGAGCAACAGAAATTCGTCGCTTTTAGTGCTCGGTAGGTTTAGTGTTAACACTATGCCGTCCGGTGGCACCACGCTGGTGCCATGCAAAAACTATCCGTTGTATGCCGGTGGTACCACTTTGGTGCCATTTTAACACGTCGACCGCCGCGTCGGTCACTTGTGGGTGACACTAATTTTTTACCAATTTTGAACATTCATTTTCATTGTAATATATTCGTACAAACTGAATTTGACCGGAATGTTTCGGATGCGAAAGAGTTCTAATCTCGTCCACTATGATAAATTTCAACCTTCTAGGTTCGGTTCAATTAATTAAATTGCTTCGACTTCGTGGGAATTTTTTAGCGGGCGATTGTCGGCGCTGAACGTGTTAAAAAACTGAAATAACATTTGAACTATATTTCTTAGGTGTTAAAAGGCAGCAAACTAACGATAGCATTGTGCTTATTTATCTAAGAATCAAGTACGAAAATTCTTGGATGACATATCTTAATTTTAGGAATTTATATTACCGCCATCTCCGACATTTTTTTTTTTTAATCTAAGATTTCCAAGCTATTATGCCGGCGTCGAACAAAAGAATCATATCTAAGATCTGCGGACGGCATAGTGTTAAGAACGCAGCGAGATCGACTCGCGCGACTCCTTCGAAAAGCGAAGTTCGGCCGAAGAAACGAGAAGCAGCGGTCGGCGCTGAACGTGTTAAAAAACTGAAATAACATTTGAACTATATTTCTTAGGTGTTAAAAGGCAGCAAACTAACTATAGCATTGTGCTTATTTATCTAAGAATCAAGTACGAAAATTCTTGGATGACATATCTTAATTTTAGGAATTTATATTACCGCCATCTCCGACATTTTTTTTTTAAATCTAAGATTTCCAAGCTATTATGCCGGCGTCGAACAAAAGAATCATATCTGAGATCTGCCGGCGACGCGAGATCGACTCGCGCGACTCGTTCGAAAAGCGAAGTTCGGCCGAAGAAACGGGAAGCAGCGGTCGGCGCGGTGTGCCGGCCGAAAATGAATTTGAAAACGGAGGTTCGCCGCTAATCCTGGCCGCGGGTCGTGCGTCTCTGCCATCGTTCGTCGCACTATCAAGTAGACCCTGTAAATCTAGCAAGGTCCCGGCAAGTTCTACGGTTAAGATCCGCGCGCCGGGCGTATTTACGACTAGCGGTTCCTGAAGATAGTCCCAGCTGATTCGAAACTTCGCTAGTCCGTAGTTACGTGAGAACCCGGCGGTCTACGGGGATCCCACGGTCCCATAGATCGAGTCTACCCGGGGCGGCGGTGGCCCCCAGAATTTCTATCGAAATAAATTCGTGGGACGCGATAATTCCCGAGTTTTGCCGCGGCAGGGCCTCGCAGAGCGCAACCCTTCCCGAAGAAGGTTTCTTTCGCGCGCGAACTTGGACCATTACCGGCACCTGCCTTTCACCCACGCCAGAGCCGGGAGAGCCGAACGGCGGCGCGGAATTCCTGTCGATAATTCTAACATCCGAGGTAATTTCGCGGCGCGACGGCCCAGAGATCGCTACGGTCCCCAGCCAGCGGGGCGGCGTGTCTACGAATCTATTTCGCCGGGCGAACACGTAACCACGTCCGAGCTGCTAGGGATTCCGTTGTACGTGACGCAGCCAACGACCTTCGGGCTCGTTCGCCATGATCAACCTTGTACAAGCCTTTCGCGCGCCGTTCTCCACGGCGTCCGCCAACGAGGGAACTGCCATTCGGCTAGCCACTTCGAAAATACGATTTCCGCGGCCCTTCGCTCCGCTACACGCTCGGCGCGTGACTCTTCCTTTCGTCTTCGGGGCTCCGATAGTTACGCGGAACATGCTACGCTCCTGGCTACTTAACGCTAAATATATAGAACGAATTCTAACGACGTTTAATAATGGGCTGGCTTTTGAAAAATGGCGAAGCCGAATTCGTTTGGACCTGTTGCTGTATTTGTATATATAACGCGCTTTTGAATTTTATTTTATTTTATTTGGTAAATATATTTAGTCAGAGATTCATTCGATCGTTTGCCACGAAAGACTAATTTCAACAATTTTAAAAGAATAACGTTTGGAAACCGTCATTTCGATCGGTACGGTAGGTTTATAGTGTTATATGCTATAGATATATTTATATAATATAATATAATATAATATAATAATTGTAATAATAATAATAATAATATATTATATTATATAATTTATAGTGTTATATGCTATAGATCATTTTAGGTCCAATCGGACCAGTAGGACCAATTAAGATCAGTACATTCATTTTAGGATCAATCATTTTAATCATTTTTTACATATAATGTAGATCAACGAAATAGCTAAATATCAATGCAAAAGTCAATCTGGGGCCTTTTAAAAAATTCCACTCGAGTGGCAACTCTCGGGAGAAACTAAAAATTGCTATACCACGTTCCAAAATAATTAGTATCAATAATTAGTAACAGCATCAGTATTAGCAAACAATATCGAAATTTCTTTTTATTTAAAGAGCGGTTAAAAGTATTTATTCGCGAATCATGTTATTACGAATTCAAATATCCTCGACTGCAGAGTGTTAATAACATATAATAATAACATACAATCCATGTTAACAACATATAATAATTTAACAACTGTGCTTCGACAATCTTCCACCAAGCAATGCAGTCACAAAGAAACTGCTACATTATGTACCTCCGTATCGCGATCGCAACAGAACGATCCGGTGAAACCGCTCGATCTCGAAAATGCACCGAGCACCGAAAAGTATCGCGTCTCTTTCACGTGAACCGCTGGAAAGTTATACCCCCGATAAAACAGTCCCCGTTGTTCCGTTTCGCGGTGACTCGACCGATGGCCGAAATCAGGATTCAGAACGAAGAGTCGGCGAATGTACCGTTCCTATCTCGAGAGAGAAAAAGAGAGAGAGAGAGAGAGAGAGAGAGAGAGAGAGAGGAGAGTCGTCCGCCGAATCGAGCGGAAGCGAAGAGAAGAGAATGTTGAAGGTCGAGGCGAGGTAACCGTCCGCGGTGTATTTTCCGAGCGAAGCCACGCGATTCGCAGAATTATCGGATTAATTCGCAGAAGTTGGATACGCGGGCCGAAGGAGCCGGATTGAATCGGGCCCGGGCAAAGGCGGTCGGTCGGTTTGCCGGCGGGGCGCGCCCGGGCCACGAGAATTAAATTCTTGAACCGGGTATTCCCCAAACAGTCCGGCAGAAAAACGTCCGGCTGCCAGGAATACCAATCAAGAACCGTGAGATCCGGACGATAGGTCGCGAAGTCGCATGGAAGCTGCCCGTTCCGGGTCCCGTCTGGAATCCCGAAAATAGGGAACAAGGGAGACCGAAGAAAATAGGACGATCCTGTGTATATTTGCTGCGGGAATCGGCGCGAAGAGAGAGAGAGAGAGAGAGAGAGAGAGAGAGAAAGAGAAGGAGAGAGAGTGAGAGAGCGAGAAAGGGAGAGAGAGAGAGAGAGAGTGAGAGAGGGAGAGAGAATGGGGAACGGTCTGCCGGGAAGACGGCGGCCGATGGGCGCGAACATTTGCCCGAAATATGGAGGGTGTGTAGGGACCAGCCGGTATTCCCATCCCAATTCAAGTAATGGAGTCTGAAACACATACACCGGCCCCCGGCGACCCTATAGCTCGCATTCCAAGGACCCCTTCATCCTCGGAGATGCGTTCTCCAAGCCGCGCCGGACATCTTGTCCCTCGAAATCCTCCGTGCAAACGTACCCTGTCCCGGGCACACTTAAACGGCGCGCCGCGGCGCTCGACGTCGGCCACTTCAATTTCTGCGGATATTTCGGTGTTCACGGGCGCGATCGCCGGCCGGGATCGTCGAATGTCTTCAAGAGGGCCGCATCGATCCCGAGCAGGAACGCCGGGATCGTTGCGCAAATTGCTGCCGAAACCAGACCGTACCTACGTACACGTGTACCAAGTCTGCTAACGATACAGCTCCACGGCCAATAAACGGAAGCTCCTTCGGGGCTTCGAAAAATTCGGAGACGCCACTTAACGGATTCCCGACCCCGCGGATATCTATGTGCATACGAATGTAAGGCTAAGCGACTTGGTTATTTAGCGATTTGGTTATTTAGCGACTCGCTTATCATAGCGACGTAAGTCACTATTGACATTTTTCTGATTCTGAGAAAGAAGTAGCTTCATTGTTTACTATCGTGTGCATTGTTCATTGACCAAAGTCTGTTGTTAACAGAATTTATGGTTAAGTTGGCTATTATGTAAGGCTAAGCGACTTGGTTATTTAGCGACTTGCTTATCATAGCGACTCGCTTATCATAGCGACGTAAGTCACATTTTTCTGATTCTGAGAAACATATAGTTTCATTGTTTACTGTCGCGTGCACTGTTCAGTGACCAAAGTTTGTTGTTAACAGGATTTACGGTTAAGTTGATTCGTGGTGACTTTATAATTTTATGACATCACTATGATTATATAACGATGATTCGTAGTTCAAATAACGAAAACAAAACTAAAAGAATGAAGAAAGTTTGTAACAGGCATGGGAGGTCTTCTTCATCGGTTTGCAAAAATGCAAAATTCAAAATGGAAAATTAGACACTGCTGATTTAAAGCGCCGCTTTTAACATATTTTCTGTGAACGTCGATAATTCTCAAATTCTTTAATTTGGCTATTATTGTACGATTGGAATATGCGACTTCGCACGGCGGTTTTCATTTCAACGTTTTTAACCCCTCGAGCCGGTAATTAAATTGACGAGAATTCAGTTATTTTTATTGCAATGCATTTGATCCTGTACGAAACGAAAAGGCTAATAATAATAATCATTTCCGTGTATTTTCGTGATAATTTTCGTGTTCCGAACGTGTACTAACGAAACGCGAAATATTCGTTGTACATGTTTCTATTGGATTCTATTTATATAATATGGCGTGTTCATGCATACACGTGACAGCCAATGCGGCGTCGTTGACGTACGCGTTCACGTCGAACCGGCATCAAAGGTTAAACTTGACACTTTACATTTTACACGTCGACGCTCGTTTCACTCGGATACCTTAAAAACGGGCGAACGCGGACCACATTTTTCGATCGGATATCATAGTTGACATCTTGCTACAGCAGATCTCTCAATAACCATCGAAACTTTTTCTCTACCGTTGTATTATAATTGCAATAATAATTTCGGACGATCGACAGCGCGAGAAGTTTTTTCGTAAGTAAAATTATAACATCTTAGATAACTAAGTTATGCTTCATTCGAGGCTCGGAATGTCCTTCTGGTCCTCTAAACGTCTACTCTTAGGCTGCTTTTGTCAAATTTGAAGCTGACATTCGGTCAAATTAATTCAAAAGAAACATTTTCAAAGATCGTCGAGAGAGTCAGACCGTCGCAGCTTTTTCTTTATCGTTGTGCTATAATTGCAATAACAATTTCGAACGATTTTATGGCATCGTTAGAAGTTCGTAAGCAAAATTATGACATCTTAGACAACTAAAATCTGTTTAATTCGAGGCTCGGAACGTCCTTCTGGTCCCCTGAATGTCTTTTCTTAGGCTGCCTTTTGTCAAATTTGAAGCTGACATTCGGTCAAATTCAAAAGAAACATTTTCAAAAATTGTCGAGAGGGTCAGACCATCGCAACTTTTTCTTTATCGTTGTGCTATAATTGCAATAACAATTTCGGACGATTTTATGGCATCGTGAGAAGTTCGTAAGCAAAATTATGACATCTTAGACAACTAAGTTATGCTTCATTCGAGGCTCGGAACGTCCTTCTGGTCCTCTGAACGTCTGCTCTTAGACTGCCTTTTGTCAAATTTGAAGCTGACATTTGGTCAAATTAATTTAAAAGAAACATTTTCAAAGATCGTCGAGAGGGTCAGACCGTCGCAACTTTTTCTCTACTGTTGTATTATAATTGCAATAACAATTTCAGACGATTTTACGACAGCGCGAGAAGTTCGAAAGCAAAATTATGACATCTTAGACAACTAAGTTATGCTTCATTCGAAGCTCAGAACGTCCTTCTGGTCCTCTGAACGTCTGCTCTTAGGGTGCTTTTGTCAAATTTGAAGCTGACATTCGGTCGAATTAATTCAAAAGAAACATTTTCAAAGATTGTCGAGAGAGTCAGACCGTCGCAACTTTTTCTCTATCGTTGTGCTATAATTGCAATAACAATTTCGGACGATTTTATGGCATCGTGAGAAGTTCGTAAGCAAAATTATGACATCTTAGACAACTAAGTTTGCTTTATTCGAGGCTCGGAACGTCCTTCTCATCCTCTGAACGTCTGCTCTTAGGCTGCTTTTGTCAAATTTGAAGCTGACATTCGGTCAAATTAACTCAAACGAAACATTTTCAAAGATCGTCGAGAGAGTCAGACCGTCGTAACTTTTTCTCTACCGTTGTACTATAACTGCAAAAACAATTTCGGACGATTTTACAATAGCGCGAAAAGTTCAAAGCAAAATTATGACATCTTAAACGACTAAGTTCTGCTTCATTCGAAGCTCAGAACGTCCTTCTGGTCCTCCGAATATCTTCGGAATTTTCAAATTTTAAGGTCACTCGTTTGAAACGAATTCAAAGGAAACATTTTCAAAAGACAAAGATCGTCGAGAGGGCCAGACCGTCGCTTATCGAGCATGGCTGAATAATCGTCGGCGATGTCGAAACGATACGAAAGCAATCAGTGGTACAATCCACGCAACGTTTGAGGTCCGAGAGTATCCATTATCAGCGTCATCAAAGTTTGTCAATCGAGGAGCGTGTAACGAGCAGAGATTGCAAAAGCATCGGCAACAGGCGTGTCCCGATTCTCGACGGCGGCGGAATTACAGCCGGGTCGAGGCGTGTGGGCGGGCGGCAGCGTTAAAACCGATTCCCACTCTTTCGAGAACGATGGAGATTTCGGGGTCGCGTTCGATCGGGTCGCGGGGCCAACCGAGCGCCCCCGGGCCGACATTAAAACCAATTAATACGCGGATCGTTTTCATTACGATTCCATCGGGTCCGCGTTCGATGTCATTGTTATCTAGAAACGGCCGGGATGCTATCTGCACGCTGCATTACGCGCTGCCTCCTATCTTCCCTGCGCCCTCGCGCAGCGCTCCTCAACCTCCTCACTCCACCCACGCGTTTGTTTGCGATACACAAACGTTTACAATAGAACCTTTTGAGATCCTGACAAGCTCGAGCGCTGGCTCATTGTGCAGAAACTCTCGCATCGTTCGCTGCATCGCCGCGGAAAACATTCCCGACGAATTTATAATATTATCCAATTAGCTATTTCGACGAGTATACTCGACGGAGCGCGTAACGTTGTCGTTTCTTCGCGACGCGTATATACTCGTCGGAAACAGCTGCGCCGGTTGACGCGTCGATCGCCGCGTTCAATTACCGACGATGTACGATTTAAGAAATGATATTCTTCTGTTACTAAATTTCGAACAATTTCGGGATCGTAAAAGAACGTGCCTGGACATATCGTTGCGAGAGAAAAGAAATTTAAACGAGTGTTATTAACCGGTTAAGCGTGTTATATCCGTCACGGAGATGCGGCAGAATGTTGTGTCACGACGATTATATCCGTCGTTCGTAAAATTTTGTTGCAATTTGATATTTAAATTGTGATTCCGGCGAAAACTGAATTATGTTCGTAAGTTTTAGTATGTTTGAAATATGTTTAGAGGTCGAGACGAAGTGAAACAAACGAATGAATGTTATAAATAATTTGTGTTGGATTCATCGCTTGATCGTTCGATTCATCGCCCGTCATCGCTTGATTATCGCGACACACACTGGTGGGCGCTTTGCAAAGAGATCGCCACAGTTAACTGGTTGAAACACGGTACTCGCAGGTTTCACGGAATTTTGTAACGCGGGCTAAATGGAGGAAGGTAGACCAAACAAGTTTGACGCTTAACGCGTTGAGCATATATTTTATACATTTTTCATACATTTTATGGAAGTGTTGTATTTAAACGAAATGCGTAGAAAATCGAACATGTACGGTATAATTAGAGCTAGCTGACTAAGTTGACACAAAGAGGTCCGTTTCGAACATCCTCTTTCACACTAGATTTAACGGGACCCGTCAAAATGGCGGGTCACTAATTGTTTAATTTACGATTATAGGGTGTCCCAACATTATTGAAGGGTGTTAATTATATTATATTATATTTTATTATATTATATTATATTATATTATATTATATTATATTATATTATATTATATTATATTATATTATATTATATTATATTATATTATATTATATTATATTATATTATATTATATTATATTATATTATATTATATTATATTATATTATATTATATTCTATTCTATTCTATTCTATTCTATTCTATTCTATTCTATTCTATTCTATTCTATTCTATTCTATTCTATTCTATTCTATTCTATTCTATTCTATTCTATTCTATTCTATTCTATTATAATAATATAATTAATAATATAATAATAACATTAATATAAATGTTATATAATATAATTAATTATATTAATTATATTATATAACACCCCATTATAGGGTGTTCAAACTTTGTCAGTGTATTCTATGGCACGAAGTAAGAAAAAAATGTCACGTAAACATAGGTCATATAGAGCTTCATTAAGAAGTTATGACAAAAATTCAGAATAGGAATAGTAATCAACTTGCTGTTACTGCGAGCATTGGCTTGAATAGATCAGCACATGCCGTGTGTTTATGTAAGCTGTGTTTATTAATACATTTCGAAATGTGTATTAATAACCGTTGTTGACAGTACATGATTGACATCGATCGAAGATTTTTTTTATTTTTTATTTTCTTTTTAATTGATTACTATTCCTATTCTGAATTTTTGTTATAACTTCTTAATAAAGCTCTATATGACCTATGTTTACATAACATTTTCTTCATACTTTGTGCCATAGAATATACTGACGAAGTTTGAACATTAAAAGCTGGGATACCTTGTATATCGTAAAGATACATTGATGAGTTATTTATTCAATTTATATGCTACTCACACGGCAAATGTGGCAATAACGCTTGTTAGAAATCAGTATAAATGTCAGTAAATTGTCACTTTCATAAACTAATATAAAACAGCTATTTTTCGTGCTCCGTAAATCCAGTATTTACAGAACTGCCGAAAATTGACCGATCAGGCGACGATTTAATTAGTCCGAGCTTTGATCGAATTAAGATTGGAAAGAGCTAAGTGGCGCGATATCAAATCAATTTTGAACATTCTTACATTCTGCGGATCCCAATGAAATTAAAAAGACGACAGATCAGCGTATTAATTAATTTCCCAAATAATTCCGTCACCCGCGTGCAACTGACACAGCGATCGAAGCGTTCAAAAAAGTCTTATTATTACTGTTATCAACTGATGTAAGACAGCTGTTTTTTGTGCTGCGTAAATCTAGCGTTAAATTGCTGCGACTTTAGAAAAACGATTCGCTCGAGCATCGTTAATCAAATTCAAGATAGAAAGATTCGGCTATTCCATTTTCTGTCAAACACTTTCGTTTTCATTCTCTTCTATCGAAATTTGGAAGATCGTCGGACGGATTGAGAACCGCTGCGCTAGCTGGGCCGCCTGCGCGCGAGAGCGCAATTTAAGTGGATATTGCGCGGAGACTTAGGGCGCAAATGAAATCGCGCTCGGAATCGTCCCGAGAACGTGTACAGGTGTGCGTCCGTGTGACGGCACACCTGCAGCCTCGCCGGACTGAAGGGAACGGTTCCCATTTCTACGTTTCAGGTCCTTCGGGGTCTCGGGTTTAAGGAAGGCGGGGTATATCGGCTCGCAGGAGCACAGAGAAAGAAACCAAGATGCCGGGGAACGGAATCGATTTGCTCGTCAAACTCTCTGCTTTCGAACCCGCTACTGAAACGATGGAGAACGCGAACGTATATTCTCGGTGGCGAACTATCGTCTCGACGTTCACGAAAACCGTTCGACGGAAGCTTTCCCCTTCCAGGGATTTTACTTCGAACTAATTCAGCGAGCCACCGGCGTTCTCATTCGTTGTATCGCCGTTTACCCCCTCCACGGTGTTCATGAAATATTATCCGAACGAATGGACCGCGGATTTTTATGGAAAATAAACAGTTTCTGCGTTTGTTACGAAAGCAGGAGTGGCTTAGGAATCTCCTTCTTGTTTAAATAATCGTCGCTAGTTGGCAGTTCAACAATTTTACATTCGTAGTCTTAAATTATTTGAATTTGATTACTATATATATATAGTAGACTAAATTATAAAATTAATGGATTAAATCATAATTATAGTAGACTAAATTATATAATTTTATTATTTTTATATTTTTATTATAATATAATTATATTATATTTTATAAAAGAGTTTTATTTAAACAAAATCTGACGAAAATCGAACATTTTTTTACTTAATTGCACTCCACGCACTTCGTTTCGAAGAGACGGCAACAGCTAACTGATCAATATAAATAAATATAATACACAGTTGCTCACAAAATTGAGCGCAAATTCAAAACGCAATAACTTCTTTAAAACTGGCAGTGACTTGAATTTTTCTTCCACAATAGCGGGACTAGTCTACTAGACGGTGATCAAAAAATGCTTTTTTTTAAATTTCACTACTACTTGGAATGACAAGAAAGGAACTAAAAAAAGCTCCCGTTTCTAACTTTTTTTTTATCCAAGCCTATAACGGAAATTTAAAAAATGCCTCTCGAAGATCTGGATAAAAAGAGCTTTTCATCCTTTTCGTAAACCCAAGTAATATCAAAATTAAAAAGAGGCATTTTTGTCATCGTTTAGTAGATCAGCCCCTATCATAAAAAAAAGATTCAAGTCACTCAGTCCAGTCTTAAAAAAGTTATCGCGTTCTACAAGGTGTCCACTCAATTTTGTAACTAACTGTACGTCAATCCAAAGCCAAATAACATAACCTTATTATCATATGAAAAGATAAAATAATTAATACAAAGACAAAAATAAACCGCTCGTACAATTTCGAGTATTCCGTCTTCAAAAAAGAAAAGAAAAAAAATGATATTCCTCGTTCCAAGAGGTACAACACACGTGCGCAGAAAATCAATACGAAACAGTCTCCTGACCTCGCGGAGAAAAAAATGTCCTAACGAAGACCCGATGAGCGACAGGTCCTGCGGACCGAAATATCCCCTCGACAGTGCTCCGGAGTGTCATCCCGCAGGGGGGGGGGGGGTTAATTCGCGCACATAATAATTCGCGGGGGTGAGCGGCGGTGGGACATCCCGGTTCGCTCGGAAGATAAATATGGAGCCGAAATTGGACAGCAGGTGTGAGAGTACGCGGCAGACCGAGGACGCGTCTGCAGCCGTGCTCAGACAGACAGTCAGACAGCCATCGAGACAGAGGGGCAGACAAAAAGACGGACAGACAGAGTCAGACGGAGACAGACCGACAGACAGACAGACAGACAGACGTCAATGGAAGAACCATCTGGCTCTCGAGTCGACGTGGCTGCCTTCTTGGTCGTGTACGGCGCACGTACACACGTCCGAACGGATGCATGGACACGAGGAAAAGGGTCTTTGTCAGCGTGGGCCAGGCTCGCGTCGCGCCGCGCCGCGCCGAGGAGCGTGTAACAGCTGGCCTGAATGGATGGAAGGCGCTTCGATAGGCCCGACGACGTTATCGCGACGGAAAGAGGGAAGTCGTCCCTCCCGCGGAGGATTCATTGGAATTACAGGGGAGAATGGAGCCGCGGGAGTGTAAAGATTGAATCCCGAAATGCCGTAGACTTTCCGGAATTATAAGCCCGGCCTCTGTGGAGCGCGGATCGGATCTTAAGGGGGGGCGGGAGGGAGCCCCGTGCCTCGAGCTCCGGGGAAAATATTGTGCTTCCTATTGGAAACATTTCCTCGTCTCGTTCTCCACCCGTCCACCCTCCCATCACCCACCCCCCTTAACGTCTCATAGCCCGCGCGGCGGCGCATAATCGTCTGCGAAATTCCGTAAATAACACCGCTGGTCTTGCGCGGGGATGATATTGCGAATCATCCCCGTCGTCGCGAGGCTCTTCCTCCGAGATTGGATCCCGTTCAATGGACTTCCAGTTTGCTGCGAACACTGCGAACTTGCGAACACCGTGCTCCTGTTTGCGCGTACGACGCGTCGCGCGCGGGCTAGGAATTATTCGCGCGCTTAAAAGATACGTAACCTTTGACGGTTCTCTCGGGCAAGTGCCGAGAGGTCAGTCGTGGTTCTCTTAGCAGAAGGCATTCCTGCCTTGCTCGCTCCATGGATAGATTCTTTTGGGGATGAAATAATGTTCACGGACGAGTCACGTAGGTTTATGTTTTTCTATTCGGACTTTCTAGGACGGGCCGCGTAGATTTACGTTTTTCTATTTTGACTTTCTAGGACGGGCCGCGTAGATTTACGTTTTTTGCATTCTGAGTTTCTAGAACGGGACTTTCTACACGTAGATTCAGGTTCTTGCTTGAATTTTTATTAATACTTTATTAATCCATCATTCATATTTTATTAACCCTTTGCGCTGGAGTGGTGACTCCGAGGCACCATGAAAATTGTTGTACCACGTTCCAAGATCATTTTTGTAATAAAAAGAATGGTTAAAAAAAGAATTGTTATATATATAAAGAATATATTATATGTATAATTAATTTATAATTATTATATTAAGTATTATATAATTATATGTATAAAGAATTGTTAAAAGTCTAACTGTTGTATGAGTCACAAGACCCGATTTCATATGCGTAAAATGCACTTTGTCATTAAAATGAAAATACCATAAATCGGGAAAGTTAATTTAAATTTACAGTTAATATGGCTTCGAGTACAAAGGGTTAATACTAGACGAGTAAATAAATAACTTTGTATCAAAAATTTAATTCAATAAAACTGTAACGTTTCAAAGCTGTACATACATATTTATCCAATTCCTTTAAAAAGTGCCCGGAAACCGAGAAAGACAGACGAAAAACAAGCCGTCTGTTAAATGTTAAAATAACGGAATCCGATAGTCGGGTCACCTGGCATGTTTAAACGGGTGATTTATACTTAAACTAATTGTGATGTCTAAATTTTGATTAGTCACACACATTTTTGTATTACATTTCAGTACGAAAAAAAGGCCGAATGAAATGATAATACTCAATGGACCAGTTAGCCGTTAGATTGAAAAGTCTAACAATTTCAAACCATAAACGCTATATGGAATTGAATGCATGAAAACGTGGATTATAAATTTATATGTTATAGCATTCATGTCTGTTTGCGTCACAATGAGAATGACTGCTACACAGCATTCGCTTCCGCGAACGTGTTAACACTAAACGAACCTCTGCAGATCAAATAGACCGGTTCCATATTTTTTATTTTATGATCATCGAAATTGGAAAGCTATTCATTAAAATTTATCCCGTTGGTTTTGTCTATTTCTGAATAATAAAATTTAATGTGACATATTCGATAAAAGCAACGCTAATTATAATCGTTAATTAAAGTTACATAAAGCGGCGCGTGGGGTGCGCGACACCCCAGGAGACTTGTAAATTCTCTCCAAAATTGTCCTTCGGCTTCTAAACAAAAATAAACAATTTTGGAAGAATTTACTGCATTATTTTTACAAGTCACTTTATGTAACTTTAATTGACGGTTATAGTTGTCGCGGCTCGTTTTTATAGACTCCGATTGTCAACAACTGTAAGAACGAGCCGCGAGGCTCGAATAATCGTATCTTCTCTTCCCAAATTGTCCATTTTCGTTTCCAAGCTGAGGGACAATTGCAGAGAATTTACTGTACCGCGAACAAAACCGTGACTTTTTGGCATTTTTAATTAACCTTTTAATTAGCTTTTAATTGAGCTTTCAAGCTAAATTCAGAATATTGACTGTTAGGTGACACCGCTTAACATTTCTCTAAAATATAAAGGAACGTCAATTATAAAACAAATTGCTGGAGTGTCGAACACTCCACGCGCGACCGTTCCAGGATCAAAAATAAGCTATCGCCAACATACGCGTTAGCAGCTATCGCCCGATCACGTTTCCGTTTCGTCGGCGGTTCCCTTTTTCGGGTATCAAGTTTTCCAGGGGACACGACTTAGCCGGAACGGTTGATACATGCACCGGATCGTGACTCCGGTCCGCGTCGCGTCGCAACAGACTGGAACCCGCAAGGAAATTGGGACGCCATAGCCCATTGTCTGGCTGTAGGAGCACCCCATCTACTTTCAAGCTCCGTTGCTCTTCGACAACCGAGATTGCGGGCAGCTGTTTGCTCGTCGACCGTCGATGGACGGAACGGAACCAGCCATTTAAGATATGCAAAAAGAGTTGCGGGCCAGCTCCGTCGCGACGGATTTCCATCGCCCACTGAAATCTCATCCGGCTCGGTTAATTAGCCCGGTCGCTGGATTATGTTTCAATTAAAAGTCGCCAGGCGAAACTCGGGTCGCGCGGCATCCGAAGAAAGTCAAACCGTCCTGATTAATATTTCAATTAATCTCCAGTTGCGGCTCGAAACTTGCCGCGCGCTAGCGATCGTTTTCCAATCGATACCTCGAGAACCCCGATTGATATACAGGCTGCGAATTCAACGTTTAATTATTTCGCAAGCTGCGCCCGAATCGTTCTAATTTATATTTATTTATAAACGGGACAAATCCGTTAGTGTTAGCGCGGCGATCGCGATAAGTTTGATATTTGATTTTAAAATTTAACGATAGCGAAAGCAGTGGGATCGATCGCGGCACAGTAGACAATCGCTAAAGTCGTAATTCTTGATCGCTACATTCGTAATTCTTCGATTATTTATTCATTCGTATGATTATCTAGATAAAAAGTCACTCGAACGATTGCCTATCTCTCGCTGAACACGCTTTAATCGCGGAGAAAATGAACGTTGCTTCCTCGAATATCGCAAATTCGTCAGCTTTTACGGGATCGTAAAGTCTCGCATATTTCACTTCGATATTAATATTATTTCAAAACGTCGAAATTGGAAGAATCTTTCTGTACACTTTAACGGCCGGAGTCACGTGCACGCGACTTCGCGAAAGGATTTATATTTTAAAGGCTGTAACGTGCGAGGAAATCTTAGTGCTCGTGGAGCATAGAAGTTTACATCCGTAAGAAGCCGGGGACAATTTGTAAGTCCACCCGGAACATTAAAAAGAAAAGTGACGTCAGCGACAACTGTTTTAACTCTTAGCACTCCAAACTATTTTGGACGTTGGCTACCAGCTACTCGGCGCCACTTTTCGGCAGAAACGGGCATTTACAGATCCTCGTATTATTTAGTACGGTTTTGGAACTAACTAACATATTATAATGATATTGGACTTATATGAATTGGCTGAAATCGAGAAATTTGCAAAAAAATCAATATCTTATTTTTTATAATTTTGTTATTGTTTGTTTTATAATTTTGTTTTGTTGCTGTAATCGCTATCTATGCGAACTCTTTCTCTCGTCGCCTTGTTGCTTGGACGATATCACTAGTACTGCTATCAAAACGATAGACTAACTGTAGAAGAAAACCTTCTACAGTTAGTCTTTCTAACATATCTGTGTAAACGTCTATCTGGAGCTCATCTTCGCTACTACTTGTGTCATGAGACTCATTCGTGTTTGAACGTTTTGCCATTGTTCTAATAAAATATATGAATAAATACATAGGTTGAAAATTTCTAATTGTTATTACTAACTCACAAGATAATATTTACCAAAAGAACTTTTACCAAACAATTTATTTACCAAGAGAAGAATCACTTTTCCGATTTTCTCATTCGTTAGATCTATCTGTACCGCTCGACGCTTCAAATCAGACTGAGTTCAGCTTTGAAAATCTTTTCCTCCAGATTTTATGATTATAAATCTCACTATACAGTGCGTGCTATGTTCGCATACCGATCTTTCTTCTACAAACTTGCGTTATCGCTCTTTTCAAATGGTGCCTTTGAAGTGCTCGAACCGTCGTGAGCACGCCTCTCGCGTTCTCGTCAAAACCCGCTGACATTTCTTGTATATACTTAGTAATTTTACTATATTTTCATTTGATTTCTTGTGCCATTTCAAGAGAAAACTTCAGGGAAACATGCATGTATGAAAAAGTTGCGCTGAAATAACTCAATTCTCCATAATCACTAATAAAATTCAATGTCCCACGAGAGGGGACATCCGAGTGATATGCTAGAATTACGATGTCCCACGAGAGGGAACAGCGTAGTGCAAAGGGTTAAATTCAAGGGACTCGAGTCCTAAGACGCGCATCGCAAGCCAATGATTATTCCTCCTCTACAAAAGCACGTGTTTATTAATTACGTTTCACCTTTCCGTGCATCCTTCCCTCGCCAACGATTTCGTCGACGATTTCGCCGGCGAGCGAAGGGACCGTATAAAATTACGATCGCGGATCGCGCGGAGATTAGCGCGCGACATCAGCATTCGAAGGGCTGCGCGCAATTTGGTCGTCCAGGAGATCCCGATGTCGGCGCGGAATTTCGAGATTCCATCGAGCCCGGGGTTCGACACGCGCGCCGGCTAATCCAGAACGGGATTTGTTCGGAAAAAGCGAAAAGTAATTTCCGTGTACAAGACAGACGACCCTTTGTGCGACAGGGATTACCGTTTCCGCGAGCGGATTTAATTTCGCGGTGGCGCCGTATCCGCGGGAATAACAATAAGCGCGGCGGGCACGGTTTAGGTATACGCGCCGTACGATCCGAGGCTCGCGCAATTAATTATCCCCGAAGCTGCGGGGGATATCGGCGGATATCGCGCCCCGCGAAATTAGTATCCTATTAAACGCTCGAACGGAGAGGCGACAGTCAACAGAGAGAGAGAGAGAGAGAGAGAGAGAGAGAGAGAGAGAGAGAGAGAGAGAGAGAGAGAGAGAGAGAGTCTCCCCTAACAGCTTCAATTATTAATCGCGTCGTCTAGAGGGCCGGGAGAAGGTCGCCGAGGATAGCCGACAAGAAGAATTCGTCATCGTTGTTTCTCCGGGCGAGCCCGGAGAGCGTGGCCCTTGATTATTTAGCTGCTGCCGTGTGTACCCCTTTTAACAAGATTGCCAGCAGACTGTCTTGTCCACGGGGAAACAACGAAATCGCGGCTGCTCTTTGCATAATGAAGTTTTATTTGCGGACCATTTGCCATCACCCGCGCCGCGAGTTTCTTTCTGTACCGACGCGGCCGGGATTACGTTGCCGCCGACTAATCTCCGACGTGTCTCGATCTCTGCGAAAAATCGAGCACCGCGACCGCCTCGAGAATTATCGGACTCTCGAAAAACGGCTAGCAGCCGAGCGACGGCTCGGTTTTGAGAGAAATCGAAGGTAACGCGATACCGCTTCGCTGTCAGTTAATTTGTGACAGGGTTAGCGGTTTAGCGTGGCCTGTCAAGGCATAGTTCCGGACACGTCCGAGATAATGGTGTACATATATAGATAATGGTGAACAGGCCCCGCGGCGCGCAAGGGCAAGGGCAAAGGCAACTGTTTTAACCCTTTGCCCCACAACCGCGTCTGAGAGATAATCCAGGTCAGATAATCGGGACAGGAATGATTGTCACGTCTGAGAGACGTGGTAAAAGATCGGGCCAGAAATTATTCTCACGTCTGAGAGACGTGGTAAAAGTTCAAACTAGAAATGATTGTCATGTCTGAGAGATGTGGTAAAAAATCGGGCCAGAAATTATTGTCACGTCTGAGAGACGTGGTAAAAGTTCGAACTAGAAATGATTGTCACGGCTGAGAGGCGTGGTCAAAATATCGGGCCGGAAATTATTATCACGTCTGAGAGACGTGGTGAAAAGATCGGCCCGGAAATGATTATCACGTCTGAGAGACGTGGTGAAAAGATCGGCCCGGAAATGATTGTCACGTCTAAGAGGCGTGGTAAAAAATCGAACCAGAAATGATTGTCACGTCTGAGAGACGTGGTAAAAAATCGGGCCAGAAATGATTATCACGTCTGAGAGACGATTACGCCGATCAGTCCTGAACTGAAAATAGCATCCGCTAGCCTTGTGACTCAGAACGATACCCGAATGATCAAATTTCATGATTTCCTAGTCCTCTGACTCGGAAGTACAGAAAGATAGACGAAAAGATAGGACGAAGGACGAAGTACGTCCCGTGATGTCGTCCACTTGGGTCAGGAACGAGGTAGGGTGAAACGATGAACTTCGCCGTTTTATGTTACGTTAAGGTGGCGTGTGAGAAGAGCTAAAACGCCGAGATAAATCGGACTATCCTAAAACTGATCGGAAAAGTTCAAAATGGGTCTTATTAGTGGATCTTATTGGCGAAAATCGCTGTCAACTCGTAGCTGCGTGAATTTTCGATAGGGCGAATTCGTCGAGTATTTCACTGTAGCAGACTTCAACCTGTGCGCCTGAATTCCCGAAAGAAGATGTCTCGTGCCGCGAAGATAACAACCAGAGATCGACGAGCGAAGAGCCTAAACAGGATGACGCGAGGCTGGTCAGCTTGCGCAGGATTCCTGATGGGATCTACGCCCGTGCTGGAAACAGGATAAACGAAAGTAACAGGATAAATGGGGAACTCCGGGGCAACGGCTGCTGATCGGATAGTTTAGGGGTAGAAGGTGCCGCGTGGGTATTTATCGGAAATTGGCCGGCAAAGAGAGCAAAGTGGATGATTAGGAGGGAACCAGGCAGCTCGCAGCGGATCCCAGACAGGATTCCAACTTGGATGCCAGCCTAGGGACGGACGCGAGCCGTCAGATATTTATCGGGAATTAGCGGACGGCTGTTGAACGCCTATTGAAAACGAAGGACATTGTTCCCGAAGGATTACAGAATGTAGTGTACACGGTGTGCAAATGAAAATGGATCGTTCGATTTCGAAGGGAGACACACGGTTGAAACTCGATTGGGAGCGCGGTGTTCGAGGGTCTTTCGCGGGTTTCAGCGGTCCGCGTCGATCCATAAAATGCGGGAAAGCCATCTCGCTGGCGAAATAAAGGGGAAATGTACACGATTACGGTGGCAGCCGTGAATACGCGTAATACTGCGGCCAGCAGTGACCGTTTTACCGGGTTCCATCGATCCGGATCCGCCATTTTTGTCCGGGATTATCGGAGGCTGGTTTACCGATCCTAATTCGTATCTGGGAGCGGGCACAATGCGAGTACGTTCCGAAAGTAGACGCCGAGAGGATTGAACCGGGACAAAAGCGGAACGGAGACAGAAACAGGCTGGAGGGATAGGGGATAGGAATAGAGGATCGGGAGATTCCGAAGGATCGTCGTCGTCGTCGTCGTCGTCGTAGTCGTAGTCGTCGGAAACGAAACTAATGCACAAGACGCTTCCCCCGGTTGGATTGTCATTGCTCGGAACTCCGCCGGAAATTCGCATGACTGATAAACCGATATCGGGTTATTCGAGCGCCCGGCATCCGCAGCCGGATGATACAAATTGATAATCGAAAGCTAATGGATTGCTTTCGATTTGTTTCCTACCTGCCGGCAGCAATGCGTCGCTGTTTCCCGAAACGATTGGAAATTGAAATTTGCTTTAACCACCGGTGCACGCCTCCATTTTTTTCTAATCAACCGGCCCGATGCTATCGACGGCCGGCTCGAACAAAAAATCGAGATCAACCCCTCGATGAACCTTCTGTCCCATTGTTTCTCCTCCGAGATACGGACCCAACCTTCCCGATACCCATCCGAGCAGAAATCGAGAAGCGTAAATCAGAGAGCCTCGCCCCGCGCGCGTCTGAAGTTCCCGCTGCTCCGAACAGGAAAGCATCAGTTTCGAGCCGCGTTCATCAATGTCCACCTGATCACTCGCGTTACTCTTTGATTCGACGATACGAATATCGATTGTCGCGGCGCGTTCCGCGCTCGCTCCGCGAACATTCGTGCGATCTTCCCGAAAAGTGACGCTATTGTTTGCTATTTGACACGGTATCGACTCGCGGGAATTCTACGGGCAGACTTTAAAACGCCGCGCTAGCGGAGAACGGTGATATCTCGCCGGGCTCGCGGATTTTACGCATTTGTGACGAAAATCCGGAGACCGGATACGAAATATTAACCATTTCGAGGGTGATTTATTTTTCGTTAATTTGCGTTATATCTGAAGTCAAGTTTTATGTACATGTGGATGCTGATAACAGGAAATGTTGATTTTATTGGTGTAGGTTATCCCTTTTAGACGCTAAAGGCTGAACATGTGGGACACAAAAGTGTTCGTGCACCTTTTAAAACGCAATAACTATTTTCAGACTGAAGTAAATGACTCGAATTCTTTTTATATGGTAGAGAGACTAGTTTTCTAGACGATAACTTAAGTGATTTCTTTTTAATTTTGTTATTACGTGGAATGACAAAAAAAAAATCTCTTGTCTTTTAACTTTTTTATCTGAGCCCATAACGAAAATTTAAAAGATGTATTTCGTAGATTGAAAAAATGCTTTTTAGCCATAATCTAGTAGACTAGTCCCTCTGTCGTCTAAAAAAAATTCAAATCATTTGGTTCAGTTTTGAGAATGTTATTGCTGTTTAAAAGGTGTACCAACACTTTTGTGGCCTTGTATATTTGTGCATTATGAAAAAACGGGATTCATTTCTCCCAATAGGCGTACGAAATACATAGTTGGGACACACATGTTCCGATAGACTCTAAAGCAGGGGTGTCAAACTCGCGGCCCGAGATAAACATTTTTGATGTCAAGTATCAGGACGTAAACAATAATTTAATATGTTTATACGTTTATGCGTTTATTACATAAAATGATTTTGTATGTTTATTTTAATTACATAAATGTTTTATATGTTTATTCAAAATAAAAATATTTGTTTCTATGAACATTGATTTTTTTTTTCGGCCCACCTAAAGTTAAGCATTGTTTATTTATTATTATGGCCGAAGTTAGCTTTTGAGTTTGACACCCCTGCTCCAAAGGGTTAAAGATATCTAAAGAATTCCTCGATCGACAATGTTCGCGATTGATTAAAATGATTCAGAACGAAATTAAATGTCTGCCGTATCTCTCAATTAATGGAGATCTTCGTTTCGCAATCTTCATTACGCATAAAAGCCCGCGGTCTTCTGGCCACGGTGTAGAGGAGGATGAACTTTGAAAGCGGCAGACTGTAATCTCGGCTGCGCGATAGACAGTAATGAAACCATACGGTAATTAAATATACTAACCGTAGACTCTGTAGAATGCGCCGCGGATGAAATTCAGTATCGAATGCATATTTTTCGAATACAGAAATATGTTTTTATTAATAAATTGTTTTTTAAAAACTGGATCCCGGCTCTGGTACTCGACTGCCAACGATATGAAGTAGGACCCGCGAACAAAAAAAACAAAAAACGCGAACGCGAATCGAAAATATTAAATTGTACGCGCCATTCATATATCGGCGAACTCGAACCAAATGGATTTGTTTTATTTTCACGAATACGTAATTTATTATTACACAAAGTAATTTATACACATACACTTAGACGATTGTCTCTTTTGAGCTTTTTCGGATGAAAACCGTTCGTAGATAATGAGGTTGATCAACGCGGCCAATGAACCGCGTTCGATCGCCGCGCGTTCAAAAATGTCGAGAATCGCGACCGCCGGCGGAGTGTTAAAACCGTAGTCTCGTCTCGGAACTTTCTCCGAATTTTCTGCGAACTTTCTACCCTTCGAGGAAGAGAATTTTTTCCGTAGGTTCCGATTCGTGGGGGGGGGGGGCAGAGAAAATGACACCTCGTTGGAGACGCGTGCGGGATCTTAAGCCCGTCACAAAAGCGATCGATTCGATGGGAACGTGGGCCCTCGCGCGAGGTAATTAACATTTTCGTGGAAGACGTCTCGCAATTAACCCGCTCGGAGGACTTAAATTTCCATCGCGGAGCCGGGGAGCGAGATCAAAGCCGGCTGCCGGGTCGCGACGCGACGGCACACTTTCCGATTTTCCGAAACCAACTACTTAACGTTCCATCTGGCTCGCCCCCGACAGATATTTCATTAAAACTTGCAATCCGATTCAAAACCGGGACGAAAGTAGCTCGTATTAAGCCCCGCTCCGCTTCAGCGACAAACATTCCCGTCCGAAAGTTTCGCGGGACAAAGCGAAACACCCGTTGTGCATCGTTCTGTTTATAGAATTGTAAGTTATCCGCAAAAGCGGACAGACGGAGAGAGGAGGGAGAGAACGACAGAGAGAGGGAGGAAGGGAAGGTCCACTCCCGCGGAATTAAAGAAATAAATAATTGGTTCGCTAACTGGCGCTCGAGCTCGTTTCTCGCGCAAGTTGTTTGTTTCCGTTCGGACCGCGGAAGTATCAGTTTTCGTTATCGCAGAATTTCGCATCCCGCGTCGGTTTTCGGGTGGAACGGCCTCGAGCTTCCGGCGGAAAAGCAGCAGCCGGGTGCATCGATTCGGGAGGGGGGGGATCGATAGGACCGCGCCGCGAGAATTAAGAAATCCGCAGCCGCGTGGTCGCCGCGGAGGTTCGCCCACGAAATAACCGGTGCCGGGGCACGGAAACGGACGGTCGGAGTCGGTTTTCGCAGGAGAATCGAGTTAGCATCGTGGCCGAATGGGAGCCACGAGGAGCCGGAAGAAAGTGGAAGAAGCAATCCTTTCCGTTCGATTTGCCCGGAGTACAGAGCGGATCGGAAAGATTTAGCCAATATTTTAAGAGCCGAGCGGGAAACGTCGGAAATAATACCGGGAGACCGCGAGCAACTATCCGCCCCCCGTCCCATCCTCATCCTCCGCCCTTCCTCTTCCTCTTCTTCGAAACTCCGAGAGACGAGGCGACTTAATTAAAAACAGTTTCTCAGGAGGTTACATAAATTCTGCGGGTGTTCGTTCGGCCGCGTTTACAATCCCGAGGAACCCCGGCGCCCGGCGATCATCTGCTTCACATTTATTACGAGGAACGCGAGCGCGCCGGCCGCCTCCCTCCTCGTGGAGTATGTAGATGTCCCGCCGGAATTTACATTTTAATGCCGTTTGGAGAGCGAGCGCGCGCGCGCGCGCCAGGTACCTCTCGGCGAGAAAAAAAGGAAAAAAGAATGCAGCCGACACACTCTCTCCGCGTCCCATAAATCGCTCCGCGAAAACTGACGAACGGCGTCGCGCTGCCCGCACCCTCCCCGAAGATAAAAGGATTGCTCGCCGGCATCCGATCCAGAAGAATTCGACGCGCCGCTCGCCGGACGCGCTCCTCTCGCATTCGCTTCCCATTCGACCGGGCGTCGCGCGACGCCGACGCGACGAACCCGAGTTTCACCGACGCTGATCGCCACGAATTCGAAAGTGTATTTTCATTTGCTTCGTTTCAACGGGTTCTTAATTTTCGCTGCCGGTCCGGCCGCGCCGAAGCCGGGCGCCGCGCGTTCGTTACGCGGGTTTGTTGGGGAAGTTGCGCGGAGAAACGGGAACCGCGACGCCGGTTCTTCTCGAAACGCGGCGCAGTTTTGAATATTTTTAGGAACAATTAGGAACTAATTGGCGGCTGTAGATTGGTGATACCGCGATTCTAACCGTCCGGGAAAGGGAACGTTATGGTTGATGCAACGGGACGAGCCGCGTGTGCGCCGCGCGAAATAATGCGACCATTGAAAATGTAAAACGTAAAGGGAAAAGCGGCGCGGCTTTTGGAACGAAATATCCAATTTCGACTAGTTTCGCGAGAACATTGTTGCTGCCCTTTTTTTCGCCGCGTTTAGTCGAATGTGGGTTATCGCTGCAAATAATTTCTCTAGTGAAAATATAACTCTTTGCGGCGCGTATCAAGCTCGAAGCTCGCATTAACGTGGATGCTATTTTTCAGAGTTGCTTTGCGGCGTGGAACATTAACGGGAATCGAATTAAAAACAGTTTTACGCGCGTGTGTTTTTTTAATCTGCAGAGCCCATCGACGTTAATCTGCGTCGAAACTCGATTGTGTGGACGGAATTTTGGTAACACGGTGGAAGCCGGTTTCCACGTTTTACACGCGCTGTAATACTAATAATAATATTTTATTGCTAGATTATCGATGTCACGTATTTACAACAAAATTGAGTAAATCGATTTAACAACAGTGAAAACATTTGAAGAATTTAAAGATACCGTCGTATCGTATTGAATTGATTCGAATGATCGAGAAGAGATGCGAATGTCCTACTTGCTGCTGCCGCAGCACGAAATCGATGCAAACAATTTTTATTTTGCGTAAAAGCCCGCAGTCTAATTGCGATTGCGGCGAAACCACGATTATCCGGTCAATGTAGAACGACATAAATGTTCGGATAATAGGAACAGTTACTTACAGTTATCTGCCAGATTTCATCTGTATTGATTTGAACCGCGGATGGTTTTGCATATGGGTTGTCCTAGATCGAACTGATTGGATGTAAAGCGTATTCGGACGATGGAGAATTCTGATATTGGAGGACCAGATAATCAAGGTTCTAGATTAATTCTGTTTCGTACTGTTAATGCATAATGATCTACAATCCAGCGCCGGGGGAGAACAACTGACAACAACAAATTGCTTCGTGGCTGGTCTTCGAGGCTAGTCTTCGAGATTCAATATTCTGCTAAGCAATATTATTATATATTCAATATTCTATAATGCAGGAATGGACAAACTTTTGGTCACTACGGGCGACCTGTTTTTTTCTTTTTTAACCCTTAGCACTCCAAACTATTTTGGACGTTGGCTACCAGCTACTCGGCGCCACTTTTCGGCAGAAACGGGCATTTACAGACCCTCGTATTATTTAGTATGGTTTTGGAACTAACTAACATATTATAATGATATTGGACTTATATGAATTGGCTGAAATCGAGAAATTTGCAAAAAAATCAATATCTTATTTTTTATAATTTTGTTATTGTTTGTTTTATAATTTTGTTTTGTTGCTGTAATCGCTATCTATGCGAACTCTTTCTCTCGTCGCCTTGTTGCTTGGACGATATCACTAGCGCTGCTATCAAAACGATAGACTAACTGTAGAAGAAAACCTTCTCCAGTTAGTCTTTCTAACATATCTGTATAAACGTCTATCTGGAGCTCATCTTCGCTACTACTTGTGTCATGAGACTCATTCGTGTTTGAACGTTTTGCCATTGTTCTAATAAAATATATGAATAAATACATAGGTTGGAAATTTCTAATTGTTATTACTAACTCACAAGATAATATTTACCAAAAGAACTTTTACCAAACAATTTATTTACCAAGAGAAGAATCACTTTTCCGATTTTCTCATTCGTTAGATCTATCTGTACCGCTCGACGCTTCAAACCAGATTGAGTTCAGCTTTAAAAATCTTTTCCTCCAGATTTTACGATTATAAATCTCACTGTACAGTGCGTGCTATGTTCGCATACCGATCTTTCTTCTACAAACTTGCGTTATCGCTCTTTTCAAGTGGCGCCTTTGAAGTGCTCGGACCGTCGTGAGCACGCCTCTCGCGTTCTCGTCAAAACCCGCTGACATTTCTTGTATATACTTAGTAATTTTACTATATTTTCATTTGATTTCTTGTGCCATTTCAAGAGAAAACTTCAGGGAAACATGCATGTCTGAAAAAGTTGCGCTGAAATAACTCAATTCCTCGTAATCACTAATAAACTTTAATGTCTCACGAGAGGGGACATCCGAGTGATATGCTAGAATTACGATGTCCCACAAGAGGGAACAGCGTAGTGCGAAGGGTTAATTATAGTAGACGGTCTACCAACATAGTATGTGTTAAGTGATCAGAAGAAAAGTAATAATTTAAAGCCGGAAATAAGTTTAAATTTAAAATAAATACAGATAATATCAGACAGAGGCGGTCGACTAGGAATAGTTACGCGGTCGACCAATCGTCCTTTCGTCGAGGCTTTGTCCATCTCCGTTATAAATGGCACAGTGTTCCGATTGTCTTAAATTTTGATCGAGACCAGCGGGTTCCGGCGATGTTTCGCGACAGGCTCGGAGCAGTTTTCCGGAGGCTGGATCATTGATTCGACGTAAGTCCGAGTAACGAAGGTTCGAGGAACGGGTGCGCCGGTCTGAGATCCCGTGAACGACGTCGACGAGAAACGCGTTCGTCGAATCGAGGGTGACTGGCGTGGCGTCCAGCACGGAGATGATAGTCCGTAATAGGATATTTCGAGTGGCAGGACCGTTTCTTTTATCGGTGCTCGCATTTAAATGCAAAGTATTATTCAAATGGCAGGCTTCCTTTCCCCTGGCTGTCTCAGCTCGCCCTCTTCCTGTCCCTTATTGCTCTTTCTTGTTCCCTCGCCCCGCCTCCCGCCACTTGCCACTTACTCTCCGGTCGTCTTGCTCCCTCGTTCTCCCTCTCCCTCGTCTCTTTTCCGCTTTTTCTCCTAGTTCCCGGTCGCTCTCGCGATTCGATATCTTTTTCCGTCGACCTCTCGCTTCTTCTCCATCTATCTAACCGCTTCTCTCTCTCTCTCTCTCGCTCTCTTTCTCTCTCTCTTTCGTGGCCTCCGCGTTCGGGCGCTCCCTTTCTCGCCGGTTCCACGCAGCTGAGACGCCCCTGGGACAAGAGGCTTCATTTCCTGATATTCAAATGCGCTCAAACATCATACCCGGCCATCGTGCGGCCCACGGAGTCCGCCTCGGCGCGGTTTCCGCGCGGATAAGCCGCTCGTACACCCGTACGGTCCCTCGGTGCACGCTCCTGGTCGGTCCTAGGCGGTGCGGCGCATCCGACGCGACGCGGCGCTGCACCTTCGAGCCCGGCGCAACGCGCGCGGCTCCAGCATTCCAGTCAGCTGCAGCCGCGCGCGAGCCCTGGAAAATGCAAATCGCCGCCGAGAGAGCAACGGTTATGAAATCGTAAGGGACGCGATCTGCACTTTTCGGACGTCGCGGTCCCTCTCCTCCATCTCCTCTATCTCCTCTCTCGATCTCGCCGCGCGGCTCCTCTCCACGTCCATGGTTACCTGCAATCACGATGGGAATATTTTTGCGCCGCGGTTCGGGGAGAATATTAAAACCGGATATCGGGAAACGATGCCCGAAAGCTGCGGCCTAGCGTCCGACTTGAAATCTAGGTGAGAATAATTCCCCCTACGGGGAACTTTCTAGAACGACGCCCGGGGATTAAAGTGGCGAGCCGGCGTGCTCTCGAATTTAGATTACCGCCGGAAATAACGAAGTTACCGATGTACGACTTTTAATCTAAGCTACGACCGCTATCCAGCGGGATTCCGTTCTCGCAGGATCCACCGGCTGCGGTAAATTCTCCGATATTGTCCCTTAGCTTGTACACAAAAGTGGACAATTTAGGAACAGGTGCTACGATCATTCGAGCCTCGCGGCTTATTTCTATTGTTGTTGACAATTGACAATTGGTCGTTTCACAAGCGGTGCGAAGAGAATCAAAATAGTGGTAGGAATATATTTTTCCTTCTCGTGCACCGTGCATATATCATATTTAATCAATGGAATTTGTTCTTTGGAAACATCTTCGCACATTCATTAACACGTTCCGTGCCACGTGTACCATAAATGGTACACGTTAAACTTGACCATCAGGCCACGTGTACCATAAATGGTACACGCGGACATATTTATTTAAAGCGCTGAAGACATACATTTTGTGACAAATTTGATTGTATAAAATATATTTCCACCAAAAGGATGAGAGGCATTGTAAAAAATGCTGTATAGAACAAAGCACATAAATTTGTTTAATCGTTATATACACAATAACTATTAATTACAATGTTTGACTTTTTTAAAGCAAGAGCTGCATAAAAACGGTTGATTCGGGCAATCACTACAAAACATCAAATGACCTGAACGACAAGTTAGGCAAAAATGGCTTGGCACGGAACGTGTTAATGTCGAATATTAAAACAATTCAACACGTTTGGAACATCAGTGTGCCACGCGTTCGATACGATCATTCGAGTCTCGCTGCTCGTTTTTATTGTTGTTGACAATTGACAATTGGTCCTTTCAAGCGGTGCGAAGAGAATCAAAATTGTGGTAAGGGAATATATTTTTCCTCCTCGCGCACCATGCATATGTCATATTTAATCAATGGAATTTGTTCTCTGAAAGTGAAACATCTTTGCATATTCATTAATGTCGAATATTAAAACAGTTCAACACGTTTGGAACATCGGTGTGCCACGCGTTCGATGCTGCGGATATATCTGACTAGCATAGCTTACATATTAAGTACACTGTGACGTCACGTAGGTCAGGTCTGAGCGAGTCGCGTCTCGTGAGCCAAACGTGGCTTTTCCCCCTCTTACGTGCTGCGTGACGTGCCCCACTACGCACTTTCAGTCGTCCCTCGTCGTCACTCCAGCGGCGCTATCGCTTGCGACGCGCAGTAGTAGCAGTGTTTACGAAACTCAAGTAGTGGGGAGAGAGAGGGATCGGTGGTGGGGCTCGTGGCTCGCGGCCGAAATGCCTCGTCCAGGCCTGACGTAGATGACTCGTCTTTGCCTCAGGCAAACTAGCCGAAGTCGTATAGTTGTTGACAATTGACGACTGTAGAAACGAGCCGCGAGGCTCGAATTATCGTATTACTTCTTTCCAAATCGTCCAATTTTGTTTTCAAGTTGAACAATAATTTGAGAGAATTTACTGTACCTAGAATTCAAATCAGTGTAGCATTGATTTGGTTGCGATCTTTATTCGTTTTTTCCGATCAGGAATAAATCGCGGATTTTACGCATTTATGGCAAAATTGAGTTATTGAAAAAGAAGATAATCGAGAATTGCGGAGCACAGAGGACGTCCGAGGGATTTCAGACGATTTTGACACGATTTTGAATTAAATTTATATATAATTATATAATAAAATATACTTATTAAATTAATGTAACAATATATTTACATATCATTATATGTATTTAATTATATTCAATTTCAATAATCAATTATTGAAATTATCAACGATAAAATTAGATTTTCGTTGAACCGTTGTTCCGTGAAATTGATGCAGACAATGTTTATTTTGCATAACGGTTCGCGGTTTAAACATAAATATTCGTTCGGAAGGAATGACATTTGCATTCTTTAGCGTTCCACGCTTTGCCCGCGCTCTCTTTCGCGGTTCCGAAATAGTCACGAGTTCCTACCGCCGTTAAAATGCAGAAGCAGAGACTAAAATCGTGGTATTAGCTTTAAATCTACCGAGCACTAAACGTGGCTGACGTGCAACGCTTTACAAGAACGGCAGGACCGAATTTATTTAAACCTTCCATCATGTTTGTTACAAATTTATTCAGTTATTTTCCACGAAAGCGCCACTATGATTCTCACAATTCGGTGACAATTTGATTCTAAATCTACTAAACGAGTACTAAACATGACTGACATGGCGATGATTTGCAAGAATGACAGGATTGAATTTATTCAAACCTTCCGCCATTTTTATTACAAATTTATTCGATTATTTTCTACGAAAGCATCTCTATAAAGAATTATTCATATATTTTAATTGTTAAAAAACTATTATATTATATTATATATAATATATATATATATATATATATATATATATATATATATATATATATATATATATATATATATGTATATATATAATATAATAGTTTTTTAACAATTAAAATATAATTAATATATATATATATAATATATATTAATTGTTAGAAAATAATATATATATGCATATATATATTAATTGCTAGAAAACAATTCGGTGACATTTACAACGACCAGAACATTCTCGATTGCAACGATTTCTTAAAAAGAAAAAGCAAGAAATTTAATTTAAGACAATTTCAGAGAATGGAACAACATTCGCGCTTAACAAGTTGCTCCCAGAAGTCTCCATCGCGAGGCAGACACGTTCGGAACTACGGCAAGGGATTAAGTTCACCTAGTCCGACCTTTCGTCGCCATCGAAAACCCATCGTCGCTAAGATGTTAACGGTCAGGTCAGGGATCGAGTGGCGAAATCGGAGACGATCGTCGCGGAAAAACCGGTTCGGAAATCTGCGTGGCGGAATCCGGTGAATCGGCGCGCCGTTTCAGGGCCCATTGTTCGAGATCGGGGCGAATGAACCGGAAGAATCCGAGTAATCCTTTGGTCGTTAGCGCGGGGCCGGTTTATCGGAATCGAGAGCGGCATTCCGGTAATCAAACGGCGGCGAGCGGCTCCGGGCTGCGGAATCGATATGAACGAGATCCTCGCGGCGGCACGGCCGGCGTTTTTCGCGGAACCGGTTCGCCGAGCTGATTGCCCGCTTTTCGCATTCTTCGCGAGACTCCGCGCGACTCCGCGAGCCGAAAGGCCGCGCGCGGCACGTTGCCGCGTTCTCCTCGCGGCGATCCGCGCACCAGAAAGATTTATCTCCCGCGGAAGACACCGGGGAACCTTCGCAGCGAGGGGCCACGTGAATTAGAGATGATTCGGGAGCGGAATCGCGCGTCGCAGGAGTGCCTGTTTCCGGTTGATCGTGCACGCCGTCCGGCAAAGGCGGAGAAACTCGCTGGATACGTCGTGCAAGGAACAAATAAGACGGGAGTCTGCCAAGGGGGACGGCGTCCCACGATCCCGACGAATCGAGGGGGACGCTTTGAATCTTGGATGAGACGGGCGACGACAAATTGAAGGATCAAAGGCATCGCCGACCGCTGCGCCGCGGTGTATTGTTCGACGTCTGGCTTGTTGGCAACATCCAGCCGCGAGTCGTCGAGCAATCGGAAACAGCGATTAACGCGAAATCCAAATACCGCTGGATCACCGATTCGCCCGGAAAATAAATTTTCCCGATCGGAATCTTCGGTCTTCCGCGTCTTCAAGCTTCGATAATGTGCGATCGATTGGCTGCAAGGAAAAACGCAGCATGCCATTCAGTTTCGAGATATTGTCCCTTAAGTTTATGGCGAACATGAGTGGCCGGGATATAAAATTATAAAGATGCGAGAAGGATTGAATATTGTCGTTGCGCTATTATCAAGTCGTCGAAATTATTGGAAGGAACAATTTAATTCGATTTAATGATCCGTTTCTTATAATCGTCTCGGAAAATTCTTATTCTGCTTAAAGAATAAAGCAGTCTACTGATCATTAATTTTTTTTGAACCAATTGAATGTGTTTTCTGATAAATACGCGAATCTTATATTCTATTTCTCGAACATTGCATCAACTAAAATTTTTTTAAATTGTGGTATGCTGTGTTTTTCTTTAGAGCCAAGGAATTGTACTCGACGATTAGCGATAAGGAAAACAATAACCTCAGCCAGGTTACAAATCATCAAGAAATCGAGAAACATTGATTAACGCAAGATCTAAATTGCCATATTTGCCTGTATGATGAATCCTCTACAGATTCTAGAGATTGTGAAATCGTGTTCTCAAGCTTCAATAATGCCTAATTAATGGAATAATTACTCGATAATTAGTTTAAAGAAAGTACTTTCCAACGATGCTACAAATCGTCAAGGAATAGAGAAACATTGATTAACACAAGATCCAAATTGCCATATTTGCCTGTATGATGAATCCTCTACAGATTCTAGAAATTGTGAAATCGTGTTCTCAAGCTTCGATAACATCTAATTAATAGAATAATTATGCTCGATAATTAGTTTAAAGAAAATACACACTCCAACGCTGCTACAAATCGTCAAGGAATCGAGAAACATTGATTAACGCAAGATCCAAATTGCCATATTTGCCTATATAATGAATCCTCTATAGATTCTAGAAATTGTGAAATCGTGTTCTCAAGCTTCGATAATATCTAATTAATAGAATAATTATGCTCGATAATTAGTTTAAAGAAAATACACTCTCCAACGCTGCTACAAATCGTCAAGGAATCGAGAAACATTGATTAACGCAAGATCTAAATTGCCATATTTGCCTATATAATGAATCCTCTACAGATTCTAGAAATTGTGAAATCGTGTTCTCAAGCTTCAATAATATTGAATTAATAGAATAATTATACTCGATAACTAGTTAAAAAAAATACTCTCCAATACTGCCACAAATCGTCCAGGAATCGAGAAACATTGATTAACGCAAGATCCAAATTGCCATATTTGCCTATATAATGAATTCTCTACAGATTCTAGAAATTGTAAAATCGTGTTCTCAAGCTTCGATAACATCTAATTAATAGAATAATTATACTCGATAATCAGTTAAAAAAAACACCTTCCAACACTGTTACAAATCGTCAAGGAATCGAGAAACATCGACTGCTATCCGCTCTAAATAGCTCTGCCACCGCTGGATCATCGATTCGCCTAAACCATGTTCGCAAACCGAAGATTACGAAATCGTGTACTCAACTTCCGCAGTATAACGTCCAATCGACTGAAGAATCACGCTTTCGACGAGTAATCGTTCCGTTGGGGAAAAACACCGCGATAAATTCGTCCACGGTAGTTCAAGAATAATTGCTTTCGCGAGCTGGGCCGAGATAAGCCGAGAGTCGGAATATTATTTGGGAAGCGTCCTGATTGCATTCCAACCCTCGGGAGCATCGGAACTTCTTGTCGGAAGAGTTCGGGATTTCGGGAAGTTCGAATTGTCGGAGGAAGAAGCGCGAGGATCCGTCCTCGCGTTCTTTCCGTAGAACTGGTAATCACGGGCGAACGCTGGAACGCGGACGGGCCATATGAATGCGGTGTACGTCGGCCGTTCCCATTTCCTAAATACTGTCCGGCGGGCAAGCAAAGAGAACGGACGGACGGACGCTCGGTGGCCGGCGCGACGCGAAATAACAAAGATTTTATTCAATATTCCCCGGGCCGCGGCGGACTTCGGAGCTTATTCGAGCGGCCGCAACGCGTTACGGGGGTCTGCTTTTCATACAAACGCGGTTCTCGAAGGCCTCGTCAGCGTTGATGAAAAAAGCTCGGGCCACGATACGGCCGAAAGATCGCGCACGAGAAAATGGAAGATAAAGACCGGCGGGAAACGGCGCACGGATGAACGCGGAATTTTCCGGCTGACCTTATTAACCCGTTCTAAAACGGCACCCACGGATTCCGTGGACCGTTTCGCTTTTTACCGTCCGCGACCTCTGATTCCCTTCGATCCCCTGCGCCCCCGCCGGTTGCATAACCCGAAGAAAGTCCTCCGGCCGGGGGCCTCTTTGACTCTAAATCGAATATTTGCACGAAACTTCCTTCCGGGGGAACGTCCCTTATTAAATTCCTACACATGTTTGCAACGGGACTTTCTCGAACAATTTTTAATAGCGGAACCTCGCCGCAAAAGTCTACCGGCTTCGTTGTTTTGCATTTTTCTCGCGAATGATCCATCCTTTGAGAACTGGCGTCCGCATATTGACGAGATCCCGGTTATACAACTTCTGGAACAGCCCGAGTCTTGTCAACGTGCAGACGCTGGTTCTCAAAGGATGAAGCGTTCGCGAGAAAAATGCGAAACAACGACGCCGGAAGACTTTTCCGGCAAGGTTTTGCTGTTCGAAATTGTTGGAGAAAGTTCCGTTGCAAGCGTGCGCGGGAATTTAACCCTTTGCACTCGATCGACGACACCGTGGCGCTGTTAAAAATTGTTACGTCGCGTCTCGAAATAATTTTATTAATCGAATTTGTTTACGCTGAAAGAGTTGTCGAAAGCGTAACTGTTGCACGGCTCGCAGTATTCAATTTCATATGCAGAGAATGCACTGGGTCATATAAAATGGAAAAATTATTTTAAATTCTGCGTTAATTCGGCTTCGAGTGCAAAGCGTTGATGTGTACGGCGCCGATATTAAATAACAATGCGTTCGTTTTTGTAATAATTTTAATAACCCGAAGAGAAGATGGCAATGTGTAATCACTTTGGTATTTTGTCAAGTTCATTTTTATCGTAAATATATAAAGTCCTCAGTCTAGTGACTACCTTAATCTTGAATAACGAGAAAAATGAACGATCGTGGTCTTTCGTTACCTGCAAAATCAAATCAGATGCTTTCTTCGTCCTTTGAGAACGAGTACAAGACTTGAATTATACAATTCTTCTAGAATAACCTAAATTTATTATATTATATATTTATTACAATTTTAATATCGACGTCGTACAGTTCAGCGAGAAAATTTGCATTTTGCATAAAGATCCGCAGTCTGATAATCGTTAATATAATTTTCTTTCGGTCTAATATATTCTCGGTACGACAGAGATTCTCTTATTTGAAGATTTATGTTTTTAATATCCTGATTTTATCAAGTTCATTTTTATCGTAAATATATAAAGTCCGTAGTCTAGTGACTACCTTAATCTTGAATAACGAGAAAAATTAACGATCGTGATCTTTCGTTACCTGCAAAATCAAATCAGATGCTTTCTTCGTCCTTTGAGAACGAGTACAAGACTTGAATTATACAATTCTTCTAGAATAACCTAAATTTATTATATTATATATTTATTACAATTTTAATATCGACATCGTACAGTTCAGCGAGAAAATTTGCATTTTGCATAAAGATCCGTAGTCTGATAATCGTTAATATAATTCTTTCGGTCTAATATATTCTCGGTACGACAGAGATTCTCTTATTTGAAGATTTATGTTTTTAATATCCTGATTTTATCAAGTTCATTTTTATCGTAAATATATAAAGTCCGCAGTCTAGTGACTACCTTAATCTTGAATAACGAGAAAAATGAACGATCGTGATCTTTCGTTACCTGCAAAATCAAATCAGATGCTTTCTTCGTCTTTTGAGAACGAGTATCTGCACGTTGACAAGACTTGAATTATACAATTCTTCTAGAATAACCTACATTTATTATATTATATATTTATTATAATTTTAATATCGACGTCGTACAGTTCAGCGAGAAAATTTGCATTTTGCATAAAATATATTCTCGGTACGACGGAGACTCTTATCTGAAGATTTATCTTTTTTAATATCCTGATACCAAAATATTCTATTATCGAGAAATTTTATTCGATTCCCCTACTTGGCGAGAATTTATCCAAATAACACAATGACCAGATAGTAGAACGTTCGAATACCAGAATATCGTAAAAATAACTGATCGGTCATCGTTCATGCCCGCAAAGGAATCGACTCGTTTGCATTGCAAACGGAAACATGATAACTTTATCGTCGCACGTTTTTGCTGTGCATAAAGCTCCTGCGGTTGTCGCACTGATCAATTGCTTCTCCTGTTTCGCGATAAACGATAAACGGGCCGACGAGCTTTTCTCGATGGAGTTGCTTCGACCCGGAAGAATTATACGCCGGCGATACAAACGTTTTTGTAAATGTCTGGCATTTTCGATGCTATTGAAAATGGGTACTTCGTATGTTTTTACGGCCTTGTCCGTTTTTCAGGTGAGACGGCCCTTGCGGCCCATCTGCAGGGCACGTGAGCGCTAAACGCGCGTCGACTCGAGTCGAGCAAATTTTGACTCGAAAGTCCGTCACACGCGGTGTGAGAGCGGATTGGTTATTTATGACCACTAAAGATTTTCCGACTCACAGTTTGCGTGTCTTCCGCGGTTTTTTAGTCAGTCGTCTGTGAGCAGCTTACGAGTACACTCGTTGTCTCTAAACTCTTACGAGCAAGCCTGTATATTAGATCTTGTGTTTCCGTGTGTTCAATAAATATACTTTTACCTAAAACTCTGCCTTTAATTATTTGCAAGCAAATAATCAATAGTAACAGTTAAAACATAATCATTAAAATTACTTTAGCTTTCGATCGGGCACGATTATTCTGCCGCATGGCATTTTAAAAATAACGCTGCTTTAAATTGATTGTCTTTTCATTCAAATTAAAAGCTATTATTGAATTATATTTAGAGAGAGAGAGAGAGAGAGAGAGAGAGAGAGAGTTTCATGGGAATAACTTTAATACTCTTCACCTTTTGAACTTCCAATTAGAACTATTATTTAATTAAAGATCGTATAAAATATATATGTTCTCTCTTTATGAGATGTCTGCGTTAACTGACACGATTCAACTCGGTCAAAACAATAACGATTAGAAAAGATAAAATAATGCATTATCACATTTACGATTAAATCGTATCAGGTGGTGAATAAGAAACTATTAGCTAGATCGATTTTTGTATTCGATCTATATGTTGAAATTCAACAAGTATTACAGGGTAATTAAAAGTTATTAAAATTAAAGGTTATTAAGCAAATAATTAAGATTATTTCACATCAAACTAAAGGGGGTTTTCGCTTTTCAATATAACAGAGAGACAAGTTCGTCCGTAATCTTTGTTTCAATTGTGTCTCTAACTGGGGGTGAAATAGCAAAATTAATCAACCGAGAGTGATGCAATAAAATATCGAACGGATCATTATTTACATACCATTTGCGACATCCAACAAATAACGATAATAAGCTCTTACGAGCAAGCCTGTAGATTAGATCTTGTGTGTTCAATAAATATACTTTTACCTAAAAAAAACTCTGCCTTTAATTATTTTCAAGCAAATAATCAACGGTGTTAGCACGGGGTTTAATCGTCAACAGCTTCGAGCTGCCTTTTTTCTCCGGAGAAGCCTAACCGGCCCGTGTAAGTTTCGGCCCCGTGTTTCTCGGCAGAGGAGTCGGAGCAAAAGGGCGAAGCGACGCGACAAGGATCATCTCGCCGGTCTAAGCGGGACAAAAGTTTTTCCTCGCAAGACGTAATTAATAATCCTGAATGCGCGCGCGTTACGCAGAGACGCGACACAATGGTAACACCGAGCTATTCTCGGCACGAACATAATGGAAGGGTCCCCAGAAAACACGGGGCGAGTGTCACCCCGGCCGTCCGTCCTCCGTGCACGCCCACGCCCGCGCACAAACACGCCGGCGTGTTTCCAACGCGAGCGGGCCGAGGCGGGCCAGGCCGTTGCGGGCCGCTGCGGCACACTGGCACGCTTTTACGCAAATTGCCGCGCAATATTCGCACTAGCTTTAAACCAAATTCATAACGCTGGACAAACTGCGTCCTCGAAGTATTAAGGCATTAAAGTAATTGTTTGCAGTCGCGGATAATACGAGTGAACCGGACGCGGAACGCGAATAATTAATTAATGCGCCGGCCTGAATAACGACGTCGCGATATTCTTGCGAGAGCGGACTCTCCTCCTTGTTCTTCGCCCTCCGCTTCGCCTCGCTCCGCGCCCAGTCCCCGTTCCCGCACCCTCTCGTTAACCCTTTTCCGCGCCGTTGATCCCGGCGCGGGGGCGGAGAACTCCGAGAAAGTCTCTCTCTCTCTACTCCCGGCGGGGCCGGATCGCTGGTAAATTGTTGCGCAATAAATTGCGCCGGAATAGTGTTCCGCGAAAGCGGCGGCGTTATGGGATTTAATTAAAATGCTGATAAAAACCGGCCGGCTCCGTTTAAACGGCCCACGCTCGCGCGATGCGCGGAACTCGCGAGAACGCCCCGCGATCGCGACGCGGATTTCGTCCCTTCGCTCCGGCGCGATCTCTCGAGGGCGTGAGCCCGAATTCGTCCTTGTCCGGTTGTATCACGGTTAGACGGTTTATCTGTTCTCAACTGCAGAATTATTCCAGGCACAGCTTGAGATATCCCTTTTTTTTATTTTATTGGAGTTCGATGCGAATGATGCACGGATTGCATCATCGATTGTATTCGCTCGACAACGTTCATGCGCGGGAAGTGGTCGGAAATTAACAACAGCAGCGGAACAATAACCTGCGATAAAGCTAACATCGAGTCGGTGTTTTGCGATATTTTATTCTTCGTCTTAACACGCACACGAAACACAGCTGTTTCGTATTGGTTTATGAAAGCGACAATAAGACATTTATTCTGAGTTTGAACAAATGTTATTGTAACATTTGTCGTAAGTAATATATAAATTGAATAAGTAACTCATAAATTTAAAAAATTAGTGACCCGTCATTTTGACGGGTTCTATGGATCTAGTGTTAAATAAGTGAGTAATCGACGAAGAAACAACACCACCGCGTTTGTACATGCTTTGGCTAGCACTGTTCGATTTTATCTTTTCTAAATATCTCGATTTCGAAATCTTATCTTTCGTTCGTTCCCTTTCTTTGCATACATCTGTTCCTTGTAAACTGTCTATCTTTTCTCTATTCCTCCACCGAATCCTATCCCTTATCCGCTTTCTTTCCATCTCTTGCCCATTCTTCTGCCTACCTTTTTTCATGTGTAGTTTAGCATCGTAACGTTTTTTTTATTTGGTGCAATGCGAAGAATATGTGTCGCAACAATTAGTGCGATTAGGTTTTCTTATTCCGTATATACCATCATAGAATTAAATTGATACAGTAAATTCTCCCCAATTTTTTATCAGCTTGTAAACAAAAATGGACAATTTGGGAAGAACTAATACGATTATTCGAGCCTCGCGGCTCGTTTTTACAGTCGCAAAGACGAGTCATCTACGTCAGCCCTAAGCGAGTCATTTCGGCCGCGAGCCACGCGAGCCCCACTACCGATTCCTCTCTCTCTCCCCACTACTTGGGTTTTGTAAACACTACTACTACTGCGCGTCGCAAGCGACGGTGCCGCCGGAGTGACGACGAGGGACGACTGGAGATGCGTAGTGGGGACACGTCACGCAGCACGTAAGAGGGGGAAAGAGCCACGTTTGGCTCACGAGACGCGTCTCGCTCAGACCTGACCTTGTCAGAATGTTTAGCTGAAGGAAAAGAGGGCAGGGAGAATTTACTGTACACGCGCGTATATTTCCATTGCGCGAGTGCAGTAACTCTGCATTGTCTTCCCCTACCCTCGACCCTTTGATTGCTACGCTAGAACATCACGAAATTCCCTAAAATTGAAATATTTTATTTAGTCAAATTTAGATAAATTAAAATCGACAAGTCAAGTTTCTGCTGCATTTAGGTGTGGCGGACGCTCGATTAATTTCTCTTCGATTCTCCTCCCGGTTCTACGCAACGACTTGGATCGCACCTGTGGCGTGAATCTAGTCGTAACACTGTTTAAGGGATGCGAAAGATGACACCAGATTAGAATCCGTCCGGTCGCCTCGAACGAAATGATTCCGCGAGCGATAAGCATCGCGAACGGTACGTTTCGAGATCGGTACCCACGGGGAATTAGGGGCGGGGGAGAACATGGGAGTGAGAAAGCCGGATGTGAAGGCGCGATATTCTGGCGGGACGCGGGATCTCCGTGCCTCGGACGAGATAACGCGAAATGGAGAAAGGCGGATGAGTCTGTTAGCGATGAAAATAATAGCGGCGAGAGTGTCGAGGTGGGGTCGAACCGGGGGTGTCCGGGAGTGGTGCTCGAAGAGGGTGAGAAGGAGCGAGCTTGGGCAAAAGAGACAGAGAGAGAGAGAGAGAATGCAAGTCGGTGCGAAAGAGATAGAGAGAGAGAGAGAGAATGTGAGCCGCTGCTAAGACAGAAAGAGAGAGAGAGTGAGAGTGAGAGAATGCGAGCCGGTGCGAAAGAGAGAGAGTGAGAGAGAGAATGCGAGCCGATGCAAAAGAGAGACAGAGAGAGAGTGAAAGAGAGAGAGAGAGAGAATGCGAGCCGGTGTGAAAGTGAGAGAGAGAGGGAGAGAGAATGCGAGTCGGTGTGAAAGTGTGAGAGAGAGAGAGGGAGAGAGGATGCGAGCCGATGCGAAAAAGACACAGAGAAAGAGAGAGAGAGAGAGAGAGAGAAAGAGAGAATGCGAGCCGATGCGAAAAAGACATAGAGAAAGAGAGAGAGAGAGAGAGAGAGAGAGAGAGAGACAACGCCTGGTGCCGGGAAAAGTGCAAGAGCCGGGACTCTTCCGGCGAAAAGAGTGCGAGGGTGGCGGAGGGGGTGACGGGGGTGGATCGGCCCGTTGCGCTGGCACGTTGAAAGCCGAGGAATAAGTTGGGGTGATAAATCGGCGAGTCTCGCGAAAAGCGAGAACACGACTGCTCTACGTGTACGAAACGAGCCGAGGACCGGCACCCTACCGAGAGTTGGCGGGGATGAGAACGGGGTGGGAACAGGGTGGGAAAGGCTCCTCGCGCCGAGCACGGAAACGGTTACTGCCGGAGGAAGCTGGAACGGGGTTCGACGGAATGCGAACCTTTTCCGGTCAACGTCTTCACGTCCTCGCTCTCCGCACCGGTCGGCCAGGAGGTGACTAACAAATTCGTCGAGGTAACCGTGTTTACGTGCAGAGTCCCGCACACGGTCGGGGATGACAGAAAATTGCTGGGGAGAAGGTATTTCTGGTACGGGGAAGTTGGAACGCTGTTTCCTGCGGTAGTCGGTTTAGTGGCCAGAAATAGAATGGCGGTCTTCCTTGGAAGAAGTTGTATCGTTTTAAAAATTGAACGCAGCTGTCATCCCGGTCTCGCGGCTATAGAATCGAACGGGAGAAAGCTATATACGGGCTATTTTTGTAGCGGCAGGAAGAATCTTGGCAAGTACTTCTGGATCGTTAGCGATGCAAAACGCGTTTCAGCGGATGCCATGAAATATTCGAATGCGAATCTCGAATTAAGGGTCTGCGTTTACATTTCCGACCTTCCGAGATATCGCGGGTTCGATGTTATACGGTAAATTCTCCCCAATCGTTCCTTAGTTTGTAAACAAAAATGGACAATTTGGGACGATCCTTTGCAGTTCGTTTTTCTAGTTGTTGGCAATCGGTGACTATAAAAACGAGTCGCAAAGGGTCGAATAATCGTATCTCCTCTTCCCAAATTGTGCATTTCTGTTCACGAGCTGATGGACAATTGTAGAGCATTTATTGTACCTGTTTATACCGTACTTGTTAGGTCGTTCGGATAATCGCCAACAAGACAGACCGTTATTTTAATGAAACAATCAACGGAGACCACAGTGATACAGTAAATTCTCTCTAATTGACGCTCGGATTCTGCACGAAAATGGACAATTTGGGAAGAGGAGATACGATTATTCGAGCCTTGCGGTTCGTTATTTACAGTTATGACAATCGATAATTATAAAAAGGAGTCGCAAGGCTCGAATAATCGTATCTCCTCTTCCCAAATTGTCTATTTTTGTGTACAATCTGATATGTCGCAGCGGAACAAAATCATCGAGAAGAACAATAAAAACAACTTCCTCGCGAAAAATGTATTACAGTAGGTTGTAGATTTTAGATTTTCACTGCTGAGAACGGTAGAGAGGAAGAATGAAAGATAACAAAACGTGTGACACGAGGTAGATATGTGCAAGGTAGACGAATTGTAAACAAAGTCTATGGCTGGAAGGCTGAAATAAAGATACGTAAAGTAAGAACGAACTACGGCCTGTCGCGGAACGCTACGACGCGGGATATCACGTCTGTGACCTTATACGAACAGTATCGGCGCACTTGCCGTATTTTAACGAGTCCGAACGTTATGAAAATTTCTAGTAACAACTTATTGAGCGTAGATGTTGTTCTACCCTTTAAAATTGGAATAAAATTCTAATCTCTCGTCATCGATATTTAAGCATTCAAGTAAATTTAGGCACACGATAAGCATCAATTTTCTTTCCCTTCTAAGAAATTGTTGTAATCGAAGAATCTCTAATCACAGTAACTGCGAAGAAAATGGGATGTCAAGGGGTTAAGGTCGACTGCTGGCGCAATATTTGCAACCAGTGTAAGCTAGAGCGATCGAAAAAGACTGTAGAATCATATTACACTGTCAACCAAAGGGATGGTCACTGGCGCAAGTTAAACGCGCGCTTGGCACCGACAGATATCGTCACCTAGTCCCGAGCCTATTAATGATTAATAATCGCAGTGGGATAGAAAAATGGGATATCAAGGGGTTAAGGTCGATTGCTGGTGCAATATTTGTAACCAGTGTAAGCTAGAGCGATCGAAAAAGACTGTAGAATCATATTACACTGTCAACCAAAGGGATGGTCACTGGCGCAAGATAAACGCGCGCTCGGCACCAACAGATATCGTCACTTAGTCCCGAGCCTATTAATGATTAATAATCGCAGTGGGATAGAAAAATGGGATATCAAGGGGTTAAGGTCGACTGCTGGCGCAATATGTACAACAGTGTACGCTAGAGCGATCGAAAAAGACTGTAGAGAATCATATTACGCTGTTAACCGAAGGGATGGTCACTGACGCAGGTTAAACGCGCGCTTGGCACCGACAGATATCGTCACTTAGTCCCGAGCCTAATAATGATTAATAATCGCAGTGGGATAGAAAAATGGGATATCAAGGGGTTAAGGTCGACTGCTGGCGCAATATTTGCAACCAGTGTAAGCTAGAGCGATCGAAAAAGACTGTAGAATCATATTACACTGTCAACCAAAGGGATGGTCACTGGCGCAGGTTAAACGCGCGCTCGGCACCGACAGATATCGTCACCTAGTCCCGAGCCTATTAATGATTAATAATCGCAGTGGGATAGAAAAATGGGATATCAAGGGGTTAAGGTCGACTGCTGGCGCAATATGTACAACAGTGTACGCTAGAGCGATCGAAAAAGACTGTAGAGAATCATATTACACTGTTAACCGAAGGAATGGTCACTGGCGCAGGTTAAACGCGCGCTCGGCACCGACAGAAACCGCTACCTAGTCCCGAGCCTATTAATGATTAATAGCGACTTCCATCTTGGCAAAGTATTTCGCAAATGGAGTCGTGAAACATACCCTTCGTCGGGGGCGAAGTCTCCGGGGAGCTGCTCGAGGGTTCGGGATCGTGCTTTACGGCCCCCCAACGGCGCCGGAACTTCCAAAAAATGCAAATTAATGTAATGTGTTTGGGGTCTGCCGAGAGTGAGCACGGTTTATATCGCGCGCGGTTCTCGGGTCGTTCGTTCGTGACCTGCGAAGTGATGGAATCGTCGCCAGCCCCGGGCAGAAGCGAACCGACGAAACCGCGTTCTACAAACTGTTTCTCATCGATATCGGAAGTACCGCTAATCAATTCGATATTTTCTTCTCGCTCAAATATTTTCAACCCGCACGACCGCGATCTTAGCTTCCCATCTAGTTCGCGGTATAATTAATGCAAACATCGTTTCACAATTTTGAACCGCGAAAACGGAAGTGTGCATGATTCAATCTCCCTATACATAGCTTCGCGGAGCGAAGAAAACTCGGGAAAGCAGACTAATGGCTGTGAATATTCGAACTACCGACTGAATAATCTAACGTTTCAATAATCTCGCGGAGTTCGAACATTAGGATATCTCGGGCAAATAAAAACCTCTGCCCAGAAATTATATGTTTACATTATATTATATATTTATATTATATTATATTATATTATATTATATTATATTATATTATATTATATTATATTATATTATATTATATTATATTATATTATATTATATTATATTATATTATATTATATTATATTATATTATATTATATTATATTATATTATATTATATTATATTATATTATATTATATTATATTATATTATATTATATTATATTATATTATATTATATATTATATTATATTATTTATATTACATGTTTTATAGGTTTTCTGAAATGTAACTTCGTTGATTCCGAGATACCAGTACTCGTAGGCATATCTTTAAAACTGCAGTGTAAATTCTCCCCAATTTTCCTTCAGCTTGCACCTCGTTTTTATAATTGTTGACAACAGGCAATTAAAAAAATGAGCTGCGAGTCTCGAATCTTCTCGTATCTTCTCTTCCCGAATTGTCCATTTTTGTTTACAAGCTGAGGGAAAATTAGGGTGAATTTAACTGTATATTCCTCAAAGAAATGCAAAGAGAAATCGACACGTCCAAAGATTCACCTTTTGAACTCAACCCGAATTTAATTCACCGATCGGCGAATGTTCCCTGCGTTAAACGAATTCGAAGAATCTCGCGGACGGGACGCTGGGTCTTTCCCTTGCGTTCTTCGTTAAAAAATGATTAGAGACCTTAAAGAGGCCGCGCATCGCTCGAAGAGGTGTGGAAAGCAAACGAGGTTGTCTTCCAGAGGTCGGCGCCACTTAACGACTCGCCGGCCCGCGCTAATTAACCATGAATATTTGAGGCATCGCGGGCCGTCCGAGCTCGCCCGGCTCACGATTCTTCGAATCGAAAGTTCGCAAATATTTCAAGAGAGAAAGAGAGTGAGAGAGAGTAGCCTCACCCCTGCAGAATCTCCGTTATTCCTGACCAGTCGACGAAGATACGTTCTCCTCCGAGGCTCTTGATACTTCGCGTCGACAAGTAGGTCGACCCGGTAAGCATATTCCTTTGGTACTAACCTGCAACAGAATAATTAATTGTTTGTCAGGGGAGTCGGATTAATTTCATGCTATTAGGTTCAATCGTAACTAGACTGCGGATGTTTGCGCGCGCGCGCGCTCGCTGTGGAATTTCGGGGTAGAAGCGGACGTTTAGTTCATTTACGCTGGCCGCGGAACGATCTGCGCTTTGCAAAATTTTATTGGCGGCTAACCTGGACAGTGAATGGTCGCATAAGCTGCGTAGCATCGAATGATCGCTGTATTTAATCCCCCGAACGGTATTGTCGTGAACGAACTGTTTTACCGCCGAGTTCGTGCACACATTGCTGAACACGATTCTAGCATTTTTTCTAGCTTTTTTTGTTAACAGCGTACTGCAAGATTCAGCGAAAAAGAATAACTCCGTTTGGAAGAGAAATTTGAATATATATATATTTTTACACACAAATTTCTCTCTCTCTCTCTCTCTCTCTCTCTCTCTCTATATATATATATATATATATATATATATAGAGAGAGAGAGAGAGAGAGAGAGAGATAGAGAGAGAGATATTTGCGAAATATCTGTATAAAAGAATCACTGTATAAACTATTTATTTATTTATTTATTTATTTATTTATAATAAAAATAACACACACGGGTAAACACGCGCATATTTGCAACAACAGAAATAAAAGCACAAGTTACGACGAGTGGCGGAGAATCGGTGAATCAGGAAACAGTTTACAAAGTCTCCTTTTGAACCCGGCAACGCTGGATGCAAACGTATGAACCTTATCGCTATTATTATTTACGAAACGTACGCGTCCCGTGAAACGGGATCGATCGAAGCTAAATCTCGACGAGTGATGCGAGGAGGTTCCGAAGGACAGGGCTGACCTCGCGAAACGGGATGGAGCATTAAAGTTTGCATGCGTACTAACGGCTGGATTGATGGCGATGCGATAATGTGAAAAGGCGTTCGATAAGCATTACGTTTTCGTATAACGCGAGAAATGTTCTCCATCGGACGATTCGACCTGATCTCCGCTGTCTGGCATTTGTAGCCGTATCAATCTTCCTTAGCGGATCATTTACTGTTAACAATGCCAAACGGCTAAATTTCCGCATCTGGAACGATCTCATATTGTCTCTTTTTTGAATCGATAATGTGTATTGGGAACGTGGCGTGTTTTTCGGCAGGGTTATGAGAAAGAGAGAGATCGATAGATAGAAAAATAGATAAATAGAGAGATATAGGGATAAAGAGATATAAAGATATAGAGAAATAAAGAGATAAAGAGATAAAGAGATAAAGAGATAAAGAGATAAAGAGAGATAGGTAGAGAGAAAGATAGAGAAATAGAGAGATAGAGAGATTGAGAGATAGAGATATAGAGAAATAGAGAAATAGAGAAATAGAGATATAAAGAAATAGAGAGATAGAGAGATAGATAGAGAGATATAGAGATAAAGAGATAGAGATATAGAGAAATAGAGATATAGAGAAATAGAGAGAAATAGAGATATAGAGAAATAGAGATAGAAAGATAAAGAGAGATAGGTAGAGAGAAAGATAGAGATATAGAGAAATAGAGAGAAATAGAGATATAGAGAAATAGAGATAGAAAGATAAAGAGAGATAGGTAGAGAGAAAGATAGAGAGATAGAGAGATAGATAGAGAGATATATAGATAGATAGATAGATAGATAGATAGATAGATAGATAGATAGATAGATAGATAGATAGATAGAGAGAGAGAGAGAGAGAGAGAGAGAGATACATAGATAGATAGGTAGAGAGAGAGAGAGAGAGAAAGAGAGAGAGACATAGATAGATAGAGAGATGGAAAGATAGATAGATGAGTGAGAGAGAGAGAGAGAGAGAGAGAGAGACATAGATAGATAGAGAGATGGAAAGATAGATAGATGAGTGAGAGAGAGAGAGAGAGAGAGAGAGAGAGACATAGATAGATAGAGAGATGGAAAGATAGATAGATGAGTGAGAGAGAGAGAGAGAGAGAGAGAGAGAGAGAGAGAGAGAGAGAGAGAGAGAGAGAGCGGCGTCGAGGTTCGGTAACGAGTGAAGCGATTAGATTACGTAGCCGGGATATTTCTTAATTGGTGAAAAGGTCGCAGTAAATATCAGGCGAACGCCCAGGGCAAATTGGGGGACGATGCGAAACGGGCCCCCGGAACCGCGCGGTGCCTTCGTCGCTCTGCTGCCGACCGAAGTTATCGGGTAAGGATAAAATTAATTAGCTTAATTAGCGTCTTTGGGCGCGCCGTAATTCTCCTTCATTAACGGAGTAAACTATAATGCCCGTTCGCTATATACATATATATGTATATAGTATAAATATATATTAAATCTAGGAATTACATCTCGGGCCGTTTCGCAGCCCGGCTGCTACCGGAGGCCAGAAATACGAGACATTTTTCCTCTGGAATAATTTTTACAAAGACCAGACCAGACCAGCCCAGCGCCATACCAGCTTGCATCCCGGTGCATGCTGCCGCGCGCTATCTACCTTTCCGCGTAGCTTCTGCGGTCTGTGCCGGTGCACGCGCGCTTCTCATCAGCACGAAATACGAGACCTCAAAAACCGTGCCATCGGCTCCGCACCGGAGCTGAAAAATCCACGGAAAAATCGCGGGGGATATTCAAATTTCGACGTTGCCCTCGCACGTATCATCCCTCGCGCTATCTCTCCCCCCTCCCTCTGTCTCCCCCTCTCTCTCTCTCTCTCTCGCTCCCTCTCTCTTCATCTATCTCTATCTATCTATCTATCTATCTCTATGTCCCTCTCTCCGCCGCGTTTCATCTGGCGCCACACACCCCCGAATCTTCCCCATGTGAAAATTTACGTTAACGTTCCCGGAAGATCTGTTCGCCACGCGACCGCGATCATTATCCGGATCCCATGCGCGCGAATGCCCGTCGAATTTGTTGCGGACCACCCCAGCTACCTCCCCCGCGGCCCAGATAATCCTCCCTCTCCCCCGAATCGTCTGCTCCCAGCGATCTCTCCGTCAGAGATCTGTCGCGAAAGGGAAAACTTCGTGGCATGATTTATGAAGGGGGCGGAGTCGGGACGTCGCGACGATCGATGGCGGTCCGTCTAACGTCGTTGCTTGTTCGCGACGTTCGAGTTGACTGAAATGCATAGACTGTTGCCGAAAGTATGCAGCGATATCGACACGTTTCGTGTTTGTTGAGAGTATCGGCTCTGGGAACAGCGCCGAGAACGTATATCGTTTATATAACAGGCTTGTCTTATGTTAGATGTCTATTTTTAAAGTGATTCCGTGTTAGTGTACACCTAAGTGTTTGTAGCATGACACTCTATTTGAGAAATGAGGGAAATATTTTTCTATTTGAAATTGTAGATCACTGCGGTTCTGTTACACAGGGTGTCCCAAAAATGTCTCGCTAACCGGAAATGAGAAGTACCTGAGATCATTTGAAGTAACTTTTTCCTTAGCGAAAATGCAATTCGTGGCTTCGTTTACGAATTATTAACGGAAAACACTGACCAATGAGAGGCGAGCTCGCCTAGCGCTTGGCGGCCGAGCTAATGAGCGCACGAAGCCCAGTTTGGCTCGGCCGCCTTGCGCCAGCATATCTCATCTCTCATTGGTCACTCTTTTTCGTTAATAACTCGTGAACAAAGCCGTGGATTGCATTTTCGCCAAGGACAAACTTACTTCAAATTACCTCAGGAACCTCCCGTTCTCGGACCGCGAGGCATTTTTGGGACATCCTGTAGTTGAAATGTAATCTAATTCTGTTATAGTTGAAATTCAATGTTATTCCGTTACAGTTGAGATTCAATGTAATTCTATTATAGTTGAGATTCAACGTAATTCTATTATAATTCATATTCAATGTTATTTTGTTACAGTTAAAATATATATATACAATGTAATACTACTATAGTGAAAATTCAATGTAATTTTATTGTAGTTGAAATATAATGTAACTCTGTTATTGTTGAAATTCAATGTTATTCTCTTACAGTTGAAATTCAATGTAGCTCTATTATAGTGGAAATTCTATTATAGTTAAGATTCAATGTAATTCTATTACCGTTGCAATTCAATATAGTTCGATGAATTGCATTCAATTGTAATTCTATTGTAGCTGACATTCAATGGAATTCTATTATAGCTAACATTCGATGTAATTCTAATTTGACATCCAGTCGTTGTAATTCTATCTCGTGCTCGATGCGAGATTAGAATTATATTGCATTGTATAGAACTGGAAATCGTATTCAATCATTGCAGGAATAAATTTATATTGAATGCAAATTTTAAATGAATTATGTTACAATTGTTTAAATAACGTTATATTGCAATAACTTTATATATATATATATATAAAATAATAATAATAATAATAATAATAATTTTTGACAATATTGGCGAGGCCACCGGTGACAAAGTATCTCGCTCGCATAATCATCGACACGATTGCCCGTCGTTCGCAAGAATTCGCGGTGGAAAGGTCCGCGGACAGTTCGCGGTAATAATTTTCGATGAAATTTTCGTGTAGCGTCGTCGAACGCGTCGATCGAGGCTAAAAAGCCCTCGGAATTTCTGTCCCGGGCAGCAGCGGCTGGACATCGATTTATATCGACCGCTCGAAAAATCACGCGGCCCGACACCGGCGATGATCGCAGCATAAAAATCGCGCCTCGCGACCGACGATGGACAGATGAAAAATCGAGCAAGGGAAGACAAAACGATATCGCGACGGAACGAGTCGGTGCGGGACGGAGGGCGGGGGGAGGGGGAAGCGGAGGGCGACGGGAAATGTTTGACGAATGTCGACGAGGGTTGCATAGCCGAATTACGGGGGCCGCGGTGCAATCGTGGCCCGAGTGGATTTTTCTCACGTACGGCCGCCGCGCATACGCGTGTTGTCTCGATTTCGGAAGATTTATACGCGCGGCCTGGAAATGCCCGCCGAGGAACAGCCGAGCGATTTTCCAGCGCGGCGCGGCGCGGCGCGGCCTCGATTCCGCTAATATTATTTTCGCTACGCGAACTACAATAAAATCGTCTCGAGCCCCGCGGGAAATACACGCTCGCCCGATCTTCGCACCGTAAACAACTGCGAGCAAACTTTACGGATCCAACACCCGGGCCGATACTTCGATATTTACGGCGCGGGTAATATCGTTTCATCAAGCCCGCGTTCGCTTTGATTTTGATGCGCTCATATTCGACGTCTCCTCGCCCGAAACAGGCACTGTCTTCTCGCTCGATGGAGAGCAATATATATCTGGAAAAGACGCGAGCGCGGTGCTCTCTCCGAACAGTTCGTTTCGCGATTGTGGTTCGCATTCTTCCTCGTCGCATTCGATATTCTATTTTCGTGGATATCGTCGGCCAGAATTGTCGAGCCAGATTGTCGACATTTTTGCGCCATGGTTTCATTGTATCTTTAATAAACGATCGTAGCCTAAACACAGAGAAATGGACTTTACGTTGCCCATTAGGTTTAATCGAAATGCATGCGAATCTGACTGTTGTAAAAGTATTTAACTTTATATAGTTTATTTAGTTTAATAAAATATTTAACTTTATACACTTTAAATAATTATTTGGCGAAATTGTATTAGTTTATAAGTCCTCAATCTTTTCTATATTATTGGATATCTTATTAACAATGACCTTTTACAGGAAACATTTTGACTTAATTTAAATTTCATCGTTCGAAAACTATATAAAATCAAAATCTATTGCATTCGATACTATCACAATTGAACTAATGATTTAAAGTTTTGCTCAAAACCGCATAAAGTCTAAAATACCTAAATTAAATCCTTTATTGCTAAGGTTTTAAAAAGAATTTAAGAAAAATTAGCTGCTAATAGCTGCGATTAATAAAATAAATCTAATATATGTGCATAACGTATATATATACGTTATATATTGTGTATTAGATTTATTTTATCAATCGCAGCTGTCAGCAGCTAATTATTCTACTTCTCAATTCTCTCCTCCTTCTTGCATTTATTAAAGATTTAATGAAGCCATAATATCAAATTTCGTCAATCGGCCGACGATATCCAAGAAAAAGGTGTTTCGTTCCACTGCGAGGCGGTGGAAGTTAATTTTTTTAAATAGAACTATAAATATACCTTTTCAGTGGGTTTCCAGACAAATTCAAAGAGTTGCTATTTGACGCCATTCCACCTGCTAATTCATAAATTGGAACGATAATTGCCACGTTGAAGAGGATAAATTATGTGCGCAAAAGAAACCTTAATAAATTCGCGCCATTAAAAGTATGATAACTGATAATGAAAATTAAAATCGCTCTAATTTATGATTTCTTCCGTGCAATGACATCGAATCGCTGAATTCGTCTCGAAACCCACTGTTACACAAAAATGATACACACATTTTATTGTAGAGAGAAATACAACATAAAGAGGCAATACGTTCGTATTGCCGTTCACGTATCGAAAGAAATTGCTAGCGTTACATGATTTCTTGGAGACACATGTACCCCCAGCAGCCGCGTATACCAAACTATCGGGAAAGAGTACGCGTTGCAGGCGTCTCGCTGCAATTTCAAAGATCCTTCATGTTCGAGACGGACCGTGACAGTCGCGAAGTCGTTGCTACCGGCGGCGGAGAGAGGCAAAAGAGTTTTAAGGGCTTAATTATCCTCGGCGGTGTGGCGGCGCGCGATCCAAAAACTTGGCCCGAATTCTGGAAAAATGAGCGGCAAGGCGAACCCGCGAAATTGCCACTCTGTTAAGCGACAAAGAGCCGTTTAAGAGAAACAAGAAATTCCTGGTTTCAAAGCAGAATATCTCGTCGCGGACGACGACGCCGTCGGGCGAAAAGACTGTCGCAGTGCCGCGGCCGGGAGGAGTGCTGCGCGGCCGGGGCAGGGGGGGAGGGAGGGTGGTCGGTGAAAATAAAGAAAAGTATGAAGTGGATAATATGCATATGCATGGGAGAAAGGAGGAAAATAAGGAAATGGAAGAGAAACAAGGGCAAGGCTGACAGGCGGCGGAGAAACGACGAGGAAGCAGTGAAAAATGTTCCGCGAGCGGCGTCGAGGGGAGCGTATTTGAATTATGAGATTTAAATGTGCCGCAGACGTGGTTAGCATGGAGGAAGGTGTAGCTTGTCGCTGAACGGGTTCGCGAATCCGCCCCGTCCGCGGCGGCTCTCAATTTCGCAACGTTTTCTGGGCCCGTGCATACGGAGCGGCCGGCGCCCGGCGAAAAAAAGTGATCAAAAACGAGGAATGCCAACGCCAAAAGAATAACGACCGGGAGAAGGCCGACGGGATTCCGGTTTCGCGAGTCGGATGACCGTCGTAAATCCTGGACAGTCATTAACGCGTTAAGTAACGAATATCAACTTCGAAAACTCACGCAATTTTTGAGTCGCGTAATTAATCTGGCGTGGGTGTGGCGTGACATAACTCGCTGTTTTTGCACTTAATTGTGTATCGAACACGTTCACAGGGTTCCCTATGATTCTCTCTTTAAAGAATTGATATATATATATATATATATATATTCAATATTTATTCATTAATAAATATTATTAATGAATAAATTATATATATATAATATTATAAATATATTATATATATATATTATATATATATAAATTATATATATATTATATATATAAATTATATATATATAATATTTATTAATGTTATATTATTATTATTTATTATTATATTTATATATGGTAATGTAATATAATATGTAATATATATATATTACATGCAAAAATTATATATGACAAAATATTATATCTCAAAATTATCGTATTTCCGGGAAATGGAAGGTTCCCGAGGTCATTCGAAGTAACTTTTTCCTTAGCGAAAATGCAACCCGCGCCTTCGTTTACGAGTTATTAACGAAAAACGGTGACCAATGAGAGGCGAGCGCGCGAACTGCGACACCGAGCTACACGTGGCTTCGGCGGAGGGGCGCGACGGATTCGAGCCGCGTCCGAAGTAATGAACGAGTCGCGGAGCGTGAACTTTTCGAATTTTGTTTACTACGTGACAGTGATATTTTTAAGAAAAACGCTGTTCACCGTTATTTTAGAACGTCTGAAGAATATTTTCTAATTTTTCGGAGCCGAGACAGTAAGCAGTTTAACCGTGACAGCCGTTTTAACTATTAATCTAGCCGATTACATTGAAGATTACAAACAGAGAACAAAACGGAGAAATACACAAAACTGCGTGCAACTGAATGTTCCGAGCGTAAAGGCTAACAACAAAGCTTAACATCATTGGCAAATGTGTTATTATCTCGTCACATTCTTTAACACTGACGCAGAGTTCATAAAACCGAAACCAGAAAGTTAGAATTCACCATACGAAATTGTTTACCATGCGAGAATGTTTACCCTGCGAAATAGAAAGCTTGTTTCAACCAATTTCGTAGAATTTCTAAAATAAGAAACCGGTCATTTCCGACCGTGGCAAGTTTAAACGTTCGCCCAAGTTCGCGCAAGTTTAAGCTGTCTTAAGATTCTTGTTTACGATCTCGCAAATAATAAAGCGGCTTTTTCGAGAAATTGCTGGCCCAAAGTCGAGCCCGCGTTCGCCAATTAAATTTTAACGGACCGGGTTGTACCGCCTGCACGGTTCCACTGGAAATGCGAGAATTCTAGCGGCCGCAAAGATTTTCGAGAGACAATCGAAATTGCGACGGGAATCGCGTCTCGGTGAATCGTCACGTTCGACGAATTCGTTCGCGGAGGAGCGCGGTCCGGCAGGTTTTCGGAGAAATTAAAGATTCGGCTTTCGGTCGACGTAAAAATTCCGCGGAACTGCCGGGAAATGTTTGTCGGAGCATTCCGCAAATAATTTTCAGAATTCTCGCTCGACTTTTCCGGGCGAGGAACGTCTGCGGCCGCGGGTTACCTCCGGAGTTGGTGAATACGCGTTGAAATACTTGTTTCCGGCTTTTCAAAAAATTTCATTAAACGAAAGGGTTCTTCAGGGGAAACGAGGTCGTGCGTGCGAAACACCGTACGTCGCCTTTATCATCCCGGCGGCCCGCGAAATTTATAATACAGACGTCCCAGCCGAGGGCGGCCACAAAGCCTTTTCCGCGAAATTTCTGTTCGGCTGTTCTCGCTATCGCCGGCACGGCGCGCCGCACCCGTTACCTAGCGTTGCGAACGCGGATAACGCGGGGCTGAAAATCGGTGCTCGATTGGCGGGAAATAAATGACCGTTTGGAGCACGCCCAAAATTACTATAATATTACCCGGCCGGCCCTGCGCGGCAGAATTCCGCGGAATTATACAGTTTGCCCCGATCGTTCGAATCCCGGCGAACGCGCGGCGCCCCGGAACTCGCGGCGATTACGTATCTACGCGAAAAAATTTGTCGCCGATATCCGACCGCCGTAGCGCCGAAACGGATCGCCTCTTTTTTTGCCGAGCAGGTGTAATCGGAGGAAACGTGCACAGGAATATTTAATTCTTTCGGTTCGATTTTTATTCGTGCAACGCGCGGCGAATATCGCTTATTCAGCATTTTCATTACGCTCCCCGCGCAAAATTCTGCCGCGCATTGTCATTCCCTCCGGCACGGCATTAATTCGGTCCGGAATTTCCAATCTGTTCATTATGAAAAACATTTCCGTTAAACGCACTCGTCGCCGGCGCGGCGCAAAGCGGGGCGCCGAGGCCGATGCAGCGCGCCGCGACGCGAAACGGCGCGGCGCAAAGCGGCGCGACGCTTCTACGGCTCCCCGATGAAAATGTGAAACCTGTTTGTTTTTGTTGTGTGCACGATCCCAAGGTCTGTTTATTCGCGTACGGCGCGGCGGTCGCAATAAAATTTTCGCAAACTAAAATCGATCCGTAGCGGTGTCCAACGGTGTTGTTCCGCGAGCGTTTATTGGAAACTTTTGCTTTCGTATACCCTAGAGCAACAGACCGAACTTTGTAACATCAACGTGTTCCCCGGTACCTTCGCCCGAAAATTGCCATAAAATCCCAATACACGGTCGGCCGGCTGCAATACGCTTGTTTTCCACGGGAACGTTCCGCGGTGGCCGCTCGCGAATAAATTCAGCGCCGTTCGCGCGTCTCCCGAAACGGCTCCGAATACAAATTAAGGGAACTGGATGTTCGGGACATTGAATTTCCTTCAATCGTTCCCCGTCGTGCAATCGTATACGCAGAAACTGTTCTTTAACCCGAGAAAGATTCCCTACGTCGCAGAGGCGCCTGCGAAGACTGTTGATTTTTGTTAATTTTTCATAGAGGTCTAGTGATTTAAGTTTAAAATTACTTAAAATATAAAAAAATATAATATAAATGCATGTTATTTTTACAATAATGCCAAACCTTTAAAATGACTAGATTAACTTAAATAAATATCCATTGTTAGTATAAAATTGACGCCTTAGAAAAGCATGCGCCTCTGAAGCGTATGGTTATCTTTTACGTACGTTGTCAGATGGTTATCTTTCTAGGGTTAAACTGAAAGGTTACAGCAAGTATACATCATTTTACCGATTAGTCGAATCGATAGCGTCGATACATTCTGGGCCAAGTTGGTTTTTTCATTAGACGTTTCATTCAGATCATTTGATATTTCGACTATCGATTGGTACGTTATGTATAATTATTGCTCACTGCGTATAGAACAATTAAACAAAGTTATTTAATTGTTCTATACTGAATTTTTTATAATACGTTAGTTTGTTGGTGGAAGTATATTCTTCAGACTTAAATTTATTAATAGATTTCCGATGTTTATGCAAATAAATACTTTTTTAAAAATACGTGTACCAATCGAATCTCGACAAAAAATAAAATAATTCGTCTTTATGAGATGATTTAAAAAATATACTTTATTGTTCCTGTCGCATTTGTCTTGAAAATTCATGTTCAACGACATATACAACAATATATTGTATACGAAAAGATCGTTTGTAACTATAAAGCCTGCACAGATATACAGAGTGTCCCAAAATTATGGTACTACAGGGAATTGAGAGGTTTTTAAGGTGATTTGAAATAACTTTTTCCTCAGCGAAAATGCAATCCGCTGCTTCATTTACGAGTTATTAACGAAAAACACTGGCCAATAAGAGGCCAGATCAGCTGGCGTGAGGTGACCTGATTCTCCCGTCTCCCTTCTCCGCTCGTTGACTCGTCCGCATTGCGTCAGCCGATCTCGTCTCTCATTGGTCACCGTTTTTCTTTAATAACTCGCAAACAAAGCCGCGGATCGCATTTTCGCTGAGGAGAAAGTTACTTCGAATGACCTCAGGAATCCTTCATTTCCCTTAAATACCATAATTTTAATACAACATATAATTTTAAAATATATAATTCTCGAATCGGGTAGTCATCTGCTCCGCGAAGCCACTTACGCAAGTCTAAACAGCGAAGATACTCGAGAACTAACACAAAATTAGTTTCTAAGTTAATCGCTTCCCCTCGATTAACTTTTCAACATTTCCTACGAACTCGCATCTTTCTACGATCGTCAAATTAATTTGGCAAAAACACCTACACACTAGAAATCGGCGAAAGTACGTAAATACAGAATATTGGAAAAAAGATACGTACATACGAACGATTGGTAAAAGCAGCGTCGATAACAGTCTCGTACCGAGAAGCTTCTGCTTGTAGTATACGATACACGGTGGGCTACACGAAGGAACGGAAGATGCCGCGGCAAAACGGCCGACGGCTTCCATAAAGATTTCACTCAACAGGAGAAAACTTGGGAAGAGAATCGTAGCGCGCGACGCGTGCGTCGAATGCGTTAAAAATGAAGCGGGCCTGGAGACCGCGCCGGCTCTGGGAAGCGCTAAACGCGTCGTTGCGACACGGAATGTGAAAATTTGATCGGGTATCCGTGCGATCGTAAAGTACACGGCGGCGACGATCGTTCGCAGGGCCGTGAGAGCGCCGGCGGCCCGGGACGAGTGGGCCGAGGAGGGCGAGGCGGGCGAAATTGCGTCGATTCTGGCGACGCAACAATTTACCGAAAACCAGGGGAACTCCGATAACGGGTTCGGGCAGGACGCGGATACGAGTCTCGGACGCGGGCAGAATACGAAAAAGATTTGCGGCGGTTCCCCCGGCCACGTCCGCGCGAAGACGCCCGCGCGCCGGTCTCTTTTCCGTTCGCTGGTTGGTCGGTCGGTTCGCGTGAAATTTATACGCAGCCCGAGTAGAAAACCGCTATCTTTTAATTTATGCGCCGCCCTGGGAATTTAATATTCTCGGGGCGTCTGGGGCGCGTGCCGCAGCCGCCGTCGCGCGGCCCAGCGCCGCGACGCGACGCGCCGCGTCGCTTTCGCGTCGTTTCTGCTCGAACGCGGCAAGAAAGAGAGCCGGGCGAGATACGTAGATCGGCGGGAGGAAGGGGCGCGGGAGCGAGAGGGAAGATCCTGGCGAGAAGAAGTTGAGGACGAAGAGTCCCGGGGGGCCTGTTCCGCCGGGCCCCGGACTTGCATACCGAGGAGGATTAACGGACGGCGAATTAGCCGCGCCCTTCTGGCCCTTCAGGACCGTTCTCTCGACCATAGCGATCTCGTCAACCATAAAGACTCCGGCATCCTTTGACGCACCGGTTCGACCGTGTCGCCGCGTTGATGAAATTCCAGGATTCTTCTCGATCGCGAAAAGAACGCGACTCGATCGCTAATTGCAACGGCTCGCGTCGAGAGCTCGCCGCCCTCGATTCGTGTGAAATTGAAATTACCGGCGGACGATCGGTTAATCGATCGCACCACCATGCGGCTGTCTGCAATTCCCGATCTGGTTTTAACGAACAACGGCGGCCGATGTGTGAAACCGACGCGTTCGTTTTACAAATTTTACCTGAGAGCGTTTGTTAGAGCGTCGACTTGAGAAAATCGATTTTTTAAATACATTTTTATAGGGAATATAGTTTCGAAAGTACGCATGCGATACTTCGAGTCTGTATTCTTAAAATTAACGAAGTTACAGCGGGTATATGATATTCATAATATGAGAAATTTTAATGTTATATCTATTCGTTTCTGTGATAAATGCATAAAATCCGCAGGAAATATCTATTATAAATTGAATTTCCAAGCGTCGCCGCATGTTCTATTTTAGAGTTTCTTCTTTCGTTCTCTGAATTTGCTATAGCCAAACTCACACTAATCAAGAATCTCACGCGCTTCTTCATTTCGTACAAACAAAATGGCCGCGATCATATCACGCGCTGTGCTTTTCGAACTGGACTCGGTTTCGAAGCAGCCGTTGCTACAACTTTCAACTTTTTATCATCGAAAAAATTTGTATACGCGCTCGAAATATGTAGAAATAAGCTCGGTAAATTAGACTGCAAATGCAGCGACAGTTTCATCGCAGAAAAAATCTGAAAAAAAACAGCCAAAGAATGTCGTTCACGCCCCCTTGAATTACGGATAACCGGATTTTCGCGAAGCACCGAAGCGGAATATTGTCAAAACGCTCGATGTTGCCGAAAAACGCGATACTTTGTGGAGCAGAAAATGCCGCGGAAATTATCGACACGGCCGCCGCGAACCATAATGTACCAGCTAATTAGGAAGCTCGCTATCTTGCGAGCGCAGCTGAGCGCGTTGCTGAAATGTTGCGTTGTTCCGCGGCTCTCTGCTAGCGGGATCAAATACACGCTTGGATTACGCCGGATTATATTCGTACATCGGTACATCGCGTGTAGTAATTCGCTGGAAATAATACCGGCGAGAGACACAGAGAGAAAGGGAGAGAGGATGAACGGGACTGCACGCGCGCGCCTGTAAAGCCGCCCCATACCGATGTAAATAACGCCATCCGCGAGGCAAGATAAAATAAGGCACGCGTCGGCTCGCCAGATTTCTCGTTAAACGATCGTTCATTCGCTTTACGGTCCTTCGATCGCCGAGTAATTTAAGGACGGTCGAACGCTGGTCGGGATCGCCTAATTGAATTGAAAGTGACTGAGACTGCAAGTGGAGTTTATGATTGCAGGGTAGATCCACGACTTCGTATTCCTTTATTCAGATTTTGACAAATTCATTCGCCGGCGATGTAATTCTTCGATCAACGGTAAAAATACATTTTCGTCGTAAAAGGATTGCGCAAGCGATCGCTGTGCTGGATTCTTCGGACTTTTCGAGCTCCGGTAGGTTTACTTTTGAGTGCGCGTTTCGAAATACAGTAATTTCTCTCGGAAATGCCAAATTTCGTATCGTGTCACGTGGTCTCCGAATTGTCTTCGAATTGCCTTCGAATCATGTCACATGGCCTCCGAATTGTCTTCGAATCGCGTCACGTGGCCTCCGAATTGCCTTCGAATAGTGTCACATGGTCTCCGAATTGCCTTCGAATCGTGTCACATGGTCTCCGAATTGCCTTTGAATTGTCTTCGAATCGAGTAACGTGGCCTCCGAATTACCTTTGAATTGCCTTCGAATCGAGTCACGTGGCCTCCGAATTGTCTTCGAATTGCCTTCGAATCATGTCACATGGCCTCCGAATTGTCTTCGAATTGCCTTCGAATCGTGTCACATGGCCTCCGAATTGTCTTCGAATCGCGTCACGTGGCCTCCGAATTGCCTTCGAATAGTGTCACATGGTCTCCGAGTTGCCTCCGAATTGCCTTCGAATCGTGTCACATGGTCTCCGAATTGCCTTTGAATTGTCTTCGAATCGAGTAACGTGGCCTCCGAATTACCTTTGAATTGCCTTCGAATCGAGTCACATGACCTCCGAATTGTCTTCGAATTGCCTTCGAATCATGTCACATGGCCTCCGAATTGTCTTCGAATTGCCTTCGAATCATGTCACATGGCTTCCGAATTGTCTTCGAATTGCCTTCGAATCGTGTCACGTGGCCTCCGAATTGCCTTCGAATCTCAGAATTCTCAGATCTGCCGGTTTCAATTGCAACCCCCGAACATTTCCAGCACAAAAAACTGTAATTGCTATACTTTTTTTTTTCAGAAGCATCGATACGAACGAATCACCGATTTCAACAGTCGCCGGATATCGGTTTGTGTGACAAGTAGACGGCGGATCACTGAAAAAATATAAATTGTCCATTTCGACTGCACTAAACGGAAATCGAATTAAAATGTATTTCCACCGTTTATAAATTTAGTAAGTTGAAAATAACATGACGGTACCGTTGAAATCCTCGATTGTTCTCACTGATCCATGTGTTTCATATGCTCATTGTTCTCATAAATGCATAAAATCCGCTGTCTAGCGATAAGATTTGTGGTATAAATGCAGGCTTCATAAATGATGATTAATATAATACGATACATACAAGCATAGACAGGAAATCGATAACAGAACGGACGTCTATATATTTCAAGCAATACTAGCAACTGAATAAAATATTTGGAGCGCTCGCTCTCCTTCGTGTCGCGCACACATTCGCGAACATATATATACAGGCGTTGCACCGATTACTTTTCATCGGATTGAAAGCGAATCTCTCGCGTCTCAACGGCGACCGTGTATCGCGTTAGCATCAGCGATTGGGAAAATGGCGGACGTCGACGCGGTTCCGCGGTGCTTAACCCTTTCGCTACGGCGGGCCTCGCCGCGGAGTCCCTCGTGTAGAACGGAGCACCCTGCCGAAAGCAGGAACATTAAGCGCGCGCAGTTTTCAGCATTCGGGGCCAAGTCTTTTTCTTCAAAAACGTTGGATTAATATGACCAGATTTATTACAATTGATCGTAGTTTTTGGTAGATGATAGCGTCTGCGAACAGAGGAAAGCGAGGCGATAGCCCTTGTTTGATCTTTTGGCTCCATTGTTGTGACCGGTGACTATAGTCACCCGTCGTGTATAGGTGGCATCTTGTGGCAAGTGACTATAGTCACCCATCGTATGTGGGTGTCGTTTTGTGGCAAGTGACTATAGTCACCCTCGTATGTGGGTGTCGTTTTGTGGCGGGTGACTATAGTCACCCGTAGTAGCGAAAGGGTTAAAGAAAGATTTCGCCAGCCGTAAACACGGCGGCATTCCTGCGACATTCCCGCGGAGCCTCTCGCAGCCTGTAATTGATCCGGAATGAACAAATTCCGCGCGACGAAGACAAACGAAGGGACGATCGCCCTCCGACGCCTCGTTTAACCCAATCTCGCGGAACGAGACTCGGCGTAGCGTGACGCCGCGCCGCGTCGCGTCGCGTCGTCGCCTCGACGCGATCAAGAAATTAAGACTCGTTTCGTACCTAGCTCGGCGACAAAGGGAATTACGGGGCCATGAAATCTGGACAATTATGAAATCATGGTTGGACACCTGCCATGAAACTCGATATATCCCGCCGCGAAGAACAGCTTCTGTTCTCCTCTTAACCGCTTCGCTTCCTTCCGAGATTTGCAATTGCGGCGCCCATGCAGCCGGCTGAATTTCGTTTTAAATCCCGCATCTGAACTAATAGATAATTTCATTGAATTCTGTTGTCTTGTGTGCGTTGGAGAGGATTGAGTTTACTTATACAGGATGTCCCAGGTTTTAATGTTCAAACTTTGTTAGTGTATTCTATGGCACAAAGTAAGAAAGAAATGTTATGTAAACATAGGTCATACAGAGCTTTATTAAGAAGTTATAACAAAAATTCAGAATAGGAATAGTAATCAATTTGCTGTTACTGCGAGCATTGGCTTGAATAGATCAGCACATGCCGTGCGTTTATGTAAGCTGTGTTTATTAATACATTTCGAAACGTATTAATAACCGTTGTTCACAATACATGATTGACATCGATCGAAGATTTTTTTTATTTTTTATTTTTTTTTTTAGTTGATTACTATTCCTATTCTGGATATATATGGGCGGCGTTGATAAACAGGACCAAGTTGTTTGCAAGTTGTTTGCAAGTTGTTTGCAAGTTGTTTCGCTGCCCATATTTCTTTTTTAGTTGATTACTATTCCTATTCTGAATTTTTGTTATAACTTCTTAATAAAGCTCTATATGACCTATATGTTTACATAACATTTTTTTCTTACTTTGTACCATAGAATATACTGACAAAGTTTAAACATTAAAACCTGGGACACCCTGTATAAAACGATTAATATACAGCAAAGCATGTTCTTCAAGAAATAAAATGCAATATAATTTGAGGAAATAAAATATAAAAAATAACGAATAGTTTCGCAGCGTACGATACGTTTCGAAACATTCCTACAAATGAAGTGAAGCTTGCAAAGCAACTTGGTCCTGTTTATCAACGCCGCCCATATTTTTATTATATTCGTTTATATATGCTGATTTTATAACCCTTCCTTCGATTCCACCTTTCTTCATTCTTATTTTTCTCGTATCCGACGTCTCAGAAGATCAACGCTCCGTACTCAAACATACAAATGATCCAGAAAATCGTTTGTCACGCGCAGATAAAATTTAGTCCACGAGAAAATGTCATAAACGCCTTAAAAACAACGATTATCGTCCGACATGCGACGCGAAAAGATTAAAACGCGTCTTCGCACCGGGCAATTGCGCCATAACTGCGTTCGCTTTGCCCGAAGATCTCGTTAGAATGGTTCCGAATTGTTCGCTGCGCGCGATCCTCGCGATAATCAGGCTCTTTTGAACAATCTTGAAGTCCGCGATGAACGAAATTGCTCAAACGCGGCGTAAACCCGCGGTTGCGATCGCGACGGTTCAAACGGGGCCGACGTGAAAACGTAGGAGAAAGGTCGATGCGAAAATGCGGAAGACGTTCGCCGGGTCCGAGCTCTTTGGCTCATCGGGAAGGACGGAACGCGGTTACATCGTTTCAACGCCGTTTGATCAACAGCCGCGCGGAACGGCCACTCGAGGCGGGCGTTAAGGATATTTCTTTAGGAGTGGGGGGGACTCGCGGCCGCGGGTGAATTCGAACGCGGGCTCAATTACAAAGTCCGATAAGCCGGAACGGGCGCGCGGCTTATCGTAATCGTTGTTCTTCCTCAATTTTCGCGAGACCCGTGATTACTCGCGCGGCCGAGAACCACGGCCGCCGGTGGCCGGGGAGGGGGAAAGGGAGCGGACGGAGGCAGAAGAGGTGGAAGAGGAGAAAGGAGAGACGGTGACGGAAGAGCCTGCCGCGCAAAAGCGATAAGAAAAATTCAGTTAAGTGAAATTCGTTCCTTCGTCGCGTCGCCGCCGCCGAGCCGGCCGTGCTGGAAGCAACGCGGGGCCACTTTAGCGAAAGATAATTGCTCCGTCGACTAGAACAACCTTGTAACTGACGTCGCGGTGAAAAGTGAGGAAGCCCGCGCGCCGCCGATTATTCCGTCCCCTTTTCAGACCCGGAACACGCCGCCCCCGCGTTGCTCCCCTTCGACGGGACCTCGTTTTCTCTCCTCATAAAGGACGTCCACCCTTAATGAGCGCACCGACGCCGACGCCGACGCCGACGCTCTCTCCGCGTCCTTCGCCACGGCCCTTTCTCGAACAATTGCTCTCGCGCCGGCAAAAATCCTCTCGCCGGCACGCAGAAATAATAATTTGATTATTAGCCGCCCGGAAATTCGTATCCCTTTCCGACAATGGCCTCTTAGACTCGCTCCCATCCTTCGGACTTCCTCCGCTGGTTTGGGAGCAACTGTATTTCTCGATCGAGCCACGCATTATTGTTACTAAAATAATCGTTGTACCGCCGAGTTTACCTTCATTTTCGGGTGCTGTAAACACTAAAAATTTTATTACGTACAAATTGCATGCGTTCTTGTTTACGGATGAATGTGTGGATAATTAAATTTTATATTACCGTTACTGAACATTGCCTGTATTTTATTCGTAAAAGAATTTGTTGGCAATCGAATATTATATTAACGTTACTGAACATTATTGATATTAAAGGTTGTATTGCTGTCATTGTTACCGTGATTAATATTACTTTATTGCATATTGGTATATATAGCAGCTATTATAAAATATATATAATATTTATTATATAATTAATATATATATATAATATATAATATACACAATATATAATAATATATAATAATATATAATATAATATTTATATAATTATATTATTATTATATATATATATTATATTATTAATAATATATAATACATATAAAAATATATAATTTTATAAATATATATAAAATAATATATATAAAAATATAAAATTCTTGCATTTTATAAGCTATGAACGCACAGAGAAATTTTTGTATCGATTAGGTGCTTTGCCTCTTGGCGTCTGTAAAAGACTGGTCGTAATAATTTCGCGTCAAAGTAACATCTCTCATTTCACACCAATCGATTGCGATATTATGAGAAAGTGTTTTCCAAATTGTCTGGTAAACTGACTTTTCTAAGATCGCAAGAAACAGCGACTTGTCCTTATCACCCTTAAAAAGTTCTTCCGCGCGAATCTCTAATGTTGAATTGATTGAAAATTTCGTCGCGTGCAAAATGTTCCCGCGTTAAAGTTAAGAATCGTACGGTCTTCGTCGATCGGCCGTCGAAGATTTTCCAGATCGCCGCGTTAACGCAAAAATAATAATTAGGTTATTATCCGCAGACGTGCCCGGGGGGGCTGATTAAGGGAGGTGAAATTGTGGCTCGTCTCGGTGAAGCTGGAAACTTGGCCCATAAAAAGCGCCGGGAAAGAAAGTTCCCTCGTAAAGACACCCTTCTCCGGCCCTCCCATCGGATGACCAATTACGTGTAATTAACATACGTACGGCGGACGTACGGCCGGCCAGCGCCGAGTGTTCGCGCGAGTACAATTGCGCGAACTTTATCGGAGTTGGTGAATTAAAACCGGGCGAAATGAGATCGGTCGAATTTACGATTATCGGAACGCCGTTCGCCGAGGGATCGTTAAGGGTGAATAAGATCGTTGCAGCGCCCCTTTGTGTTCGACGTCGCGCGGCAACCGAGTTCTTTCCGCGATTCGGGAGCGTCGTTCGCTTTGGCGAGCCCGAGGATTTTCCGTTCGCAACGGCGGTTCTCGCGGTTTCATCGTTATTAGAACGGCAACGGCGGCGCGGCTCTGGGTGCGTGGGTGCGCCTTCGAAGCCGACGTAATACGGCCGGAAACCTGGGTCACATGCGGAACAAGCGGTACGTGGATGCGCACGCCACGCATGTAAATGCCGGCGCTCATTGTATTTGTTCCATCGAGATAAAACTCGGCGACGTGTAACGCTGTGCAAATTGCTGGCGGCCGAAAGCGCGGCTCGCGTTTAACCCCCGGATATATTTAAACAGTTCCTAATAAACGCCCGCTCCGTGTCGCGCCCTGGAGAGCCCGACCGTGTTGCAATCTCGGCACCTCCTGCACCGAAAATCCCCTCAAAAATCCCCTCGGAGCGTTTCAACGCTGAGCTGAAATATTTTTTCAAAAGATATCTCCGGCCACCAGCGAACATTTCGTCAGGGTTCATCAACTCGACCCCGCCCGTGCGTCATTTTTTTATTTGCCGGATACGCGGCGACAGGGAAGCGCTGCGATTACTTTTACGACCGCGGGTCTCGCGACGAGATCTGGTTGCTGGGATCTGAAACGGTGTCAAGACTGATGGAATTAGAGTAGCATTGGTGCATCGATCTACCGAGATTAGCTTTATTTGGCACGGAGACCGGTGCGCAGCGTCTAGATGTCGCAATTTCTGTGTCTCCGGGTTAAAAACAAGGATAAAAAAGAAAAATTTTATATATATATATTTATATATATATTTTTTTCTTTATATATATATAAAATTTTTATACTTTTTATATATATTTATTATTATTATATTATTATATATATTATATAATTATTATAATTACATATATTATACATATTATATAATTATATATATTATATATATTTATTATTATATTATTATATTTATTATTTTATATATATATATATATTAATGATTTAATTGTTGTTATGTTCAACGATCAGCGTGTAAGGTTTAGCGGAGAGGATTACATTTTTAATGCGTTTAAATGTAGTAAATATTTTTCGATCGATGATCAGGTGGATTAATTATTAATGCGATTTATGTCGCAGAAAACATATATTATATAATAAGAGGATTTCATTTGATACTAAAATGCATGCACTTTCGCATGCTTTCATGCGAAAGGACACTGTATTAGGGTCAACAACAGCTTTTCCTATTTAATTGAAAACATCATTAAATTACTAATGTATGTCGCGGAAAGAAATATTTTTAAAAACAGATAAGTCTGAAAAATCGAAATATACTTTTAGCGCATTAAATTAAAATTAGAGTACTTAAAAATAGCTTCGGCAAAGCAAAAGTTCGCTTAAAGACACAGTAATTGGGACACCTGCTCTATCGGTCGTCTAGAATCGCAAATTTTGAGAAGTCAAACAGTTAGTTAAGTTATACAGATTAACATTTCCGATCATCCAAGAAACGAAGCTTGAAATTATTGAAATCATTTTCAGCTACACGACGATCCAAATATTTTCCAACATCCTTAAAAAATATGTCAAATTAGTAGACAAGACACATTAACTAATGGCGCCGGAAGAGATCTCGAGACTTATGGCACACTTCAGCAGGAAGACGAGCTCTCCAGACTGCAGGCGGCGTCTCGCGACGCGTTTCTCCTCGGCAAACAATTATTTTCCCAGATCGTAGTTAGCGGAGACCGAAAAACGGCACGCGCGCGCGCGCGCAGCTGCCGGTAAATCCGAGGACTCCTTCGGACGGGTGTATGTCCAGGACGGGTCCGAGACTTTCGGACGAAACGGAAACGGGCCGGCCGGATCGCAACCGGATGCCCTAATTTACCGCGGTAGCCGACGAAAATGGCGGCGATGGTTTCCGCGAGGGCATGCCCGCTCTGAAATATTTCCACTTACGTCGAAAGCATCGTGCCCGGCATACTCCGCGCCGGTTACGAAGGAATATAGGCGCGCCGTCTAGAAAGGAGCTGTTCCGCAGGGGATATCTGGATGTATGAGCGGCCGGGGTCTGGGTTAGGTCTGCGAGTCCCGTTTGATTGGTACGAGTATCACGCTCGAGGCATAACCGACTGACTCCTCGATCCATTCCCATCCTCGAGGCCATCGTCCCGCGACCACCCTCCGGCCCGGGCATCCCTTATCCGTAATTTATACTTTCAATTTACTCGTGCCGGAAGGTTGTTCGACGGTGGGGGAGGGGGTGGGGAGGGGAGGTCGGCGGCTATCCCGTTCGAAACTTGACCGGCTTAATGGACCCAGTCGAAACGGCGCTCTTTTTCAATCTCACACTCTATCGGAATCGTTAACGTCACCGTTCGTCTCGGCTTATCGTATATAATTCAGCAGATAAACGGCTCGCGATTAGAAACCGCCGTGATTAAATTTTGAAACGCGTCGAGTTGTCCGTCGGCTGTCTGCTACCGAATTTATACTCGCGAGTATAAATACCCGGAAGTTAACTCGTTAGCACGACGTCCGACGCGTCAGCCTTATTTTGATCATGGAATTGTTTACTTAGATTAGTTTGTCATTGATTTAATATTTGTTAAAGAGATAATTTAATTATCTCTTTAATAAATTTAAAATTTAATTATCTCTTTATTATATATTCAACTCATAATTATTATCTGATTAAGATTAATTTAATATTATATTAATAATTAATTATATATATAATAAATTTAATTATTATTATATTATATATATATATATATATATTATATTATTATAATAAATTTATAATATTTATAATTTATATATATATTTATTAATACAATTAATTATATATAATTAATTATTAACTAATATAATAATGTATAATTAATTTATATATAACATATGTTATACGTGTTATATTACATAATAATTTTGAAGCGACCACGTCTGTCGCTTCAAAGCTGTTGATTCTCGAGAATGTGATCGCTGTTATACACCTTAACTTGTCAATTTCAATTTGTTTAAATATAATACAAGACATTTCGTTCGAGACACAAATAAGTTCGAGACATTTTTTGAAATTGTTTGCATCGACGCGTTAATTTCAGAACGCGGTCTAAGAACCGTATGTCGTTTCTCCGTTATTAGACCCAAGTGACCTGGTTTTCTCATTTAATAACAACTGCGGAAATAGGTGAAGTAAAACGGTGCGCAAAACACACTTCGGTTCGGTCAGAAATACGCGCGACTGTCGCGCGCGGTTTAGTCGTCGCCGAAGCGGTTAAATCGCTCGCGGTATCGGAAACGAAACATCGACGCTGTTTTGACACAGTTTCCAGCAAGTTCTCCCCGGGAACGGTAGTTAAGTAAAGCCGCGCGCGAGTTTCTAAAACGGTACGAAACGTTAATATTTCCAAATATGTACGCCCGTTAACTGATCGCGTTCCGAGTTTCATTCAGGCTCGCGGCCGCGAGTGGAAACGAACCCGGGACGAGCGTGGTTCCGACTCGGTAACGGTCTCCGAATAGAGACGACGGGGTTCGTTCGTCGCCGGGTGACATCTACGGAGCATCAATCCGATCTCCATCATTCCGCTACAGGGAAATCTCGGCAGCGCCGACCCGGTATTGTGCATTATCGGATCACGGCGCGATCGAAATCGACGGCGGGAACAAGTTTCCGCGCTGATAAAATATTCAGCCCGCGTCATCAGCCGCCGGCTGGAAAATTAGATTCGTCCGGAGTTGGAAAACCACCATTACTATCGCGCGGCCAAAGTAATCCGCGGACGGAGCCGCCGCGAGACCGCCGCCCGACGTTTATATTTTTGGCGAAGTTCCGCGCGCTATATCCATCTGTCGACTCTTCCGAAGAATTAAGGACATCGATTTGGAGGGTGCAATATGTCCCCGGATAGTAATCGACTCCCACGGATGATAAAAACCGTCTGCCGCGGTCGAAAGAGAAACGGTCGAAATACGTTTCTCGGTTAAACATCCCCGGACACCGATCGACAGTCTTTTCCCCGCGTGCGGCAGATTCTCCTCTCCCTTCTCGAGGAGAAGAAGGAAATATTGTTGGAAGCTCGCGATCTATGGAAGGGCAGCTGAATTTATGGGGACGGGCTGGCAAGCCGGATCCCCGTGAAAGTCCGGGGATCCGCGTTGTTTCCTCGTAAATACAGATATACCGGTCACATTTCCGGTGCGCAATAGGCCGAAATTGGCAGTCGTCTCTCGAGGAATTTACAAGAATTGGGAAAAAGTGTGGCCCGCGCGCAGGAATGCTCGGCAAGAATTTAATATCAGAGATAATAATGCAAGAATTAATATTTCATAATCGGTTTAGGAAGAACAATCGATTTACCGAGGCATATACAGGGTGTCCCAAAAATATCTCGCAATAAAGTTCCTCGGATCATTTGAAGCAACTTCTTCCTTTACAAAAATGTTCTCCGAGGCACCGTTAACGAGTTATTAACGAAAAACAGTGACCAATGAGAGGCGAGCTCGGCTGACGCGAGGCGGCCAAGCCAACAGCGCTAGCGGTCGAGCGGTCGAATCCCTTCTCAACTGGCGCGAGGCGACCGAGCCAGTCAGCGAAACTGGAATTCGACCGCTCGACCGCTGGCGCTGGTTGGCTGGGCCGCCTCGCGTCAACTCGATTCTTATTGGTCACTGTTTTTCGTTAATAACTCGTTAACGGTGCCTCCGAGAAAATTTTTGTAAAGGAAAAAGTCGCTTGTATTTCCGTAATTTCTAGCGTGACAATCATTTATTTAACACTGACTTTTTAATTTACAATTACTCATATAGTAAAGATACATTTATGAGTTATTTATTTAATTTACATGTTACTTACAGCAAATGTTACACTAACATTTGCTAAAAATCAGAATTAATGTCTTTTTATTACTTTTATAAGCTGTCGAAAATTGACCGATCAGGCGACGATTTAATTAGTCCGAGCTTTGATCGAATTAAAATTGGGAAAAGCTAAGTGGCACGATATCGAATAAATTTTGAACATTCTTACATTTTGCGGATCCCAATAAAATTAGGAAGACGTCAGATCAGCGTACTAATTAATTTCCCAAATAATTCCGTCACTCGCGTGCAGCTGACACAGCAATCGAAGCGTTAAAAAAAGTGTACTCCTTGATAAAAAAAAAAGATAAGAAACCCTGCTTCCGTTTCGCGAAAGAATGCGGATTCGAAAGTGGAAAAATCGTCGCCCCGTTTCGATAGGTCGCAGTCAAGTCATCGATACTCAAAGGGCCTCGTTTTCAGCTCTAATTAATAGAGCATCGGATCCGTCACGCAGGCTCTCTTTGAGGAGTCTTGGCGGCCCCGTTCGACGATAGCGGATCGTTCGACGCGAGTTTCAAGGTAGTTTCAGTGTCAGCTCGTTCGATGTCGACGCGTTCGGTGTTCGCGCGTTCTCATCCGCAGCCGCACCCGCACAAAGAGTGAGTGAGAGAGGGCGAAAGAGAGAGAGAGAGAGAGAGTGAGAGAGAGAGAGATATAGAGAGAAGACAAAAGAGAGAAAGAGAGATAGAGTGAGAGAGAGATAGAGAGGACGAAAGAGAGAGAGAGAGAAAGTGAGAGATATATAGAGAGAACGAAAGAGAGAGAGAGAGAGTGAGAGAGAGATATAGAGAGAAGACAAAAGAGAGAAAGAGAGATAGAGTGAGAGAGAGAGATAGAGAGGACGAAAGAGAGAGAGAGAGAAAGTGAGAGATATATAGAGAGAACGAAAGAGAGAGAGAGAGAGAGAGTGAGAGAGAGATATATATAGAGAGAGGACGAAAGAGAGAGAGAGTGAGAGAGAGAGAGGACGAAAGAGAGGGAGAGAGAGTGAGATAGAGAGGACGAAAGAGAGAGAGAGAGTGAGAAAGAGAGGGCGAAAGAGAGAGAGAGAGTGAGATAGAGAGGACGAAAGAGAGAGAGAGAGTGAGAGTGAGAGATATAGAGAGAGGACGAAAGAGAGAAAGAGAGAGAGTGAGAGAGAGATATATAGAGAGGACAAAAGAGAGAGAGAGAGGGCGAGAGAATGGTTCTCTGTGGTGGTTGTCAGGCGCAGAACAATCTCTCCGGCTGGCGGCGTCTTCCCTTTAATAGAGCGGCACTTTGACGTCTGCCGCTAATCCGAATTGTTGCGCGAGCAGCCGGGACAACGCTCGCGACTCGGTGATTTCCGATGAAACGGCATTGCCGCGTTACATGCGGTAATAATTGCGTATAATGGCGCCGATAACAGTCATTGTCGCGCGGCTGCATTGTCGCGTCCCTGCGCCCGCGGAGCCAACAATGGGCCGGCTCCCGCCGTAGCCCCCGCTTCCACGCGGTAATTTTAAATGTTCGACCGGTGTTAATTTCCCGTGCAATTTTGAGATTCCTCTCTCGCCAGCCCGCCGACCCGTTTCCCGTTCTCGCCGTTGCCGAACCGTTGCGGGAACTTTTGTCGCCGATATCGTTCGTCCCGCGACCGAAAATATATCCGATAGCATTTTATTTATTCATTTCGGCATCACGACCGGCAAATAAAACTTTGTTTACGCGCCGTAATGTAAATGCATAAACGTAACCGTGCATCGCGTTCACTTAATGCCAGATTCTCTCGAATTTAATTATAATAATTCCACGATAACGCAATAAAATTTCTACTAGTCTATCAGCCGCTCGGATGCCGTTTCAACTCCGAATCGAATATTGTTCTTTTTTCCCCCCGGCCGACGGCATTTGCATTTTATATGACTTAATGCATGCGAAATCGAGTTTCGCGACTAACCGTACGACGGTCACGCTTTTAGCAGCTTCATAAACGCAGAACAAAGTTGATGATCGTTGTATTTCGACGATTCGATAATGCGAGCAATTTTTAACGCCGCCTCGAGGTCGCCGTTCGAGCGCGAAGGGTTCACCTTTCGGTTGGTAAAATTATTGGAAATTTCTTCTTTGTTTTCTTTTCTTTGCGTCCAATCCTTCGACTCTCAAACGATTCGAAGGACAAAGGAAGACACGAAGGGGGAACGGAGAGGCGAAGGGAGACGACAAAAAACATGGAGAAAGGTGTAAGGAAAGTATCTGTGGCGTCGCATCCCTCTACCTGAGCGCGGCCGCTAGCAATAAAATAAGTACCGTTCCTAATCCTCAAAATTCCCTAAAAATCACGCACCTCTAATAAAACAATTCTCCTCACATCTGGACACCTCCACCCGCACGGGACTTTCCCAACTTTCTCCTTTCCTACGAAAGTCCATCTATTCCTTTCTTCTCTTCCAGTATAAAAGAGACAAACGCGCAACTCCAAAATCTCAGTCTGTCCTAAGTCGCTAGTCCTACGACACCACGCTAGTCGCGCCCGCGCTCATCGATAGCAATTCAATAAACTGTATTAATAGTAGCCTTAAACTCGCTCTCCGATTCGCTTACCTTCCCTTCAGTGCTAAATATCCGACGGTGTTTCACACCTAGATTCTAAGATTCGCGAAAGAGGGGATCGCGCTGTTTGAGGAAAGATTTCCTTTCTGTCCGGCATAGATTTCTCCGCTCCGTAGCGAATGCAAAAATCGCACGATTCTACGCGACAGCCGTGCCGCTGGAAGTGTACTTTTAATTAATTCCTCCATTATGACTTTGAGGCGGCCCGGCTCGGCTCTGCGCACCGACACTTTTTCCTATCTCCGCGGCCGAGATTTAAAGGAAACACAAGGGAGATTCGGAACAGAGATCCTGTGGGTCCGGTTCATTCTTTGATGAACCCCTCGGTACACGGTGGCGCATTAAAACGGATCTCTCGCAATTAATATCGCGAACAGAGAAAACAGCGAGAGCGCGACCGTTAACCCTTTCGGTACGAGCGCCGGATATATCCGGCATCCATCTGATGACTAATATGGACGAGTGCCGAATACATTTGGCATCCATGTAAGCCATATTTCTGTAGGCCCTTTACAGAATGTTTACAGGAAACATTTAAAGAAAGATTTAGAAACGGATTAACCCCTTAATGCACAGTTTTTTTGAAAAAGGCCGGCCAAAAAGAAATCAATTTTTTTTAATGTAAAAAGACACAATTTAGAACGTTGTCTTGGCAAGAAAATTACAAAAATACAAAAATAATCAAAATGTTTATTGCAATTTTGGATTTTGATAACATTGCAGAAAATAGTCGAATATTGTGATATTACACGCACGTCGACTTTTTTCATCTTTCTTTTCGAATTCCCATTTCAGAATAAACATTATTATCAGTAAAAATGTTTATTTATACTTTTAAAACATAAATAATAACAATACTAGTATTTATAAAATTAATCAAAATTTTCTTTCGTGCGATATATTTCGAAACAAGGTGCAGCACATAGCCCAACATCGCAACTATTACACATGTAACGACTCTCTTTTCTCTTCCTTTTTCCTTTGCTATCTCTTTCAGCACGACACACAGCGCAATATCTTGTGGCAATATATCTTACAGCAACATAAACTACAACACCGCTCGAATTATCTCGAGTGTGCACAGTTTGGCCAGTTTAGCGCGCTCGAGTTAACTCGAGCGTGCACGTTAACCCTTTCGCTACGGCGGGCCTCGCCGCGGAGTCTCTCGTGTAGAACGGAGCACCCTGCCGAAAGCAGGAACATTCAGCGCGCGCAGTGATTTCTGTTCATAACAATTCGTTCATAATTTTCCATGAACGTATTTTTAATTCAACAATACAATTAATATTTTTACATTGCACAACAAAATAGTAACTATAATCATAACATATTATTGAGCAATAATTTTTTAATAGTTATATTCTGTATGAAACTTCTCAAAACACGGATACACACATAAGCGAGGCGATAGCCCTTGTTTTAACTTTTGGCTCCGTTGTTGTGACCGATGACTATAGTCACCCGTCGTGTATAGGTGGCATCTTGTGGCCGGTGACTATAGTCACCCGTCGTGTATAGGTGGCATCTTGTGGCCGGTGACTATAGTCACCCGTCGTGTATAGGTGGCATCTTGTGGCCGGTGACTATAGTCACCCGTCGTGTATAGGTGGCATCTTGTGGCCGGTGACTATAGTCACCCGTCGTGTATAGGTGGCATCTTGTGGCCGGTGACTATAGTCACCCGTCGTGTATAGGTGGCATCTTGTGGCCGGTGACTATAGTCACCCGTCGTGTATAGGTGGCATCTTGTGGCCGGTGACTATAGTCACCCGTCGTGTATAAGTGGCATCTTGTGGCCGGTGACTATAGTCACCCGTCGTGTATAAGTGGCATCTTGTGGCCGGTGACTATAATCACCCATCTTATGCGGGTGTCGTTTTGTGGCGGGTGACTATAGTCACCCGTAGTAGCGAAAGGATTAAAGGGTTAAGCACAGTCATTACTTAACGCTTAAGAAAATCTTCGTACAAAAGTGGACTTACCCTGCGTTATGCGCGCATTTTCGGCGCGGCACCCCGTACAGTGGGTAGTGTCACGGCGGACAACGCGCTCGTACCGAAAGGGTTAAAAATAGATTCCTCGGAAGCTAATTACGGGTAAGAGCGAACTTCTCTGGCGGGCAGCGAATAAAACACCTATTCGCGTGGGTTTCAATCAAAATTACGTTCGCGCAAGTTGTCCGAACGCGGCGTATTTCGTGCAATTTACGATACCGACAATTGTTATCAACGTTGCGTCCAGCGATAAATTAATTTACAGCGTCGCCGATGCTCGAGCATCGGGCAACGTTTTAAATAATCGCGACCGCAATGACGGATGCGAGAACGAATTAATTCACCGTGCTTTCCGTTCACGCTGGTGCAAAGGTAAGGACCGTAGTTCATTAAATTTGATATCGTTGATCAGCGGGGACTGACGCGGCTATCGGAACGGATCAGGAATGAAATATAAACTCCGATCTCTCTCTCTCTCTCTCTCTCCCTCTCTTTCTCCCTCTCTTGGCAAGCGGACAATTAGCCGCAATTTTCTGTCGTCTCGATGCCGGTCGTTCATTTTTCAGCCGTTTATCAAGCTCATCGGGTTTCGCGGAATCTCGCGTGCTCTATTAATTTTCCCCGCGGCAGCCATTTTCGCCGCGCCGAAATTCGGCGACACATTTTCGTAATTCATCGCCGGTGATTTATGGCCGCGGAATGGGCGGCTGTCTGCTCCGCGCCCCGTCTTCCAGGAGTTCGGTTTCACCGTCCCCGTACCCGGCGCTTTCCCGTCCCGGTCCCGTAGACCGCGGGCGCGACGAGACGCGGCAACTATATTCGTCTAATAAACATTATGGAAAGCGGCCGGGATGATGCACGGCCGCAGTTAAATTACTTTAATCCGCTCTAAAGGGGGAACGCGACCCGGCCGTTGTGTTGCGCTCGGCTCGCAAGATAAAGGGCCGCGTTCACCCTCCGAGTGAAAAATTTTTCGGGGACGCGGATGCGCGCCCGCCGATTACGAGCACTTTGATTAATCTCGCCACCATATTTCCCGGCCGCGAGTCGCGCTCGTCTTCTCGACGGAGTCGCACCGGTCTTCCGTTTCCTCGAAATCTCTTCGGGACGCGTCACGACCGACCCGCGCTTTGTAACGGGTTGGAAATGAATTTTTTGTTCTCGCTGTCTGGCGATCGCCGTTCCGCGGACCGTTCGCGAGTAGGTGAGAACTGTCGAATGCGACTAGAAGATTTATGCCAATATATTGGCTGGTTATTAAGCATTTTTTATCCACCGTATTTTTGATCAAGCGATGCTTATGTTGTTGACAAAAAATGTACGACATGGAGCGCTCGCAGAAAAATTTGTACTTTAGACGAAACTATTTATTACACTGAGTTGCAATTGAAATTGAGATAATTGGGAGCATAGAAAAAAAGATATAAACATAAGTCTTTGTGATTCCAGGTTATTCTTAATGTTCCTTATTTTTGATGTCTTTCTATTTTCTCTTATCTATTTTATTCTTCATATTCTGTTTCTATTTTTTGTTTTTCTCGAATGTCGGTGTAGATCAGGAGTGTCAAGCTCAAAAGCTAACTTGGGCCAAATAAACAATGCTTAACTTTAGGTGGGCCGCAAAAAAAGAAATCAATGTTCGTAGAAACAAATATTTTTATTTCAACTAATACATTGTAATAAACACACACATATATAAAGTTAAATTATTGTTTACGTCCTAATATTTGACATCAAAAATGTTCATCTCGGGCCGCGAGTTTGACACCCCTGGTGTAGATAGTTCGAAAGATTACGAAGATTACAAATTAACGCTAACTAAATGCTTAAGATCGTTAAGTGACGTTCGGTTTTACATTTAGAAAGATGAAATTAAAGATTACTATGACGAAAATCGTAAATTGAGCATGTAGTGAATAATTACAATTTCAAGTGCTTAAATAAAAATTGGATTAAAGTACGCGAAGGTCATCGTGTTAATTGCATATCGAGATGATTAAAATAACGATATATATACGCTGAAGCAATAATTATACTTAATATATCAATTTGCAACGATAGCTGTAACAGATTTTAAATTATTTACAACGTTACACTCCCCGAAACTACAGACATTGTGCATTGGTGGTAGTTGAAATACGAAACCAATTTTATAATTGATTGATGAAGGAAAAGGAAACTTGCGCATGGAATGAGTAATTACAATTTCGAATCTCTAAATAAAAGTTGGTTTAAAGTACGCGAAGGTGATAGCAGTAATTGCATATCGAGATGTTTAAAATAACGATATATACGCTGAAGCAATAATTATACTTAATATATCAATTTGCAACGATAGCTGTAACAGATTTTAAATTATTTATAACGTTACACTCCCCGAAACTACAGACATTGTGCATTGGTGGTAGTTGAAATACGAAACCAATTTTTTGCAATTGATTTTACAGTTAGAAAGATAAAATTAAAGATTACTATGACGAAAATCGTAAATTGAGCATGTAGTGAATAATTACAATTTCAAGTGTTTAAATAAAAATTGGATTAAAGTACGCGAAGGTCATCGTGTTAATTGCATATCGAGATGCTTAAAATAACGATATATACGTTGAAGCAATAATTTTACTTAATATATCAATTTGCAACGATAGCTGTAACAGATTTTAAATTATTTACAACGGTACACTCCCCGAAGCTACAGACATTGTGCATTGGTGGTAGTTGAAATACGAAACCAATTTTTTGCAATTGATTTTACAGTTAGAAAGATGAAATTAAAGATTACTATGACGAAAATCGTAAATTGAGCATGTACTGAATAATTACAATTTTAAGTGCTTAAATAAAAATTGGATTAAAGTACGCGAAGGTCATCGTGTTAATTGCATATCGAGATGCTTAAAATAACGATATATACGTTGAAGCAATAGTTTTGCTTAATATATCAATTTGCAACGATAGCTGTAACAGATTTTAAATTATTTACAGCGTCACACTCCCCGAAACTACAGACATTGTGCATTGGTGGTAGTTGAAATACGAAACCAATTTTTTGCAATTGATTTAAACAGTTAGAAAGATGAAGTTAAAGATTACTATGACGAAAATCGTAAATTGAGCATGGAGTGAATAATTACAATTTGCATATAACATTAACAATAATTGCATATCGAGATGCTTAAAATAACGATATATACGCTGAAGCAATAATTATACTTAATATATCAATTTGCAACGATAGCTACAACAAATCTTAAACAATTTACAATGTTACATTTGCCTGACGCAACTGAATTTTTCGAACCGTGTCCGGACCGTGTGGGATTTTCGGACGTCCGAAATATTCGAAGATCTAAAAACGAAATAGCGGATCGTTTATTCGCGGAAGGAAGCCAGCCAGCCGCCGTTGTTTCGGCAGACCCATCGGTTGCGGAATAGATTCCATCAAAAGCCGTGGGAACCGAAAGCCGAGCGGCGCCTCCGGAAATTTCGGATGCAACGGGAAAAGCAGCGATACCGTCGGAAACGCGCTTCTTCCCTTTCCTCCGTTTGTCCAAACTTATCGTGTTTATTTATCGGGCCGAGTCATTTAACCGGGCGTTTAATTACAAAGGCAACGCATTAGTACCGTTCCGGCAGACACGACGGCTCTGCCCCGGCATATTTCGGAAACAAGGGAACTAATTTTCCCCGCAGCCATCGATCCCCTAAAACGCTGTCGGCGGGAGCCTCTCGGCGATTTCGAAGGCGTTTACAAGCGATGCAATTGAAAACTGCGATAAATCAAGATTAAGATCTGCTCGACTTTAATTAAACTTACTTCGTTAAGGGATGAGAAAGTGAGAGAGCGAGAGGGAGAGAGAGAGAGTGGAAAAAAATGTATTTCTCACGGAGCACGAGGAGCTTCGGTCCATCAACCGGGCTGGAATACTTCTGAAACGAGCGGAGGGGCGGGGCCAATTAAATTCTAATTGAAAAGCCGCCGCGCCGATTCCGAATTATAATTTGTAATCGCGGCGAGATTATTCAACCCTGGATTATTCACGCCGTTACGTTCTTCCAGGAGGTCAAGCGGCGAAAAACCAGCAAATTTTAAGATGCCTCGAACTGTCACCGTTCCCGGAAGTTATTTCTTTCGATTTAAAAAACCGAGGTTGAAAGAGGACAAACATTTTCTCAAATTGCTGAAGGCAACTTGTTGCTCTGCTCGAGCAGATCGTTCAAAGCATCGGCACACCTCTGTCCCCCATTAATTATTATTGAAGCAAGAAGTAATTTCTTGAGTCTTGGAAAGCCTCCACATCCTGAAGCGTAGAGTTTCCATATACCTGAGAGTACACAGGTATAAAAACATGCGTTGTCGCCCAGGCCTCTCAGGTTCTTCCGTACTCTCATACTGTGCGCTTGTTCACCGCGTGTCTCCTTCACTTCTTTCTTAAATACAGTTATTTACGTGTGTCTCATTCTACACCCTTTTATTTCAAATAACCCCCTCAACAATTATTAACCCTTAGCGGACGACGACTTTTTCGACAGAGTCAGGTAGCAGGACGAGGCGATCTTTGCAAATATGTCGAGTGTCTTATATGGTACAATAAAGTGATCTTACATATAAATTATCTTACAAAAACGTTATATTTCGTTAGTTTATCTATATTCACACTTTTATGAATATAATTTTACAAAAATTACGATTTGTAGTTTCGTTCGGTGTGATAGTTTATAAAACATTGACCAAGATGCATTCTTGGTTTATCTGGACATGTATCATAGAAATAGGTCGTCTCATGTCTTCCCTCTGGTTTGTTTCGACTGGAACAAACTTTGCGATCTTTCTTTGTGCCGGTAACAATTGCATGCAGTTTTCCGTTTAGACGAATTTCGTCAGAGTTGATCGTCGAACTTGAAGATCTGTCTCGTGGTTGACGAAAATCTCCTCGCAATTCGTTGATCAAAATGTTGCGGAAGTTCAAATGTGTAACCGACTGTTCGTTTCTCTGCCTTTTTACATGTTCGTAGAGAATGTACGAATCGATTAAACAAATTTCCAGTCCACGGAAAAATAATTTGCGCCACCACTTCCGGGACATTCTCATAAAACGGTACGTTGAATAATGTTAGAGATAATAAAATCTAACATAAACACCGACTGTCGCCTCTCGTCCGCAAAGGGTTAAATCATTCTCGCGACGTCTCCGAACGATGATAAACAAACTCCCGCCTAACTGTCGTGGACAACTCGTCTCTCTCAACCCACCGGCGCAGATTTTTTAAATAAATTTCGTCCCGACGTCTCGAAAAGCGAACGAACAATGTGCCGCGGAGTTTCCGAGGGCAACTTGTTGAGCAGCTCGAGCGGATCACTCGAGGCATCGGCACAGCCCCGTCCCCGCAGTCGAGCAACATTAATTTCCCCCAGAGAAACGATCAAAGGCATCACCTGAAAGTCGTCGAATCGACGCTCCCGTGTCGCGGCGGCTAGATCGATCGATAAATCCTGGACAAAGCTCGACGACGAGGGCTCGTGAGCGAAGCAAGGGGTGGACGGGGTCGGGGAGGGAATTATCGCGGCACGCGGCCATAAATGAATCGAATAAGTTCCGAGTGCCATTAAAGTTGAAATTTGATTTAGCGCGCACCGTCGTCGATTACCGCTGACTTCTGCATGCCTGGCTGCTGCCGGCCCGGATAAGTGAATCGACGAACTTCGACTCTGCGAGAATCTCTCCGGGCGTTTGGCAGACACGAGAAAATTCAACGGAGAGATGCGCGGTGCCAGAGTGAGAGAGAGAGAGAGAGAGAGAGAGAGAGAGGGAGAGCGAGGGGGAGGGCGGCTGACACCGCGGATAATTCGGTCGCGACGATACGTTTGTAAATTTCCCGGGGACCCGGGCGAAGAAACGACGCACGCACGTGCACCGGCACACGTAAACGCGTGCACACAGGTACGGGAACGGATGGAAGAACGAGCGGGCACGAACCGACTCGAATGTAATCAACCCTGTAATATTTGGTTACGTGCGCTGGGACGATTCCTGTTTACAAGAGCCCTCGGTGCTGCGGAGGGAGAGAGTTCTTGGGAACGCCGCGGGCTGCCGGGTCATTCGGCTTAATCAACATCGCGTACCCTATTGCACGGCAACGTGACCCTCCGTAAAGTACGGGGAAGAATTGCGGGACGGGTCGCGCCGGATCCGCACACGTTTTTGCCGGCTCCTTGTCGGCGGATAACAAACCGTCGACCGAATTTTCGGGCTGTTTCTCCAGCGCGCTCGGATTATTCGCCGCTTCCCCGTGGACCCGCCACTCGTAGAAAGACACTTCCGATCTTCGCCGTTCGCGCGACACCGCGTCGAACCGCACCGGAGAACGTACTTCCTGCGGATCGTGTCCGTGATCGCTGGACTGGCGATAAAATGATGCGGAATGTAAACTTTCTACGGCGATTGCGAGGTCTAAGAGTCGAGTGTAATTTGTGTTTGTTTTCTATAATGATTTTGATACGTTGAAATTAGGAAGTCGAGGTTCTTTGAATCTTCTTGATATCTTTTTGTGTCATCCATTTTGCATTTCCATAAATGCATAATCAGAAATTGTTAAAAATAGAAGGCAGTGCTATTTCTTTAACACTGGATTTACGGAACGCGACAAAATGGCGGGTCGCTGATTTTTTAATTTACGATCATTCGTGTCGTAAAGATACATTTATGAGTTGTTTATTCAATTTATAAGTTACTCACGGCAAATGTTACAATAACACTTGTTCAAAATCAGAATAAATGTCTCATTGTTACTATTGTAAACTAATATAAAACAGCTGTTTTTCGTGCTCCGTAAATCCAGTATTTGTATGTTATTTACGGCTATATGTTATTTTATAGTAACACTTGTTAAAGCTCAGAATAAATGTCGTATTGTTACTACTATAAACTAATACAAAACAGCTGTTTTTCGTGCTCCGTAAATTCAGTATTTATATGTTATTTTATAACACTTGTTAAAAATCAGAATAAACGTGTTATTGTTACTATTATAAACTAATATAAAACAGCTGTTTCTCGTGCTCCGTAAATCCAGTATTTGTATGTTATTTACGGCTCTATGTTATTTTATAATAACACTTGTTAAAAATCAGAATAAAAGTCTTATTGTTACTATTATAAACTAATATAAAACAGCTGTTTTTCGTGCTTCGTAAATTCAGTATTTATATGTTATTTACGGCTCTATGTTATTTTATAGTAACACTTGTTAAAGCTCAGAATAAATGTATTGTTACTTCTATAAACTAATATAGAACAGCTGTTTTTCGTGTGCTCCATAAATCTAGTGTTAACCGTTAACTAATGCGCGCATCGGAACTTGCGCAACAACTATAATCAATCTCGCAGATCGCTAATGTTTATCGCGTTGTTATAGGCATGAAATTGTTAAGTGAGAAATCATGATCGATTGTTCCTACTTTGCGCGTCGGTAACGAGGTGGTGGAAGTTCGATTGAGTGGAAGCATTACTGTCTAAATTTCGAACGGCTCTTTTAGGGTTTTACTCGTGTCACCTGGCTCGGCGTATAAAAACGCTCGCGCGTTTTTGTACACAACGTCGAGCTCGGCTGCACGAGCTCGGGCCGGGTGAACGACCCGCAATTACATACCAAGACGTCCGCCTTGTTTATATCGCCGCCTTGTTTATATCGCCGCGAATTACAGTAATTTCTCCTTAAGGGCCCGGGTCGCCGTACACTATGACGAGCCACACATACAAGAAAACCATATACGTATATTAGTTTTAGGGGTTTCTATCGACCAAAACTGACGCTTTAATATCGAAGTATGCAGTTCACAAGTGGAAAATTTAGATTCCGGAAAGACTAAACGATTGGGCTTCGGTTGTAGAAATATCCGTTTTGCAGTTATTGCGGAGATATTTGCAATATTCGGCCAGAGTGGTGTCAATCTCACGAGCATGACGTCACAAGATGGCCGCCGCTAACAGTTTTTCGTAAATATCGAGAGATATAGAGCTCGAATCGAAAATTCATAACCGAAGTCCAGTAGATAAGGCACGTACAAAGGCAATGGAGTGTATTTTCAGTTGATTTCTTAGTTAATTAAGACACAGGAGTAGTTGATAGACCGAAGCACCAACCCCGAGCTTCCGACATTTTTCACTACTAGCGTCACAGTTCTCTTCCAACCAACAAGCTGCACCACAGCGAGCTCAACCGTCAGGTATATAACATAACCTTGACATAACCTTGACATAACCGTCTTTGTACGTGTCTAAATTTTACGGAATCTAAATTTTCCACTTGTGAACTGCATACTTCGATATTAAAGCGTCAGTTTTGGTCGATAGAAACCCCTAAAACTAATATACGTATATGGTTTTCTTGTATGTGTGGCTCGTCATAGTGTACGGCGACCCGGGCCCTTAATTCGCGGTCAAATTGCGCACGAAAATGGACAATTTCGGAAGAGAGGAGATACGATTATTCGAGCCTCGCATCTCGTTTTTATAGTTGTTGCCATTCGGTAACTATAAAAACGAGCCGCGATGCTCGAACAATCGTATCTCCTCTCCCCAAATTGTCCATTTCCGTGCGCAATCTCAGCGCTAATTAGGGAGAAAATGCTGTTACTTGTTATCTGGAGCATCCTTCCGATAATCCCAATATCAAATCCATCACCTATTTAGGGCATTGCCCTCGTGCACTGTAACGAACGTTCGGCGCTGCTTAGTGCTTCCAATATTCAAAAATCCCGTTCCTACCCGATGACCTATTACGATATAAATAAGCCCTCGCACCGCGATCGCGGTTAGTTGTCAGTTGTCATCAGTTATCAGCTACAGTTACATAGATACGCTTTTAATTCTCCTCTGCGCTTGCGGTCCAGTGTCTGTATATTTTTGCGCTTGCGACTCACGTTACACTCGTAATTCTCTGCGCTTGCAGTGCACTTTCTGTCTGTGCTTTTGCTCTTGCAAACTTTACTTTACTTCGCTACAGCATCGTAGTCTCAAATCGATCGCTTTATCATTCTCGAGCATCATGACAGATCATCATATTCTGTATCATTTCATCATTCTATCGTACATTTCCTTTCTCCGTACCGATCTTATTTGTTAGAATATATTTCGTTTGATTGCACCAGCTTTTTATCCTTTCAATATACAGGATGCCCCAAATTTATGGTACTTCCGGGAAATTAGAGATTACTGAAGTCATTCGAAGCAACTTTTTCCTTTACAAAAATTTTCTTCGAGGCATCGTTGACGAGTTATTGACGAAAAACACTGACCAATGAGAGGCGAGCTCGGCTGGCGCGAAGCGGCCCAGCCAACGAGCTTACAAAGCCAGGCGAGCTCGCTCCTCATTGGTCATTGTTTTTCGTCAATAACTCGTCAACGATGCCTCGAAGAAAATTTTTGTAAAGGAAGAAGTTACTTCTAATCGCCTCGGGAACTCCTCATTTTCCGGAAATACCATAATTTTGGGACGCCCGGTATAGCTAGAGTTCCCAACGATTACAACTGTTCTTACAATTACGAACAGGAATTACGAATACGGGTGAATACGTAATTACCAGCGAGAATTAATCGAGGATTAATTCTAATATTCTACAAATAAAATAAAGAAGAAAAAGAATTAGTTGCGGCCGGACTCGGTCTCCACCCTCGAGGTTCGCGTGCTTAAATCAATCCGCTGGGAAGGATCGGGGTGCTTAATCTCCCAAAGATTCCACACGGCCCCGTAAGAAACGGCTTCTTGCCCGGGCCGGCGAAAATTAATGGCTATCGATATTAATTCCGGTTTGGAGCCGGGCCTGTATCAAATTGTTCCCATAAAATCTCGTTTCCCTCGGCTCGGTCATTTCGAGGGGAGCTTTCCCCCAAAGGGAACGATCCCTTCTACTTTCGTTCCGAGCCCGCTTAACCGTACGAACTATATAGCAAAGCCGGGCGAGAGCGTAAAACTGTCGCGGGATAGTTAGCACGAAATAAGAAATCAATTAATTGGCTATAAGAAACTCGGCGAGAAACGGGACGCCGAAGATTCCCTCGGAACGATGCAAATGCAGCGAACGGCGGCTGAATTCTTCGAGAGCACCGCGGGAGCAAAGTTCTTGCCGGACGCGGAATTGCATTAACGCAACGATAAAAGTTCGGGCGACGTGCCCGTGGAAACGCGGCGAACTCTAAAATATCATTTTCCCAACAGAGTTAATTAATTGCACGCTTTGTCGCGTGACGGCTTTGTTCGCGCGAGACGCTAAATTGCATTTTCCGCCGGCGGGAGAGCGGGCGAACTGCGACGGGGAGAACAGGGCCCCGCGGATGATCCACGGAGATCTGGATCCGCGTCGGACGGATCTTCGGGAATGAGAGTCACGGGTCTTTGGGACACGTCGTTGTCAACGTCAAAGTGGGATATCCCTTCGGCCTGGAGGGACGAGCAGCCGTTGCTCGTAAGCGATTTCCAGTGATCACGGCTCGTTTCAATGCGCAAAGCTCGCTGCGGGGGTGGGAGGCGAGCGCGCGCGCAAAAAAAAAGAAAAAAAAAGAAGAAACGAGGCCGTTTGGGCGGAGCGCGAGCCAGAACACGATTTTCGCGATCTCTGTGCCACCGCTCGGCGCGGTTAAGGGGAAAACGCCGACTCCGGCCGCTCTTATTGTTCTTCTTCTCGTTCGTGGCACGCTCGAACCGGATTCTCATCCGGTTTTTCACCCTCGAGCCTCGTTCCCTCCTCTTTTGTCCTTTTTGCGGGCGGAACCGAGGGTCGAAAAAGTGGCATGTAAAGCGATGTTCGGTTTTTACTCGTCTGCTCCCCCCTGTCTTCCGTCTTCTGTCTTCTGCCTTCTGTCTTCCGGCAGGCTGTGCCGCGCCGGCACTTTCGAAGGATACAAACGTGTTTCGGAGGGAACAAGAGCACACGCGTGCGTCGTTGTTCCGGCCTTTTACGGAGGTGATCAGTCCCTGAGAAACGAGCGAGGCATTGTTGCACCGTTAACCGAGCGGCCGCCGATAAATGGACGTCCTCGAGGCTCGAAAACCACTCGGTGAAATTTAACTGTTTCACTAACTATTGCTATTCTACCTGGTCCGAGAATTTGCACTGTTTTTCCACGGGAAACGATTACGAATTTTTATACGGCGACGCGAGCCCGGAGCCGCCATTCGCGCCACGCTCGGTCTAAATCGCGAATCGGAATGATCGGCGTCGGACAATAAGCTTTTAGGTACGGCTAAATTCTGCGCGAGACTATTTCTCTGGCCGGCAGAGTCTGATATGTACTGTGCAGAGTCTGATATTGTATATTCTGTCTGTATACATAGGGTGTTCCAGAAATGTCTCGCAATCCGAAAGTGGCGGGTTCCTCCGACCATTTGAAGCAACTTTTTCCTTTACAAAAATGTTCTCCGAGGCTCCGTTAACGAGTTATTAACGAAAAACAGTGACCAATGAGAGGCGAGCTCAGCAGGCGCGAGGCGATCGAGCCAATGAGCGGAACTGGGCTTCGAGCGCTGGTTGGCTGGGCCGCCTCGCGTCAGCCGCACTCGATTCTTATTGGTCACTGTTTTTCGTTAATAACTCGTTAACGGTGCCTCGGAGAAAATTTTTGTAAAGGAAAAAGTTGCTTCAAATGATCCGAGGAACCCGCCATTTCCGGATTGCGAGACATTTTTGGGTCACCCTGTAGACTGTTGTAAATCGATGCGAAGACAAAAGAAGTGTGAAACAATGCATATGAAGACAATTATTTGATTCGAACGATGAGCGAGTGAGCTACTAGAGCAAGCCACTATAGTGGCGCGTCGTCCAGAGAGATGATATCCGCGAAAGCCACTATAGTGACGCGTCGGGCCTAGAAGATTAACGACTGCGAGAAATCGCGAACAGAGGCGGCATAATGGCAAAACTAACCGAGCCCGATCGCGATCGTCCGGATCGGTCCGACGGCTGATTCAGGGCGATTTCGGCCCCGTTGAAACCGGTCTATCTAATCGGTTTAAAATCGTCGAGCCACGGTGAAATTCCGCCGGCTCTATCGATTCCCGGCAGCGCGGCAGTCGGCCCCGCGAAGAATCAAGTTATCGTTACAGCCGAAACACTCCTGGAGTGTGAACGAACTCTGCGAGAGGGAACTATTCGAAGAATCATTACCGTCGTTCCGGGAAGTTTCGCGCCTTCGGGATTCCTTCCGCGAGGAATTCTGCCCCGGTGGGCGGGGCGGAGCGAGTGGGCGGGGCGCGGCGAATGGCTCCGGAGCTCGGCGAGGAGCGACTCCGGGCTCCGTCGAGGGCCGTGGTGCTGCTCTTATTGTCTCGTTCGTTCGCCTAACGGTCTACTCGGATTTCCCCATCCGGTTTCCTTCGGCCCTTTTCTCCGTTCTTCCAATCTCCCGGCTGCCGGGCGCAGTTCAAATAATTGTTACGGCGCGCTGCTGGCCAAACAGCTCGCGGAACGAGCGCATCTCGTTAGCCGGTTCGTGATCCGCGACAGCCGGATACCTTGCTCTTGCTTTTTCACCCGGAGCACTCCGCGCTGCTCCGACCCCACCCCGCGGCCCCGGTCTCATCGGCGGCAGGAATCGAAAGCGCATCGACACTTTGTTCCCGCCACCCGCGGCGATCGTACTTTTTAATTGAGCGACGCGGGAACGACCGTATTCCGGGCTCGAATGGTTCGATAACCACCGACGGGCCGGGAGTCGCCTGTGTTGCTTCTGAAAATAGAACAGGGATCGGGATATCGTCGGCCGCGGGAGCCCTTCGGCCCTTCGAATAAGCGGGAGAACGCGCCGAGCCCCGGATTATGATATTCGGGAATTTGTTTAATCGGAGCGCGCCGGTTTTTCTAATTTCTCCGCCCCGCCTTTCCGCGATCCCATTCGATTCGACGCTCCGGGCTCCCGTCGACACCTTTCCACGAATTCGATTCCACGTTTTTCCTTTTTCCATTGTGCCCGGTGCTCCGCGATTTTCCGTTCCGCCCCATTCACCGGCCTTTTTTTCGGCGAATATCCCCGAAGCGAGAAGTCGCGGGCCTTTTACCGGCGGAACATTTATCCGCGAACAAAGGATAATTATCCGGGTTCCGATGTTACGGCTTGTCTCTCTCTCTCTCTCTCTCTCTCTCTCTCTCTCTCTCGTTCGCGTCGTTTAATTGTCTTTCTCCGCAGTATATCGCGTTATGGCCCGTAAACAGTCGGGCGATACGTCACGAATTAATGCGGCTGCGTTTTAGCCGGGGCTGTCCGCGCGTCCCGCAGTTCTTCTTTTTATGGAAAACAGGCGTAAATTCGCCGACCCGCTCTCGAATCGCGCGTTTACACGCGCTAAGGCCCGTGATTTATCGCGCCGCCGTCCGCCGCCGCGGATCTTCGCGATCGTTGTCGAGCGAGCCGCGCCTGTTCGATCGCAGATTATCCACGCCGAAGCGACTCTTATCGATCTCTCGGCATCGTTCGACGTTTAACTTGTCGACAGGTGAAACGTATCGCGGAACCATAATCTTATGGTCGGCGCGGACGATTTTTTACAACCGCGTAAAGGCCGCGCGGTCCATCGAGCTCGATGCTTCGCGGCTTGCTCGGTCGGCGCGATGTATCGCGGATCGTCTAGATTCGAGCCTCGATATCGATGGAACCCTTTCACACATTCGCTGATTTATTTGCTAAATACTTGCGAGGATTTCTGATCGATAGAATGCGAATTTTTATACGAATTTTTTTCTGTGCTGTCGTTAACCGTTTGAGTCCCAAGCAGCGCGATCGCGCTGTTCGGATCTTGGGTCGCGATCAAACTTTAGTGACGCACGTACATCGCATAGCTGATTTTTTTCATTTTTGGTTTTGTTTTGTTTGTCAATCTTGACGGGCGCTATCGCGTCACTTGGTTCTCTTCGCAAGCAATTAAGACAAGCGCTGTTCGGCATTTTTCGACCATGTTTTCTGCATAATTCCTGGGACTCAAATGGTTAATCATAAACCTTAACACGTTGAATGCCACGCCGGTTTTACAGAAATTATCCATGGCGCCACGATGAATTTTCTTTTATGCGATACATATAATATTGAAATATTATCTGCAATATATAAGTTACAGTGTATAACCATGTTTGACATGTTAATTGCGACAGGGGTCACTGTTCGAATCGACGATGGTAATAATACAAAATTTTAGATATTGACATTTGTTTGAAATTATATATATTTCTATCAATTTAGGCGCGCCGGTCACCGGTGGCCCCCATGGCGTCACCGCCAAGTTAAGTGCCGATGGTATTCAACGTGTCAATATGGTCGGGCCCTTCTTCAATGCAGTTACAGCTGTATTTAGAATCAGAAGAAAGTTTGATTTTATGAGGAAAAACAATAGTAATAATTTGGCGAGAGCTAAAGTCGACTCTCGCGGCTCAATCGACAACCTACAACCCCAGGGATTCGGCATTTTTCGACCGTGTTTTCTGAATAATCCCTGGGACTCGAACGGTTAAGATAATGGAGACGATTACTGTGCGAGGGGGCCAATTTCTGCGCCTTCGACCTGTTTTCCGGCGCAATTAACTTCATATTTATCGAACGAGATGTATTCGATTCCTCCGCTCTTCGATTTTACTTATTCTTGAATAAAACAATTCAACTTCGTCTTATTCGCTAAGCGTGAAGTTAATGATATCGTAAAACAAAGCGAATGCACAGCAATTTATCACGTTACAGTAACCGGCCTCGCTACCGTATTACGAAGTTCCGCATCAAAAATCCGCCATCGATCAAACAGAAATCCCGGCGCCAAGTGTTTAGCAAATAAATCAACGAGCCCGGCAAGGATTCCATCGATATCGTGGTTCGAATCTAGACAATCCGAGGTAAATCCCATGGCGGGCCGTAAGGCAGCCCGACCTCGTGAATCTTTTAGGGGGACCCTAGGAAATCCGTCACGTCCGGCCGATAGATCGGGTGGGAATCGAATCAACGATAAATTTATTACGCGATGACCCCTCGAGAAGTGGATCATTTTTCGGAACGGCGCGCGGCGGTCCAAGGGATCCCGAAATGAGAGAGTCGAATCGAAGATGCGCTCTCTCTCTCTCTCTCTCTCTCTCTCTCTCTTTCTCTCTGTCTGCGGGGGCAGCACGGCGGATAGTTTGCGGAGGAAGCTGCGGTTTCGGCGTGGGAGCGGACGGCGAGGAGATCTGAAAATTCCCGGTACGTGACTGTCTTCCAGATCCCGTCTAAACCCTCGAAAAATTCCCCAGCTGGGGCATAAACCGGCGGAGGTTCTGGCCGAGAAGAGCCGCGGCAACCGGCATCGCTCGCCGGCCATTTATTTCCGGTGGCTTGCATACGTGTGCCATAGCGTTCGCGGCATTTACTATTCACGGGCCGCCGGTTACTCGTCGACTACAGAGAAAAGCTTTTCAAAGTAAGTGCCAGTCATATTCCTGTTTATTATTTACTTCGCGCGAGGAGCTTCCACCGTGGCCGCCCGGGCCCCCGCTCTCAATTATGAACGGTCCCCCATTTTAATTGCGAACGGTCCGCCGGCTCTCAATTACGAACGGTCCGCGGGCCCGGGTTTACGCGCTCATTACGCCGCCAGGCGCGGACGCCGATGAAACGTCGATGACATCGTTACGGTAACGAAAACGACGGGACGACCGGAGACAGCGAGAGAGAGAGAGAGAGAGAGAGAGAGAGAGAGAGCAGGCACGGCTCACAATTTATTTTAATACCGCCCCAGCCGCACTTCAAACTATGTTTTAACGAGGCAACCAGATTCTTAGAGGCGCGCTCCAATCTTATTTAGATTCCCGGCGCGTCATTGTTCCTGTTCCTGTTCCTGTTCGCAAGTCTCCTTGCGGAACCTTCCTCGGAGCTCCATCCGGTTACACGATACTCTCGACTGTCCTACGAGACCGTAACTGGAATAACGAGCGAGATTGCGCGCTACAGATCTAAGTAGGATCGGTTTAAAACCCGTGACCCGACAACGCACTTCGCCTTGCGGATGCCTCGTAAATGCTGCCACGTTCGAATCGCGAGCACGTCTAATACGCGAGGATGAAGAAACATCGATCATCTACGATGGACTGTGATTTAAGCAGTCCTGTTTTCTGTGCGCCGCGTCGTACTGTAGAATTCCATTTGTACGAATTCCACGGAAAACAATCAGTTCGTATAATCGAGCAGGCTCGTACAGTTGGAGTTTTTTCGTCGATTATCCCCAGTACAGTAATATCTCCCGGAAATGCCGAATTTCGGGTTGCTGTGAATTTCCCAGTGTCAGTTCTGCGCCTACCGTTTGGGTGTGAGTCGGATAAAAAGACGCGGATCGTGTCATATCGCCTCCGAATTGCCCTCGAATTGTGGCACGTAGCCTCCGAATTGCCTTCGAATCGTGGCAAAAAATTAGAAATAAAGAAGTTAGCATTACTATGTATTCATGGTTGCTGCCTTTTTTGTCGACTGCCCCGAGTTCCTATAAAAACGAGTCGCGTGGCCCGAAGAATCGCGACTTAATATTCTCAGATCCGCCGGTTTCAATTCCGACCTCCGAGCATTTCTGCGAGAAATTACTATCCTCGGAGCTTTTCGTTCAAGCAACCGGAGTTCGAGTCCACCCAAATGGAGTTAAGCAAACACTTAAGTCTGTATCTCAGATGATAGCGATAGGTGTTTCACACAATCGGAGTTCGTTGCATCGGCATTGCCCAAAATTTCGATCCAATAAACGGAGTTCCACTGTACCTCAATTCGAACAGGATTCTCGATCCTACGTCTAAAAACACAGCTTATCGTTCCTACAAGAAAAGAGACAGAAATACTTGGACTTCCAAGGTCTGTATTTCACAAGCGCATCCTCTCCGAATTTTCCACGCACTAAAATAGACGGCGAAGAGTCTGATAAAAAAAAAAGAACGCGACATTTTATCGTACAATGAGCGCCGTTTGAACGAAATCTGTGACACTGACGCAGCAAGAAACAACGGCGCAGCAGAGGAAAGTTTAATTCGTTGCACGAGCGAGAAACAAACGGGCATGAAAATGGAATGTAATGTTTACTCGCTTCGAAGCACAATGTGTATCTCCAGAAGCACTTGAACCCCGGCGCTTTCTAAGCCGATCCGACTTACACGACTCCCTGCCTCTGTAGCACAATCTTGCTCGTTATTCGCAGCTCCCATCTCGAGCGTATTTCATCTGACATTCGTTCTACAAACTCGAGTAAATCGTTTGAAACGCGCGACTATTAGCTCGGAATTATCCCCGACGGAATATTGTAAATCGGGTATAATACCCATTACGAATACACGCGTCCTGCGATACCGGGGGATCTCGATTCCGTATCGATGTCTACTTCATCGGATGATCCAACGATTCACGGCTGAAAGGAATCCTAATTCGTCGAAACATCGCTCGACGATCAATTGCAGATTTACCGGCTCTCGAACAGCTCGCACAGCTAAGACGTACTAATTGAGTCGGCGAGCATCGTAGCGAGACGAGTTACATGTTCGAACAATATCCCACTAGTGTCTTAAAATGCAACGTGGCAAAAATGTTACACGTGGCGAAACGTTGAGAAAGACAAATGAAGTAAATTAGTTAGTAAGTTATCATAAATTAATTTAACCTTAAATTGTCTCAACGATAATAAAGGATCGTGATTTGGCGATCATTGCATTGCTTCCATGATTAGAACACGGACATCGTTATGTTTTTTATTAACACGTTGAATGCCACGCCGGTTTTACAGAAATTGTCCGCCACACGCCACGATGAATTTTCTTTCGTGTGATACACATAATGTTGAAATATTATCTGCAATAGATAAGTTACAGTGTACAACCATGTTGACATATTAATTGCGACAGGGGTCACTGTTCGAATCGACGACGGTAATAATACAAAATTTTAGATATTGATATTTGTTCGAAATTATATACAGGGTGTTCCAGGTTTTAATGTTCAAACTTTGTTAGTGTCATATAGAGCTTTATTAAGAAGTTATAACAAAAATTAAAAATAGGAATAGTAAACAACTAAAAAAAAGATAAAAAAAAATCTTCGATCAATGTCAATCACGTATTGTTAACAACGGCTATTAATACATTTCGAAATGTATTAATAAACACAGCTTACATAAACACACGGCATGTGCTGATCTATTCAAGCCAATGCTTCACTATTCTAATGCAATTACTATTCCTATTCTGAATTTTTGTTACAACTTCTTAATAAAGCTCTATTTGACCTATGTTTGCATAACATTTTTTTCATACTTTGTGCCATAGAATATACTGACAAAGTTTGAACATTAAAACCTGGGACACCCTGTATATTTCTATCAATTTGGGCGCGCCGGTCGCCGGTGGCCCCCATGGCGTCACCGCCAAGTTAAGTGCCGGTCACCGGTGACCCCCGTGGTATTCAACGCGTTAATATGGTCGGGCCCTTCTTCAAGACAGTTACAGCTGAATTTAGAATCGGAAGAAAGTTTGATTTTATGAAGAAAAACCAATGGTAATAATCCGACGAGAGCTAAAGTCGACTCTCGCGGCTCAATCGACAACCGACAACCCCAGGGATCCGGTAATTCTCCTTCTGGAAACAGATTTGCGAGAATGGCGCGCCGGTACGTTAGGAAGCGCAGAAGGGCGTTTCGCGAATAGATTCCGAGGCGCCCTTATGAGAAAAGTGTGCCGCCGCGTCGTCCGCGAGATTGACTTCGCGGGAACTTCTTATCATTCGCGGCGCGAAGCCGCGGATTCGTCGGTTCCTCCCTCCGGTTGGTCGTCCTCCGAACGTTTTTCTATTTCGGGTGGGGAATTACTTTTGTTGGAGTGCTGTCTGCGACGTCTATTTGCCGACTCGCGGGGACGGATTCGGAAACCGAGTTCGAAGCGCTGGAAAGAAAGGGGGGGGGGTGCAAAGTCTGAAAGAGAATCAACCTCTTTCGGCCGTAATTGCTTTTCGTTCTTGTCCCCTCGTTCTTTGATCGCTTTTTCCCTCCATTGTATTCGACAACATTCCTCCGGCGACGGACAACGACGATTGTCTCCGAACCGGCGACGTAATGCAACGATCGGGTAAAAGCCGGCGACACGGCGCACAATGAACAACGACGTAACGCTGTCGCCCGTCGCTAATTAATGTCGCGACGGACGCGCCGGGGAAACGATATTATGAAACACCAACGACGACCGGGTAAAACGAGCTCGAACGGATGTCGCGCGCTGTCCGTAAGGCTGATGGGAAATTGCGTGCATTCGTTCTCCAAGCTCCCGAGACGACCCAGTATCGCCTAACTCGCCCTCGACCGACCCAGTCATATCGTTTCCGGCCGGCGAATCCTCGTTCCCGTTCACCCTCTCCTCCCGTCGATCGCGAACTTCTCCCGCTTCTATATTCCACGCATCATCCCCTAAACTTTCTTCTTCGGAACTGACCCGGCTACATTCTTTCGAACCACCTTCGGCCGTATCTCGAAGAAGCCTCCTCCCAGTCCTCGCATTCCTCGCAGACGCCGGACGCTCGCGTATTCCGCTCGGCGTCCCCTAATTCTTCCTTAAACTGTCCCGACTCTATCTTTTCTTCCCGCCGCCTTCTTCAGACTACAAGTTTTGGGTAGAATGATTCGAAATTACTTGTGCACTTGTGTGCGATGGAAAACTTCTTTATTCGTTCGCGGAGACTTTGTCTCTTGACGAGTCGCGGTGCAGTGTGGCTGTTGTTAGAGAGAGAAAAGGAGAGGGGATGACGTTTCGTCCGGAGCCCGCTGGAGGACTCATCGGCAAGGCTATCCTAGCGGGCCCTTGCCTTAGACGTTGGGGTATCGGTAGTGTTGCGGCCAAGTGGCCAGGATTTATGGCAGGGGCCATGTGCTTGGGTGCCCCGACGGTATGGGTCTGTCTTTGGCCGTTCCTGGGCACGTGCGGCCCCGCCATAACGTCTCCTGGTCCTTGATTACGGTCCAGTCAATTACGGTTGGGTCTGGCACTGTTTGGGCACGTAGGCCCATCAGCGCGGGATGTTTAGCAGGTGTTAGTTTGCCATTCTCCCTGCTAACTCCCGGCCCACCGTTTTGGGGCAGTCTCACTGGATTTGGGACTGCAGTGATTGGACCGTAATTCCTTGCCGCCCACCCTAGGTCAAGAAGAGTAGGGAGGACCGAGGTAATATTAGGGATGACCCCGGTCCTCTAGAAGCGGAAACCATCGTCAGAGACACGGTTCGGAATACAAAAGACATTCGTGAGACCACAAGGGACTCACCGGACACGAGACCACAAGGGACTCAGGAGATACACGAGAGTCAGGAGAGACCACAAGGGACTCTAGAGACATCGCGAGAGATACGTGAGACCATAAGGGACTCACGAGATACATAAGAGACTTAGTAATCGGACGGCACACCACGTGCAAAATTCTACAGAGCTCGAAGCTCGCAAGGAGCACCAACGAGCATTAACAGGTAGGAAGGACGAAGTCTGTATATATAGGAATTGAGGCGGATCGGTTACTAGCGGGAAGAGGAGCCATCTGCTGGCGGGTCTGGAGGTAGCCGCCACAAAGTTTTTCCCGAGACCTTCTTCATAGACGCTCGCCCAGTTCCGCACTCGGCATCCCCTAATTCTTCGCAAAAATCCCCGGCTTTCTTATCTAGAGCGACCGACGAGCAACGTCCTCGGCAACGCAACAACGAGATCTCCCGTCGGTCGCGAACTGATCTAGAGCAGCTCCTATAACAGCCGAGAGTAGATTAGAGTATTCCACAGGGTGTCGCACAATGAAATCGAGCCGGCCGAGAGGCCATCTGGCCGCTGGTCGCAGTAAATCCACGGTTCGCGATACAATTCTTAAACGATAATTGGAACGCCGTGTCGGCAATCTGTTACCGGGAGAAATTCATCTGGCCGTTGTGCGTGCACCTATTGTTCCGAGAGCCGCGATGCTGCGTGAGCTGCATAAATCCTGGGCCCCGTCCACGTTGCGGAACAACTGGGCGCAGGGGCGCCAACGTATCTCGGGATATCGACGTTTCCTTCCGCCTGAACTTTCGCTCCTCTTCTCATCTCTCTCTCTCTCTCTCTCTCTCTCTCTCTCTCTCTCTCTTTCTCTCTGTCTCTCTGTCTCTCTTCTCTCTTCCTATCTCGTCGAGATGTTATCCCGACACATCGGTAGTTAAAATCTCATCTCCTTTCGTCGCTTTATCCGCGCCGCTCGTTAATATCCCGGCGATGACGTATTGGACGTAAATCGGGCCACTTGGCAGGGTCGACCACTCCATAAGACGGATCGCCGGCTAGCTTTTTACAAGTTACCGTCGACATTGAATACGCGATGAACCCTCGGGCCACGGGGGACTCCTATAAATATAGATCGAGTCGTTTTCGCTGAATGTTGCTTGAATATTAATGAACGCGCCGCATATTCGATGCACTTATAATGTGGACGATTGCTCGGAGCCGGGCGCGCGGCAAAAATTTAATAAAGTTTATCGATGCGCCCGGACGAAGCCGTCCTACCATGGGAGCCGCCGGTTTTACCGGGCCAGCCGGGTTTCTACAAATTGTTTATCCGTTCGCGCGAGTGGGAGCGGTGGAACGCGGTAATCGACGAACGAAATTGCCGCGCGGAAATCTTGATTCGTAATTCGCAGTCTGCGAACGTAAACGACCGCGCGCCCCGTCGCAAATTCGGATCCCGGGGCTGAATCTCGAATTAGGAAAGGCGAGTCGAAATGCAAAGTTGCCGCTGCAGAATGCGTGCTGCACCGGCGGGATCTTCCGAGTTTCTTCGTTGCAGTTGCAGCACAAACGGCCCGACGAACTACCGGGATTACCACTTCATCGAAGATACTTGTCAGCTGGCTACAACTTTCGAATCCTCGGGTCCCCTGCGGATTCGCTGACCAATGCCGGCCGATACACTGCCGGGGGCCCGTGCTACATTGATCCCAGTGTATTCGGCGCGAGATCAGAAAGTTTTTAATCCCGCCGCGTCCGGCGAATGCTAATCGAATTTAAGCGCCGCGGCACGGACGACGATTTGACGAGGAGCGAATGGAAGGAAGCCGAGGTCGAAATCGATTGGTCGTCGATTAGGGGGTGGAATGTCATCGATAACGATCGTGATTGGGAATACAGCGGCTTTACTAATTTGTGATGGTTTCTTCTTCTCGTTTTAGCGATTTAAAATATGATTATCCTTGTTTCAACGCTAGATTTGCGGAGCATTGGAAGCAGCTGTTTTATTATTAGCTTATAAATTATTATTATTATTATTAGCTTATAAAAGCAACGATAAGGTTCTTGATTCTGATTTTGAACGAGTGTTATCGTAACATTTGCCACAATTAACACATATTTACTGAATTTAACTAATAAATGTGTCTTTACAATTCGAATAATCGTGAATTAAAGGAATTGTAACTTCAAAAGTGACTCGTCGTTTTGACGGATTCTGTAAACCTAGCGTTAACTAATAACATTTAATTTAATCAGATATTTACAATAAACAATTTCTAATTAAAATCTCATATCTATTATATTTCCCTGTATTGTACACTCTTTTACTATATCTGCTATACGTATACTTATTAGTTACGCTACACTTCTTCTTACTTTTCATCTCACTTTGTATTATAGTCCCAAAAATGTCTCGCAATACGGAAATGTGGGGTAGCTGAGGTCATTCTAAGTAACTTTTTCCTTTGCGAAAATGCAACCCGCGGCTTTGTTTACGAGTTATTAACGAAAAACACTGACCAATGAGAGGCGAGCTCGCCTAGCGCTTGACGGCCGAGCCAATGAGCGCACGAAGCCCAGTTCTGCTCATTGGCTCGGCCGCCTTGAGCCAGCATTTCTCACCTCTGATTGGTCACTCTTTTTCGTTAATAATTCGTAAACAAAGCCGTGGATTGCATTTTCACCAAAGACAAACTTACTTCAAATTACTTCAGGAACCTCCCATTCTTGGATTTCGAGACATTTTTCGGGCACCCTGTATACATATATGTCAGTCTCAGATTTGTTTATCGAACTCGTGCAACGGCTATGCGAAATCTCTATCTTTTTATTTCGTCTCCCGTAACAAAGGATTCTTTTTCACCCGCATACACGGATAAAATAAAAGAATACAAATTCAAGCGTCGCGATACGGACATCGATCCGTCGCAGAGCGAACAGAACGCGCTCGTGGACGAAACCGACGGCGATCGATCGCCGACTCAGAATGTTATCGATACCGATCGAGATTGGGAATGCCGTGGACCGGCTAATTAGAGTCAGTTTCTTCGCAATGCGTCTCGGATCGGGAGCACGGGGCTCCGAAGCCGATCAAGTATCGCAGTCACGAAGACCCTCTCATTAGACGCGTCAACGTTAATACGTGGAACGCGTCGGGAATCGAAGGTAGACGCTAATTACGAGGAATTATCCCTCGCCGTTTCCCCCGCATCGTGTGCGGGGAGGGAGGGAGGAGTTGCGTGTACGCGACTTGACGCCCCGATATTTCGCCGGCAGCTCTGGAAAACAGCTCGCAGGAGGAGGAGGTGGACGAAGAGGAGGACGAAGAGGAGGAGAATCGCTGCCGCGATAACGATGTTGCGTCGCTTCCGATGAGAACGAAGCTTTGTTCGACGGGCCGGAAGCGGATACCGCTCATCAAGGACCATCGGTCCGGCCCACAATGCGCGTTTTTCCCTTCCACCGGCCAGCCGAGAAAGGGGTGCGGATCGCGAGCGATGGAAACCGGCGCGAACGGCGAGCGGAAACAGAGGAGAGATCGGCGGAACGCTGCGTCGAAAAGAGAGAGGAAAGAGTGCGAGAGAGATAGAGATAGAGAGAGAGAGCAGGATAGATCGAGAAAGAGAAAAAGAGAGATAGAGAGAGCAAGATACAGCGAGAAAGAGAGAGAGAGGGTGAGAGAGGGGGAGAGAGGAGAGCCGTCTGTTCCGCAACGTGCCGGTAGGCATCGACAGCGATTCCGGGATCAACGGCGCGATTAATGGCGGCAAGATCATTTGCCAAGCCCTTTCTCTATGCTGGCGTTCGCTTTAACAAGTGTCAGCCATTACCGAGAGCCGCCTCGAAAAAGAGGAACGCCGTAATGACTCCGATCCCGGATCGAAAACAGTGGTTGCCTGACCCGCCGTTAATGGCTTTCAAACAAACTGGAACCGCCTGTTCCCATCCTCCTTCCGTTGTTCGATTATTATTCGACAAAAGAGGCCTCGCCCCGTTTTCCTCGTTCCTTCGGCGATCATTTTTCGGCTCGGCCGCAGCTTTCGCGAGCCGCGTTCCAATGAAAGGGTGCATTTTGACGGACGGGCATTCTTTCCGTTTGCTCCCTCGAAGAATTCTGTGTTCCGACGAAAGGGAACGCAAGAAGACGCGAAGGCATCGCCCCGAATGGATGAAACCGGGAAAACCGGCAACATTAAGGACCCGCGGTGCAAATTGCAGCCCCCCACCACGTTAACCGCTGTCGGCACAGCGGAGCAAGGAGCAATTCCGGCGCACAAAAAAGTCAAATTAATCAGAGACATTAATTAGCGGCAGCGACGAACGCACGGACCGGCGGCGCTCGGGGTCGCGCGGAGCGATAAAATTTCGCGCGTCCTCTCGGACCCTCTAACGACCCCGGCAACGGAACTCTCTCTGTTTCGCCGTCGCGCGACGTTCGTCGAGCAACGTTAGCCGGGGAAAACTGGCCGGCGAAACGTTCGCCCGCCATCAGCGGGGAATCCCCCAAGAAATCTGTCCCTCTGCGAGGGTTTCGGGCCCGTGGCGGCCGGGATCCCGGCACAAATACGGCGCGGGGAATCCCCGGGTTAAATTACGCGAACCCATTAAGGTGCTCGAGATCCATAGCTACTTAAAACAATCATAGCTAAGCTGGTCGTGGAGCCGGGCGGGCTCCCGCGGCCCGTAGACGCGGACAGAATGGGAACGAGGACGGCTCGAATGGCGACGAAGACGACGACGACGACGACGCGATCCGACGCGATCCGGCGCGACGGGGCTAGATTTAATTAAAATTTAATTCGCCAACGGGGGCGCGAGAAGGCGGGGCGGGAGGGCGGGGGTGCCCCGACTAATCCACAAGTTTCAGCCGGTGCACGGGGCAAGCCGGCGTGCATGTGTCCGCAGAACCTGCCAGGCGAGAGATCCGGCGTTGAGCGCGGCCAGACCGGGACTGCTCTCTCTCTCTCTCTCTCTCTCTCTCTCTCTCTCTCTCTCTCTAGCTCTCTCTCTCTCGGACTCCGAACACTCTGAAGTCGCCGCGCGAGGGGTTCAACAGTGATTCGGGGATTGCTCGAGGGTTACCGAGACGCCGGATGGGAACCGGCGCACAGGGCGAAGCACGAGGGGACAGAGGATTACCGCTAAAAGCGTACAAATCCTTTCCTGAACGTCGCACGGCGAGACGAGGCGGGAGGCGAGGCGAGGCGGCGGGAAACGAAGCGGCGAGACTGCGCTTTTGACCAGGTTCGCCGCGGCGAGGGGTGAACAGCCCGCGAAAAGGGGTGACGAACCGGGGGCTGGAAGTGAGTTGCTAGTTTAGGCCGTCGTCGCAAGCCGCTGAAACTTTGCGACGATCCACGGGACCGGCGAAACTCCTGCGAGCTCCTCCGACCAGCGCCGAGTCACCGCTCGCCCCCGCGCCGCCCCGCGCCGCCCCGTACCAGCGCGCTCTCCAGCCCTTCTCGAGCCGCGTTTCGTTCTTCGCCTCGTTTCCGCGGCGCCGCGAGCTCCCTGTTCGTTATTCAACCGCTCGTAAATAATCAGCCGGCTGCATCTCGTCTGCCTTTTTGATGCCGCCTGCCTTAGCTGCTAATCTTGCGAGCCGCGCCACCCCTCGGCCCCGTGTACGCGGATCCGGAGCCGGCGCACACTCCGCGACCAAGTTTCGCGTTCATTTCGCTCCCCCGTCGTCTACCAGGTTCCCGAAAAACGTCCCCTATTCGAGGGCTGACTCTGAGTTCTTCCAGGTGTGAACGAAACGGACGAATTCGCGACGATGACAGAAGATCTTGCAAAGGAATACGCTGCCCCCCCCCCTCTAATTGGCAGAGAAATCTCTATAGTAACCGATGTGTAATCGATCTGATTTTTTAACTCTTAGCGCTCCGTTGGCTCCGCTATGGAGACATCCGTCATTTGTTCCGTAAATCCAAAGGCTCTGCTGCGGAGCCCAATGTTTTTAGCATGATTACACCGAGGATGCTATGGTTTTGTCGATGTTGGCAATTGTTATTTATAGTGAAAACGTGTTTAGCGCGTGTACCATTACGATTAAAACATTTTTTGCCCATTTTTATACTTAGCAACATAAAATGAATAAAAACAAACGCTTTCGCAAGGACGCGTAATCCTTTCCGTTCGAAATAAGACTTCCTTTATCTCAGGCGCTTTGCTCCAAGAATGTGCCGGAGTTGCTGGTAGTGATATTTTTCAGAAAAACGCTGTTCAACTTTATTTTAGAACGTCCGAAGAATATTTACTAATTTTTAATTTAATTTAATTATCAATCGAGCCGATTCCAGTGAAGATTAACGATAAAAAAATTCCGGCAAACTCGCGTAAAAGATATTTTCGTTTCGATAATTCCGTATCAAAACAGAATTCAACGGACGATTCGCGATGCTAATTTTATAATAAGTCGCGTCAAAGAACACGAGGGATATATATATTTAAGAATTGCGAAGAATATCGTTAATAGTAAATTTACCCATTTCGATAAGAATGCATTTGCTGCTTGGAAATTTCGGTCACGATTCACGATGTCGATGCACCGACCTGGGACAATGTTAAGTAGATACCATTACGATTAAAACATTTTTTGCCCATTTTTATACTTAGCAATATAAAATGAATAAAATCAAACGCTTTCACAAGGACGCGCAATCTTTTCCGCTCGAAATAAGACTTCCTTTATCTCAGACACTTTGTTCCAAAAATGTGCCGAAGTTGCTGGCAGTGATATTTTTCAGAAAAACGCTGTTCAACTTTATTTTAGAACGTCCGAAGAATACTTACTAATTTTTAATTTAATTTAATTATCAATCGAGCCGATTCCAGTGAAGATTAACGATCAAAAAATTCCGGCAAACTCGCGCAAAAGATATTTTTGTTTCAATAATTCCGTATCCAAACAGAATTCAACGGACGATTCGCAATGCTAATTTTATAATAAGTCGCGTCAAAGAACACGAGGGATATATTTATTTTAGAATCGCGAAGAATATCGTTAATAGTAAATTTACCCATTTCGATGAGAATGCATTTGCTGCTTGGAAATTTCGGTCACGATTCACGATATCGATGCACCGACCTCGCACAATGTTAAGTAGATACCATTACGATTAAAACATTTTTTGCCCATTTTTATACTTAGCAACATGAGATGAATAAAATCAAACGCTTTCGCAAGGACGCGCAATCTTTTCCGCTCAAAATAAGACTTCCTTTATCTCAGGCGCTTTGCTCCAAAAATGTGCCGAAGTTGCTGGTAGATAGTACTCGAGAAACGCCTGGAGGAGCGCTAAGGGTTAAATTTATAAAGCTGATCGAACGTGTGGCACCTCTAGCCTAATCGTCGCTCTGCAGGCTCGAGATTGCGACGGCCACGAAAGGAACGCTGGAAACTCTTCGTTCCAAGAAAGAGCCGGATAGCGGACTAAATGAAAGAAATGCAACGCGTCGCGCAAACAGCGACGGGAGATCTTTCGCGCCGGTCGGTAATGCAATTACAATAGAATCAAGATCTGGAAGATCCAGTTAGAGACGGCGAAGACCTCGTTGTTCGAAGGCACGAACGACTGGGGGAGTCGGCGCGGTATAAAATGGAGCGGGAACGCGTAAACGATGAAAAAAGGTAAAGCTGCGCGGCCGCGATAAGAGGTCCATTAAAAGGCTCGTGAATCTTTTCCAATTTCAATATCGGCGTGGCCGCCGCGAAATATAGACGTCTGGGCTCGCTCGCAACTGACCCAGAACGATGCCGGGCCACTCCAATAAGATCTCAGCCAATAATAGCAGTACCGGAACGTCATTGGTCAATATCTCGTACACGTGCCACCGTAATGTATCGGCGTTTCGCAGCTCCATATTGAACACTTCCAATATAGGAGGGCCGAGGAGCCGCTTCGCCTCGTTTTCTCCGGCTAACTTCGTTTATCGTTATTACGTTCACCGTGGAAAAATAGCTTATGTATCGCGAACGGTCCCGCTTCTTTTCCTCCTTTATCCCCCTCCGTCTCTCTCTCTCTCCTCTCTACAACGATCCCCGAGAGTCGTCGTTCTCTTTTTTCCCCCCGCCGTACCCCACGGCCGGAGGATTATCTCGGCCGACTCCATTGTCACCCGAGACCTCGTTCGATTCGTCGTTTATTCCAATTCCCAGACGCGACGCCACGGACACGTCGGTTTCTCTTTACTACCTGCAATCAACGGCCGGCTCGATCGCGCGTCATCGTTGCACTGTAACATCCGGCAACTAGATGCCAAACGGGAGAACGTTCCGGCGACAGTCACTGCGCTTTCAAAATTCTCGCCGCAACCAAATCGTGCTTGTACATACATTTCGCGATGCGAAATAACGTAACAGCGAAGCCGGTTTCGAGAAAATCGTTTGCAGCTGAATTTAGGATCGCGGATAAAGCGTGTTCCATTTCTTCAGAATCGTTTGTTATAAGTTTTTATTTGTCATCTAGAGCGGCCGCGACTGCCACTTCTATTGAGTTGGCAACTAAGTAATTGCAGATTTGTTCGATTAAATAAAAAATTTTTTTTTACTTGGAACGAAGTTTAATCTGTAATGTATTTTCCATTTTGTTCGATGACCTTTTGCCATCTCTCTGACAACTTGAAAATTCCACGCTCGTAGAAAGTCTGATCCTTTTCGGCCAAAAACTGAGTTAAGTGAGATTTTACAGCGTCATCGTCGTTAAAAGTTTTACCACGAAGGGAGTTGTCCAGGGATCGAAATAAGTGGTAATCCGATGGCGCGAGATCAGGGCTATATGGTGGGTGTAACATCGATTCCCAACCAATATCCATGAATTTTTGCCGAGTGGACAAAGACGTGTGCGGCCTAGCATTGTCCTGCTGGAAAATGACGCCTTTACGATCGACCAATTCTGGTCGCTTTTCCTTGACCGCTGCATTCAATTTGTCCAGTTGCTAACATTCACGGATAATCAAAAATAACATAATAATAATAATAATAATTTTATAATATAACATTTACGGATATCATAAAAATGGGAGTGAGAGACATCTATAACTGAAATCGGCGATTACTTAGTTGCCAACCCAATAGAATCGGAAAATTAACCATCTGAAAACGAATGGTTTCTGATGGTAGCGGGAGAAGAATGCTGGGTCATTTTGATCCATAATAAAGCTTTTATCGCGGACCAATGTCTGGAAGGAATTGCATATGAAAATGCGCTTCGAAGAGCGTACACTTTATCGCATTGTAGTTTTCTGTACATCTAATACGTGACATTACTCTCGTCTTAATCACGCATAAACGGATGAAAATGCATGTATGCGAAAGACAAGAGCGAAGTCGTGTAGATTTCTCGTTCTTTCTGTTGAAACGTCCTTTCTGCTCGAACCAAGAAATGCATTCGATCATTCCTATCAAAGAGTCTTCAGAGTTTCGATAATTTCAGGATAAAATATGATATTATATATTATACGATAAAATACGGTCATTTTGACCGACACAGTTGATTTAGAGTCAATACAGAATCCTTGGCGAGCTCTAAGAGCGGCTAACCTGTATTAACTAATAATATAAATATTAGATTTAAGATAATATGAATATTATTATAAGATAATATAAATATTATATTGTTATTAAATAATATAAATAAGACTGTCGATCACATAGTTGATTTAGTGTCAATACAGAATCCTTACCGAGTTCTAAGAGCAGCTAACCTGTGTCAACTAATAATATAATTATTAGATTTAAGATAATATAAATATTATTATGAGATAATATAAATGTTAGATAGATATAAATATTAAATTATTATTAAATAATACAAATAAGATTCTCGAGGTTAAATTTACTTACACGTCCAGCCATTTTTATTATAATATATATTTATTATAACCTATTTAACCAATTCTGATTGAAAGAACAACAACTAATCGAATATAATAGAATAATAACTAATAAGAATCTATAACTTCAAGAACATTGAACGACAAAACGAAGAATCGATCATTCTGACCGACTCATTAGGTTCGACAATTAGATAACAAGGATTTATTTTCGTGAAATCCCGAGAGTACTGAGATATTTTTCGAGGTCAATCTCGATAGACCACAAAAATTGGGGACACCGGCTAGCTTGTCAACGAGAATTTTCGCACGACATCTTGGTCGTTCCACCCCGACCCGGGCTTTTCCTCTACTGGTTTCAGTCCGCGAACCGACTGCGAGATAGATTCATTTCGTATTTATTAAATTTCATAAAGCATCCCGGCAGACAACGGCCGTGTTTTCCATTTTCTCGTCTGCGGACGTGCAAGAGAAAGAGAGAGAGAGAGAGAGAGAGAGAGAGAGAGAGAGGAAGGGGCTGCGGTGGGAAATGGAGAACGCTGCAAGATGAGCGTGGCGAACCGCTTCCTTCTTCCTTCGCCCATCCACCTATCCTCCTCTTCCTCTCTCGCCCAGCGATTCGTTTGCGTTGTTCAACCAGCCTGTTTTACATTCAAAAGCCCTCGCCCTTTTCTTCTCCGACAGAAACAGGATCTGCCGTGTGGACACAGACGGGCCACCGACGGGCCACCGGCCAGCCCGACTTCTCGCTTTTTGCGGATGTCGTACCTGAACTTGAATCCGCACCTGTGTCTTTCGCTACCGCCGGGTTTACGAGCTCCGAGCAGCGAATTTACCGAACACGCAATCGATACGAATTTTTAATTCGTTTCAACGATCGCTGAAAACGATCGAGGGGCGTTAATCGTCGAAGAGTCGACGATTGATGAACGTAACCCGTCGGTCGTTGATTAAAGACATTAATCGTCGAAAAGTCGGCGATTCGATTAATCATTCGACGAACGTGATCGCCGATCGTCCATTCAAAGAGACAATTAATAATTGTTGATCTTTGAATGGAATCGGAAGGATATTTTGGTGCGATTGCGTTGAAAGTTGTCTCTCTATCGTGTTCACTGTCTTTCTTTTTTTTGGTAATATCTTCGTATCGGCGGAGGGAGGGGATTCATAATTGAGGCGTTGATCGCGGCTAACGATTGACAGAAATTTAATCGTCGACTGCGATTACGATCTTTCGCGGGGCTTTCTCTCCGAGAGGAACGGCGCCGGGGATATCACTTTGCCTGAATTTCAGGATATTATCGTTTACAATGGCAGGTTTCCAGCTAAAATACGCTGCTTGGAAAATGTTTTAACGAGCATCGAGTATTTGTTAGCATGCGCTCGTTTAGCCCCTGTTCAATTACAGATTCATGGTCCATCGGAAATCGTTCACTGTAAAATAAATTCCTCGCCGAGAATATTTTTCCAATATTAGTTTTAATATTTCAGAGAACACATATATCAAACCAACGAGGCCGAAAAATGGAGAACAATTATTTTTTACAAATTTCTCCCTCGGGGGAACAATATCTGGGGGGGGGGGGGGCGTGGAAGACCGGCCGGGATCGATTTCAGCGTACACGGTGTCCAATAAACACGAAGCCCCGAAATATAGGTCAGTTTCGAATTCCATCGGATAGGAACCGCGATTCTTCCGGCCCGCTGTTTAAATTGGCAGGATCGCAATTGTTTTAAAGCAACGCGGCCGGGCCGACCCGCGCCGCCGGGCCCGCGTAAATTTTATTGCGCCCGCGTTCCGGGACATTTTCGTTATTTTTCGGGCCATGGTTGTTCCGCGCGGCCCGGCCGACGGAATTATCACAAAGCAACCCTTCCAATTACAGCGGCAATTAATTTCATTCCGCGGGCCGGAGGTCGGGGCGCTTTGGTAAATTCGTAGACCTCGGGGCGGCGAGTTGTTCGCGACCCGGTCGTCTGAAAAGTTTCCGCGAACACGCGATTTTGCAAACAATTATTAGAACCACGGCGGGCCGGGACTTATTACGTCGCCGGGCAAGCCAGAAAGTTCGCAAATTTATTCGCGGGAGTATCGCGTGAACGCGATTATCATTCGCCGGGGCCGAGGGGCATTTTTGCGGTGCTGGATTGCGGATTATTCGGAACGGCCGCGGCGCGGGCTCGCGGAAATTTCGCAAATTGCGATCTCTGGTCGGTCGTTCGACGAGTCCGTTCAGAATTCACGTTCCACGGTTGCGCGACGCAAGGACACCGCGTCCGCGACACTGATACGCATTATGCCGTTCGGGTTCGCAAGCCGAATATTGTCGAATTTTTTTTCAGATCCTTCGGTTGCGGCTGCGGACACAGAAAATGAGGAGAAATTTTGGATTTTTCATTTCGCCCTCGGTATTTTAATTTCCTGATAAAATACTGTCAGAAGCAGCGTTGAAAATTTTCAGGTTTCTTCCGCACGCATAAAAAGCCCGTTTGCGGGAGCGAAGCGATTTTCCAGAAAACCATTTCGAGCTCGCGTAATTTAGTATTTCAGATAATGCGTGTTTCGTTTCTTCAGTCTTTCGCTTTCGATTCGTTATGCTTCTTTATCTTTGTCTAAAAGAATAGGCTAATTCTTGAGTCGAAAAATGTACTGATAAACAGGGTGTTCCAAAAATGTCTCGCAATCTGGTAATGAGGAATTCTTGAGAATATTTGAAGCAACTTTCTCCTTAGCGAAAATGCAATCCGCGGCTTCGTTTACGAGTTATTAACGAAAAACGGTGACCAATGAGAGGCGAGACCAACTAGCGCGAAGGCCTAGCGCCGATCCAAAGAGCGGAACTGAGCTACGCGCGCCCGTTGGCTGGGCCGCCGCGCGCCAGCCGAGCTCGCCTCTCATTGGTCACTGTTTTTCGTTAATAACTCGCAAACGAAGCCGCGGATTGCATTTTCGCTAAGGAGAAAGTTACTTCAAATGACCTCAAGAACGGATTGCGAGACATTTGAGACCACATTTCCGGATTGCGAGAAATTTTTGGGACATCCTGTATTTATACAGTACGATCCACATGAATTTCTAAAAGAATTCTTAACATTTTCGTCCGTCTTCGAATAACTTCAGGAACCCCCCATTACCGGATTGCGAGACATTTTTGGGACACCCTGTATTGTACACTATTGTATACATATTATGCGATATTGTTCAAATCTGCAAACATTTGGAACAGAGATAAAATATCGAGGACCGAATAATAACAGTCATATAACCGAAATAACATCGTTTCTGAAGAACCGAAACCGATATACGATATAACAGTTATATTTTTTCGGTGCTTCGTAATTATTTTAGAGAGCACCGACGATAACAGTTCGAAACAGCGATCGTCGGAACGTTTCTCAATCCCTGATTGCAAGCCTACGATCGAAAGTAACGAGAAGAAATCAAAAACGGTCGAGCGTGGAACGGCGGGAATTGTTCGGTTCTTTTTGTTCGGAATTAATCTCGGTCCAGAGGCTCGATAAATTCAAAGGCTCCTCGCAGGCCGGGGAAGCTCCGCGGAACGGCGGCGGCCGGGTGCGCGGAATCCGCGGGGCAACTTCTTATTTATGCCAGTTAAATGCACATTACTTTCTACGGACAGGCTCGGGAAGTTTGCCGGAAGTTTACAGAGGGCGTAATGGCGCGTGCAGGGACCGCCCCGGCTTCTCCTCGTCAAATATTTACTCTTAAAACTCCCGGCATTTTGTTTGAACTTAATGGATTATACATTTCATTGTACCGTCGCGAGGTTACTTACCTTTGTTAACAACTTTGCGCGGTAACCGCGCGAGAGCGGCGATCGCGTTTCCGCAGTCGCGTCAGGTCGCGTCGCGTCAGGCCGCGTCGCGTCGCGTCGCGTCGTCGTCGCCGTGGTCGCGGACCTATGAAATCCACGCTAATGAACCGTGAAATTTAAAACCCCGGCTGTTATAAAACCCCGGGCCCCTCAAGTTTTATGAGAAAATTATTTTCATTACATTTAACCGGTTAACTGGGCAACTTTCCGAGCGACGCGCGGCTCGGCCCGGGCGTAATTAGCATAGGATAAAAACGATTTAGACTCGTTTCGCCGGCCGGCGGGTGGCGGAATAACGGCCGCCCGCTGGAATCGAGTTTATAAATTTCTGGACAAATAAGGACAACGATTAAAAATTATTGCGCGTCCGCCGGTGTCGCGGATTAGATCAGCTCTTCGTGCATTCTTTATTCCTCCGTCCATTAAACGAGGAAACAATCAAGGCTGCGACGCTCGTATAATTAGACGTCGTTGCTCTTGATTGTACATTTATGGTTCGCGGGCGACAGATTTTTAATAGAACGTAACAGAAATTTTAATAATATAACAGAGTTTCGGTCGAAATTCAGTTCAATCGTAATAGAGTTTCGATAGAAATTTCGATTGTGACGGAGTTTTAATAGAAATATTGATCGTAATTGGAGTTTTAATCGAAATTTTAATCGTAACAGAGTTTTAATAGAAACGTTAACTGTAACTGGTTTAATGGAAATTTTAATTGTACGAAATTTACGTAAACGGAGGCGGTCGCGTTACGACCGAATATAAGTGAAAGAACCTGATAAAACATGAATTTGATCATTCCGCGGGAAACCGGGTCCACGGGGAACGCGACACGGGCTTTATCGACAGCGGTTCCGAGAGGACTCCGGCGCGGATCTTTTTGCTCGGTCCTGCGGATCGGTTACAGTCTCGCGGAAGAACAAGTCCGAGACAGTGCGCTCGCGAAATAAGGAAACGCGGTCGTCCGTGCGCGAACCCGTGGGGCCTTCTCCCCGCCGGAGGGGCCGAAGGGGGCCGTTAACGGTCCGTTGATTCCGGCGGAGGCGAAACTTCCCACTTTGCGGTTTACCGGCGATGAACTTAGAATTTCTAATGACGACGGACACGTCCGCGACGCAGCCCGCGCGCCGCCGGTCCCCGGGCACTCGTCCGAATGACTTTTTAAACTTCGGATAAATATGTTAGCGGAACGCCGCTGCGGCGAACGGGACTCCCGGGCACTCTGCTCCTAACAATTTCTCGCAATCAAGCCCCCGTTTGACATGGAAATTAATAATGGAGAAAAAAAGAGGGGCGGAGCGGCCGCGAGAGGCGGGTGAAAAGGTCGCCGGTCGATCGCGCCGCTGTCTTTCGATTATCGCTGCCCGCCGAACAATATCATAATTATACCCTTTTAATTGTTTCCCAACAGTGTCCTCCGCGCGTTACTTTATTCCGAAATTCTCCTCGATTCCGCCGCAGCTCGCGTTCCCTCGCTCCGGCCGCGCTCCCGATGCGAAATCCCGGAAGAAATTAATGCATTAAACGTGTTAAATACATCGCGTCCAGTTGCGTTCAATTTGACTAGTCTCTAAAATTAATTCCGTTCTATCATATTCGAATAAGCAGAATTTATTAGAACATTTGGACCGTGAAAGCGTTAAAAAAGACCAATCACTGCGATAAAGTTCGAAGTCAATAGTTTCAGTTTCGTTCATTGAATTACTTCGAATTTTTCGAATCTTTGCGATTCGCTTCGAGCATTCGACAATTTCACCGGCAATAAGCAGAATTTATTAGAACATTTGTACCGTGAAAGCGTTAAAAAAGACCAAACACTGCGACGAAGTTCGAAGTCCCTAGCTTCAGTTTCGTTCATTGAATTACTTCGAATTTTTGGAATCTCTTTGCGATTCGCTTCGAGCATTCGACAATTTCACCGGCCCCTTCAGCAACGCCCATACGTGGGTTATTTATTGCTATTTATTGCTGATTTTATTTACCAATTTTATTATGCTCCCCAAAGAGTCGTAACGTTGAAACTGTAATATTGTTGTCACAGAATTTATGATCTCGATTTGCATTTGATCGAATAAAATCCTTCGATCGTACGAAGCTTACGGTATGTCGGTCGAAGTGTGAACGCGTCGAGGTTAAATTGTTCACCGAATCGATAGCGAACCTCCGACTTTGTGACAGAAGAAGCGGAACGAACGGCGACGATCTGCACGAACGTAACGGGGGCGGGGTACAAAGTAGGGCGGTGTCGACTAATTGTTAATTTATTCCGGGGGACAACGGGTTGTTTTAAATCACGTGCGCGGCCGTCCCGGGAAGGGGAGAGGTCCGGGCAACGAAACATTTTCGTGTGGGCACCAGTCACCGGGTATCACGGTCGGTACCGTTTCCTCGGCTGGCACGACGCTTTCCCGTCGTCGCGCCGTTGTCTTTTGCAACGGGATCACGTCGTTAGGCATTAACCGTGCCCGCGCGGTAGCCTGCTCGTCCGTGCGTCCGCTCGTTTCCTTGCTAATGGTGTCGTTAAGGCGTAGAAAAGACGGTGGATTTATGGTACGAATGGCTGCTGTCTGGCTCGCATAATGCGGGCCCCGTTCGGTTTCGGAAACCGTTCGCTCTCGGACACGGTAATTTGTCCGGGCCGCCCGAGAGACTCGATCGAACGAGTCGCGGGGACGAAACACCGAGGCACGTTTCAACGGAGTTTCGGTTACACGTCGTCACGCGAGTCGTTCGCGACGGCAAAATGTACCGGACGGCTCCCGTAAAACGCTAATTTTATATCGCAGTTTGCCCCTCGCCTAGCGGAACTCCGGGCGATACATTGTGTAGCGAAGGTACTCGAAATTTGCAAATGCAACACGAACCGGCGATCTGCTCGACGAAATTGATTTCGGCGTTTTCAAAATGGGTACTATTAGAGGTCCCAAAAGAGTTTCAGTGGGGGCATAAAGTAAAACGCTAATTTTATATCGCGGTTTATCCTTCAGCTTGTGGAACTCCGAGCGATACATTGTGTAGCGAAGGTACTCGAAATTTGGAAATTAAACACAGATCCAGTGATCTACTCGACGAAATTGATTTCGGCGTTTTCAAAATGAGTCTCGTTAGAGGTCCAAAAGAACCTCAGTGGGGGCGTAAAGTAAAACACTAATTTTATATCGCGGTTTATCCTTCGGCTCGCGGAATTCCGAGCGATACATTGTGTAGCGAAGGTACTCGAAATTTGCAAATGAAACACGAACCGGCGATCTGCTCGACGAAATTGATTTCGGCGTTTTCAAAATGGGTCCTATTAGAGGTCCCGAAAGAGCCTCAGTGGGGGCATAAAGTAAAACGCTAATTTTATATCGCAGTTTATCCTTCGGCTAGCGGAATTCCGAGCGATACATTGTGTAGCGAAGGTACTCGAAATTTGCAAATGAAACACAGATCCAGTGATCTGCTCGACGAAATTGATTTCGGCGTTTTCAAAATGGGCCACGTTCATAGAAGAGCCTCAGTGGGGGCGTAAAGTAAAACGCTAATTTTATATCGTAGTTTACCCTTCGGTTCGCAGAACTTCGAACGATACATTGTGTAGCGAAAGTACTTTAACCCCTTGGCCTACACGATATCTGCCAATTGCGCGAGCTATAGTAAACAAGAAAATCGGTCGCGCGCCGTGCCATTCAACTGTTCAGCCGTGTACCTGAACTGGCGCAAAATGTGTACCTTTCATGACATATATATTTCAGTGCAACGAAAGGAATTGCGAAATAATAAGCAATGTTTAGGTACAAATAGTAATTTTAAGACGTCTAGGGTGCAATCATAATCAATTGATCAGTTGACAAAAATAATTTATTATTTCACGAGTCTGACTCGTGGCTTTCGTTTATGGCACAAATTTTTCACCACGAGTCAGACTCGTGGTTATAGGCCAGAGGGCTAAATTTGCAAATGAAACACGAACCGGCGATCTACTCGACGAAATTGACTTCGGCGTTTTCAAAATGGCTCCCGTTCGAGGTCCCAAAAGAGCCTTGGGACCCAAAGCCTGGGAGCGTAAAGTAAAACAAGCTAATTTTATTTCGCAATTATCGTATTTAGACGGCGGATTTTTATTGCTATTATTATTTATCGATTGAACGGACTTAGTGCTTTTCATAAATTACAAAATATAATATACGTACACGGTGGTTTAATTCGAAAACGCATGATGTAAATCGCGGTGACGTGAATTCAGAAGTCAAGATCTCTGACAGCAGTTATTTTTGCGTACTTCTTGCATCTCGCAGAATCTAATGAACTTCCATTAGCTTGATAGACTGTAATACAATTTGCATCCGTCGTGGCAGTTAAAGCGTTAATACGATAAAGAGTACAGCCTTTTAAGACGTCTGTTTCCAGATACTCAAGATGTTTTAGAGTCGTCTTATTTCGCACGTGAAAACCACGTCCAGTTCGTGACATATTTAATACATCTTATTTCAGTCGTCGCGACGACGTTCAGTTTGGTTCGTAAGACTTCCGGGCCTAAAATCGACGTAACACGGACGTCTCGAAGACGTCGCGTGCTATCTGCGGCGATACCAACGTACACCGCGCGACGTTCGAATCGGAAGAAATTCCGGGCGCCTTTTTTACCGAGCGCGAGACGCCGCGAGAAATTTGGCAACTCGCGGGTCCCGCCTTGCGGAAGCGAAAATCGTGAACCGGGCCCGCCGAGAGAGATCGTGGAACGGGAAATGAATTGTAGGCGGCCGCCGTTTCCCGTCGAATCAATTAACGCTTCGTATCTCGGCTCGAAATTCGCGTGGGTCCCGCTGGCGGGCAGATTAACTTCGTTTGCGTAACGGTAAGCGCCGGGGAGAAGAACCTGCTCAGCAGCTCGTTCATGGAAAACCAATATCCATACCGCGTCCCCCATTCCCCGGTTTTGCTTGACCTTTGTTTGCCCACATTTTTCCCACCCCCGGCTCTTTATCTTCGTTGCGCCTTTCACGGTGTTCCCGAGCACCCCCGCGCGCCCAGCCGTGCCGGTTTGTTAGCTTTCATCTTTGAAACCAGAGGGGCGGATGGCGAGGGGGGGATGGAATAAGAGGGGAGGGGGACTCTATTACTCTTGCCGAAATGAAAAGTTGAGAACCTTTGACCGTTCAGCCAGTTTATTGGCACACGATGGGCGGCGGGCGAGGGACGGCCGGGGGAGCAGAAACACGAGGCGCCGCCTGGCACAAAACCACTTCGACGGAAAACAGTTGGGCTTGGCACGACAGCCTTCGTCGTTCCTCTCGTTCGACCGCTTTCTTCCGGTTTATTGCCGGCTAGACGAGAACCAGGAGTCCCGTGGCCCGCCGGCAAAGTCGATCCTGGCTCCGACAACTCATAACTGCCCCCGATTGCGCCCTGACACTCTCGCCTCGCTTCTTTATTTCCTAAGATCGATCTACTCGAACGGCCGGCTCGATAGACAAGAAACACGGTCCCGATTGACGCGTAATTGCTCCGCCAATGCTCAAACTTTAATGCCCCGCCCACCGTCACGCCCTCCGTCTCACTCCTCTCTCTCTCTCTCTCTCTCAGCCCCGTTCGCTAACCGCTCGGACCGCGTTTCGACAGGGGCGAACGTTCTCGACGCGGTCACCACGGTCGCGTTCTCGACCATCCGAACGTCATCGCCGGCGGAGAGCCGATGATCGCGCGATGCAACAGACGCGGCCACGCCCCCGTCCGTTATCGATCAAAGACGACAGCGGCGGCCGCGAACATCGAAAACAAAGATGCGTTCGTTACACAAGCCTCCTGGCAACGGGGCCGATCTGCAGGCAGCAGCTAATCATAAGTTCGCGGGGACAATAAAAGGAACGACGACGATTCCGGAGGCATTATTCGCTCGACGCGAGAGAACTCCGATGTAAGTGACGTAATTAAAAGTTGCGTAACTTAATTAGTCGCGCAATTTTTCATGGCGGAGCCCGGCCGAGTTGCCGGAGAAAAAAAAGCAAGGGCGGGACGGCGGAGGAAGGAAACGGGCGGGGGTTGATTGTTAAAACGGTCGAATGAAATTTCCAGTCCGGAGGGCGAGGGGGTGGGTGGAGGGGCGGCGCGGCGGGAGGGGAGGGTAGCGTCTTTCAATTAGACACAATCGCCTCGTTCTCGCGTTAGCTTCGTTTCGAGTTGTTTAAAATCCTTCCTTTTGCCGGCGAAGAAATTGCGAAGCGTGGGCGGACGGGGAACGGGACCGGCGCGTCTTTGACGCCGGCAAAAGGCAAGGAGAATCGACGGGAGCTCTGCGACGCCGGGAACCGGAGGGGGGAGAGGGGGACGCTGAAAAGGGATAGGAAAGACCGGCGAAGATCCCTTGAATTGTTATCCATCGCCTCCCTGGAATGTTTCGAATTGTGCCAGCTGCAGTTGCACTTTGCCTCGAGTTACCACCGCAATTGTGAGTACTTAGGGAGGGAAACGAAACTTTGCCGAGTCGGCGGGCCGCATTCATTCCGGCGCCGCCGCCGCCGCCGCCGCCTCCTGGAACTTCGCTCGTTAAGCCGCGATTCATTGATCGGGAAAAGTCGAGGCCTGCTTCCCTCGATCAGAATCCAATGATTACGCCAAGCACCAAAACGTGTACGGCGATGCCCACTGGAGCGTCCATTTTCTTTTTTCGCTCGCTTTAAGCGCCCGCTTCTCTGTCCCCAACGATTCCAGAAATTGGGTCATCGGAGGACACCAAAACGCGTGACCGGTTAACTATTTTTGACGAGAATACTCGTCGTAATGAATAAGAGGTTGATAATTGTCAAGTTTGACGAAATGCACGGAATTTGTAAAATTTTCGTCGGAGAAGTCGAATGAAGTTCGATCCTTCCCCTTCAATTTAGAAAAGATGGAAACGTGTGTGCGATTTTTTTCGCAAAATTATAGCATTTCAAAGTAATCCTTGTATTTTTTCAAATGAACAATATAACAAACACGTCTTCGTATCTAAAGGGTTACAGTGGTGTGGGTGGATCGAATTTAAAATCCGGAGATATTATCTTAAAGTAGAAGCTTCAAGCTTTAATTAAAAAAGAACGTCATCATCCTATGATGATTTTTCGGGGAGAGTTCGTCAGTCAAACTTGCCCGACTTCTATCAAAAATTTGTCTATGCTATAATCTTGTTGAGTAATCTGGTATATTTTATAATAGTCTCGTATTTAAGCAAAATATGAAGAAAAAACGAACATACACGGTATAATTACAGCAACTTGCACGCTTAAAGTGTGGTTAACTGGTTAAGCGTCTGCTTTCGGTCCCGACTGCTTACGGGAGTTTTATAACGAAGCTTCTTAGCGGAGCTTTACAATGTTTTATTCGTGAAAATCATCACAAAAGGCACGACGATGCACGGACGTACCTTCTTTTGCCCCGTGATATCGTAAAATTGATCGACTGCCGCATATTTCCAGAACTTGGTCAAATGTGTCGTGACAAACTTGCGGCCGACGCGAACGAACGCGGCGTAGCCGCAGCTTGAAAAACAAAAACCGCGTGCTTACAACAGGCCTAACTGTGTACAAACGTACCACGGTACCATGTTCCTGCTATCAAAATGTAGCAGCCTCGAGCCTAACTGTCTGTGACGTGCAGGAAAAGAGCGTTCGCGTTACGCTGCGCGGCGATCACGAACAGACCGTGTTTCCTTTAATTGCAGCATAAAGTTCCGTTTCGGAGAACGCGCGGCCTGAAAAGTCAGTCAAGTGCGCGTGACGTGATTAACAAACAGTCTCGCGTCCGATCGGAGACACGCGAGGCTGCGGTAGCGTGACAACCGGCTAACAAATGCCCGCACGTGTTCCTTAATTAGGGAGTTCGGCCGCGATCCGACGCGAAAATAGCGCGCGGCTGGCCGTGAACTGTGACCTATCGATCGCGAGCGGCGCGTCTTCGGACACGGTGCAGCGATCGCGGCGATCCACGTTTATTAAACTGTTGCGCCTCGCGACCAGCGATTTCCTTTGTTCCCGAAGCCGCGGACCGATTTTCTTTAACCCTTTCGCTACGGGCGGGTTCTCTGCAACGGTACTTTCGCTGAACGGAGCGCTGCGACATCACTGCACGCTACGCGACGCCGATCGTCAGCGGGAGTCGGAACTCTGCGGTCGCCGGAGAACCCAAGCTGCTTGAGTGTTTTCGAACGAAAAAATTTGTTTCCAAACGGTATTTATAAATAGAGGGTATTCCAGGGTGTTTATAACGTCTTAGCATGCGCTCTTTAATTTACAGTATGAGAGGAAATAACATTATGCAATATAATGCATCTTATGGAGGGCCACTATAGTGGCCAGTAGTACCTCAGTGGCATCTTATGGAGGGCCACTACAGGGAGTCCCAAAAATGTCTCGCAATCCGAAAGTGGCGAGTTCCTCGGGTCATTTGAAGCAACTTCTTCCTTTACAAAAATTTTCTCCAAAGTACCGTCAACGAGTTATTAACAAAAAACAGTGACCAATGAGAGACGAGCTTAGTTGGCGCGAGGCGACCGAGCCAATGAGCGGAACTGGGCTTCGTACGCTGGCTGGCTGAGCCGCCTCGCGTCAGCCGTACTCGATTCTTATTGGTCACTGTTTTTCGTTAATAACTCGTTAACGGTGCCTCGGAGAACATTTTTGTAAAGGAAGAAGCTGCTTCAAATGATCTGAGAAACCCGCCATTTCCGAATTGCGAGACATTTTTGGGACGCCCTGTATAGTGGCCCGTAGTACCTCAGTGGTATCTTATGGAGGGCCACTATAGTGGTCCGTAGTATCTCAGTGGCATTTTATAGCATTTTATGGAGAGCCACTGTAGTGGCCCGTAGTACCTCAGTGGCATCTTATGGAGGGCCACTATAGTGGCCCGTAGTACCTCTGTGGTATCTTATAGAGGGCCACTATAGTGGCCCGTAGTACCTCAGTGGCATCTTATAGCATTTTATGGAGGGCCGCTATAGTGACCCGTAGTACCTCAGTGGCATCTTATGGAGGGCCACTATAGTGGCCCGTAGTACCTCAGTGGCATCATATAGAAGGCCACTATAGTGGCCCGTAGTATCTCAGTGGCATCTCATGGAGGGCCACTATAGTGGTCCATAGTATCTCAGTGGCATCATATAGAAGGCCACTATAGTGGCCCGTAGTATCTCAGTGGCATCATATAGAAGGTCACAATAGTGGTCCATAGTACCTCAGTGGCATCATATGGAAGGCCACTGTAGTGGTCCGTAGTAGCGAAAGGGTTAAAAAGTTCTCGCGCTTCGGAAGATCGTAGACGCCGAGACAAAGCTCGATACTTCGCGGCGGCGTTTGCCTAAGCCGCAAAGAACCTCGCGGTTGACGAACCCGTGTACTCGTACTGGCAGGTCGCGGGGAACCCGTTGCAGCCACGAACCGTGCATCCTGCAATTTCTCGAGTGCAGGCTCTCGCGAGCGGTTGAGTAATTTAGCGGTACTTTGGCGTGACGTATTTTCGCTCGGCGGAGCGCGTGATCAATCGGCGTGAACGGGCACGTATAAATTCGGGGCTTCTCATCTTTGCCGCGTGTTGTTCGCCGATGCACAATTAACCCGCTTTCGTCGACGTTCCCTCTAATCGGTCGCAAAAATTCCGCGAGGATTCGCCGCGGAAACCGGTTTCGATGAGAGACGGACGAAACGCGGGGCGCGGTCCGTCGCGTTAACAAAGGGCGCGCGGATACATTTGGAACCCGGTTCGATTTCCGCTCCAATCGTTTCTTATTCAGGATTGCACGAGTAATCACTTGATTCGCGCTTATAACACCATCACCGTTGAAACCCGAGTATTTATAGCTTATATTAGCTAATGAACCCAAGGGGCAAGCGAACTTATCCATTATGAATCGCGAGGACCGGAATCGCTCGACCAATTTCGACCGTGATTAATACTGCAGAACTCGGAAAAGCCATTGCACCCGAATCGCTAGCGTTCCGAACTTCATTTGTCCCTTGGCGACGAATTCGCGGTACGGCAAAAATACCGCGATAAGGCAACGGTCAGTGGAAGATCGTCGGTTCGAGAATAACGATAAGGGAGACCGAGGGCGAAAACAACAATTTCACTTTTGACTATAAATTAACATGTTTGTAGGAAAATGTTTTACGTAGAAATGTTATCTGGGGATTAAACGTTATTTATCCACACAGTATTTTCGATTCGCAAGTTAATGCTTTGGCAGGTGATTCGTAGCAACGCGATATCTCTTTTAAATTAAACTATTTACTAACCCGAGTTGCAATAGGAACAAAAAAAAAGTTCCATGTAACAAAAAGTTTCTTCGGGCTATCGAAAAATCATTTTGGTTGGTCTGCTAGAAAATGACTAAAATGCTTTATCTTAATTTTGCTATTACTTGGAATGACAAAAGAGAAAGAAAAAAACTCTCGTTCTTTAACTTTCTTCATCTGCGCAACCGAAATCTACGAAACGCATTTGTTAAATTTTCGTTATAAGCTCAGATAGAGAAATTAAAGTACGAGATTTTTTTGTCATTCCGAGTAATAGCAACATTAAAAAAAAGAGCAACATTTTAGTCATTATTTAATAGACTAGTCCCTCTATCATTTAAAAGAAACTCAAGTCATTTAGTGCAGTTTTAAAAGGTGTTCGAATACTTGGCCACTGTACGTATCTCTTAATTGTACAAATATATCGTTAAAGTAACAATTTATAAGTTCGAACAAAACTCGCAATATCTTGGAAAGATTTTGGATTGTTTCCCCTGCTGCTATCACGGTAGCAGCTGAAAATAAAACTCGCTTCCGTCTTTCGGAAAACATCAGTGCAAATTCGATAGCGGACATGAACAATTGGGACTGGAAAAAATTTGGGCGAACGGGGAACTGAAGAATCGAGTAGTTTAACGAACGGAATGGAAGAGAATCGGCGTAACAAACAGATAGGGAGTCTAACGAGGGAAGTTTCCCGTTCGACGCGAAAGATTGTCTCACGCTGCCGTCGAAAAGCGATGGAGCCCCGTCGTCGAAACGAATAATCCCCCGATCGATCGATCCGGCGAACGATGGGAGCTACCTCTCTCTCTCTCGTTCTCTCTCTCTCACTCTCTCGTTAACTCGTCCTCTCTCTCTCACTCTCTCTCGTTATCTCGTTCTCTCTCTCTCTCTTGTTCTCTTTCTCTCTCTTACTCTCTCTCGTTATCTCGTTCTCTCTCTCTCTCTCGTTATCACGTCCTCTCTCTCTCACACTCTCTCGTTATCTCGTCCTCTCTCTCTCTCTCCCACACTCTCTCGTTATCTCGTTCTCTCTTTCTCTCTCTCTCTCTTGTTCTCTTTCTCTCTCTCTCTCTCTCGTTCTCTCACTCTTTCGTCCTCTCACTCTCTTTCTCTTTCTCTCCGTCGCCGTCGTGCATAAATTTCCAATAACTCGCAAGAAATAACAAGGCGAATCGCGACTCGGGACGAGCAACGCGAGCGACGTAAGCCGCTTACCGGGCGAAGCGTGTTCGACGCAGACGGGAAATCAGCGAGCACGGATCTGCAATTTCTTAGGACCGCTTCTTGTAACGATGTAACGCGAAGTGCCCGGCAAATTTTAAAACAATGTACCCGGTCCCCTATTTGCATCCTGCTCGTCGACCGATCGAGTTTCGCATCCGAACGACATCCAGAAAGAAATCCGATAGGATCGGGAAAGCGAAATAAAAGAGCTGCGACGCTGGCTTGGAAGTACAAGGCGGGCGGCCCCGGCTGAACTTCTTCGTCGTTTTATTTTTCTTCGTCTGATTGTTTCGAAACGATTCTTTTGTTTACATTATGTAAAAGGAGTAGCCGGAATTTTTAAACAAAGCTGAAACTGCTCACTTGTTCGGCGGCCGAGATTTTATTTTCTCGTTTTTCACCATTCACATCGCCCCGGTACGATGCGATGCGAAGTCACTGATATTGTACCGTATTTTGGTGAACCGGTACAGTTCTCTTTCATCTGACTTTCGAGAAAAAACATTCGGAGAGAAAAATTATTTACGGTGCACAGTCCGTTCCAGCGGTTCTCGAGCTTCTTTTTTCGCGGTATGCGATCCAATCATGTAACGCTAAACTATTCCGCAGATATATATACAGTAAATTCTCCCTAATTGACGTTCAGATTGCACACAAAATGGACAATTTGGGAAGAGGTCAGTCGTTTTTACTGGTGTGGTAGTTTCAGCGTTAATAATATAATAATATTATATATATATATATAATATTAATTTATTATATACTTATATATATTTATTATAATTATATATATAATATTAATATATATATATATATATATATATATATATATATATATAATAATATAATATAATCATTTATCAAACAATAATGTTTCTTTTATCGAGGTCGGTCCTTATTTCAAAACGATGTAAACCTGTAGAACGATATTGATCAGGGTATAATTAACATTACACGGTTCAGTAAACCTACTTTTTTCACCTGAATCGAGAAAGATCAAAAATTCCTTTCTTTTCAATAAAATTGTACAAACACAAGCGAAATTAAATCGGAAATAAATCGCTTACATCTGTTTACAGAGATATTTCTCAAAGAATTGATAAAGAAAATATTTCTTTCAATATACGATCAAACGAATATAAAAATTGCGTTAATTCAAAAGTTTGCATACCTTTTTACCCAGCAACGCATCTACGCGCGCCGGTTCGACTCGGTGTATCGTGTTCGTGACGCCGCGTCGGCGACGATACCCGATCGTTCGGTTTTTGTTGCTTTCAATAAGCTATCTCCGCTTCGTGGTATTTTTATAAGCGACGGAGCCATTAAAACATAATCGGGACCGGTCGGAATCGGGAAAATTCTCGGCGCCGTCGAACGGAAGACTCATTTTTCGGATTGTTTTCGTTCGCGTTCGCGGTAATAATGCAGGATCGGCCGTCGTCGTTGCCCGAAAATTCGGTTTCGATTAAATATTGGCGAGTCCTCTGGCTGGCCAAAAAATTTGATATGCAGCCGTCCATCATTTTTCCAGACCGCTGAAACGCGAAGCGATCAGGTAACAGTTCCGAATCGCCAAAGGGGAAAAGCGTCACGAATTTTCAGTTTCCCGGTTTGATATCATCTGAATTTTAATTTTTTTCGGGGGTCGGCCCGACCCGGCTCGGCCCGGCCCGGCGCCGCGGCTCGTCGATCACGCGGATACGAATCCTTTTCATCGTTCGAACCGATAGAACGAAACCGCCGATGGCAAAATTGATTAGCTGTCCAAGATCGGCGACGATATCCGATCCGTGTCCTCGCGATGGCTTTTAATATTCTATACACACCGCGTTCGATTCTGCACACGGTCGATCCACGGCCGATCGATCCCCCCGATGCTTTTCGACGGTCCTCGACTGTTCCCGTCTGGCTGGTTGCCCCAACGTGTCCGCGCCTTGTTCTCGGTTGGTCTCCTACGTCGAATTAGCGACGTTCGCTGCGCCGGAGAAGTATCTTTGTCGCGAGTATAAACGGGTAACTTGATTAAAACTTCGGGGCGAGAAACGTGCCGTGAAGAAGGAGCAGGACGCAGTCAGTCACGGTCTGTACCGGCGGGTCGCAAACAGAAAACCTTTGGGATAGGTCCGTGCTAATCCTCGACGTCTAGGGTCTTCGATGGAACGCGGACAATGGTCCTCGTCGATGTATTCTATTCAGACTCGATCGCTTTCGTCTCGCATCTGATTCTATACGCACTCGTTTGCGGCACGGATTTGATTCATTTGAATTCCTTCCGTTCGTGCACATTTTTCAAGCGTTCGAGGATGCTTGGCATCCCCTTTCTAGCAGTTATTTTGTATATAGTTATTTCTCCCAGAAATGTATCGAGGTGGAGGAGATTGAAACTGGCAGATCTGAGAATACTAAGTCACGATTCTTCGAAGCGAGAAATTCTTCGTTTTTATAGAAACTCGGGGCAGTCGGTTGAAAAAGCAGCGGCCAGCGTGTCGGTGCACATTACTATGAATACATAGTAATATTAGAATAAAAACGATGACTTAACTTCTTTATTTTTTATTTTTTGCCACGATTCGAAGGCAATTCGGAGGCCATATGCTACGATTTGAAGGCAATTCGTAGGCCACAAGCCACGATTCGAAGGCAATTCGGAGGCCACGTGACACGATTCGAAGGCAATTCGTAGGCCATATGCCACGATTTGAAGGCAATTCGTAGGCCACAAGCCACGATTCGAAGGCAATTCGGAGGCCACAAGCCACGATTCGAAGGCAATTCGGAGGCCACAAGCCACGATTCGAAGGCAATTCGGAGGCCACGTGACACGATTCGAAGGCAATTCGTAGGCCATATGCCACGATTTGAAGGCATTTCGGAGGCCATATGTTACGATTCGAAGGCAATTCGGAGGCCACAAGCCACGATTCGAAGGCAATTTGGAGGCCACGTGACACGATTCGAAGGCAATTCGTAGGCCACAAGCCACGATTCGAAGGCAATTTGGAGATTACGTGACACGATTCGAAGGCAATTCGGAGGCCATATGCTACGATTTGAAGGCAATTCGTAGGCCACGTGACACGATTCGAAGGCAATTCGGAGGCCACATGCCACGATTCGACAGTCACATATCTGGTACAGTAATTTCTCTCTAATTCGCGCTCAGATTGCGCACAAAAATGGACAACTTGGGAAGAGGAGTTTTTGTTTACAAGCTAAAGAAAAATTAGGGAGAATTTACAGTATATCCAGAGAATGCGCATAAGCGATCAATAATTATAGCAAGAATTTTATGGTGTAAAATGTCCTCGAATTCGTTCGATCGTAGAATCAAGCTTAAGACAATTGTAAGAACGCTTTAACAACCGTAGAATACTGGATTCTTTGTAATATACACTCTTAATATAATAAATGCAACACACTCGGACAACTATAAAAACGAGCCGCGAGGCTCGAATAATCGTATCTCCTCTTCCCAAGTTGTCCATTCTTGTGCGCAATCTGCACGCGAATTAGGGAGAAATTACTGTACCTAACGCGGAGCTACAAGGTACAGTTTTCTAGCCTTACTCACACCTAACATATTATTTTGCGTTGTTTTCCGGGAATTCGCGTGCTTGAACGTCGCACGCTTAACCGGCTCCGTCGGTTATTACCACGTAGCTTGTACCTGCGCGGTTTTTCTAATCTGACTCACACCCAAACAGTCCATTTTGTGCTGTCATCCAGGAAGTCCGTCGACTCTTAGCATCGGCGTAGCAATAAATTACATAAGCGCAGGACTAGCACAGAAAAATTCACAGCAACCCAAAATTTGGCATTTCCGGGAGAAATTACTGTGCTTTCTCATACTTCGTGCACGAATCCTCCTTAAAATCGAAGGTAATAATTGCAACCGCGAGCGAACGATCGAACGTTAAATAATTCCGATGCCGGCTCGTCGAAAATGTTTGCAGGCGGACGATCGTGCCGGATACCGGCGAAAAAAAACGATGGAAGGTCACGGAATCGTAAAGAATTTACGAGGTGGGACGAATGCGGCCCAAGAGGTAAGACAACGCGGCTCTCCTCCGGCGGCTTCGTTCGCAGAGACCAGCAAACCTGGCTGTTATTGCGAATCGTGACGCGAGAAGCAACACACGCTCGCGTGTGGACAAACTCTCGTAAAGAGGAAACGCTGCTTTGTATGCACGGGGCCCCGAGACCGCGCGCTCCACGACGGCGATCGAGAATTTAGCAGCTTCGAGAACGCCCGGCCCGAGCCCGATCGACTCCAGAATCAAGAGTCGCGGAATGAATATTTCAGTGTCGATCTCCTTACCGAATAGAAAATGATCTAACGAAAATGACGCGGCGACGTCTCCCGATCTCGCGCGTTCCTTTGCTTTGTCTATTTCCGGATTAGAAATTAACGATCGAGAGTATTTTTTTATTTCCTTCCTTTTCCGGAGAAACTTTTGGGATTCTTGCAGGAAGTACAAGTCGATGAAAAGTCAGAGATGGGACATTTTTTCTGGGCGAGTAGTATTAATTAATACTATATAGTATATACTATATAGTATTACTATAATATATACTATAGTAATATTAATTAATAATAATAATAGTATTAATTAATAGTATTATCGAACGGATTAAACATTTTAAAGACAATAATGCTTCGGTATCTAGCGGACTCAGCCATTCCTTTCCTTTGATTTCCTTTCCTATCATTTGCCTTTCTTTTTTCCCTTATCTATTATTTCTCATCTCTTGAAAAATCCTCCGATTTATCCACTTTCGGAAGAGTCGTTAATAATACACGAATCTGTGTATTTTTATTTCTTCCGTTTCATGTGGGATGTATACAGTAAATTCTCCCCAATTGTCCTTCAGTTTGTTAGCTAAAATGGACAATTCGGGAAGAGGAGATACGATTATTCGATTATTTGCATTCGCGCGGTGCCATCGCTTGCGGCGCGGAATGGTAGCAGCGAGTCGCGTCTCACCAGCCAAATTTGGCTCTTTCCCCCTCTTACGTGCTGCGTGACGTGTCCCCACTACGCACTTTCAGTCGTCACTCCAGCGGCGCCGTCGCTAGTGGGGAGAGAGAGAGAGAGGGATCGGTGGTGGGGGCTCGTGGCTCGCGGCCGAAATGACTCGCTCAGGGCTGACGTAGATGACTCGTCTTTGCCTCAGGCAAACTACCCGAAGCCGTACAGTTGTTGACAATCGGCAACTATAACAATGAGTCGCGAGACTCGAATAATCGTACCTTCTCTTCTCAAATTGTCCATTTTCGCTTAAAAGCCGAATCGGAGAGAATTTACCGTGGTATCCGAAAAAAGTTGAAATCCTTGCAAGCAGTGCAAGCCAAGAAAAAGTCAGAGATATATATATAGGACATTTTTTCGGGAACAAGTAGTCGGACTCAACGACAAGAGAAACATCGCGAAGATTTCGAGAATTTTCGCAAGTTTTAACGCTCTTCAAATTATCGAATTATCGAAAGCGCACGCCTGACTTGTCGTTGCCATATAATGACTGATAATAATACAGCTTCCGCAATTTGAAGCCGCGTTACTATGCTTACATATTTTCTAGAGGATATTCGAAGTTCGTTGAATTTGCGATTGATCCGTACTACTTGCAACTTCGTTACTGACATCGGAGGCGAAACGGACCACGCGAATGTTCATGAAAGTACAGACCCGCGGGTGAATGACCTAAAGAAATCGCATAAATAAATTCGCACGTATCATTAACCCTTAGCGCGGGAGAATTTTTCAGACTACCAGGAAGATTTTCCTCAAAGAACTAGATTATGCACGAAACATGCAGATAACGACAGAAACGAACAATATATCCAGATCTCTTGTTATGCGCATAATAAAATAAGACGATTGCAATCTCTGAAATGAGTCACGCTCGCTTTTACAATGACATATTAAATTCTGATCGTCTATTTGCGTCACTTTTACAACGACGAACCGTCGACCTACTTAAATTAGAACTGTCCGAACCGGTTGGCCAGACAGAAATTAGCCGATCTCGCTTTATTAGCCCGCTCGAAACGGTCCCCTCTCGGTGCTCGCGTCAAAGCTGTGCTCGGTTCGACGTGGCAGTCGCGTCAAAGGCGCGCCGTGCACACTTTTTTGCGCTTGGAATAAATAAAAGGGAGCGTAATTCCGCGTTCCTGGAGCCTGCACCCTCTGGCAACCGATACGCGTTAAGTGCTCGCCGACTCGGCTCACGCACCGGTCCGCCTCGCAGAGGACGCGAAACGGCTCGCCGCAGCCTTCGGGAAGTCTTTTGTGTCTGCCTCCGCGAGCTGCGTCGGCTTCGAGGCCTCTAGTTCCACCCCCGCGCACCCTTGTCGCCGTCCATCCCTCGACGCCCGTCCTTCGCCGTCGTCTCCCCCATCTCCCGCAATGCCCTCTCTCTCTCTCTTCTCTTTCGCGCTCTCTCTTCTCTTTCACGCGCTCTTTCTCTTCTCTTTCGCTCTCTCCCTCTCTCTTCTCTTTCGCGCGCGCTCTCTCTCTCTCTCTCTCTCTCTCTTTTCTTTCGCGCGCTCTCTCTCTCTTCTCATTCGCGCGCTCTCTCTCTTCTCATTCGCGCTCTCTCTCTTTTCTTTCGCGCTCTCTCTTCTCTTTCGCGCGCTCTCTCCCTCTCTTTTCTTTCGCGAACTCTCTCTCTCTCTCTTCTCATTCGCGCTCTCTCTCTTTCTTCTCTTATGCTCTCTCTCTCTCTTCTCTTACGCTCTCTCTCTCTTCTCTTCCGCGCGTTCTCTCTCTCTCCTCTTTCGCTCTCTCCCTCCCACTCTCAGTTTGCGGGGTTCGCAGAGCGTTGGTGGAACAGGAAGACGCGGCTCGGATGCAACGATATCGCTCGAGATTAATCACATCCGCATTGTCGCTTCCCCTTTTGTCGGTCCCGGTGACAGTCCACCGCGATGCAACCGCGATTAGTACCTCCGGCCCACTAAACTGCTTGACGAAGTTATCTGCTGTTTGGGAGGATTCCTGCCGCGGATGACAGCGCCGACTCACTTTCGGCCGATTAGCGATTGCGCTGGAGCGATTCCAGCGTGCCGGGCCCGCAGGACGCCCGTCGACGTCTTCGGAATCTGCTCGTGCCCGTTTCAAATCTCGATGATGAACGATTCACGACGACAGTTACTCTGACCCCGATGTCGCGTCCTCGGTTATTCCAAATTCGTGGTGCCGAATTTCACGGGATCCCGCGTGTCCCGTTCCGCTCGCTTGCCACAAAATTAACCTTTCGCGCCGGCAGCCATTTTAACACTTAATCCAATCCAATTTCTCCGGAGCTACGGTATTTCTGTTTTGCACGACGTAATTTTAGGCATACGAAATTGGATCTCGCGACACGAGCAACAGTTACGCTTTTAAACAGCTTCGCAAATATAAATAGATCGAACGATGCACAAAATCGGATCGGAACGCGACGCGACAATTTTTAGCGGCGACTCGGAGTCACTCTGACTCGAATTTGATGGCCGTATTTTTGTGTTTTATTCGTTTTCGCTGTTTATCTTGTTCTGTCGTTCGTGTCGTCCATTCGGATGACGGATGAAAGGTAAAGAATGAAATTTTATTCGAATGAAAACCGAATATAATGTATCGAATGAAAATTTATCTTGAGAAACATCTAGCGGAATTAAACTGTATTCGAACGAGAATTCGTTCGAATAAGAATTTATTCTTGCAGGAATTCGCATGAAAAATAATTTATTTGAACAAAAATGATAGAATATAAAGTGTTTTTTCATAGTTTACTGATTCATTTCTTCCACATCACTTTTTCGAATTGCTCGAATAAAGAATTTTTCGATTTATTCGAACAGAGAATTATTTGAATAACGAATTGTTCGGATAAAGAATCATTCGATAAATAGAATAACTTATGACGAATATTTAATTATTCCAATCAAATATTGGACCACAAGAAATTCACTCGCATAATTATCTTACTTAGATAAATATTTATTCGAAACAATTCGAGTAATCTCCCACTTTGGTTTCGTCTTCGATGTCAGCTCGGTTTTCGTTCTCATTGAATGCAGATGAATTTCGAGCGATTGTCGAACGTTCTAATTGGTTTGTAGGCGATTGAAATCGTGTTAATCCACTATCTGTCGATAATAAATTGTAATTCTTACGAGCCCGGTGTCAACCCTTTCCCGAGACGAGTTCCCGTGTCGAGTGTCCCAAACAATCGCAAGCCATTGGTGACAAATCTCACGTCGGACACCCGCTAATCGCGCAGCGAATTAAAACGGAATAGCATTGCGAAAACAAATTTCCCTTCGCATGGTTCGCCGTACTTCAAAGACCCGGAGAGCAAACAGTCGCAGTTTGATAGCGCGCAGAGGCATAAGCAGCTAAGTAATTAAGCAAGTAAATATCACGAGCGAGGTGTCGCAAATGGAAGTACACGCTTCGCAGAGGCTTCGCCGAACAATAAAACGATTTGCTCGGTTAAGAACGGTCCGGGACACCCGGTACTCGCGCCAGAGTATCAGCGAGTTGGCTTAATGCTACCAGGGACAACAATCTGCGCGCTCGTTGCTCGTTCATAATACATCCCGTTCGTTGGCTATTCTCTTCGAACCGGGCTCTCTTGTCCTTTTCTCGAGCGATCCCTCTTTGAATCGCAGTTAACTCCGCCGTTGCGCGCCTTTTTTTCACCGCATCCTCCTCCTCCTCCGGCGTTACCGTCGATCTGCTCGCGTTTTATCGTCCCCATTCTCGCGTTCTCGCAGCGATTCTATCTTGTTTTCGCGAATCCCTTCCGTTTCATCTCTTTATTTCAGTGCCCCGCAAGCAGAGCTCTTCGGATCCCCATTCTATCTTCACCGGGCCATCTTCTTTCCTCTCGTCGTCGTCGCCGTCGTGCATCCTCTTTCACTCGGCGTTCGTTTTCTTGGCCACGCCGGTCTCTCTGCATTCTCTTTTTCCTCTTCGCCGCCCCTGCGGCACTCAATTCCTGAATCCTTTTGTCGCCTCAAACCTCTCGTTGCCGATCTCGTGGACATTCCGAGCACGCGCGGGACATTTTGAAATGCTCGGGAGAGGAGAACGACGAGATAGAGATAGAGTGTGTGTGTGAGAGAGAGAGAGAGAGAGAGAGAGAGAGAGAGAGAGAGGACGGGAGAAAGCGGAATCCTGCGACACGTTCCATGCAGATACGCACGGCTGCGTGCATCACGCGCGTTTATTGTCGGCCGGAAGGGACGCTCCGGGCGCGAAAAGCCCTTCGAAAATCGTCCACGGTGAAACGGATAGCGGCAGATAGAAAGCGAGTTTCAACGCCGGCAAAAATTTCGCTTTGATCGCGCCCGCTGTCCAAGAAGATCAACGAACCCCGCCACCCAGAAAGCAGTAAAATGCTGCAAAATGACCAATCTCGAGTCCCAATGGTGCAAAGAGTGCGCGCTATATTTTCGATCTTTTTTTACTTTTGCCAAATCCGCTCGGTTTTTCGCCCCGCCGAATGGAAACGGCAAGAACGCGTCTATTTATAATCAACGATATTTCCCCGGAATTGCGAAATGTCCGAACGCATCGCGCGTGTCAGGATTATCCGTTTCGGGACAAACCTTGAATAGCATGAAACTGTTACTCGAATCTTGTGAATTCTGTATCGCGTTTTGTTGACTTTTTCTCTCTGCCTTCGTAGTTAAATTCAAATGCTCCGCTATTTTCGCTTTTAAAGGTAATTAAAATATTAAATCCATCATCAAAATACAGGCTGTCCCGAAAATGTCTCGCAATCCGGAAATGGGAGGTTCCCGAGGTCATTTGAAGCAACTTTTTCCTTTGCGAAAATTGTCTCCGAGGCTTCGTTTACGAGTTATTAACGAAAAACAGTGACCAATGAGAGGCGAGCTCGGCTGGCACGCGGCGGCCCAGCCAACGAGTGCGCGGAGTCCAATTCCGCTCATTGGCTCGGCCGTCTCGCGCCAAATGATCTCGCCTCTGATTGGTCACTGTTTTTCGTTAATAACTCGTAAACGAAGCCGCGGATTGCATTTTCGCTAAGGAAAAAGTTGCTTCGAATCACCTCAGGAATCCCCTACTTTCGGATTGCGAGACATTTGTGGGACACCCTGTATATTCGGATTCATTATCTCAGCTTCCTTTCTCCTATTTCCTGCTGATGCAAGAAAGAAAACGATGGTAAAAGAAAAAGAAAAAGATAATTCTTTTCCTTTGCTTTTTGTGTTACACATTCTTGATTATTTTATCTCGTCATCTTTTCGTATTATCTTGCTGCCGTCGCTGTAAGGATCTGTTTGTGTGCCAGGCGGTCAAAAGATAATGGGATATTCCGGATCATTCCGCTTATTTTTACATCATGCATCCGCTGCATTAGAAACGATAACTGAAACGATCGAAGCTCGCATGGGCTATTCGGCTCATAAAAGTTCCAAGATCGGATCCGCAACGTTTCGGAAGATACGACGGTTCCGATAATCGGATAATCCGCATAATAGCGTCTCTATCTGTGACTGCTGGTTCGTTTGGACCAGTGTGTAATCTCGTTTAGATGCGCCGATATTATTCAAGATTCCTATGACCGAGTGAATTGCAGTAAATTCTCCCGAATTGTCCTTCAGCTTGTAAATAAAAACTTCTCTTCCCAAACTGTCTATTTTTGTGCGCAATCTGAGCGCTAATTAGGGAGAAATTACTGTACTAGGTACGTCACCGTCGAATCGTGGCATGTGGCCTCCGAATTGCCTCCGAATCGTGTCACGTGGCCTACGAATTGCCTTCAAATCGTAGCATATGGCCTCCGAATTGCCTTCGAATCGTAGCTTGTGGTCTTCGAATTGCCTTCGAATCGTAGCTTGTGGTCTTCGAATTGCCATCGAATCGTGGCTTGTGGCCTACGAATTTCCTTCGAATCATGGCTTGTGCCCTACGAATTTCCTTCGAATCGTAGCTTGTGCCCTACGAATTGCCTTCGAATCGTGGATTGTACCCTACGAATTGTCATCGAATCGTGGCTTGTGGCCTACGAATTTCCTTCGAATCGCCGCTTGTGGCCTCCGAATTGCCTTCGGATCGTGGTAAAAAATTAGAAATAAAAAGCTTAAGTCATCGTTTTTATTCTAGCATTACTATGCATTCATGTTAATGCACACCGGCACGCTGGCCGCTGCTTTTTTAACCGACTGCCCCGAATTTCTACAAAAACGAAGAATTTCTCGCTTCGAAGAATCGTGACTTAGTATTCTCAGATCTGCCGGTCTCAATTCCGATCTCCGAACATTCTCGGGAGAAATGACTGTGACCATAATTCGTTCGCGACAGGGTCCTCTATAATTTCAACGATCGCGGAACAGATCGGGAAGCCTTTGACTGCGTCGAGTGGGCGGACAGTTTGGGGAATTTGAAATCGAGGACACCGATGTCGGCGCTTTTAAAAATTCGCCGAACAGAACGGAGCAATCTAGCCGGGAATAAACACTATTGACAGTGGTTTGACGGACGTATTGGACGTCTCCGCAGTTTATTCCGGATATCCTTAACGGGGATCGATAGCGAGTGCCGAGGGTTGATTGGCCACGCGGAAGGGAGAAATCGTGTCCCGTGGCTGGTGGGGTTGGGGCAGTTTCGCGGAGATCTGTCTGCGACGGGTTTCGAATTCCGGGGAGTTCGAGGGATTTGCGAGAGTCTGCGAGCGTCTGCCGCGAGAGAGGCCGGCTGTCTTTTCGCGGAATTTCGCGTCGGAGCATAACGAACGGAGTTCTTGATCCTGTGGAAGTTGAACCGGGAACGCCGGGTTTAGGGAAAGGCAACACGTACCGTTCTGGTTTCACGCAACGCGATAGAATTTGACTTTCAACCGGGAAAGGCTTCGAAAATGGCACGTGTGTGACGCGGCACGTTCCGTACCACCGGGGAACGCCTGTCCCGGGTAATCTTGAAATTTTTAACAGACCCGGCGCGAAATTCATGTGCTTCCGTTACAATGCGCGCGGCCCGCGAGACGCGACAGTGGCGGTAATAAAATGGCAACGATGTAATTCCAGGCGGAAACCGACGCGACGTAACCCGGAAATAGCAGTTGTTAATAGAAATTTCAAGCAGCACCGAATTGTAACTTCTAAGCTGCCCCGTAAACGCGCGGAACACGTATTCGTACGTGCTTCCGATTAACTTTTTAATGAAGACGTTAACAGAATTATTGTGTTGTGCCTGCGTAATGGTACGGGTAAATGGAATAAGTCGACGAAAATATTATGAACTGTCTCAGAAATTGGTGTGGATTGTACTGTACAAATACAAGGTGTCCCAAAAATGTCTCGCAATCCGGAAATGGGAGGTTCCTCAGGACATTTGAAGCAACTTTTTCCTTAGCGGAAATTCGATCCGCGGCTTTGTTTACGAGTTATTAACGAAAAACGGTGACCAATGAGAAGCGAGCTCGACGGGCGCGAGGTGGCCCAGCCAACGAGCGCGCGAAGTCCAATTCTGCTCATTGGCTCGGCCGCCGAGCGACAGCTGATCTCGCCTCTCATTGGTCACCGTTTTTCGTTAATAACTCGGAAACAAATCCGCGGATTGCATTTTCGCTAAGGAGAAAGTTGCTTCGAATAACCTCAGGAATCCCCTATTTCCGAATTGCGAGATATTTTTGGGACACCCTGTATATTAAAATTCATTCGATCGAACAGATACAACAAGCTGAACTACGTAATAACTGATATAAAATACGAAAAATTAATGAACGCGAGACACGAATGCCAATCAAAGCAGCGATCAACCGAACAGCCAATAAGCCGACAATTGCATAAATTGTGCCACGTAATTAACGCTATAGTTAGCACTATAATTGACACTAAAATCAATGCGAATTTTCTAATCTACGATTAGTGATAACGTAAAAATATATTTGTATAGAATTCATGGAACAAACAGGTTTCGTTTCGCGTAAATGACGTATAAAACTGGCGAACAATCTGACGAAACACGTGCTCGTTATTTTTACGAAGAAATACAAAATAGTTGGACGAACCTAGTGTTAATATCGAGAACACGAAACGACGTTCGCATTGTTCTAGCACCGGGAAATTATAATTTGAATATCCCGGAGTCTAGGAAAGGTCCGTGGGAAGCAGTGGACCGTTCCATTAAATTACAAACTCTAATCAACGCGAAGCCCGAATGAAATCATTCCTGCTACGGTGGTCCGCTTTGAAGAATGTTCCGACCGGAATTCCACGGATATCAAATCTATCCTCGGAGTCCGGAAAAATGTCCGGGAGAAGCCGGCGTGCAGAAGGTATCAGTAGCTCTCGTACCGGGCAGTAAATTCGAGCGGGTCCCGCAATTACTCGAAATCGTAGCGGCGGCGCGGCGCACCGAAATTCGTGTATCTTATTAACCCTTTCGGTACGAGCGCCGGATATATCCGGCATCCATCTGATGACCAATATGGACGAGTGCCGAATACATCTGGCATCCGTGTAAGCCATATTTCTGTAGGCCCTTTACAGAATGTTTACAGGAAACATTTAACATGTTGACTGCCACGCGTATTTACAACAAAATCTCCTACAGGCCACCCGTGCCGCTATAGGAAGCGTGCGCTGTTAATTCATATCTGTTGCGCACGGCACAAAATTAAAGCGCCGGAATTCGTGAGGAGACGACACGCGATTTATTGATTCGGACTCCACAGTCCTTTGGTTTACAAACTTTGGAGCACGGCTCCGTTTGACGTATGAAGTGTAGCACGGCTACGAAAGAAGTATAAAATTGAAGCACGGCTTCGTATAGGCGCAAGGGGCGCTAAATTAAACGTGACTATAAGCGATAACGATATCTTGGAGAATCTCGCCGTTATCACATTTGCGGCAGTATATATAGACACCTGGCCGATGCTCAAGGTGACGCATCGTCAGGTGTCGAAGGCCGGTCATTGCCTCCTAAGGCAAAAACACTGCACGTATACATTAGGCCGAGGCGAGCGTTTGACGGTCGGGCCAACGCACGTCGATCGTGTTATTGTCTTGCCGCCTCGCCGTTTTTGTCGAATAAACGGCGAGACGGCGTACATCGAAAGTCGAACGTGCGTTGACCCGCGGTCCGCGATTCGGCCGGAACAATATCTGTTTCTATTCCTGCATGAACAGTTGGAATCTTTGCCGAGTACCGAATGGTATAACTTAAAATCTCTGCCCTTATTTTTTGTCAATAATGAAAAGAGATCGGATTGCCCGGAAGGAGAAGCATAAATAAAATTATATCGTCAGATTCTGATTTGGATACTGATAAATATAATCTTAGCGATAATGAATGTTACGAAGATACTATTGACGAGATTTTACGAGAATTGATCATGGAAGAAGAAAGAAATGTTGATGATACTGAGGAAGCTACAGTTCAAATAAAAGATACGAAATGGACCGATCAGAGGCACGAGCATATCTGAAAAAACAAACAACTTTTTGTCCAAGCTGTCCTGATCAACCTCAACTTTGCAGAGAATGTTTTAATGTTACACACTGCGAATAATTTGTTTAATAAACCATTTTTATAAGAATTCAATAGTCTCATTACCTCTTGTAGAATATTTGTCGAAATATTTTCGGGAATCCTTTGTAAGTAGTCGAATCAGCGTCACCCGAATTACGGGTGACGTGGCCTGATGAGAACTTTTGCTGTCACCCGAATACGGGTGACGCGGCAGTCAACGTGTTAAAGAAAGATTTAGAAACGGATTAAGCACAGTCATTACTTAACGCTTAAGAAAATCTTCGTACAAAAGTGGACTGGGCCTGCGTTATGCGCGCATTTTCGGCGCGGCACCCCGTACAGTGGCAGTGTCACGGCGGACAACGCGCTCGCACCGAAAGTGTTAAACGCGATGCAAGTTCAGCTGTAAACACTTGCTAACCGAACGGGGGGAAAGGAAGCTGGACGATGCGAGAGGGCAACGGCACGCGCGTAGGTGTGGCCGTAGTTCGACAGGTTTATAAACGGACCGTAAAATCGGAAGCGTCGGGGAACGTTGGAGACGACGAGGGCCTGGCTGAGAATGGCATCGGTGTGTGGCCATTTTCACGCGAACGGGTCTACGTCGGTGTATGCAGGCACCTCCGTGCTCGTGTTCCGCGCACGTATGCTCGGTTGCGCACAGGTGGGAGATCGTGGAGGCCGAAGTCTCGATCGGTTCTCTCGATTTGACGACGCTGAATTGGAATTACCGCAGATAGCGTGCGCTATGGAAACGAAAGGATTGCAGGGACCGGATCGGATGGGATTGCCGGGATACGAGCGCACAGTTGCATCGGATCGCATCGGAGCAGCGGCGTGGCAATCGCGAAAAACTACCGCGGTCTCAATGTGCTCGAGCACCGCGCCTCGCCGCGCCTCGCCGCGCCGATATCTGAATATCGAGCACCCGCCGTCCAAAGGAGAATTCGATTGCCCGAGTCAATAAAAATTCCGCGATTCCTCCGCCGCCGTACCGGCCGATCCTCTGGATCAGAATAGTTCGAGCGGAGCCGACTCTCGCGGAAAGTTTAAATACGAATCGCGCGGGTTGACGCGACGTTATGGAAGTTATGGGGAAACTTCGGACTACGGCTAAGAATCCTCTTCGGGAACGTCGCCGCCGCCTCCGCCTCCGCCGCCGGGGCGGGGACGACGCCGTGGAAATTCAATTTGGAATCGTTATCCTTCGGGTACCGGCGATTAGAGGACTTTCGTCCGAAGTATTTAAGTAACGCGCACGGTTAACCTGTTCCCGGCCGATTTGTCGGAACTTTCAGACGGGGATGCGAGATTGTGACGTCGACGTACCCGGCCGGCTACGAACGATCGCGCCTTCGACACCTGCCAGCAAACGCGAAAACGAAAGAGAGGGGGGGGGGAGAATGCATTATTATTACGCGGAGCGAGAAATGTTTCAGACGACATTAAATGGCTTCGAGGGGGAGGGGGTCTGATCTAATGGTCGGACTGCGGATTTTATTTTTCAGTACGCGATAAAAAAATGTGTGATGCCGTTTGAAGGAATTTTGAAAGAACTTTCGTATGTCTTTTACACGTCCACCTGCCAAAACATATATATAGTATATATTTATATATAATAATAATATATTTGTAATATATTATAGTATATAACAATAATATATTTGTAATATATTATAGTATATTATAACATAATATATTTATAATACATTATAGTATAATATAGTATATTATAACGTAATATATTTATAATAAATTATAGTATATTATAGTATATTATAACGTAATATATTTATAATACATTATAGTATAATATAGTATATTATAACGTAATATATTTATAATACATTATAGTATATTATAGTATATTATAGCATAATATATTTATAATACATTATAGTATATTATAGTATATTATAGCATAATATATTTATAATACATTATAGTATGATATAGTATATTATAACATAATATATTTATAATACATTATAGTATAATATAGTATATTATAACATATTTATATACAATATATATTATTTACGATCATTCGAGCCTCGCACCTCGTTTTTATAATTGTCCTCATTAATAAAGGCTCAATCTAATCGTACCTCCTCTTCCCAAAGCTGATAAAAAAATGAGCAGAATTTACTGTAATTTGATCGAAAAAATTTCTCGGTCCGCGCGATAACAATGACGTAAATCTAGATGGCGATACGCGGTGACTCGCCCTATGGTTTTCTTCGCGGTCGAAAACGGAAGAGCGATCGAGTCGAAATAAAAGCTTTCGGCGCTTCGAAAACGGTTTGTCGTCGAATTAGGGCACGGTTCTCGATCAACGAGGCGAACGAATCGAATGAAATTAATCAGCCGGCAGGTTAAAGGGACGAGCCTCGTGTTCGGTCTATCGGGGGGCCCGCGGCGAGGAATCGTGCTCGAAGGCACTTGTTGTGCAACCGCGGAACGGGCTAGGAAGAAATTTCCTTTCTAGATCGCGGCGCGGGCGTTCCGCGAAAGAAACGGTTTCGATACGGCGCCTATAGTCGGCGGGGAAGCATTTTCCTAGAGGGAAGCCTTTCACGCGAGCTACCGCGCGTTAGCGGCTGGAACTACTTCCTCCGGCCTGGAAAAGCATCCTGCCGGAGGATCGGGCGGCGCGCATTCTCAATTTATGACTAGGTACTTGGGCAAATTTATGGGACGCCCATTCTTCCGGCGAGATGCTGCGCCCCGGTATCGCGGAACGGGCGCCGCGTGTACATATTGTTCCAATGATTCTTGGCACTTCAGCCGCGGGGTCTAGCCCCTCGCCGCCGCGCACAGAGAGTGCCCTGATGTTTTTTAATGATTCCCTTGATGTACGCTCATGCCTCGAATATGCAAGCAAATTCTGCTCTTAATGTGGAAATGGCTTCCTTACATTGTTCGTGGATTCCGCCGACTGCGGAGCTTCCGCGCACTGAAAATACCTAATCTTGCCTAGCTAGTCTCGGTAGAAGAGCATGCTTCGAAATAGGATAGCTCGCGTCCGAAAATGTTCGCGAATCCATTCCGAAAAATTGGAATGTTCAAATTACAGACTCGAAAGATAAATTACTCGAAATTTTTATAAAGGTTTCAGGTCGATTTTACGTCGCGTTCTTTTCGAGCTTTTGCCATGCTGCTGGGCTCTAATTCAAGGCGAAAGTGTACGCTTTCGAATAGGGTAGCTCAGATTGAAAGATACTCGCGGATACGTTTCGAAAAAGCTGAACATCTCGGTCTCCGATTCGATGAAAAATGATTCAATTTCGTACGAATCTTTCGAGTCGATTTTACGTCGCATTCGCATCGGTTTTCTTTAATGCTACTAAGCTTATATTAAAGCTGGAAGTGTCTACTTTGAAATAAGGTAGCTCGAGTTTAAATAACTTCATCGATAAATTTCAAAATATTGTACATATCTCGATCGCTGACTCGATAAGAACTGAAAGAATTTTTCATGAAAACTCAAATCGATTTTGAATTATATTTCTGTCGAAATTCTTTAATGTCACCGGACTGAAATTAAAGGCGAAAGTGTGCGCTTTAAAACAGAGTATCTTAGATTTCAAAATATTCTCATTAACGCGTCGAAAAATCCAAATATCCGTCCAAGGAGCACGAAAATGCGAATCGATTGATTTCTCAACTATCCTACTTTTTGCATTCGTTGAAATGGTTCTTCTTTCGAACGGAGAAAGTTTTCAAGATCAGGATTTCAAGCTCAGGATTCCAAGCTGAGGATTCCAAGCTGAGGATTCCAAGCTGAGGATTCCAAGCGGAGGATTCCAAGCTCAGAATTCCAAGCTCAGAATTTCAAGCTCAGGATTCCAAGCTCAGGATTCCAAGCTCAGGATTCCAAACAGAGGATTCCAAGTTGAGGATTCCAAGCTCAGGATTCCAAACAGAGGATTCCAAGTTGAGGATTCCAAGCTCAGAATTTCAAGCTGAGGATTCCAAGCTGAGGATTTCAAGCTCAGAATTCCAAGCGGAGGATTTCAAGCTCAGAATTCCAAGCGGAGGATTTCAAGCTCAGAATTCCAAGCGGAGGATTCCAAGCTGAGGATTTCAAGCTCAGAATTCCAAGCGGAGGATTCCAAGCTCAGGATTCCAAGCTGAGGATTCCAAGCGGAGGATTCTCTTGCCAAGGAGGAGATCTCTTCCCAAATTATCCAATTTAGTGGACAATCTGAGCGTCGGTAAGGAAGACATTACCGTAATTCGTACAGCGACGAAGCAGCTTCTGTGCTTGCGTCAGTTTCGCGGAATATTATGCCGCCGAGTTTAGGTAAGACGGTGTCCGGGACACGTCTCAGCCGCGGACGGTATTGACAGCGTGGCCGAGCCAAAACTACGATTTGCTCTAGAACGAAACACACGGCTCGAGGATGCGCGACGCACACTACTTGACGAAGTTTCAATTAATTCGGGCCCGTAGTTTCCCGTTTGTTTACACGCCGGCCACCGGGTTCCCCGCGCAGTTGCAAAATAGCCACTCCATGATCGCGTCACGATCCGACGAGTTTCTGCTGGAATTGCAAACCTGTCGCGTTCGATTTGCCGACAAACAATTGGAACCACCGCGGAATCCCCAGTCCCCCCCCCCCCCCCCGGTCCACGATCAGACTTCATTTATGACGACACAAAACCCGCCGAATGCGGGAGATCGTCAAGAATGGCCATTTAGCTCGAAAAATGCGTTTTCAAAATATTTGACTTATTCGATGGCCCGGAATGTCGAATGTCGCGAAATCGAAGTTGTTTTTCCAGCAGTTTTGCAGCTCGTAGACCTTGATTAAATTTCCCGTCCCGATAAACTTCCGTAAATATCGATCTTTGCCATTTACTTTGCCAGTTCGCCGTTTTTTCCCCACCATTTTCTACTGATTTTTATTGCTGTTCTCGCAACTATCTTTTCTAATTTTTCTAGTTGATTTAAGCAGTCTGCCATCCCTGTTGTTCGCAACCATCCTTAATTCATGATCTTATCATTTTATTTTCGTTATTATTATTATTATTATTATTATTATTATTATTATTATTGTTGTTGTTGTTTTTAATTATTGTTGTTGTTGTTTTTAATTATTGTTGTTATTATCGTTAAAATTGTTATGGTTGAAATTACTATTGTTGTTAGAATAAAAGTTATTACTACTATTATTTTACTATTTTATTAGTACTACTATGATTTTACTATTTTATTATTACTACTATTATTTTACTATTTTATTATTACCACTATTATTTTACTATTTTATTATTACTACTACTATTTATTATTACTATTTATTATTTTTTATCTATTACTACTTAATATTTTTTATTTATTTCTATTATTATTTATATTTACTATTACTATTTATTGTTGTTAAATTACTCATATTAGTAATTCTTATATTAATATTGATTGTTCATTCTATCCTATTGTTATCTTATTATTACTTTCCAGTTCCCCCATCTTCGTCTCGTGTGCTCGCTACTACAACATTCTCTGTAACAAAAGGATGATTCACCCCATTGACGTAATAAACGTTATTGTTATTATTGCTATTATAAACCGTCAAAGAACAGTGAGAGAGAGAGAGAGAGAGAGAGAGAGAGAGAGAGGCGGAGCATAGTTCCGCGAAACAATTGAACGCGACTAGAGATGCGAAGCAAATCTGAATAGCGCCGATCCCGAATTCGTTTAAGGAACTGCGTCGGTTTCGAGTCGCTCGAAAGCTGCTATAAAGCCCGCGAGCCCGCTCCCCAGGATGGAACCAAAGGCAAACGCGTTCGTTTCCGCGGGTGCCCCTAAAAAATTCCATCAGGCATGCATGAAGAATGCTGCTGCGACTGCGCCAATCGCAACAATGCTGTTTCCGACGAGCATTCCGGCGAAATTCGAAGGTGGACAAAGCGAGGCGGCGCGCCGTAACAGGAACGTGAATATTTCAGCGCCTCGGTCCGGCCGAGAAGCCATCGCCGCCGTCGTCTTTATTACGAAGGTCGCGTCATTAAACCGGGATTGCAGTTTTCGCGGTGCTCGCGCGCTTCGACGCGGCGAACCGGCGAGAAGGGCCGCGTCGCGACGAGGGGCTCGTAAACTCGTCGCAGCGGCTGGGGTGGGTGAGGGTGGCAGTGTTTAAACGAGCCCCTCGCGTTCCTCGAATTCGCCGGCCGCCGGTCGGCGAGCGTTTTCTATTTTTCCAGCGGCCGGAGAACTCGCGCGCCGCCGTCGTCGTCCTCGTCGTCGTCGTTCGAACGGAGAAACGGCGGTCGACAGTTTTGAGTACACTTCCCGCGGCCGCGTAATGGCCGAAGAAAAACACCGGATCCGTCCGTGGGAAAGTGGCCAGGTAATGTCCGACCGAGCCGCGGCTAAAAACAGCCCTTGAAGAGGGTAAACAAGCTCGCGTTAGCGCGTAATTCCTCCGGTTTAAAAGGGGGCATTTTACGGTATCCATAAATTGTATAAAAACAGCTCCTCCCCGGGTTTACGAGCGAGCGGTACCCGTTCGGGAGGAGCTCCGGCCGCGAATTACATCCGTCGTTCGGGCCCGTACCCTTTCGCCGCGGCCGCGAATTAATTCCGCCCGCCACCCCGGACGCGACAAATCGGCAAAGACTCGTCCTCGCCGTTAACGGATCCTACCTTTACCACCGCAGCAGCGGCGGCGGCGGCGCATTCTGTGCTCGTTAACCAGCGGAAAAATGCTCGCACGAAATTTTCATGCTTGCGGCACCGACGCGTCGCCGAGGATTTCAACATTAATTCGAGCTTTTCGAAGAAACATCCGCTCTTTGGGGGATGAGCGTTTCAATTCTCGTTTTATTTCCCGGCGACGCTTAAACTTATGGGGCCGTGTAATCCAGTTGTCGCGGACCGCGCGCGTCCAACTTTTCAAAGTAATTGCACGCTCCTGTTAATCCACGGCGATCCGGTACGCGCTTTAGTTCCGTATTTAGGTAAACAATTCGCAAGTTGTTACGCGTATCTTCGCGGTCGCTAATGACCCGCTGTTGATGATACCTTGATGAATGGTGGATTAAAAAAGAAACGAATGTAACCAAGCTTCGAATTTGGAAATGAAAGAGGAAAATTAACTTGTACGCTCGATGCAGTAAATGCTTCATAATTGACCCTCAGCTTGTACACAAAGATTGCGTACGATTATTAGTTTTAATAAAATGTAACAAAATACAATTTAATAAAATTAGTACAACGTAATTTAATAAAGTACAATAATAAAATAATAGAATATAATATAATTTAATAAAATACAATAATAAAATAATAGAATGTATTGGGTTGTCCGGAAAGTTCGTGCCGATTTTCGGTAGGCAGCGTGAGAGACCTGACTGAATATATCACAATTATTGAAAACAAATGACATGTGTACATATTCTAAAAGGGATAACTTCAGCCATATTTGGAAAAAGGTTTGGTTACGATTCGTTAATTCTTATCAGTTTTGTACGCCTTAGAATATGGTGGCAAATAAAGTGCATTATAGGCATTTAATGCTTTTCTTTTTCCGAAAGGGCAAAAATGCCACACCAGCGGCAAATAAGATATGCGCTGTTTATGGCGAGGATGCTGTAGCCGAAAGAACTGTGCGGAAGTGGTTCGCTCGGTTTAAAGCTGGAAATTTCGACCTTGAAGATCAAGAACGCCCAGGTAGGCCGTCCACCACAGACGAAGATACGATTAGAACAGAAATCGAGAATAACCCGCGCTCAACATTACGTCAATTAGCAGGAATGCTAAATAAATCAAAATCAACCATCCACGATCATATTGTGAAGCTTGGCTCCAATATTGAAATGAGCTGCGTTTTAATTTTCCTAAAAAATCGGCACGAACTTTCCGGACAACCCAATAATATAACTTAATAAAATACAATAATAAAATAATAGAATATAATATAATTTAATAAAATACAATAATAAAATAATAGAATATAATATAATTTAATAAAATACAATAATAAAATAATATAATATAATATAATAATAATTTATTATTATATTCATAGCTACCGATTGTCACCAACAATAAAAAGCGAGCTGCAAGGCTCGATTAACACTATGCCGTCCGCAGATCTTAGATATGATTCTTTTGTTTGACATTGTTTGGCATAATAGCTTGGAAATTTTAGATTTTAAAAAGAAATTTCGAAGATGGCGGTAATATAAATTCCTAAAATTAAGATAAGTCATCCAAGAATTTTCGTACTTAATTCTTAGTCAAATAAGCACAATGCTACAGTTAGTTTGCTGCCTTTTAACACCCAAGAAATATAGCTCAAATGTTATTTCAGTTTTTTAAAACGGCACCAAAGTGCTACCACCGGCATACAACAGATAATTTTTGCATGGCAGCCAGCGTGCTGCCACCGGACGGCATAGCGTTAATCGTACCTCCTCTATTCCAAATCGTCCACTTTTGTTTCCAAGTTAATGGTCAATTAGAGAGAATTTACTGTACCTCGTCGATAGAACGACCGAGGTGTTTACGGGCTGAAAATTTCTCGCGGAGCGCACCGCGCGCAGCGAGCGCAAGGTGTAATGAAATGAATAGCAGCGTTCGATTCGTGGTTATCGGTGCTCGAATCCGATTGCTTTTCCCGAGCGAGCTTTCAGACCGTAGAAGCTCCGTCGTCCAGAAGAAGAGGGTCTGGCGACCGGAAACCGCGGGAAAATTCCCGGGAATGGATCCCGAGCATCGGGCCTGGCTTTAAAAGAAGAATATTTCAAAAACGCTGACGTAACTTTATCTTTCCGATTCCCGGGGACCGTATATCCCGAGCGAAAAGCACCGAGGGGAGGATCGGGGCCGATCGGGACGAGGATGTGCGTGTCGGGTGGACGCGTGGGTGGTCGTGTGTGAGACAGTTTTCAGCGGCTCGAAGGGGAGAGGCTACGCTGATGTCGGTGTCCCTTCGAGTGTAACGGCCCTCGGCCGTTGCTCATATCTCGCGTTATTGGAATTTAAGCTACGTCGCCGGGCTGCTTTTCGGTTCTCCTCCCGTTCGACCTTGAATCGGCGACGTCTTCCTCGGGCCGGGCCGATAACGACGCGCGACGGAAGGGATCCTAGGGCTTGGGGGGACGATCCTCTCGCAGGACTCGGCCGCCCTCTCCCTTTCATCCCACGAATACCTTTGTACCCATTCAACTGTCTCTCAAAGACTCCTCGAGCCGGCTAGCAGTCGCGTCACGCGTCGAAATAGAATGTCAGAGTCAGAGACGGCCGGACTAAATCGATACGTTTCCTCGGGACCGAAGAAAAAAAAAAGATTGCCCCAGCGTCTTCGATTCGCATTCGACGTTCGCCGCCTGTCAAGGTCCGGTCCCCATTTGTCGATCGTTTTCCCGGCTTAATTGGTTCCGCGACGGTACGCGGACGCCGTACATATTGGACAGGCGAATGCTGTAAGATCGTCCACTTGACCCGTGAACGAGAGAGACCCTCGCGACCCGGACGAATTAGGGTAAAAGCACCCGAAAGCGGTAAGGGTCTTTTTTTCGACGGAGATCATACGTGTCCAACTTTTCGATTAGAATTCGCGCAGATGGTCTTATTAACGCTATGCCGTCCGCAAATCTTAGATATGATACTTTTGTTTGATAATAGCTTGGGAATTTTAGATTTTAAAAAGAATTAATATAAATATAATATAATATATATAATATAATATTAATAATATGTATAATAATATATATTAATAATATATATAATATAATATAATATATATATATATATATATATATATATATATATATATATAATATAAATATAATAATATAAATTCCTAAAATTAAGATACGTCATCCAAGAATTTTCGTACTAATTCTTAGTTAAATAAGCACAACGCTATAGTTAGTTTGCTGCCTAGAAATATAGTTCAAATGTTATTTCAGTTTTTTAAAATGGCACCAAAGTGGTGGCACCGGCATATATAGTTTTTGCATGCCACCAGTGTGGTGCCACCGGATGGCATAGTGTTAACACAAGAAATAAGTTGCAGAATCTATTTTTGAAAAATATTTATAGACAAATAGAAAATTATAAATTTTCCTAGGAAACTCCTGCACCGCTACAGTAACGTCGATAATTATACAAATCATCCTGACAGTACTCGGTAGCAGATAATTTTGTTTACATGTTATATCGTTATGTCTTCACGTAACGATCCCAATTATATTACCGAGTATAATGTCAGAGTATAATTTCATAAAAATGAAAAATGAAAATACAAATACTAAATGATATGCAAGTATTATACAAACATAAATACACGCCTAGCACGCGTATTCTCGTCAGTAATTAATCAAAAACAAATATATAAATACTAAATGTCGCGCAAGTATTTGTTATACGAACAACACGAATATTCTCATCAGTATTTAATTAAAACTGATATTTAACGAATTCGTTGGATGGAGGAAACAACAGCACCGTAAATAATAATTTCGTATTTCATGCACCTCGAGATGATGGTTCTCTTCTTAATTAATAAAACTGGCCAAAAATGACACTAGATTGCGAGCCAAACGTTCGATCGATTATCCGTATAATAGACTCCTAATTTCGAAGGCACTTATGAAACGGGACATTTTGCCGCGTTTAGGTTCAACTGTTGCCACAGTGCGTCGGCCACAATTTCCTCGTCGCTTTCTCACCTTTCACATATTTCTGCCGCACGTTCCCGGTTTCCCCGGCGCGGTTCGTGTTTTTATTTTCTGCTTTACATGCGCAAGAGCCTCGGGACGCATTGTTCGTTATTAGGTCAGGCGAACCAAGGTTTTCATTTCAGCGGTACGGGGAACGCGAGTGCGTTTATTCAGCGGGAAGCGTATCATCGAAAAGGAACTAAATTATTGGAAAAAAGTGTTTCAATTGGGACGCGACGCGTCGCAGCCCCCGCGTGCAGGATCGTCGGTGATACGGGGACACCCACCACCGTCGAGGCGGCTGCACGTCTGCGAATGCAGTCTCGCGTCGCATTGGCTCGACGACGTAGAACCGTCGCGGCTTGGAAACATTTCGAGCATAATACGCAACCAGCTCGCGAACGACGCGACTTCTTTCTCCGCGCGCATTCGATTCATCGGCAGCTCCGCGTGCTAAAAGGATATTGTTTTCGATGTCGCGTGGCCGACGATTGTGCGACTCGGGCGAATAGATAGAGAGCCTCCGCGATCGCGAGGAGACGTTCACTACGATTCGTGAAATTTATGACACGGTAATTACCGAGAGAAACGGTAATTAAATAATCGCCGGCACTCCGCGTCTCATCGAGCGGTAAATTGGACGCCGATGGAGGTCGACCGATTCCTGGGACCTGATTTTTACGGCGGACGCGGCGCACTTCCGTTCCGTAATTGGGGAACATTAACTCGAACGGGGACCGGGACCGTAATCCCCATTATTAAAATCTACAATCGGATAAACAAGTATTGGCAATGTAAGCTCTCGCGGACGGTCGCCCCCATTAAATCGTCATTAATAACTGCCTAATTAACCGTGCGCCCCGGCCAAAATTGACAGACCGCTCGAGTAATCCGGCTGCCGTCTAAATAACCGAATAAATACCGGGGCCCGCGCTCTCTCGACAATATCGTGCGAGTTACTTTGATCGAGCCCGCTTCCTCCCTCCCTCTCTCTCTCTCTCTCCCTCTCTCTCTCTCTCTCTCTATCTATCTATCTATCTATCTGCCCGCGAATACGTTTTTTCCGGGTGAACGCACTTCGTGGTCCGTCACAGTCCCCGCGCGATAGTAAATTAAATTTGTCGGATTATGAAGCGAGCGAGGCGGGCATATATGCATAAGAACGGTTTACATTCGATTCGCACACATCCGGCCGCGTCGTATCGTTAACCGGCCCTCCCCTTCTCTGCCCTCTCCCCCGGCCCTCCGCCTCAGTCCTGGGAAAACAAACGATTTCGTAATGGAAATTCGCGGTTCATATATCCGGCGAGTTTTCCTCTTCGGAAGTGGAACGTATCGAGCGCGTGCCCGTCCCACACAGATTCGGGACACTCGCGAAACGAGCTGCCACGATTTTTGGAAAATTACTCGACCCAAGGAGATGACGTTCCATCTACTCCCGCCTTCCGTGTTTGCACTTTCATCAGCGAATATACCGGGTTTTATTCCGACGAGTTTATTGCTCTCATGAATAAATGCTTTGTTAAATGCGTCGAATAAATGTTTTATTAACAACTTCATTCGGCACGAGCACCCTACACTCTCTCTATCTTTCTCTCTCACTCTCTTTCTCTATCTCTCTGGATTGTGAAAATATGATAATACAATATGAAAACTATTTATACAGGGAATGGGAGGTCCGAGGATTTAACTCGTTCATTGCAGTTGTTAATGTTTTCTGGTACGTTGCCCGCATAATAGCAGGATACTTATGTTTGCCGATATAACATTAACCTAGCGGTATATCCGACGGGATATCGCACCAGCGAAATATTTACTTTCGAATAAACGAGCACGCTTCGAACAATGTTGTTTTTATTTCGTGTTCGATGACGCATCGACCCTCGAGTCATTAGCGACGGCTCGCTGCTGTTTTCCTCCTTTCTAACGATTATATTTTGTGGTAGACGTTGATCTTCATCAGGTAGTTCAAAGTGCGGTAAATTCTCTGCAATTGTCGTTCAGCTTGGAAACAGAAATGGACAATTTGGAGAGAGGAGACACGATTATTCGATTACTCGATTACTCGTTTTTGTAGCCGACGATTTTCAACAACTATAGAAACGAGGCGCAAGGCACGAAGAATCGTATCCGCTCTTCCCAAATCGTCCATTTTTGTTTTCTACACTGAAGGACAATTGGGGAGAATTTTGTATTCTTAGGATATCAGAGCCGCATGTGATTTTTATTTTTGTGTTTGACTACCTAATGATATCTAGCACATTTGAATATTTAATAGTTGGTCGATAAAATCTGATTACAAAGATTACGCGTCGGTGGCTCTGTTTTTTAATTTTGAGATTAACAGTGAGTTAACAGTTAACGCTAGATTTACGGAGCACAGACAAACAGCTGTTTTATACCAATTTATATAAAAATAACAACAAGACATTTATTCTGATTTTCAACAAATGTTATCGTAACATTTGCTGTAAGTACCATATAAATTGAATAAACAACTCATAACTGCACCTTTACGATATGAATAATCGAAAATTAAGAAATTAGCGACAGTGTTAACAGTTCTAAGCCTTGTCACGATTATTTATTCTGATCTTCAACAAATCTTATCGTAACATTTGCCGTAAGTAACATATAAATTGAATAAACAACTCATAACTGCACCTTTACGATATGAATAACCGAAAATTAAAAAATCAGCGACAGTGTTAACAGTTCTAAGCCTCGTCACGATTATTTATTCTGATCTTCAACAAATCTTATCGTAACATTTGCCGTAAGTAACATATAAATTGAATAAACAACTCATAACTGCACCTTTACGATATGAATAATCGAAAATTAAAAAATCGGCGACAGTGTTAACAGTTCTAAGCCTCGTCACGATTATTTATTCTGATCTTCAACAAATCTTATCGTAACATTTGCCGTAAGTAACATATAAATTGAGTAAACAACTCATAACTGCACCTTTACGATATGAATAATCGAAAATTAAAAAATTAGCGTTAACAGATAGCTGTTAACAGTTCTAAGCCTTGTCACGATTATTCTGTATTTCTTCTTCCTGTTATTGGTACGCGTTGCTCGAGATTTCATTTGGGAAAGGGGGTGAGGGGACGTGCTCCACATCTTGTTCCATTTCCAAACAATTCCATTACAACAATTAACACGGCGTCGGCGTAAAGGTGAAATCAGGTGAAGAAAGCAGAGGTTTCGCGTCGCGCGGGACATCAGTTTCCCGAGAAAATCGAATAACTGTTCCGATACCCGTGAGCGGGGGCGTGCTCGCGGCGCACGTGGGGTGGCAACGCCGCGGAAACTCGAGCGAGAAGGAGCCCCTTAAACTCCGCCGCAATATTTTCCGAACGCAGTTTGCGTCTCGGCTGGTAGCAGTGTCGCGTATGTCTTTGTTAACTTGCCGGAGCAGTCGGCCATGCAGTCGAGGCGGGGATGGGGCGCTCTCGAAGAAGGACGCAACGATAATGCAAAAGTATCGTTAGAAAGTTTCGGCGTAAACTGCTGCTCCCGATCAGCCGGCCCCTCCCCTCGCCCCTGGGCCCCTCTGCTCTCGCGTTTCCGCCGGTTTCCGCCTCGAAACGACCTTTGTCGCGCGCAGCTCCCCGGGGAGCCGAGTCCTTATCGAGCGTCTGAAGAAAATCGAAATTACAAGCCGTCCCTTAACGAGCCCGCTCCCCTCCCCTCCCTCCCCCTCGATCGCACGTATCGTTCTCGGTCCGCGGCGCAAGCGGATCGTCGTATCGAGACGTCGCGATGATTAAGTGCCGCATCGGCGGACGATTAATTGCTATCGCGGCGAGGCGCTCGCGCCGTTTCATCCCCCCCTCCCCTCCCGTTGTGGCCGCGACAGACCACGGGGGCGGAGACGTTCTCGGAACAAGGCCGTGCCGCCGGGAAAAAGTAAGCCATGGAGAAGTAACTATGCCAGTTACGATCGCTATCGCGGCTTGTACGCGCCCGCGCGCGCGCGCGCGAACACCGGGAATGTGGGGCGAGGAATTGTGCGGTGCGTGACGCGGCGCAACGCCGAGCCGCGCGCCGCCGGCTCCTCGCTGCAAACCAGACGCCTCCGGGGAGCAGATTAGGTCCGCGTAGTGTTGCGATTCCGAGGAGAAACTCGGCTCCGCTTCGAGTCGCTATTGTTCCGCGGCGACTCGAAACTTGCACGCTGAATTTCTTTGTCTGTTCCGCTGCAGCCGCTTCGCAGCCAAGCAACTGCCAACTGGGAACGAGGAACTTAACTGTCTCGGTCGAACTCGTTAACACCTTGACTCCAGTGTTTGGCTCGTTTAGGGTGTTTTTTTCACCGTACGGGATCGTACAGAATTTTTACTGAGATCCATTTAACACTCGAACGGTGGAATTGTTTATCTGTCCAATATTTTCTAACGGATTTTTTCGGTTATATGACGCGTCGATTTTTCTACAGGCGTCAAAGTGGCGTGTGCATATATAGTTAAATAATAGTTAAATAATTATTTATATTCTGGGTTTATGTGCTATAGAATCCCGCCGTCCAGGTGTTAAACCTTGACCTTACGCTTTGTCACAGTTTCTGCGCGAAACACGCACAATGGATCACAAAAGTGTTCGTACACCTTTTAAAACGCAATAACTATTTTGATACTGAACTAAATGATTTGAATTTTTTCTAGGTGATAAAGGGACTAGTCTACTAGACGATGACTGAAACGCTTTTTTTCTTTAATTTTGCTATTACTTGGAACGACAAAAGAAATAAAAATCTCTTATTTTCTTATCTTTTTTATCTGAGCCTACAACGAAAATTTAAAGAATGTCTTTTATAGATTGAAAAAATGCTTCTTAGCCATCATCTAGTAGGCTAGTCCCTCTGTCATCTAAAATAAATTCAAGTCATTTAGTTCAGCTTACAAAAAGTTATTGCGTTTTAAAAGATGTACACTGTACGTCACACTGGATCACTCAGACCCAGTTCAGTTTTTAAGCAGAACTGGCGATACTCACTCAAAAACTGGCAATGCAATTGAGTCCCAAAAATTTGAGAATATAATTTGAACCTTCTAGAACATCGTTTCCTTTATTAGAACTCGATATCTCGTTTTCAAGTATATCGAATTAATTGCTATTTTGTCTCAGCATCGTAAGCGCTATTATAGGCCTCACAGACCGCTATATGCACAATCGCCAATTGCGTAATTATTGACATAAAAATGGCAAATAAAAAATCGAAATCAATTGTTCTTTCATATTTTTCACAATTTCTCTCACAATTATATGATCGCCACAAATGAATAATTTTTCTATTCGCTGAATAAATGAATTATACACGACTCATACGAGCCTGACGGTCGACGCGTTAAACAACGTATCTCCTGCCTGTCTCTAATGACGAAAAATGTACAAAATTGGAATCCACAGGATAAAGAAGAGGCGTGCTTCTCACTGGCATTTCGATTCACTCGAATATCTTAACCGGCGATCGAGGAACACGTTTTTGGAAGCCGGAGATTGTCAGGAACAACGAGCCAGTTTCTGTCTCTACGCGTAGCTGGTAATTAGTCGAGTAGGATATTTCGGGGCCGCGGAATCGCACAAGGAATCTGAGCATTTGCGGAGGCGCCGGGAGCCGGAGGATTCGACAAGGTTGCGAGGGAGCATGTTCCTGTGGCCGAGGCACCGCGGGTAAAACCTCCGGCGGCTGCTTATTTATTGCTGGCCCGTACCGCACATATCTCTGGTACAATCTTGGCCCGGGCCTCCGAGAAAAAGCTGAATGCGCGCGATACAACTACACAACCAGGCAGGAGAAGCTCACGTGCTTACGGCACGTTAAACTTTCAATGGCTCGGCTACTTTAATGCCATCTGGAAAGGTGGTGCGCGCCTCGGCCTGGCTCTCGTGTGCCGCAGCCAGCTCGGGGCCTGCGCGGAATTTCTTGACTCACCCTCTCACCCCCCTCTCTCACTCTCTCTCTCTCGTTCTTTCTCTTTCTCTCCCTCTCGTTCTTTCTCTTTCTCTCTCGTTCTCTCTCTCTCGTTCTTTCTCTTTCTCTCTCTTTCTCTCTCTCTCTCGTTCTTTCTCTTTCTCTCTCTTTCTCTCTCTCTCTCGTTCTTTCTCTTTCTCTCGCTCTCGTTCTTTCTCTTTCTCTCTCTCTCGTTCTTTCTCTTTCTCTCTCGTTCTCTCTCTCTCGTTCTTGCTCTTTCTCTCACTCTCTCTCCCTCTCTTTCTCTCTCTCTCTTTCTCTCTCTTTCTCTCGTGCGCAGAGCTTTGTGTACGTCTCCTTAAGGTGTGTTGTGTGTGTCGCACGGTTACGTCTCTCTCGGCCAGAATTTCCGCATCAACTTCCGAGTAATTCGACTTATTATTCATACTGCCGGAGCGCGCGTAATAAACACGGACGACGTACGACTCCCATAAATGAAATAAAACGAAGCTCATCCTTCGAGCGACTCGCGGGAAATATTGGCTCGCTGCCCGCCAACGAACCGTGCGAGAACGACGAGCCACGGCGCGCCGATAAAACCGAATTAGTAGAAAGATTGCGAAGATGCGTGTACGGGAAGAGCGGTCGCGTTTGCCGGACTATCGTTTTACGAGCGATCCGCCAGACGATGCTATTTTTCTGCGTAAAATAGGAGGCCCGGCCGTACTTATTAGAACCCCCCCCCCCCGCGCTTTTATTACACGTTCCATTCGTTGTACGATCAATTTATTATAGGATCCATTTATCGTACGTTGTAAGACTTTCGGCAAGCGATTCGTGGTTTATTCGTAGAATTGGCTCGAACTTGCGCGAGAACGAATTAACCCCTTAATGCACAGTTTTTTTGAAAAAGGCTGGTAAAAAAAAATCAATTTTTTTTAATGTAAAAAAACACAATTTAGAACGTTGTCTTGGCAAGAAAATGACAAAAATACAAAAATAATCAAAACTTTTTATTGCAATTTTGGATTTTGATAACATTGCAGAAAATAGTCGAATATTGTAATATTACACGCACATCGACTTTTTTTATCTTTCTTTTCGAATTCCCATTTCAGAATAAACATTATTATCAGTAAAAATATTTATTTATACTTTTAAAACATAAATAATAACAATACTAGTATTTATAATATTTATTATTATATTTATATATTATTATTTATATTTTAGTTTACATTATATTTTAGTAAAATATATATTGAAAAATGAGCGAATCAGAATCTGAATCTGAATACGCTGTCGGAAAGCGGCTCGCAAGGAAGAGATAAGTCGTAAGTGATAAGTAGAAAAAAGATATATTTTATACTTGAATAAGTAAGTGTTATAGCTTACAATCCCATGTAAATGATAAATATGAATAAAACGATTGTTTTTTTTTGCTTTCACATTGTTATTTTCAATTCTCGATTGCATTCGAGTGTGAAAAAGCAACATAAAGTACAACGCCGCTCGAATTATCTCGAGTGTGCACAGTTTGGCCAGTTTAGCGCGCTCGAGTTAATTCGAGCGTGCACATTAAGAGGTTAAGGATGATTTTTGAGGCTGTTTTGCTATCGGCAGATATGTAGAATTTTTGGGAACCATGTGTAGATGGTTAGATAAGGGACGATGAGCCGAAGATCCTGGAACGACCGCTAGTAATAGTCAAGATTTTTACAATAAGCAAGGTTTTTACAGTAAGATAGGTAATTCGGGGTATAGACGTTTACAAAAGATAACAATTAACGCGTAATTTGACTCCCAACTCGAGTCAGCCACGGAAAATGCATCGCAACGCTTCGAGGTTCAAAACGTTTAACGCTAGATTTACGGAGCACAAAGGAACAGCTGTTTTATATAAATTTATAAAAGCAACAATAAGACATTTACTCTGATTTTTAACAAGTGTTATCGTAACATTTCCCGTGAGTAACATATAAATCGAATAAAAAAGAAACAACTCATAAATGTGTCTTTACGACGTGAATAATCGTATATCATAAAATTAATGACCCGCCATTTTGTCGGGTTCCGTAAATCTGGTGTTAACCTCTTAGGCACGCGCAGAAAATAGCCTCGCGCAGAATTCAGCCGTACCTAAAAGGTTAAAATCTTAACCTAAAGGTTAACTTAAAGGTCAAAAAGGTTAAAATGATCTGCGGATCTTTGCGTAAAATCAAATTGTTCCAAGACGATTATCGAAAACAGAGATCACCGAAAAACAAGTCATTTCTCCCGGTAACTTATAGATAAGTCGAAAGCGCTGCAACAGCGTCGTCGAATGCTTCCAGCAGCTTCGCAACTTTTTTACTTCCGCGACTCGTTATTGCCAGGAGCGCGTAAGCTCCGCGGTCTAAAAGTCACGCAAAGCGACGGAGAGCAGAGAGGCAGAGGACGTGGCGGACCTTGAAGAGCCTCGGCGCTCGGAGACCCGGAGTCCCGACGTCCCGGCGAATTCCTCGGGGAGCCCGAGGAAATTTTCTCTCGCGTGGAAAAGGCGCGTTTTCCAGGGCCCCGGTGACAAGACCGTGGAGCCGATCGGTCTGGCGGCGTCGGCGTCGAGAGTAGCCGGTATCTGAGCGACGTTAAACCGGATGGAACATCGGGACGGGTGTTTTCGTAGAGGTGGTAAGGTAGTCGAACCGGTAAGCTCGCTCATCCTCTTTCATCCGGGCCGGAGAAACGGAAGATGCCGGCAGCCGATCTCCAATTCCAGTTATTAGGTCCTAAAATCCCTTGCCATAACCAGTCCCCGATCGAAATAGTGCCGGCGAAGGATCGAGGACGGGGAAAACGGCGAATGGCTGGGCCGATGCGACAGGGGGGAAGAACCCGGGGGGGCAGCGAGGGGAACGAGGCCGGATAGAAGACGATGAAACGATTCGAGTATGGCGTCCAACGTCTTTTTCAGTCTCACCTTACCCCGGCAGCCAGGTAGCTTGTCCGGCGAAACTCGGACCGCTCCGGAGTTTGCCCGTTCAATCTGATTCTCAGGAATTGGATACAATGTCTGGCCTTCGCCACGAGCTGGCTCGAAAGGTCTCCGACACTATCGACTGCCTTCTCCACCCTTTTTCTCCCCCCCCCCTCTCTTCTCTTCTCCTGCTCGAACCGTTTGCATCCTATCCCGACGGACTCTGCACTCTTTGCCGACTCTTTTCGACGATATCCTCGACGGGCTGGGCCCTCGTCGCCCGTCGAATCTATGGAGGACGGGGGTCCGGCAATTTGAGAGCGTTCCAATGGAAATTGATCGCCCACGCCGGCCGACCGTCGCCCCGACACTGTTCCCTTCAGAGCCGAGCAACTCTCGACTCGGTCTCGTCGCCAGTTTCGACGATTTATCGACCGGCGAACGCAGGAAATCGCGCCGGTTTAATAACGACTACAGTTGCGCGTGGACGAACGTTTTGCTTGGGTTTCTTGATTTTTGTGCGTCGTTAGTCCCGATTTCCATGCCTACGCATTAACCCTTTGCACTCGAGTGGCGACTCTGAGGCACCACTGAAATTTGTTATGTCACGTTCTAAGATCATTTTTACGTCAACGAAGTTTAGATTTTTTTAAAAATTGTTGAAAGTGTAACCGTTGTGTAAGTCGCAAGACTCAATTTCGCATGCATAAAATGCACTTGGTTATGTCAAAGTTATGTCAAGGTTATGTCATATAAAATGAAAATATTATAAATCAGAAAGATTATTTTAGATTTGCAGTTAAAACAGCTTCGAGTGCAAAGGGTTAACACTAGATTTATGGAACCCCGGAAAATGTCAAGGTTATGTCAAGGTTATATGAAGGTTATGTCAAGGTTATGTCAAGGTTATGTCGTATAAAATGAAAATACCATAAATCAGAAACATTATTTTAGATTTACAGCTAAAACAGCTTCGAGTGCAAAGGGTTAACACTAGATTCATGGAACCCCGGAAAATGTCAAGGTTATGTCAAGGTTATCTCAAGGTTATGTGAAGGTTTTGTGAAGGTTATGTCAAGGTTATGTCGTATAAAATGAAAATACCATAAATCAGAAACATTATTTTAGATTTACAGTTAAAACAGCTTCGAGTGCAAAGGGTTAACACTAGATTTATGGAACCCCGGAAAATGACGGGACACTAATTTTTTAATTTACGACTATTCGTATCGTTGAGATACATTTGTGAGTTGTTTATTCAATTGACACAAAAGAGCTGTTTTTTGGGCTCAGTAAATCTAATGTTAAAAACATATAGAGGATGACAAGTTTTGTGTATAAATTGATACCTTTACATGAATCCTACATGTTGATAGGTAAACATATTAAAAAGATACAGATCATCGATTTATATATAAAACTTTTCGTTTTTTATACGTTTTTGATCCGGAGGCAATTTGGGACATTTAGTCTAGCTGATGCCTGTTTCACCACCGAATATCACAAGACGAAGTGTTAATACTCGTCTAGTCGATCTTTGTTTCAAAATCAGATGTCACAGGGAATGATGTTGGAACATAAAATAATTTTAATGAAATGATTTTAGCCTCGTTACTTATTTAATCATTCGGTGCTCTCTGCACCTTAGCAGAGGTGCACCGTAGTCGGTTTTACTAGCTACTGTAATCTCGAAGGACGTAAATTAAGGAACGAATTAAACTCCATATACTGATACTAAAGTTTAGTATATTATCCAAAAAATTAGTACTTTACACATGAATTAGTATCTCGTAAAGTTTCGGAGATTTCGTAAGACTCGGTTAAAAGCGTCGTATAATCGGTAGCAGTGGTCTCAAAAAGCGCGTCTGTTTTTTACGATGAAACAGCACCTTCCTGAACAACAAAAAAATAGATCAGGACAAATCGGAAAAGGTCTCCGAATGCGACAAATTTCGAAAGATGAATCAAAAGAGACGCCTCGGTCATCTCGCATCCAATTTCGACATCGATTCCGGCACGATCGAGTAGATCTCGCGACTATTTCATAGCGATACAAATGAGTCGCCTCCAATCGTGGCTCCTTTTACGTTACCACGCGCGAGAGCCGTCTCGTAGAAAGCTCGAGCGCCGAGCGGAGAGAGAGTCCCGCGGAGTCGACGCGCATCATTCACGAACGACTGTTTAAGATCGACCATACGAAACCGGTAACGATAAATAACGATAAGTAGCAAGAGTATAAAACGAACGGAAATTTCACCGACGCCGCGCCGCTTTACGTAAATTCGCTCTTTTATCGGCAAGCTCGCGGCGAAACGGCGAATAAAATTTTACGCGCTTCGCGAGTGCTTTTGCGAAAATTCAAAATTAAAACGATCCACGGTTTATAGGTTTCCGCGAGTATTTGCAAGGCTTGCGCTAGAAGATGCGCAATTACCGATTACAGGAAGCGGCGCCGCGTTGACGCGGATCTACTCGAATCTGGACGGAAATGGAACGGAAACGCGCTTCGATCATGCGATCGCTGTTCCCGTCGGGGGACGCGATTTTTCGATTTTCACGGAGCGCGATTTTTCGATTTTTGCAAACGGAACATTCTCAGCCGGCGAACTATTCGCTCCGGCATTGTGATCCCGTGTACACGGCGAACACGCGCGAACGTAGATTCGTCGAGAGACACTTCGCGATCGAGTCAGCGAAACTTCGTTCCACGGGGTTGGAAGGGGGAGAAGAACCGATCTTTTTCCTATTCCTGTGATCTTAAAGGTTTACTTCTGATATATAGTAATTTCTCCTAGAAATATTCGGAATTGGAAACGGCAGATCTGAGAATACGAAGTCTCGATTCTTCGGGCCTCGCAGCTGTTTTTTTATAGGAACCCAGCTGATATGAGTACATAGCAATGCTAAAATAAAAACGATGACATCATTTTCTTATTTCTATAATTCTTTATATATTTATATATTATTTTTTTTTTTATATTTATCCAATAACGTCTGAAATTCGCGAGATGTGTTTGTACATTGTACATTATACATTTATCTAAGATAATTATTAGAAGGAATTCTATTTAATCGACTATTTTATTCGGACGATTCTTTACTCGAATAATTCGAAAAAGTAACATGGAAGAAATAAATCGATAAACTATTAAAAAATATATGTATAATAATATATAATATTCTATATTAAAACGATATATATATATATATATATATATATATATATATATATATATATATATATATATATATATTATATAATATTCTATATATATATCGTTTTTATTCGAATCGATTATTTCCCGTACGGAATTCTTGTACGAATGGATTCTTTCTCGAATAAAATATTATCTCAATAAAATTTTATGCGGATAAATTCGTATCTAGACAAATGTTTATTCGACGGAATATTTACTCGACAGCATCGTATAAAATTGTGTATTCGGCTAAATTACTATCCTAATCAAATTTTATTCGTCAGCGTGGAATAAAATTCAATTCGTTGATCTTCATCTTTCGCCTCTCGTCGTCCGAAGAAAATTCAACCCGACTCCGGCCAAAGTGTCCTCTCCAAAGGGCCAGACTCTGCACGCCATATCGCACGTACAGTCCGCCCGAGGACCGTAGCAAATTAGAAGAAAGGGAGTGTCGTGTTCGCGGGGCAACCGGCTAGGCCGCAAATTAGAATGAAGTCGGTGAAACCCGAACGAAAAAATTCGGCGCAAGAAAAATTAATTGCTGGCACCTTTGAGTGTGCCGCGCGGATGCGCGGGACCCGCAATCGCGGCGGTAAAAACGTTGCCGGCTCGCCTGCATTTTAATTCCGGCAAACAACGATAAAGGTATCGCGGGCGCTTTTCTGTTATCGCGGAGCGTTTCCGAACGTTTGAAAGCTGTCGGGAATCGTACGTGTCAGATAAACACGCGGCCCCGAAAACGAACAGAAATTCCAATTTCGAGACTCATTGCGGAGGAAAGCCCGACTCCGTGACCGAGATCGGCCAATATTTGAGCAGCCAGAGATATTTTTCGAAGCAACAGAGCAAACCGCTCGCCGGGATTGATAAAGCGGTGTGGATGGGGTGGGGGACGGGTTGGGGGGCCGTTCAATTATATCGTGGCCGGTGGCCAGGTCCGAGAGGTCCGTTAGATCGAGATACCGTCCGACGGATACGACCGTCGCGTCTAACAAACGGGTCTCGTTCTCATTATCGGTGAATTACCATTATTTGGCCGACACCGCGGATACCTGAAAATTGGCCGTCGAAAGGCGGCGCGGCGCCGTGGCAGTTTATCCGGGGAAATTCGCGTCCATCGACCGCGTAATTCGACGCGCGCCGTCGCGCGATCCGACGCGAGCCGCGTACAAGCGAGCACGCACGTGCGTTCCCCGACCGATCCGAAATCCGCGTGAAATATTATTTGGCACCGAGAGCCTTTTTTAAATGATATATCCCTTCGACGCCGATAAAAAGGTGCGCGCAGCGGCGCGGCGGCGCCATTCGTATCGGGCTTTTTCGCGCGTGTCCCGTTTCAATCAGCGGCAAAACGCCGGCCGGCCGGCCGAAAAACGCGGCGATGGACTAAACGCGAGCCGCGAGCCCCGGCGAAATTGGCAAAATTTTGGACCGCTTCATTTCCCGGAAAATTTCACGGCGGACGCGCGATTTCGTTCCGCTTTTACATGCTTCCCTTTCGCCGCGTTTCTATTTCCCCTCTACACGCTCTCTTCTTTTTTTTCGCGTTATAATAAACGCAAAGCATCGATCAGTTCGATGGAAGGGCGGCCCCGTGTTCCGTCGGGCCGCTGAAAGGTTGCGCGTCAACAGGCTATTTTGCTCGTCGCGGCAACGTTCTCCGCGCGCGTTCCGCGTTACGCGCGCTCGTCACCGAACGAATTCCACGAACTCTCGGACGCGACGCGGCCGGGAAATTACTTTTGCGTCGGGCGGGGAACGCGCGGCACGCACGTCAAAGAAAAATTCGCCGATAAATCGTTTCTATTAGCGAAACTTCGCCAGCCGGGTTAGCCACGGTCGTTGCTTCCGCGAGGCCGGGGTTCCCGTTTCGCTTTTCGGCTGATCCGAACGCGGGTCCCGAGGTCGCGTGACATAAAGCACGTTTATAGAGCGGCCGTAAAGCGGCCGGGAGCGGGGGAAACGAATGCACGCAATTTTCGCGATAACGCCTCCAATTCCGTCCTGATTTCATTGCAGTCGAGTTTCGGACGCATTCGACAACCACTTCCGGCGACAGTGGCTCTCAACTCTCCAGGCCCAGTTCCGTTCGACGTTATGAAATCCTCCCCCGAAACTCCTCGACGAAACATCCCCGGGAAATAAAGAACTCCGTGGATCCCGAAGACTCCGGCGACCAGCAGAAGTCGAACGGACCTCTGCCGCGCTCGGAGAACCGCTGCTCGAGAAAGAAAGAAAGGGCGATTCGCGAGGTTGATTCGAACCAATATCTCATCCACGTTGTCCCGGGCGTGTGCTCGTGTCGCAAACCGTTGCGAACAGCCTCGTATCTTTTCCCCGTGCGAGTCACAAAGGGGTGAGCTGGGGGGAGGGGGCAACGGGAACGAAGGCGGCCCGGAAAGATGAGGTAGCAAGACGTTAGGGCGGGGAGTGGCCGGGGACACTGCATGCTCGTCACGTCGAAATTTCGCCCACGTACCACTTTCCCGAAGTCTGGGAAAAGGGAGAATGGCGGAGGAGAGCGGAACTGTCGAAGTTCGGTTTTATAAGGAGTGCTGCGTCTACGGAGCGCGGCGCCGCGCGGCGTCGGCTGCAGGAGCGGGCGCGCGGGGGAACGCCGAGGCCAGATGCCTCTTGAATATCTGTATTCCGCGATGCGGATGGAAAATATTCAGGTGCCGGTTCCATCGAGGTGGGTTTCATTTACATTATGCACTGTCCCTCCGCCTGTCTCTCTGTTTGCGTTTTATCGACCGCACCGGCTTCCTACTCTCGGTCTACGCGACAGCGGACCCTCCCATTTTATCCGTTTCCAACCCTCGCGGGGATCCTTGGCTCGCGCTAACCGGCCACGCGGTTTACGGAGAGGCAACGCAATGCGACACGCGTCCTGGGATACACCTTGATCTTTCGTTTGCGTCGGATGGACCAACGAGTTGTGCCGTTCGCATTCGATTCCCAGTCGATTCGGGCGCTCGGAGGTGTTTGGCAACGATACGTGGCTTACGCCACTGTTTCTTTGATAGGATAATTCTGTTATATATATATTGTTGCGAATTATACAATTTCACTCGCGTCGCGGAATTTTATTTACGATAAAGAATATTAACTATAACACAATTCGATATAATAACAATTCAGATATTTCAGAAGTGGGATGTTGATCGTTCGACGGTCCGATCTCGACTCTTCGATTGTCCGTTGATAACACACCTCGGTGGCAACCCCTTGATTTGGACAAGTCGCCGTAACAATATATATAATATAATATAATATATAAATAAATATAAAAATAAATATAAATAAATTCTATCGATAAATTCTATTATATGAGCCGTTTATTTTGAAAGTGTCATAAGTCACTTTACCGTAATGAAAAGTGGTGATTTTTTAATGTTTATACGAAATTATTTATACTGAGAAAAATATCAGTATCCTGAGATAACAAATACAAGTAAATCTTCTCGAGAGTTAGCATCCATATTTTTAAACGTATGCCACTTTCAAAATAAACGGCTCATATGTGTACAGTCGGCTTGGAAAGTACGTTAACGTCTTTTCAAACGAAATAACTTGTATAAAATTTGCTCAAAGGACTTGAATATTCCTCGCTTGGCAAGGATCGACGGTATTGGCGAGATACTGCTTGAACGCGCGTGCCTCTTATGCCGATGGAATAAGTTGCGCGAACGGGGGAATTAAAATAAAAGAAATCGGATAAACGAAGATGTGATAGCTACTCGAAGATAAAATGATATAAACGCCCGATTGTAACGTGCAATGGCAGACCTAGCTGACCGCGACATGTACATGCGTTTAATAATTTAGTCTTATTAATCATTCGGTTTACTTTAATTTAGTTTACTTCTTTAAAATTGATTCGAAGGACTTGAATATTTTTGAGCTGTTGGATCGACCAGCTTTCCATGAAATGAGTGTACAAAATGGTGTTTAGATTGCGATTGATTGGAATGATACAAAAATTAAAGAATGATGTTTTTCCAACTTTTTCGACTGCATTTATATGCATGCTGAGAATTTCATCGAAATCGGTTGACCTGTAATCAATTAAAGATCGCGGAAATCGCAGTTTTTCACGAATTTCAAGCAAAAACAGATAATTTTTACTTCTTCACATCTTTTAGTGGCTGCAGCTTGACTATGCCGATTTCGAAATCATCGTTATGGGCTCAGATAAAAAAGTGGAAAAGACATATTTTTTTAATTCTTTTTTATCATTCCAATCAATTGCAATCTAAGAAACTCTTTATACACTCATTTCATGGAAAGCTAGTCGATTTAACATCCTTTGAGTCAAAATTTTAAATAAGTTATTTCGTTTGAAAAAGCGTTAACGTACTTTTTCAGGCGACTGCACACGTATAATAGAATTTATCGATGGGGAGTAAACATCGTCTACCAATGAATGGATCTTAAAAACTCCTCCGGCAGTTAGGCTTCGATACCTCGAAAAGCAAAGGCCGCATCCGAAGGTTCGCGACACGAGACAATCGCTATCGAACGAAAAATGAGAACCATACAAGCGTGCGCCTCTACAAAAAGACGTACCCTAACAGCTGCATCCTTGGGCCCGACTCCAATTAGAAGAAAATTAATTAAAAGAAATCTCCAAAATAACCAGCGAACCCCGAAGAAACAACGCGTATTACAGGCGTCTCCGTCGTAAATCTCTCTGTACGTATAAAAATTATAAAAACGCTGCATTCGCGTCGCAACAGAGAGCAGGGAGATTAATGGAACGGTGTAACAAAGGGTAAAAGACCTTACGGTCTTCGGATTTTCACAGATTGCCCCCTGGGTCGCAGTCCCGGCTGAATTTAAAGCGGAGGGGCCACGAGGCCACGCCCCTCTCCGAGAAATCAAGACAGTTTCCGCCGGTCCCTTATTTCTCTGACGCGGCGGCGGGAGCGGTTTGCCGGAGCGAGATGCCGAAACCGTGGGGCCGGCGTGTCTGTCCTACAGTCACGAAAATCCTGTTACAGCGGCGAAGAGCGGTTCTAATTAAAACCGATGGAACGAGGCGTCATAAGTAAACCAGAGGCTGCTTCCACATGCAAATGAGCGCTGGCAACGCGAAGAAAACGGCCGCGCGATACAGCTCGGCAGAGCCGGCGCAGCGTCGCCGTGACGAATTCCCTGGGCCGTTTCGCGGCGGTTTACGGAGCGTTTTCAATTCGCTTTACGATCGTAGAAGCGAACGGCCGCGCGATAAGTGCGAACGAATTGAGGCAAAGTGGACGGTGTTCGCGCGGCCGAATAGGAAAAGACGTCCGAATCGGCCGGCGCTCGGGGAATCGGCGAATAGTGCTGACCGATATACAGAAGCGCACAATGGGCCATCGCGGTCCCCTTTCGGACCTGTTTCGCGGTAAAAGGAGTTTCCCGCGTGCGGGGACAAAAAAAGAAGAAAATCGGGCCGGCGAAGGACGGAAGAAAGAAGAACAAAAATCTGCTGTTTAACTGTCGGAGCGGCTCCGCGCGCTCTCCGCGCCGACGTTTCGCACCGGTCATCGTTTTAACCATCGTTTTACACCCTGGAACGCTCGAATAGGCGCCGAGATTGCCGAAGTGGTCGACAGCCGGGCTTCTGAATCGAAGATTAATTGCGCGATTCACCGGTCCCTGCAATGGCCCAGGGATCCCGTGGCTTAAGCAGACACGATCAAACACTTTCGTAGACGCTGCGACTGCGGAGGTGTGAAGGCAGTCGCGCCGCTGTACCAGCGCCCCACCGTTCCCGGAATTTCTCAGGGCAAATAGCTATCATTTCGGGCCGCATGGTTATGTTAATTATAGGAGCGGCCGGGATCCTTGATTGCCCATTTACGAGCCGTTATCGCCGACAATAGGATTACGCCGCCGCGTCGCGCCACGCCGCGCGGCGACAAAGAACCCAAGATGGCTGCCCTCGGAAAAATCAAATTCCGCAGCCCGGAGACCCGGCGTCACGATTTCTCCGACGCGGTTCCCCGATCGAGCGAAATCAAAATCGCACGGCGATACATCGACTTCCGTGCGTAACTATTTATAACGGGAGTGGCCGCAACGAAGAACCCAAGATGGCCGCCCTCGGAAAAATCAAGTTCCGCAGCCCGGCGATCGTGTCAGGATTTCCCCGACGCGGTTTCCCGATCGAGCGAAATCAAAATCGCACGTCGATACATCGACTTCCGTGCGTAACTATTTCTAACGGGAGTGGCCGCAACGAAGAACTCAAGATGGCCGCCCTTGGAAAAATCAAATTCCGCAGCCCGGTGATCGCGTCACGGTTTTCTCAACGCGGTTCCCCGATCGAGCGAAATCAAAATCCCACGGCGATACATCGACGTCCGTGCGAAACAGTTTATAATGCGAGTGGCCGCAACAAAGAACCCAAGATGGCCGCCCTCGAAAAAATCAAATTCCGCAGCCCTGCGACCCGGCATCGCGGTTTTCCCGATGCGGTTGCCCGATCGAGCGAAATCACAATGATGTATCCCACGGCGATACATCAACGTTCGTGCGTAACAATCTATAATGCGAGCGGCCGCGACAAAGAACCCAAGATGGCCGCCCACGGAAAAATCAAATTCCGCAGCCCGGCGACCCGGCGTCACGGTTCATTCCCAACGCGGTTTCGAATCGAGCGAAATCAAAATCCCACGGCGATACATCGACGTCCGTGCATAACAGTTTATAACGGGAGTGGTCGCGACAAAGAACCCAAGATGGCCGCCCTCGAAAAAATCAAATTCCGCAGCCCTGCGACCCGGCATCACGGTTTTCCCGATGCGGTTGCCCGATCGAGCGAAATCACAATGATGTATCCCACGGCGATACATCAACGTTCGTGCGTAACAATCTATAATGCGAGCGGCCGCGACAAAGAACCCAAGATGGCCGCCCACGGAAAAATCAAATTCCGCAGCCCGGCGACCCGGCGTCACGGTTCATTCCCAACGCGGTTTCGAATCGAGCGAAATCAAAATCGCACAGCGATACATCGACATCCGCGCGTAACAATTTATAACGGGAGTGGCCGCGACATTTTGATTTGATCGCATAAACACTGCGGCGCGCATGTTAAACACAGCCAGCCGCCCGATACTACTGGCTGTATCAATAACTCGCTGCTTTTGCAAATAGTAAACGCGGCCAGTGTAAACAGGTTAGATAAAGATTACCAGCCTCTGTTCTCTAGCGGCGAGCCCGCGTCCGTGTTTGTCTTGCGTGGAACTTTCTAATGAAGCATGCTCGCTCCGCCGTGTTTGCGTAACGCCTTTTCTTCCGTCGCGATGCTGCAGTTCTCGCTCGTTCCCGCGCGGCAAAACTCCTATTAGCTTGTTTTGCCGAACTCTCCCCGCACTGTTATTCTCGATACGCCGGCAAAATATTTGGCTTCGCCCTGCCGCGGCGTTTTTTTTTTTGCGAACGCGTCGCCGCCCACACGCTCGCGGACCCACCGCGACCCACATCCCTCGTCCACTTTTACGCAAACTGTCATTAGCGCTGACGCGCTGCACGCAAAAGGACCGCGTTATTACTTCCAAAACACTCGTTGTGCTTCCCGGCTGAAAGAGAAAAACTTGCCCCGCGTCGACGTTCGTCGTCGTCGTCGTCGCCGCGACGATTTTTTTCATACGTTCCCGGCGAATGCCGAATGGGCGCTGAAAGAGGTCCGCGTTATTGCTTGCGGAAAATAACCGCGTTTCTCTCGTCGATCGCGAGCCCGGAGATGGAAAAGACATTTTATTTATTTATTCATTTATTTATTTATTTATTTACGGGGAAAACCCATTAGCGGAGTATAAAGCGTAAATCGTATTAATTCGAGGCATGCGGGGATAGAAGCGAGGGAGGACGGAATAACGATTGACGAGAGATTGCAAAGATATAATTAGACCGCGGGTCTTTGTGCAAAATATAAATTCTGTACAATGATTGCGATAAACAGGAGTTAGATAGAAATTGTTTCGCATTCGCAACAGTTCTTGAAAATGATCTAACAGCTAGATTTATCTTTCGCGATTAATGTTTTGTGCGCCATCGACTCTCTTTTGTCATAAATGCATAAAATCCGCAGTGTGCGCGTGATGTAACGATTGTTTGATACAGGACTGCTTAAACGTGTACATTAATAATTCGATTAACGCTGGAAGCTAAAAAACGTTCTCGCGTGACTCGATGTTAAAAGAATCGCGACGTCTTAACGCTAGGTTTACGGAACCCGTCAAAATGACGAATTTAATAAACGAATTAAATAATTCGCGAATTATTGAGATTATAAAAATACATCAATGAGAAATTTATTCGACGAATTTGTTACTGGGGACGAATATCACAATAAAGATCGTCAAAGCCGCGAATAAATGCACACGCAGCCTCGCGTCTCGTTTTTATAATCGTTGACAATGGGTAACTACAAAAAAAAACGAGCTGCAAGGCTCGAATAATCGTATCTCCTCTTCCCAAATTGTCTATTTTTGTGCACAATTTTAGCGCGAATTGGGAAAAAATTACTGTATAGCTACATTAAATATAAATAATATGATATAACTGCTTTTAATGTTCCGTAAACCTATTTTTAAACGAAGTGGTATTTCTGAAACATTCTTCTAATTACCGAAGGAAGATTAATGCCGAAGGAAGATCTCGAAGATAGGAAGAAGTATCTGCGAGGTCGGAGTGTATCTACTGTGGTTGCAAGTCGACTACAAAAACCGAGCTGCAAAGCTCGAATAATCGTATCTCCTCTTCCCAAATTGTCCATTTTCGTGCGCAATTTTATCGCAAATTGGGAAATATAAATAATACGATATAACTGTTTCCAGTGCTCCGTAAACCCATTTTTAAACGAAAGACGGCAGTATTTCTGAAACATCTTTCTAATCACCGAAGAAAGATTAGTGCCGAAGGAAGATCTCGAAGATAGGAAGAACTATCTTCGAGGTCGGAGTATATCTGCAGTGGTTGCAAGTCGACTACAAAAACCGAGCTGCAAAGCTCGAATAATCGTATCTCCTCTTCCCAAATTGTCCATTTTCGTGCGTAATTTTAGCGCGAATTGGGAAAAAATTACTGTATAGCTACATTAAATACAAATAATGCGATATAACTGTTTCCAGTGCTCCGTAAACCCATTTTTAAACGGAAGACGGCAGTATTTCTGAAACATCTTTCTAATCACCGAAGGAAGATCTCGAAGATAGGAAGAACTATCTTCGAAGTCGGAGTGTATCTACTGTGGTTGCAAGTCGACTACAAAAACCGAGCTGCAAAGCTCGAATCATCGTATCTCCTCTTCCCAAATTGTCCATTTTCGTGCGCAATTTTATCGCAAATTGGGAAATATAAATAATACGATATAACTGTTTCCAGTGCTCCGTAAACCCATTTTTTAACCAAACACGGCAGTATTTCTGAAACATCTTTCTAATCACCGAAGGAAGATTAATGCCGAAGGAAGATCTCGAAGATAGGAAGAACTATCTTCGAGGTCGGAGTGTATCTGCAGTGGTTGCAAGTCGACTGTAAGAGGCCGAGACGCGAGTTCGAAACAGTCGACAATCGCAGAGCGGACCGCACTCGAATTCGGCGAAGATATACGATCGTCCGAGGCTGCTTGGAAGGTCTAGGTGGGCTGGTGGAGAAGAAGAGAACGGAGTCTTGGCCGGGGACTTTTCGGGGAGCGACATGAATTATTTGCTAGGCGAGGGCCGCTCGATAAATTTCCACGGTAAGTATCAAAGTTCGCGAAAGAAAACGCAACACCTGTTAGCTACGTGCCGCTGCTTACGGTATTAAGAACTTACTTTAAAATGCTATGCATAGAGAAGCCAATCCCGCGGCGCGTTCGCAGTGCATCTCGTTGACAGCGTCTCCCTCTTCCACGGCTATTTTCCCAGCGGCGTCTCTTTCCGAGCCCGTTTCGCCGGCACCCCGCCCGCGTTCCCGGGACTCATAACGCGGCCGTTTGCCATCCCGCGTCGTCGGCCGATATTGCGAGCATGGCAGAAAACGCGAACGTTAACGGGAACACTAACACCCACTCTCTGCCCGCTCCATCGTGGCGGAATGCGAGCTGATATCTGCGGCGGGAATAGTCTTCGATGGAGACTTTAAGACGAGAGTTCTTCCGCGGCGCCATATTTCTCCGTTCTCGAAGGTTCAACTTTTACTGCCGCACAGCGCCCGGGAGAAATCCAGGCGAAGAGAGACCAGGCCCCGTATCCGGGATCCTTGCTCGATATAAAATAACGAAATAATTTTGTATTTAAGCGCGGGCGGGCACGCGTGAAATTCGATCCTTTGAAACACTGCGAAAAGTTGAAACGCGCTCGCCCTCGCCGTACCTCTGCTTCGGCGAACCTTCAATTCCTGTTTGCGAAACTGGAACGTCCGCCCGAAGAAATAGAACAAAACTTCGTTGCGCGAAACGGCGAGATAAGTTTGTATTTAAGCGCGTGCGGCCACTGCGGGATTTTCGCGTCGCGTGACGCTGCGAAAACTTCGGAATTTGCTTCGGGGAAAAATGGCGAATTTAGTTCCGGCCAAATTTCGAGCGATCTCTGAACGGTGCTTCGCGACGTCCTTCGCGAAATTATTTGGAATTCGGATTTCTCCTCGGCGTATTTTACGGACGGAAATTGGCCGTGTTTCGTGACGAATAGTGCGGCGATTTCGCGAGACGCGTTGCGACGCGACGCGGTTCGTAGAAAGAGCCTAAGGTACGAAATAGCGAGCGGAGTTCGAAGCTGGGAGTCGACTTTGCTGTGGACAAGCAAATCGAGTCGCAGATAGAAACCGCCGAGCCGATATCGAGGAGGAAACGTCGCGAGAGATAGAAGCGGATGGTGGGGAAATGGCACGAGGCACTGAAATTTTATGCCAATATAGGGGGAATATAGTGCGCCGTAAAAGTCGCGAGACACGAATCTCGGTTTATTATGCCGTACATTATCAACTGTATATTGGGGCCACGTGCGCGCGTGTTAACTACCGGGCGACGGGTCGCGTGTGCCCGTCCACGCTTCGCCGTTTTAACAGGGAAACGGTTGATTACAGCGAGCCATAAATCTTTCTCTATTAGAGGAACGTCGTGATAGCGAACGGAGGAGAGGAACCGTGTGTATCTTAAAACCGTAAGAGTAGGACTAACGTGCTTTGACCGGCTTCGGCCAGGCGGGGACCGTGCACAAAGGGAAAGCCCCCGAGCTTGTTCCACGCTGCAGCGACAGTAAACATCGGCACCAATTTAAGCTGAAATCCCTGTAATCAAGGGATCTGGTCGAGCACTCAGCTGACGACACGATGAAAAGGGAATTGGAAAGTTCCGCGTGCCTGAGAACACTGAAACGCCGCGCGCTCGAGCCGAACGAAATCCGAAGAAGTTAACGAGTTGTTCCGTCACCGGTTACGGCTGGACATCAGCGAATCGAAAACGTCCTGTATTCGTCCTAATTAAAACGTCGCTTTCAACCGATCGGAAAGCGACGAGCTATGAAACGATAACGCTCTTCTCTTCTTATCGTTTCTTCCGGTCCGGCGATCTTCGGAGATCGTTGAGGTACTTTATCGAACGCCGAAGGCTCGACTATAAAATTATTTTAGTGTTTGGGAAGTCGAAAAGGGTCTAACTGGTCGGGAGAATTTGGAGATCGTTGGACGAATGCCACTGGCCTTGGCAACGCCACGAAATGATAGTGTCATTTTAAAGACGAGACCGAGGACCTTCGGAGATCGTTTAGACATTTTAGATCGTTTTGACAATCTTTTGGACACTTTTTAGACATCTTTTAGGCGTCTTTTGGACATCCTTTAGACATCTTTTAGACATCTTTTGGTCTTCTTTTAGACATCTTTTAGACATCTCTTAGACTTCTTTTAGATTTCTTTTAGACTTCTTTTAGAAATCTGTTAGACATCTTTTAAACATTTTTTAGACATCTTTTAGACTTCTTTTAGACTTCTTTTAGACTTCTTTTAGAAATCTTTTAGACATTTTTTAGACATCTTTTAGACTTCTCTTAGACTTCTCTCTTTTAGAAATCTTTTAGACTTCCTTCAGAGATCTTTTAGACTTCTTTTAGAAATCTTTTAGACTTCCTTCAGAAATCTTTTAGACTTCTTTTAGAAATCTTTTAGACATCTTTTAGACATTTTTTAGACTTCTTTTAGACTTCTTTTAGAAATCTTTTAGACATTTTTTAGACATCTCTTTTAGACTTCTTTTAGAAATCTCTTTTAGACTTCCTTCAGAAATCTTTTAGACTTCTTTTTTTTTAGAAATCTTTTAGACATCTTTTAGACATTTTTTAGACTTCTTTTAGACTTCTTTTAGAAATCTTTTAGACATTTTTTAGACATCTATTAGACTTCTTTTAAAAATCTTTTAGACATTTTTTAGACATCTATTAGACTTCTTTTAGAAATCTTTTAGACATTTTTTAGACATCTATTAGACTTCTTTTAGAAATCTTTTAGACATTTTTTAGACATCTATTAGACTTCTTTTAAAAATCTTTTAGACATTTTTTAGACATCTATTAGACTTCTTTTAGAAATCTTTTAGACATTTTTTAGACATCTTTTAGACTTCTTTTAGAAATCTTTTAGACATTTTTGTAGACATCTTTTAGACTTCTTTAAGACATCTTTTAGACCCCTTTTAGACATCTTTTAGACATCTTTTAAACTTCTTTTAAACTTTCAAAAAAGAGCCAGAACAGCCAAGAGAATTTAGTGGTACAGCTACATTTGTTCACTCGAATTGTTCACTAAGTGACCTTAGAAACATCCGAAAGTCCTAGAGTAATCAAAGACGGCCATCGACAGTCCCGAGGAATCACCAGGAGACCTAAAGAAGGATGGAGACAGATTTCACCGTGTGCAATTATTTTTACCGGCATATTTTCTGCAACAATATTTCGCATCTCGATAAACTGGCTTTGCGCGTTGTCCCGGCGAAATTTTCACCACACAGTAATTCCGTGTCCGGCGGCGTTGCCGCCGCGCCATTAATTTGGCCGCACCACCGGTTAAACTTCAAACGCCCGCGCGCGAACCTTCCGCTCTTAATTCTCGGCGAATAGATTTCTCCGCGACAAATCCTATCAAGCTGGTTCCGCGGGATTCCGAGATAATTCGCGAAACAAAAGTAGATTGTCGGATAAAGACACGCTCGAGGCAACGGGAATGATTTTTGCTGCGATATCTTTGAAATTCATTCTTCACTGGCGAATTCGTTATAATTCATGGTCAATTAGTATCACCGACGACACCGTAAGTATTTTTTTCTGATGACTATACGCTAAACGAGAGTAGAGATAAACGAGAATATAGCATAATCAATCGAGCGAGTTAGCATCGTAACGATCTAAGTTACGTTTTCAAAAAAATGTTAAAAATACAAGCGAAATAAATTTTTCTCTTTTTTTCTTATTTCGAGCAATTTTAATCTCTCTTCCGATTATTTTGCATTGCATCGTGTGCACAAAATGTTGAGAGATCACATATTTTTACAATATTTCAGACAGATAGTTCACAGCTTTTCGGAAACGTGTGAACTGCGTCACAAATTTTTACTTTGGATTTCTGACATTTAATGTCAGAAGAATAACGTTCTGTGACAATTGGAGAGAGTATTTCATTTCTGATGAATTATGTTATAGTCATTTCTCTGGAATAACTATAAGTAAATGATAAAGTTGCTATATATTAACTAGACTTTAATGCTAAATCTATTGCGGTCAAAGTGACCGCTTTCTTATTTTGCAATTCTGCAAAGTTTCGAGACTCTTTCGTGGAAAACGCTCGAATAAGTTATGTTATTGGAGCAAGTTTTATAATAAAAAATTCTAAATAATTCTAATATAATATAATATATATTATAGATTATTTATATTATATTATATTATAGATTATTTATTATATTATATTATATATATTATATTATATTATATATATTAGATATATATTATATTAGAATTATTTAGAATTTTTTATTATAAAACTTGCTCCAATAATATAACTTATTCGAGCGTTTTGTGAGAAGTGAGAAGATATATATATGTATATAATATATATCTAATATAATATATAATTCTAATAATTCTAAAAATTCTAAATAAATTCGGTCTTCTCACTTTCGTGAAGCAGTACATGCCAGTTAGTATTACTGCTTGGCAGGTTTAGTGTTAAATAACCTTAACAATAAACGATAACAGCCCTCGTTTCTCACGACGAGGGAAATGTGTCTTGCACCGCCACGCTTCTAACCCACTCAATCAACACGATTAGTAATCCTGAAAGTATTCTCCATCGTCCATCGATAGTCCAATCTAGGCGGAGTTAGGCTATTCTCGCTCAAATTTCCAAAAGCCTGCGGAGCCGATTGCCGCAACGATCGCCGAACTTCAAACGGCGTAGAATCACCGCAGCAAAAAAAAAGAAAAAGAAAAAAGAAACGTTGAAGGAAGGACGTGTACGTCACCGATATTCAGCTGAAGAATTCGAGAACAACGCGAGCGCTTACGTTCTCGAATCTGTTAATCAAAGGATGCATCGAACACGGCGCGGCGGTTCCAGTGGTTGTCGCGCGTTTGCACGCGTCCTTTGAGTCGCAGCGACATAGACGACCGATTCTCGTTTCGAAAGCGAATCACCGGGAAACCGTGGTTCTCCTCGTAAAAAGCAGAACAAACAGAGGAAGCAGGGCGCACGTGCGTGGGCGTGTGACGCGTGCACTTTAAAGATCCTCTGCGAGAATATCGAGCTCACCGAGTGGGGGGGGGGGGGGATCCTTGTAACGAGAGACTCTCTTCTTTTCTCTGTCCGCCTGGAACTTGGATAAAAGTTGCCGGTATTCCCGGGAGGAGCGTCGATCTCCGATCGGAAGTTCTCTTTATGAAAAGCACACGAAGGGTTTTCGAATACCCATTCCCGTAATTCCACTTTCGTGAAGTTTCGACGAGCCGGCTCGGTGACCGGAAGAGCGAGATTCCGCGACAGAACGGCCGGGCCCGCGATCGAACCCGAAGAAGACATAAGCGTTTGATATCGTTCCGCCGCGGCGAGCAGTGTGTTTCGCGTCGAAAGACGCAACAACGGTGAATTCTTAACAAGCCGGCCGCCGGCTCCGCCGCCGCCGCCGCTCGAAGGACTCTTGTTTCGCATATTTCCACGGAGCAACGGCGTGCTTCCCGAGGAGTGCATTCCCTGGTGAATTTAAAAGTAACCAGAGAGAGAGAGAGAGAGAGGGAGAGCCTCGTTACCAACTTCCACCCGCGCGCCCACATATTTTCGGGAAAAATGCGGCGGGATCATCGGCCGGGAAACACGCGCGAACGTCTTGCAATTCCTCGAGTTTGCCTTAATGGAGCTACCCTCTTTCTTTCTTTCTCTCGCTTTCTCTCTCACTTGCTTTCTCTCTTTCTCTCGCTTTCTCTCTTTCTCTCTCGCTTTTTCTCTTTCTCTCTCTCTCTCTCTCTCTCTCTCTCGCTTTCTCTCGCTTTCTCTCTTTCTCTCGCTTTCTCTCTTTCTCTCGCTTTCTCTCTTTCTCTCGCTTTCTCTCTTTCTCTCGCTTTCTCTCTTTCTCTCGCTTTCTCTCTTCCTCTCTCTCTCTCTCGCTTTCTTTCCCTCTCTCTCGCTTTCTTTCCCTCTCTCTCGCTTTCTTTCCCTCTCTCTCGCTTTCTCTCTCTCTCTCTCTCGCTTTTTCTCCATCTCTCTCGCTTTCTCTCTTTCTCTCGCTTATTCTCTATCTCTTTCTCGCTTTCTCCCCCCCTCTCTCTCGCTCGCTTTCTCTCTCTTGATCTCTCATTCGCGATCCCGCTGGCTCAAGGCGCTTTCACAATTTATACTCCGACAAGTCCTATTATTCTTCGAATATATTTGTTAACCCCGTCGCTCCCGTTCGTTACCAACTTCTTTTTCCGAACAACTCGCCTTTCCTCAAACTTCGATTCATCAGCAAACTAGTTGGACGAGAGATGCCTTTGATGTCTGCTAACTATTTGAGCGACTGCAGCGAAGTCGCGATACTTCGATCTTGACAAGACCCAGCGTCGTCTTTTTACAGGGCGTTGGCAGTTTATTCCGACCAGGGGATTTTAGAGTTTCGCTTCGAGTCTGAACTTTGGATTCTTTGCAATCGACCGGTGACTCTGAGGTGCTGCTAAAAATTGTTATAATTCAGAACAATGTTCGCGTTCTTAAATCTGTTTTGTATTTGATGCTAGATTTGCGGAGCACCAAAGGCAGCTGTTTTATATTAGTTTATAAAAGTAGCGGTGAGACATTTTCCTGATTTTTAATAAACGTTGTTGTAATATTTGCCGCAAGTAGCACATATATGGGACAAATAACTCATAAACGTATCTTTACGATCTAAATAAACGTAAATTAAACAAATTAGTGGCCCGTCATTTTGTCGAATTCCGTGAACCTAATAGATTGCTGAAAACTTAATTATGGCATATAGTGATGGTCATATAAATACGTACACTAAAAAAAGGTATAAGTTTTTTAAAACTGGACTAAACGGTTAACATTTTTTTTAGATAATAGAGGGACTAATCTACTAGATAATGACTATAATACTTTTTTTTAATTTTCCTACTACTTGGAATGACAAAAAAGCATAAAAAACTCGTGTTTTTCAACTTTTTTGTTAGAACCTGTAACGAAAATTTAAAAAATGCCTTCCGTAGATCTCGATAAATGCTGAAAATTTTATCGACAGGAGCTGTAAGCATTTAAAGATCGCGATAAAACCGCACCAAAATTAGGTAATTTTGACATCTTTCAGTGGCTGTAGCTTGATTATGCTTGATTTCAATGAAATTTTCAGTACACACATAAATGATCAGAGTCTATAAAACGCATTTCTTAAATTCTTGTTACAGGTTGCAATAAAAAGGTTAAAAAACACGAGTATCTTATCTCCTTTCGTCATTCCAAGTAACAGCAAAATGAAGAAAAAATATTATATTCATCGTCTGGTAAAAAAAAACCTGCACCTCTGTTATCTAAAAAGAAAATCCCGCATTCTAAGCGTACAAGTATACCATATACTTAAATCACCGCCATTGTACATAAATCGGAACTATTAATCCTATAAGATTGCGTCGCGAAGGTCAAAAACACCCTTGAGCGTTCATGGTCATTTGATAAAACCGTTAATGACGCTTGTCCGTTCGACCGGTACCAATGTATAATTACCACACAGCGATCGCGAGCTCTCAAAACGGTAATTGGCGACACGGCGTACGGAGCGCGAGTTAAGCCTGCTCGCTTAGCAGATTTCAGGAGAGCGTAATCAGCCGCCATCCCATTTCCCGATATTACTTGCAATGCTCAGCTCAGCCGAGGATCTCGGCCGGAGGAGCGAGACAGCCCGGGGAGAGCCCGTCCCGTGACCTTGCCGGTTCGGTTCCCGATCGAGCCGCCCCTTACAATTTATCGCGGCAACATCGTTCCATTGTCTAGCGTTCGATCGCTGCGCCGGCAACTTTCGAAGCAGCAGGTTGATAACGGCGCGGCTTCGAACGAAGTTCGCCGGGGTCCGCCGGAGGAATAAATTCCCGTCGGCTTGCCGAATGATCGGCTGCCAGAGTCGCCCGCAGTTTATCACGCGGGGCCGGTACGTGCCGGTCGTGGCCCGGCCACGACCGGCAACGAAATATAATAATATAAATCGTTCAAGAACGTCGCACGGACAATAGGGAATTCCGCGCCACGCGTTAAACGCCGTCGAACCCCGCCGTCCGTTGGATTACCTTCTCTCTTCTTGCCCGGGGAAGGTTGACGGGATCGAGGATCGCGCACGTGCGCGGAAACGCAATGGCGCCGGCCCTCTGTATAATGGTTATTTATGTTGCCACGGAATGCGACCGGTATCGGGCCGCGCGCAACACGCCGGCCGGGCCGGCTCTCGCAAGAGAACAGGACGCTCTGACGTATCGATTCGGCCCACGGCTGGCCAGAAGTAGCGCCGGCAAATAGCGAGATTTATCGCTGACGTATTTATAAGGGTGCGGTCGCGGTGCCGGGTCGGCGTCGCGCGCGTTCTGCCGGCCCACGGAACACCGGTTACACCGTAAAATAAGCGCGGATTCGATGCTTCCCGGTGAACTACTAACTCGCTTGATCTATGGCCCGACGTCTGCGGCTATCCCGAATCTGCGACCCCGTGAACGCTTCGCGCCGCCGCGCCCCTGCGACCGCGGCTTAAGCACCGAAGAAAGCCGAGGGGCGACTTTATGCTTCGATACAACGCGATCCCGAGATCGCGCTCCTCTTCTTTCGCCTCGAGATTCGCCGATTGGACGACGCGCACGTTGAGATATCGTTGCCGGTGATTTACGGGACTTTTAAAATTGTTTAACCTTTTAGGCACGACGCGCCACTATAGTGGCTTCCGCGGGTATCATCTTTCAGAACGACGCGTCACTATAGTGGCTTGCTCTAGTTGCTCACTCGCTCATCGTTTGAATCAAATAATCGTCTTCATATGCGTTGTTTCACACTTATTTTGTCTTCACATCGATTTACAACAGTCTACAGGATGTCCCAAAAATGTCTCGCAATCCGGAAATGGCGAGTTCCTTGGATCATTCGAAGCAACTTCTTCCTTTACAAAAATGTTCTCCGAGGCACCGTTAACGAGTTATCAACGAAAAACAGTGACCAATAAGAATCGAGTACGGCTGACGCGAGGCGGCCCAGCCGACCAGCGCGCGAAGCCTAGTTCCGCTCATTGGCTCGATCGCCTCGCGCCAGCCGAGCTCGCCTCTCATTGGTCACTGTTTTTCGTTAATAACTCGTTAACGATGCCTCGGAGAAAATTCTTGTAAAGGAAAAAGTTGCTTCAAATGGCCCGAGGAACCCGCCACTTACGGATTTCGAGACATTTTTGGGACAACCTGTATATATAGTATCAGACTCTGTACATCAGACTCTGCCGTCCAGAGAAATAGCCTCGCGCAGAATTCAGCCGTACCTAAAAGGTTAAATATAATTAACCGTGGGGCGTACTGGCTACTGCAATTCCGAGGGAAGATGAATTCGAAATGAACTGAAATCGTGTATGGTAAATTATAGGATCAAAGGTAAACTTTGAACAGCTGTAACTCTGTTGCAAGTTATCGTAATATTATGAATTTTCTTTTAAATTGAAGCTTGAAATCTCTACTTTACGATACCGTACTCTAATTTTTAATATCGTGCATACCTATGATTGTAGTATCATAAATCCGAGGGCATGTTCGCTACACGAAGCGCGAAGTTCAACGCCTCCTGTCGACTTGGTTAAATTTTTTTCGGGAATGTCGTTTACAACGTTGCGAAGTTCGGACTTTTTTCTGTTATTTGAGGGCCGAGTTAGGTAGCTACGATTTTTTCTCGCGAAGTTACAGCACTTTGAACGATAAATGTGCCGCCGGCATTGGAATAACGAAGAGGTTGCAGAGCCAGACTTGTATCTCGTGCGTACGTGTTTCGTGCATCTTTAGTGCGTTTTTATTTTTGATTTTATCTTTATTTAGCGTAAATCAAGCGTGAAGTTAATGTATGCACTGAATTCGTTTTGTCCAAATGTGTTGAGTTTTTTTTAGATTAGAAGGAAATTTCAAAGATTGACAATTTTTCGGCCGAAATTTAGCGATGCTTTAATTTTGTTGTTGAGTGTATGTTACAAAAGATCCAATATTCTACAATTGTTAAAATGTTCTTACAGGTGTCCGACACTCGATTCTACGATCGAATGAATTCCTGGCCATTTTATACCACTGTGGCGGCGACAAGCCGGCGCCACGTCTCCGCCATGTGTTTAGTTTTAAGACGAAAGAATGTTTGGACGAATGGACCGGGCTGCATGCTGTGCGTTAGCGTCGAGCGAATGTCTAGACGATTGGTTTGAGTGTCGCGTAGAATGAATGCGTCTAGTCAGGATAGAGTGAAAGCGAACCGTGAGAATGAGAAAGAATGATCTGGATGGGATGCATCGGTGAGCGAATGGCTAGTTCAGTAAGAACCCTCGTCGGGAACGGTACGCGAGCATCGCGAGTTTTGTTCCGGCGTCAATTGTAAATAAAGGTAGTCCGATTGTAACCGGGTTCGATTCTTTCTTTCTTCCCGTCGCCGATCCCACCTCCTCACCACAAAATGTTAACTGAATTATACTGGGTTATACCGAGTTTCTAGTTGTATTTTCGTCGATGACTTAGACATTTTTCGAAACGAAAAATCACGCAGGAAAGATCTTCGTATGCGACAACGGATGTCGACTGCATCGTTTATACGCTCAGATAAAAAACGCGGCGCGGAAAGTCTGCCCTTTGTTAAAATTTGTTTAACACGTACGGCGGTTGCATTTGATACGTGGTAGACTAAGGGTGTCAGGACACTAAAGAACTGAGTAACGAGTAACAAGATACATATTTAACGAAGATTCAACTAAGGGGACGTAACGGTATACAAGCTTTGCGGTCGAAGGTTCGCTCGCGACTCGTCCCTCTCGCCTCGCTCTTCTCGCCCCGTGGCCAACGCCCAGCAAAAAATCATTCTCCGTTAAGGTAAATGTCCTAGATATTTAATCCAGTGATTAGCCATCGATTTACATTTTCATTAATATCGAGCTTTGAATTAATAATTAGAGTATTGGAAAAACTGAACAATGTTTTCCGAACATTTCATTTTACGAGAAAACGTAGGGGTGGTTCTAAACACAAGATATATCACACGGAAAAAAATATTATAATATAGGGTAGTCCAGTAGCCGTTTGTGCATACACCAACTTTACGCTTGATTTATAAATATATATGATTTATAAATATAAATTTATAAATAAAAATAAAATCAAAAATAAAAACGCACTAAAGATGCACGAAACACGTACGCACGAGATACAAGTCAATATAAGTAATATATGCTTTTAATAATTCTGTTAAGAAGATTTGCTTTCTTCTTAAGCATATGATTTATATTTAACATTTTTACAACAAGTAGGGTGCCTATTAACGCGATAAAGGATATAAAATTGAGACGAAAGTATCCGATATAATTCAAAGATAATGTGTTTGTTAACTAGTGCATCAAAACTCTCAGTGCTCCAGTCTTTGGACACTTGCCTTTGAGTTCGATACTTTCCTCCGGTTGAAGACAATTTCACGAAATTTATAATTGAAAAATCCATAACGTTAAATATTTATTATTGCATTAATATAATTGTTAGTACTCATTGCGTTTCATACAGTTATACAACGAATTCGAAACTTGTTAAGTACTTATCTTATAAGAACATAACCTCAATTTCTCCGTATTTCAATAAACCTCACAGAAAATGCAAAAAATAAAAAAAGACAAAAGTACTTAATATATAAATGAATTCTAAACACTTTTAATTATACTTTATAATTTGTTCACTTTACGGTTTAGTCCGATCAAATAATTGATCGATAAATGCGTGCGATGCCACGTCCGCTATAACCAAAGTGTCCAATAATGTGGACAAAAATTCTGTCCTTTTCCCATCGATATTTAAGCGTTCAAATAAAATTAATGTTATCTCTTATCCGTGATGAAAATGGCACGGCAAGAGGTTAATCGTCCAATCGCTGCGGGCATTTGCCTTAGTTTCGAGCATCGCGCCGCAACGAATGCGCTCCTCGAACTAATCGTTCTCTCGATCGAATGCATCTGCCGACCGATCATGTCGCACTACTATAAATAAAATATCAGCCGGGAGGTTTCAGAACGAGAAGCGAGCTCAATATCGATAAAACCGTCCGATCCGGGGGGGGAACGGGGGGGAACACCATCGATCGGTGGGGTTGCGCGTCGCCGCGATTCTTGGCCCATTTTTCTTCCGGGATCTTTGAAACGCAAAGCCGAGCTCGGATACCGGAATGAATTGCCGGGTCAGTTAGCAGAGCGTCCCGATCGGAACGTAACCCCGTGAATAGATAACAACTGGCCGCGGGAATAAAGCAGATAAAGAATGAAGAGCTGTAGGGGGCTGCTCGTGGCCGAGCAGAGAATACCGCGGGCGCGCGCGCGCGCGGAAGGAATAAGGCGAGCGAGCGAGCTAGAAGATCGGACGATAAAGCGCATAGAAAAGTTAGTGAAAAGAGGTTCGAGGATCGCGTTCACCTACTCTCGCGCTGGCCACCTTCGACCCCCTCTACGGAATAGGAGAACCGCGCGGCCGCCCCTCTTGCCACTCGGAATCGTTAGCGCGTCTCCGATAGCGAGCGAAGAATAAAAGTTGTCTGAAAGTCGGTCGTTCCTCGGCTCTCGCTTCTCTCCGCAGGGGATCCGACAGGGGAAGCTGTATTTTTTACATCCCTATCTGGCGCATTCGCGGCGCGGCCACCCCCGGACACCCTCCGCCAGCTCCGAGCAAACCTAGCGAATCGCTGGAAAAACTCCCAAAGAACAACCGGCGGTGATTAAGTTACCACTCGGCCGAGAACCTGTTAAACGCGCTTGGATATCGTATCGAAGCAACCCCCGACTCGTAACTCGCCCTGTATCTACCGGCAAATACACCCTCCCCTCCCCCATCCCTGCGAGCATCTCGCAACGCGAGTTCGACCGACTCTAATCGCCGATTCTTTTTCATTTTCGAGGATCGTTCTTCTCGTCGAGCAAACTTTTCCTCCTTGGTTTCTGCGTTGCGAAGTCGACTTTACGATGTCACAGTGTTATTGCACTGGACCGCGGATTTTTATGCGAAAGAAACGCAATAATTTCTCCTGAGAATATCAAACTTCGGGTTCCTGTGAATTTAACGTGTGCTAGTCCGACGCCCATGTAAATTATTGCTGCGTCGATGCTAAGAGTCGACGAAGTCGGTAAGGATTATTTAGATATGCAGCGCGAATTCTCGGAAGACAATAGAAAATGCAGTGATTTTTGTGCGCAATCTGAGCGCGAATTAGGGAGAAATTACTGTACTAGTTACGCGACCGTTAAATCGTGGCATGTGGCCTCCGAATTGCCTTCGAATCGTGGCTTGTGGCCTCCGAATTGCCTTCGAATCGCGGCTTGTGGCCTCCGAATTGCCTTCGAATCGTGGCTTGTGGTCTCCGAATTGCCTTCGCATCGTGGCAAGTGGCCTCCGAATTGCCTTCGAATCGTGACTCGTGCCCTACGAATTGCCTTTAAATCGTAGCTTGTGGCCTTCGAATTGCCTTCAAATCGTGGCTTGTGGGTTCCGAATTGCCTTCGAATCGCGGCTTGTGGCCTCCGAATTGCTTTCGAATCGTGGCTTGTGGCCTTCGAATTGCCTTCAAATCGTGGCTTGTGGGTTCCGAATTGCCTTCGAATCGTGGCTTGTGGCCTCCGAATTGCCTTCGAATCGTGTCACGTGGCCTCCGAATTGCCTTCGAATCGTGTCACGTGGCCTCCGAATTGCCTTCGAATCGTGGCAAAAAATTAGAAATAAAAAAGCTAAGTCATCGCTTTTGTTCTAGCATTGCTATGTATTAATACCAACATACACCGGCACACTGGTCGCTGCCTTTTTTCACCGACTGCCCCGAGTTTCTATAAAAACGAAGAATTCCTCGCTTCGAAGACTCACGACTTAGTATTCTCAGATCTGCCCCGATCAGATTTCAATTCCTCCGAATATTTCTGGCAGAAATTACTGTATGGCTCACCCAATTGCAACACATATTAGCCAAGCACGAGTTCTTTTCTTCCTTCCGATCATTTAAATGAGTTAAAACCGATGCGACGACGTTCATAATTTCTTTTAATACAATATTTTCACTGTTTTAAACGACGTCCGCTCATTTTTGCCAGAAATCCATAAAATCCGCAATGTAGTTGCTACGATAAACATACCCGGGTCCCGTGATCTCCGTGAAAATGTTTGCGGAACATGTTCGCAAATTTCAGACATTATCGGATAATTATCGAAGAACTCGCCGAGAGAAACCGCGCATAATAAAAAGCATGCGATATCGGTATTAAAAATTGGCCGACAGCTATGAGATTAAAATGAACTTCTGATTAATTCTGGGCTTCGAAATTTGCACGAACAGCAGATCACGCGGGATGTTTCTTATGGAAATTGAAGCTAGGCCAACGGGGTTGGTTGCGAAGTTTTTGGCGCGACGACGGGCTTCAGAAATCTTCGAGAGGGTTGGAAAGATTTTTACGTCGCACTAATATTGTTTTTGGTTAAATTTAGTTTGCACAATGCTAATAAAATTAGTTGCAAGGGTTTCGTTATATTTTTTTCACAGTTTCTCTTCGTGTTGATTATTTGCTTGCAAATAATTAAAGGCAGAGTTTTAGGTAAAAGTATATTTATTGAACACACGGAAACACAAGATCTAATATACAGGCTTGCTCGTAAGAGCTTAGAGACAACGAGTGTTCTCGTAAGCTGCTCACAGACGACTGACTAAAAAACCGCGGAAGACACGCAAACTGTGAGTCGGAAAATCTTTAGTGGTCATAAATAACCAATCCGCTTTCACACCGCGTGTGACGGACTTTCGAGTCAAAATTTGCTCGACTCGAGTCGACGCGCGTTTAGCGCTCACGTGCCCTGCAGATGGCCCGCAAGGGCCGTCTCACCTGAAAAACGGACAAGGCCGTAAAAACATACGAAGTACCCATTTTCAATAGCATCGAAAATGCCAGACATTTACAAATCGTTCGACCGTCTTCGGATAAATGCACGCAGAAAAATCGCGAAAGATTAAGTGCTGCTAAAAGCACCGCACCAGTTCGGCGCGGAACAGCTCTGTGACGACATTTCGATGGCATTCATTTTAATTCGACTCCCGTATTTACAGAATTCGACCACTCGACGCACCGGGTAGCGCGCATTCATTAATATTTCATGCACACGCTCGATACTCGTCCGGCCGGCAGTATTTCATCGCTCGGAAATCGAAGTTACCGGCACTTTGACGCGATACCGATGATTCGCGTCGCCGGAAAGTGGATGATTAAAGCCGTGGACTGCGCCACGATCGACATAACGCACGCCGAACAAATTTCGACAGAAATTACAGAACTTGTTAATGTAAACCGGATCACAAAGGTCCGTCGAAAATCGTTCCGACCGATCCGCTCGGTCCGGACTCGATGGTTTCCTTGTCTGGATCAGCCGAGTTTGCATATGCATTTCGACCGCATCGAGGAACTGCGCTAGCTTTCTGACAATGGAGGACATAATTTTGTCGTTCATAGTTAGGGTTCTTCGATAGACTGTCTATTTTGTTTTATAAATAATGTTTTGCCTTTGATGCTTGATTGAAAATTTCTCCACCATTTTTTCACTAATTTTATTCTATTGCATTCTTATTTTAACAACGGTATTATTTGTATGTCCGATAATCTTTTATTTATTATATTTCCTGTATTATATGTACATATTTATTATATTTAGTACATATTTATTATATGTACAACACTATTTTTTACTCTTCGAGTTATATCTTTATATACGTACATCTTTATTTTGATTTTTATTCTACTCGTGTGACGGCTATGCAAAATTACTTTTCCTTTATGCCCCTTTTTTGTAACAAAGGATTTTTACCCGTACACGGTGACCCACAAAAAGTGTTCGCACGCCTTTTAAAACGCAAATGCGCTGCAAATCGCGCAAATAACGTTGATTCGTCGAAAAGTGAAACGACCCGTATCCTCGAGAAACCATAAATACTTGCGAGCAGTTTCATAATAACGATTCATTGCCAGCGGCTTGAAAGCCTGCGGGTCAGTGGAGGTACATGTATCGAACAAATTAGATAAATTTTGCCGGAGGTCAGGTCCCGGTCAATGGAGTCTCTGGCCTCGTGTTCGAAGCATGTTCCGGGACGCGACAGAACATTCATTTCCCCTGTGCACCATGGCTCACCTGGCTGGCCGCGTTTCCCTGTTACACCTGGAGCGAGGCGTGTCCCCTCGCGAGCTCGCTGGTCCGCGATAAATCATCGCGTTTTCTTTTTAAGCCGGCCGAGAAGAAGCTCCGCTCGTTCCCGGCTGCAAAGACGACGAAACGGATCGTATTCCCGCGCGAAACGGCGCGACGACGACGACGACACGCGGCCGGCAGTCGATGAATTCGTAATTATTGGGTTGGCAACTAACTAATTGTCGATTTGTTCGATGAAATAAAAAATTTTTTTTACTTGGAACGAAGTTCAATCTGTAATGTATTTTCCATTTTGTTCGATGACCTTTTGCCGTCTCTCTGACAACTTGAAAATTCCACGCTCGTAGAAAGTCTGATCCTTTTCGGTCAAAAACTGAGTTAAGTGAGATTTTACAGCGTCATCGTCGTTAAAAGTTTTACCACGAAGGGAGTTGTCCAGGGATCGAAATAAGTGGCAATCCGATGGTGCGAGATCAGGGCTATATGGTGGGTGTAACATCAATTCCCAACCAATATCCATCAATTTTTGCCGAGTGGACAAAGACGTGTGCGGCCTAGCATTGTCCTGCTGGAAAATGACACCTTTACGATCGACCAATTCTGGTCGCTTTTCCTTGTCCGCTGCATTCAATTTGTCCAGTTGCTAACATTCACGGATAATAAAAAATAACATAATAACGCTACCTGAGCGCGGCGGCTAGCAAAGTAAAATATCTGCCTTCCTAGTCCTCTAGCGGGTCGGACGAAACGTTTCCCTCACTCTTCCCTGTCTCCCTAACATGGCATCATAACCGCCAAAAAAGTATTATCCACGGCCGTGTTAACAGTTGAATAAAGTTGCCTGTTTATATTTATATTTTTTTATATTATATATATTACTATATATTAGTATATATAATATATAATATAGTTTATATTATAGTAATACTAAAAGCAGAATAAAGATCGCACGTTCTAATTTACCACGAACCGCCAAAATAATAGTAATAATAATAATTTTATAATATAACATTTACGGATATCATAAAAATGGGAGTGAGAGACATCTATAACTGAAATCGGCGATTACTTAGTTGCCAACCCAATAGATCGGGACGAAGGCCGCGCGGAGATTCATAATTCGCAGAGTATCGCCGGCCGTAAATTATCGTTTGAAATTCCATCGGCTCGATGACGACGACGACGCGGTATCGCGCAGAAATTGGCGATTGTACTCGCGCGAAAATTCGAAGGAACGTGCTCCGGTCGGCGCGGCTCGGCTCGGTCCGGCTCGAGAAGCGAAGCTGACTTTCCGCTTGTAATTTACGGGTTGTCTATTACACGCATTCTCGGCCGGGAACCGGCTCCGCGAACTTCCGCCGTTTCTTGCGTGTAATTTACGGGGCCCGCGGAACTCCGAACTTCCCGGTCTTAATTGCATTATGTTTATTAGGATCGCGGGGCTTGAACCTGCGCCCTGTCCGAGGCCTCCTCGATGCCCCGAGTCTTCGAATATTAACTGCGCCGTCAAACCGCGTCGCTGGCGCCGTCGTTTGACTTAATTATCGACGTGTTTCCACGTATGATTACGCGAATCGTGTGTCAATTCCCATGAGCCGCGTCTCCGTGTACCCAGACCTGTGTCAGGTGTGTGCCAACAGGCAGTGTGTGCCGCGCGCGCGCGCGCGCGCGATCGTTATCGTGCGAGTGTGGACTACCGTGGAGCCACGCGTCAGCTGGACAGACCGCGATCTAGCTTACTCCCTTGTCGTTCCGCCAATATGCTGGAAAACGCCGCCTCCGGGGATTCGCATAAATTTCCGATCGAGAATTACACTCTTATCTATCCAGCCGCTAGGCGAACATGCCTTGGACACCGGTCACGGCACCTGGAAACTGTCGGCCGTTACTCTTTGCTTCGATCTTCTGATCCTGGAATCGCAGATGACCGAAGACGTCGTGATACGGTAAATTTTCCCAAATTGTCCCCTTCAGCTTGGAAACAAAAATGGACGATTTCGGAAGAGGCGGTACGATTATTCGAGCCTCGCGGCTCGTTTTTATAGTCGCCAATTGTCGACAACTATACGGCTTCGGATAGTTTGCCTGAGCCAAAGACGAGTCATCTACGTCAGGCCTGGACGAGGCATTTCGGCCGCGAGCCACGAGCCCCCACCACCGATCCTTCCCTCTCCCTACTACTTGAGTTTCGTAAACACTGCTACTACTGCGCGTCGCAAGCGATAGCACCGCTGGAGTGACGACGAGGGACGACTGAAAGTGCGTAGTGGGGCACGTCACGCAGCACGTAAGAGGGGGAAAGAGCCACGTTTGGCTCACGAGACGCGACTCGCTCAGACCTGACCTACGTGACGTCACAGTGTACTTAATGTATTAGCTATGCTAGTCAGATATATCCGCAGCATCGAACGCGTGGCATACCGATGTTCCAAACGTGATGAACTGTTTTAATATTCGACATTAATGAATGTGCAAAGATGTTTCATTTTCAGAAAACAAATTTCATTCATTAAATGTGATATATGAATGAGGCAGGGGAAATATATTCCTACTACTACATTGATTCTCTTCGCAACCCTTGCAGTTCTATTAGGATGACAGTTGGTTCAGCATATGCTCCGCTATTCTTTGGAGATAATATTGGTACTATTTTTCATAATAATAATAATAATATTTATTTGATCACCGAGAGAAAGTCCCCGTGTTACAATGGTATGACAATATGTCGCACAAGTTACATATCAAGAAAAGGTGAAGAAAAAGCGAAAGAAATGTAATAAATAGACGGCGGATCTTTATGCAAAATAAAAATTGTTCTCATTTAATTATAAGCGACGTTATATCGGTGAAAATGTTTTTCTCTTCTTAATAATTATAGTAAATTGGAAATAATGTAAAAATATCTTTAAATTCTTCTAATGTCTTCGCAGTTTTCTATTTGACTTGTTCATTTTTGTCAAAAATGCATACCGTCCGCAGTCTAGAAACAAAGTAAGTAATCGATATATTTAAATAATATGGAAACGAAGAAAAATGAAAGGGAATGATATAGCATGAGATCGTTGAAACGACAAATAAGTACTGAGATTAGAAAAATTTAGAAATGGTTAGGAAAGGAGAAGGGGGTAAGGGGTTATCAAGAAGAGGAAAATCGAATGGCAAAGAAAAATCTAGTATGTGGGAATACCGATTGGAAATTAAGAGAAGTCGATTGGAACAGTTATGGTAACCATAAAGTGTGCGGCGAGTTTCACGGGAGAAAAGAGAATGAAAAATGGAGAAAGAAAGAGAGCTTCTCGAGAACAGTGGAACAAGAAATTTCGTGGTCGATTAATTTATAAAGAAAAGGTAGGTCCTCTTGTACGGTTTAATTCAACCTTTAACGTAGCGTAACATAAATTCTCCGCTCCCTTCGGATAAGAATATTTCGGAATTTTTCAAGATATACAGCACATAAGCCGCTACGACGGTCTTTATGGACTTTTAGAAAGACCGTCGGGCGAAGCAAAGTGAAATTGATAAAATAGAGACCAAGGTCGAGGTCTATAAATCCTGTTCGCAATTCGATCGTTCCATCGAAATATTCATCCGAAAATTACAACGGTAGCCAACGGGTTGGGAACAGTTGTAATATCGGTTCCGATTTTTTGGAACGGTTATCGAGAGCCGAAAATGTCTCATAACTGTTAGAAAGTATCGATCCCGGCTTATATCGATTTCGGCCAGAACCGATATACAGGGTTATATCGGAATCGTTCGGATCAAACTATGTGCCACCGAGGTCGAATAGATGAAGAAAGTTCGCATAAACTTACGTCCGAAATTGCTTCATTAAAAAGATCGAAGCGTTCAAGATACGATAGAAACGGCGAATCGATTTTTCGAAATATTCTTCACGCGCATTTATTATTATTTCCGATACAGATGGACTATTTGAAAGAGTTCGACGATCGCTAATTCGACGAATAAAAGCCTGTGTTCTCGCAGGGGCGAGGGGTGTGGGGCATTTTCGAACGTTTCTTATAACTGCTGCGATAAATCGTAAGTATCTTCGAAAGCTTATATCCTTTCGCTAAAGCATTTTCGGATACAAGTTTACACGAACATTTTTCATCCATTAACCCTTTGCACTCGAAGCTATTTCAACTGTAAATCTAAAATAATTTCTCTGACTTATAGTATTTCCATTTTATAGGACAAAGTGCATTTTATAACAACTTTTGTAAAATAATTTTTTTTATTATTCTTTCTTATAGCATAATCATTTTACAAATCTAAACTTTGTTCATATACAAATGATCTTGGAACGTGATATAACGATTTTAGCGGTGCCTCAGAGTCACCACTCGAATGCAAAGGGTTAAGACCTAGTTTAGCCGCGACCTTTCCGAACACCCTGTACAACAGTTTAAAACGTTTACATTCGGAAACGTTTCAGGGGCCGGCGCGGCCGGAAACCGCCGGAAAACAAGCCACGAGTCCAACGAAATCAAAATATCATTGGGAATATTGATTACCCGAGCATGAAACAAAATCAAATCACCGCGGCGCGGCGGTTACACCGGCGCCGATAAAATTACACACTTTTGCAGCGGCGACGATTGGCAGGCTATAAATCGCGAGCTGATGAATGCGCCGAAATTGGTGGAGACCCGGCGGACAGTTCGTGGAAAGTTGCGCGAGGCGCGAGCACGGCGTCAAAAATCGACGTCGGATAACCCCGAGGAACGGGCCCCTGTATCCTTTCTATCGGCCGGTTCATGCCCGGAATATCTAATTCCGCGTCGCGTCGATAACCTTTTAGGTACGGCTGAATTCTGCGCGAGGCTATTTCTCTGGACGGCAGAGTCTGATATGTACTGTAGAAAGTCTGATACTGTATATATAGGGTGTCTCAAAAATGTCTCGCAATCCGAAAGTGGCGGATTCCTCAGGCCATTTGAAGTAACTTTTTCCTTTACAAAAATGTTCTCCGAGGCACCGTTAACGAGTTATTAACGAAAAACCGTGACCAATGAGAGGCGAGCTCGGCTGGCGCGAGGTGATCGAGCCAATGAGCGGAACTGGGGTTCGTGCGCTGGTTGGCTGGGCCGCCTCGCGTCAGCCGTACTCGATTCTTATTGGTCACTGTTTTTCGTTAATAACTCGTTAACGGTGCCTCGGAGAACATTTTTGTAAAGGAAGAAGTTGCTTCGAATGATCCGAGGAACCCGCCATTTCCGGATTGCGAGACATTTTTGGGACACCCTGTAGACTGTTGTAAATCGATGCGACAATGCATATGAAGACGATTATTTGGTTCAAACGATGAGCGAGTGAGCTACTAGAGCAAGCCACTATAGTGGCGCGTCGTCCAGAGAGATGACATCCGCGAAAGCCACTATAGTGGCGTGTCGTTCTGAAAGATGACACCCGTGGAAGCCACTATAGTGGCGCGTCGTGCCTAAAAGGTTAAGGGCACGGGGCGATGCTCGGGCATCGATTTCGGCCGCGAGCGAGCCTAAGTCCTGCGTGCACCGGCTATCTGCCTCGGAACTGGTTCGCCTAACGAGGGACGCGTGTAAACGCGGGGGCGTGTAAACGTCGCAGATAAAGGAGCACCGCGCGTCGCGCACGCCTGGGACGATTCATTAGGAGCGCCGCGTCCCGGCCCAGATAAAAATGTTATTGCCCTGCGGCTAATTTACGCGCCGCTGAATTTCCCTTCGGAAGATTTAACCCTCCGACACCCCCGCGCGCGCCGCGGCCTGCGGCCGGCGAGCTTAAGGGGACGCAGTCGACCGGCCAACCGAGGGGCATTAAAGTCGATGAATTTGCAAGAAACGATACTCGATCACTCGGCCAGCACGATCCCCGAGATCCGACACAGCAAATGCTTACGTATAATTTCACCGCGACACCCCGAGCTTCGTGCCGCCATCGAGCGCAGCGAAACTTTTCCGTGACCGCTGATTCTTCGTTTTATGGACTTACGAATTCGTTTACTGCGAATTTTATGGATGCCGTTATTTAACACGTTCTCGGCCAGCGTCGGACAACGCGTGACCACGCGTCCACGATTTTCTATTTCGCGTAAAGAACGTATTTGAATGAATTTTACGAATACACGGGGTGTCCCGTGATTATGTTTACAAATGGATAGAGGTGATTCCTGAGGTTATTTGAAGTAACTTCTTCCTTTGCGAAAATGCAATCCGCGGCTTTGTTTACGAGTTATATGGTGGAAAACGCTGGCCAATGAGAGGCGAGCTCGCATGTCGCGGGGCGGTCGAACCAATCAGCGGAACTGGGCCTCGTCTGTTCATTGGCTCGACTGCGTAACGTCAGCTTGCCTCTTATTGGTCAGTGTTTTTCGTTAATAACTCGTAAACGAAGCCGCGGATCGCATTTTCGCTGAGGAAAAAGTTACTTCGAATGATCTCAGGAATCGCCCTATAGTTATTTGAAAGTGTAACGCATAGCATAATATTCGTAGCATAATAATATTCTATTTGACGACATTATTATCAAATTTTATAAGATAAATAATAATATGGTACTAATTATATATTAATAATATATTACTAATGATATATAATTAATAATATATTTTATAAGATAAATGCAATAAAATTAATAACCTTCGGTCGGCGGACCATTTTCACAACTATACAATCGACGACGTTTAGGATGATTCTCAGCTTTGTATAATACGTTAATTTTTCCAACCATATTTTTGAAGATATTTCATGCGTCCTTAACCGTTTGCGTACCAGATGGTTCTGATAAAACAGGATCGAAAAGCGCCGAAGAGCGCAATAGCGCTCCTTCGATTATGCGTCGAAAAAAGTCTTAAAACATAAAATAAAACGTTATGAATGAAAATATATATACTATTAATTTAGAATAGGTAACAACAAAATGCAAATCGGATTACTGACAGCGATGCGTCGCGCGACGTATACATGCGTCTGAAAGACTGAGCACGTTTCGACAAATTTCGGGTGGGCCGTAAGTCGTCTGTTTCGGCCAAATGCCCTGGCTTTTCTCGACATGAAATCTGAAGAGCGCAAAAGTAGCTCGTGGTACGCAAACAGTTAATAGTCTTTCTGTGTGACTAGTCTTTCCTAGTGCGACAGCTATTTATTTAACTGAATTGCCGAAAATTGGCTAATTAGATGACGCTTTAAATCCCGTGGGTCTAAATAACCGCAGACCGTCGGTTATACCGTTACCTCCTCCGACTTCTACGATATGCTTTTGTCAATGAATTTCTTGTTAGGATCTTGATAGGAACAAGTACAATTGTCGACTTCGCTTTGTACAACCAAACTCGTGCAATTTTCAACGTGTTACCATAATCTGATGGAGATTTAGACTACTCGATATGTTTCATAACTACCTTCCAATTCTTGGAAGCAAGCTCTAATGCGCGAGTGGTTATCGCACTTAATGATCTGACTCTGTGTAATCAATAAGCTGCGATTCTTTACGAACTCAACTGCACTCTTTGCACTCTTCAAGTCTTTTAATGTTTCTATTGGTTTGTGTTCAACACATTTTTTTACAGAAGCGCGTGAAATCCACGGTCGAGCAATCAATTTTTGAAGATTTTTGGAGAAGCAAAACTGAAAACAAACCGCGAGATTGAAGAATATGGTATAAAAATTGTATACGGTTTCTCTGTTATTACAATAGCTCACTAAGCAACGTAGTTTGTTTATTTAATGAGGAATGAGAAATAGATAAAATAAATTGGCGTCGAAACTACAGTAAATTCTCCCCAATTCGCGCTCAGATTATGCACAAAAATGGACAATTTGAGGAGATACGATTATTCGAGCCTTGTGGCTCGTTTTTACAGTTGTTGACAATCGGTGACTATAAAAACGAGTAATCGAATAATCGTATCTCCTCCTCCTGAATCGTCCATTTTTGTGCCCAATCTGAGCGCGAATTCGGAAGAATTTACTATATTTAATTCGAACGGTATAACCGCTACAATTTCGACCCTTAACCGGACCGCCAATTACTGCCAGTTATTCTTTCATTAAACGTTGCGCATGCCCAAATTAGTAAGCGTAAGTAAATTCACGTCGGAACATCGCGAGCATCGCGACGAGTTAATAGAGCAATGCGTGGATTTTTAAATAATCACATTAACATATATTATCGTGCGACTTGTTTAAAGCTGCGCGGGGCCGCCGCGGCCGCCCGTAATCCGGTTAAGGGTTTCGACCACGGTTTCGCAATTTACAGGAAATACGTGGAAATCGTTTCTAACGTTCCCGGCGTTTCTCGGCGACGCTCGAACGATCCGATTGGCATAATGTTTGTCGCGATCCGGTCGGGCGCGACGTCTAGAATCTTAATTCGTGGATCCGTTAGCGGCGGCCGAATCGCGAGTCGAATTAGCCGAATCGAGAACGGCGAAGAAGGGCGGCTGGTGCCGGACGTTTCCGTAAATGTGCAACACGGCTCATGATGCCGGGGCGTTAACAATGCCCGGCTAACTGTCAGGGCTGTCTCCGCCGGGAAAAATCGTTTAAGATTCCGCTCGGGGATCCGGCTGATAATCGCCTTTTCGACGAAACTCGGCCATGAATTCCGAGCGCGGCTGTGTTGCGCCGCGGCTTCGAGATTAACATTGATTTAAATTACAAATTTAACTACCCCGAGAAGAGCGGGTCTCGCAAACCGGCAGCCATTCTGGGTCACAACCTACGAGGCTGGGGCGATACGTTTCGAACGGCCGCGCCGGGGAGGACCTGGTTTCCCACAGCGACGGCGACTCGAATCGAGATCGTTCGGATAACTTCTCGCGGCCACGCTGAAACATTAATTCCGATAATGGCATTAGATCCGCGTGACCCGCGGCCTCGCCGCACGATTCCGACGACACAGTTCCGACCTGCTTTCTTTTTTTTAATCCCCGCACGATGTCCGAGACCATCACGCGACGTCGTCGTCGGACGGTTGCGGTCTTCGCGAACGATTCGTCGACGGACGCCCACGCTCGACTTTCTTTCCCACAGTTCTCCCCGGGCGACGCGGACGCCCCTCGATCGGGGGCTACAGATACACGATTAATCGGCACGTCGATTAATCTTCCCGGCGCCTGGCCTGTTTCGTCTCGAGCTAAGTGGAAAGTTCCGACGCTGTCTAAGAGTCCAGACTGCGGCTCTGATTCAGACTCCGCTTCCGCGATATTGGCATTCCTTGCCTCGAGAACCGTTCGTACAGTGTGTCCGTTAACGTGTTAACAAATCAAGAGAGAAGGCTCGCTGGGATAGTGGGAAAATAGAGATAGAATCTCTTCGTGAAAAAGATTCCTTGAGGATGGTTTGGATTGTTGGAACGTTGAAGCTGATCAGAGAGAAAGTAGAATAGAAATCGGTACTTTATTTATTTAATTTATTTATTCACTCATTCATTCGTTCATTCATTTATTTATTCATTCATTCATTCATTCATTCATTCATTCATTCATTCATTTATTCGTTTATTTATTCATTCATTTATTTATTTCAATATTTTAAGGGACTTAACCCTTTGCACTCGAGTGGCGACTCTGAGGCGCCACTAAAAATTGCTATACTATTTTTCAAAATAATTGTAATAGCATCAGGCTCGTTTATATCTAAAAGACTGTTAAAATTGCAAGTTTTGTACTTGCCAATAGGCTTTCATATGAATAAATCGCAATAAATCGTATAAAATGGAAACACTGTAGATCAGAAAATATGTTTAAGATATAATTAAAATAACTTCGAGTGCAAAGGATTAAAACAGAAATAGATGACTATCGAACAAACAAGAATGAAAAGGTGAACAGATGATAACGATTGAAGCTCGCTGCAATAGAGAACGACAGAACGCATAGGTAAATGCCTATAGTTAAAAAATACATGTAACAAAATCTAGCCATTAGGATAGTAGAAAGAAGAGATCGAAAGTATCAACGATAGTCGTTTCGTGAAAATAGATTCGGATCGTATGCGCATCGAAGCACAGCGAACAGAAAGTGGAATGGAGATAGAAGCTTTATTAAACCCAGCCATTAAGATGGGATTAAGAAGAGATCGATGGTATCGCGGTAGTCCTTTCGCGAATTAACGCGGACGGAGCCGAGGGGAGAGAACAAAGTTGCCCCGCCAATTGAGAGAAGTTCCTTTCAACGGAAGAAAAGTAAAAACGTCAATTGTATCGGCTATCGTATATACGCTCCCCCGTGTTCCTCGAATCTGTGTACGGTGAACGAAATAAACTACAAAAATAGAGGTAGAAAAATGCACGAGCAGAAGTGGACGCAAAAGGATGCACCGATCGCGGGGAATGCCATTGACAGGAGAAAGCGATCTATAGTTCCGCGGTCGCGTCTTCGTCCCCCATCTTTTTACAGTTTACCGAGCATCGCGGTTTCGGTGTGGTCGTGGCAGTTAATTAAGAAAAAGGGACGAGCTGTTGCGGCGTCGAGGAAGCCGAAGGAAGGCGGCGTCGACGCGGGGATTTAATTAAATCAACGCGCGATAAATTCGAAAGACGAATTCTTAACCCCGGCGTAGATATATCCTGTTGGTCGACTACGATCTTCCTTCCTTCCTTCCTTCCTTCCTTCCTTACTTACTTAGTTACTTCCTTCCTTCCTTCCTTCCTTCCTTCCTTACTTACTTACTTACTTACTTCCTTCCTGCTTCCCTCCCTTCCTTCCATCCTTCCTTGCTTGCTTCCTTCCTTCCTCTCTTCCTTCCTTCGTTCCTTCCTTCGTTCCTTCCTTCCTTGCTTGCTTCCTTCCTTCCTTTCTCCCTACCTTCATCCTTCTCTTTCTTCCTCCCTTCGTTCCTTTCTTCCTTCCTTGCTTGCTTGCTTGCTTCCTTCCTTCCTTGCTTGCTTGCTTCCTTCCTTCCTCTCTTCCTTCCTTCGTTCCTTCCTTCCTCTCTTCCTTCCTTCGTTCCTTCCTTCGTTCCTTCCTTCCTTGCTTGCTCCCTTCCTTCCTTTCTCCCTACCTTCATCCTTCTCTTTCTTCCTCCCTTCGTTCCTTTCTTCCTTCCTTGCTTGCTTGCTTGCTTCCTTCCTTCCTTGCTTGCTTGCTTCCATCCTTCCTCTTTTCCTTCCTTCGTTCCTTCCTTCCTTGCTTGCTTGCTTCCTTCCTTTGTCCCTACCTTCTTCCTTCTCTTTCTTCCTTCGTTCCTTCCTTCCTTGCTTGCTTCCTTCCTTCCTTTCTCCCTACCTTCATCCTTCTCTCTCTTCCTCCCTTCCTTCCTTCCTTGCTTGCTTGCTTTCTTCCTCTCTTCCTTCCTTCCTTCCTCCCTACCTTCTTCCTTCTCTTTCTCCCTCTCTTCCTTTCCCCCTTCTGGCAACGTCCCTTGCCCCTCGTCGAACCTGCCGGCCGAGATTAGGGGTGAGATTAGGAGGACCCGACACGTTGCAGGCGCGAGAACCACGATAAATTCTCCTTTGACTTTATCGATGCCCCCGGCTGCGGTCAAAGTCGCTTCACGAAAGTGCCGTTAAAAGGCAACATCCAGACCGGGATTAGACGGGCCTGGAATCGATCGGACTCGTCTATCGGCGATTATTTGTCTTCGCGGCGATTCACTGGAGAACCCGGTTTCGTCACCCGTCGGGATTAGTTGTGCTCGAATCTGATTCGCAGCTGCTCGGTCATTCCTTCCGCTTGCAATTAGTAAAAACGATTTTTAGCTTGCTGCTTCTACGATGCTCTATGGGTCTGCACGACCGAAACCAAGTTTAGGTCAATCGGGCAAATCAGGTTCACAGTCATGAGCGAATATACGTGTATTCGAACATTTTTTGAGATAATGAAAGAGCCAGTTTGCCAGGCAATGTATAAAAATTGTATACAAATTGCGAAGATTGCAATCGTTTGGAATGATAAAAATAATAAATAAATTACGTTTAAATTACGATAAAAAAAACGAACATCGTATTTTTGTTTTATTTGTCATTCAATCCAATTGCCATTTCTGCGAACATTTTGTTAAACATTGTCTAGTAGACTGGTCCACTTAGCGTCTCAAAAAATTCAACTCGTTTGGTCCATTTTTGAAAAATCTTTTCCGTGTTAGAAATCTTTTCCACGTACATTTGTCAACTACTGTAAAACTTTTTTATTTACCACGAAAATTGAACTGTGTCCTGAATTCGGAAATAAATGCCTTCGTATCGCCATATTAATCGTTGTATCCTTTCGCACACCGATCTCGAGAACAATACACTATAGTGCAGCTTCTAAAAACACTCGCACATATTTTTGGTCTATGCGACCCGTACCACCGTTAGCGCAACTTTTTACGAACACCATAGAAGAGTAAAACGCATTCTGTGCCGAATAGAGAAAATAGGGATTGAAGAGAACAAAAGCGTCGAAATTGCGCCGTGTTTTCTCTTTTTTTGAAAAGATCATCGACTGGTTCGCGATCAGGATTTCGTATTCTAAGCAGAGATAATGGAGCCAGTCTCAGCCGCGGTGTTATTGAAAATGACAGCGCAGCCGTGACTTTCGGGGAGATTCGCGGGTGTCGTAATTGGAACTAAATAGAACTTTTCACTGCGACACGTCGACGCAGAAAACTCGGTAGCGCGCGTTCGGCCACGGCGCTTTTTTTCCCAGTCGAAACCGAAATGTCATCGGCGATATTTCACGGGACTTTCACGGTGAAATAGAGAGGGAATAATGCAATTCAATGAGCGCCGGCCGGATCAGGCGCCCGGTGCCGTTTACAGGCAATCGGTCCGCTATCGCGGATATGTCTTGATCTGCCGTGGTGAAATCGCGCCGGGAAAATTGCCCTTTCGCGTCCATGGCCCCGCGGTGGCCGTATGTCGGAATGGCCCAGTGAAAAGGGTTTATACGCCGACGCCAGCGTGTCGCGTCGCGTCACGTCGCAGTGCTCCGATGAACAGAGGACTCGCGTAACTCGGTTTACACGCTGGCATTCACACAGTAAAAAAAGCCAGAATCGCCACAATAGTGGCTGGAAAGGACTGTTGCAAAAAAAGAAAAGAGGATAAAAGCCCAATATCGCTGGAAATAAACAAGCCAACTGAAAACCTTTCGCGCTAATCAACCGTTGTTTCGTCGCTCCCCTTTCGATCCAACATCGGCCCGCCGGAACGTGATTATCTCTTCATCTACGACAAGATACGGATCTCTATTGGACTCTTCGATATCGCTTGGATTTCTCGTACTCGAGCTGGCCGACGCTTGCGACAAGCTCGATCCTCCGACTTTTTTCACAGGTGCATCGATTTGCATTGTTTCGCTGTTAATAAATTCTTTCGCGATAGAGAAAGCTCGCAGTAGAATATCGACGATGGAAAGCTCGAATTTAGGCAGTCTGCTGCCTCCGGATATTTCTGTATTTATAGATACAGGGTGACCAAAAAATGCTCTTAATTCGGAAATGGGAAGTTCCTCAGGACATTTAAAGCAACTTTTTCCTTAGCGAAAATGCAATCGGCGGCTTCGTTTACGAGTTATTAACGAAAAACGGTGACCAATGAGAAGCGAGATCAGCTGTCGCGCGGCGGCCCAGCCAGCGAGTCGACGAAACCCAGTCCCGCTCATTGGCGCGGCAGTCTCGCCTCTCATTGGTCAATGTTTTTCGTTAATAACTCGGGAATGAAGCCGCGGATTGCATTTTCGCTAAGGAAAAAGTTGCTTCTAATGACCTCAGGATCCCTCATTTCCGGATTGCGAGACATTTTTGGAACCTTCTTCTGTAACTTACGAATGTGAGATGAGTACATTGTTTCTTTCTGACTTGTGGACAAATAAATATGGACGCATTTTCAAACAGAAGTTTTTTAAAATTTGGTCAAACGTTTTGAACTTTTTTGAGATTTTGAAGAGACTATATTGCTAGACAATGAGCAAAAATATTTTTTGACAAACAACACGCCGGCGGAGCGATGAATAACACGAAACAAATGATATCTTTCAACTTCTTCGTCGTGACTTAAAAATGATTGATAGATTCCTTTTTTTATCATTCCACGTAATTAGAATTTTTGTAAAATTTTACATTGTCACGGTGACGAGAGACGACCTCGCTGCGTGGCAATTGCCTCGATCAACAAAAGGTAAAAAAAGCGAGGGTCGAAGAGATCCTTGGAAGCTGAGATCGAAGGGGTGCAGCTCGGGTTTCTGCGAGGGTGGAAAGGTGGCGCAGGGTCCGGCGACCTTGGGCGGCTCTCGCGGGAGCCGCAATTCAGCTTATCCGAAGGCTGAAGCGGCGGTTTTCCACGCAAAAATTGCCGCCGGGAATGTTGGTACACCGGCGCGGGGGTGTCGACACGCGGGGGGAGAGAAAACAAGGGGCCAGGGACGCGCGGAGGCGTCCGGAATAGGGATTGACCCTATATCTCCTTACTGTTTTGCATATCCCAAGCGATGAAACCACTAAATCCGCGGAACGAATCGATCTTCCTTCCCTTCTCCTTTTTTTTTTTCGCGGCCGCCGACACCTCGTGGGAAATCGCGACGAATAACCGATACCGACGGCCGAATCCACCCACGCAGCTTTGTTCGGGTTTATGCGAGCGGCTTGCCGAATTCGAGCCGCTTGATTGTTTGCCAGAGAGATGCACGGTTCCGCTCGACAGTTGCCACCCGCTGATAATCTATTGCTACACGTCTCGATAAATATGTTATCCGTGGACTGCGGATTTGACGCATTTATGGCAGAAATGGTTAAATGAAACATTAAATAGCGAGAAGATTAATTAGCAGCTGAGAACGTTGATCTATTAACGCTAGATTTACGCAGCACAAAAAACAGCTGTTTTATATCTGTATAAGCGAACTGTATAAGCAACTTAGTAGTTTAACCTTAACTTGTTAGCTCGAGTTAATTCTAGCACGCTAAACAGGCCAAACTGTGCACGCTCGAGATACCCTGTGCACACGCGTACCTATGCAACGCATCCATGCAGTCGTCATGATCAACTGTTTTTTAAGCTGCCTTTACGGATTCCGCTTCTCCAACATCGAAACCGCGCTCCTGTATTTTAAAACATACTTCGAGGCATTTCGCTCAGCGTGCGAGATTCATTCTTTTAACATCATTTAACGTGTCAAACGTGTCGTTAACGTATCAAATACAGCAGAGCCTCTCCTATCTGAAGATTTATTTTTTGTAATATCCCGACAACGAAACGTTCTATTATCTAAAACTTTCATTCAAGTTCCCCACTAGGCGATACTGCATTTAAATTAGTCAATGATTAGATAATAAAACGTTTGTACACCAAAATATTGTAACAATAAATATTCGGATAACGGAGTCTCTAACTATAGAATATATTATATTATATATTATAACTATATATATATATACTATATACTATATACTATGTTATAACTATATATATAGTTATAATATATAATAATAAATAACTATATAATAATATATATATATATATATATATATATATATATATATAGTTATTATATAGTTATTATATAGTATATATATTATATATATATACCATATATATATTATAACTCTATAACATTCCTTGAACAGCCAGCAGATTACGGCAGCCTAAGTTTGAAATACACGCTCATCGTTACTCTTGCGTCTCAACTGTCAAAGTTATTCATCGTTATCAAAATCACGGCTATCGAGTTACGCTTTTGTAGCGTTCACGAATTCGTCGACTCGTATGTCGAGTCTCACGGAGTTGTAAATTCCGCCACGCTTGGACGCGGACGAATTCGTGTATACTGCAGCACGGTTGGCAATAACTGCACTTAATCGAAATGAAATTCACCGTGGAAGCATAACACTTAATTGATTGACAATAAAATAGTTACAATTTCGTCGGTATGCCGTGATGTTCTGAGTTTTTACACGACCTGTTCGGTGCGCTGGTTTTTTTCGTGATCTGCTCTGTGCAAAAATGTCTATACAGAGTAATTTGTCCGGGAAATGCTAAATTTCGGGTTTGTTGCGAATGCTGCGTCTGTGTAATTTATTGCTACGTCGATGCTGAGGTTCGACGGAGTCGGCGAAGCGTGGGATGCGGCACGCGACGACGCAAAATAGTCTGTTTGGGTGTGAATTAGGTAAGAAAAATGGCGGAGCTACAAGATAAGTGACCAATATTCGTCGAATCGTGCTATGTGGCCTCCAAATTGCCTTCGAATCGTGCAATTTGGCTCCGAATTGCCTTCGAATCGTGAAATCTGGTCTCCGAATTGCCTTCGAATCGTGAAATCTGGTCTCCGAATTGCCTTCGAATCGTAACATGTGGCCTCCAAATTGCCTTCGAATCGTGCAATCTGGCCTCCTAATTGCCTTCGAATCGTGTCATATAGCCTCCTAATTGCCTTCGAATCATGTCACGTGGCCTCCGAATTGCCTTCGAATCGTGCAATCTGGCCTCCGAATTGTCTTTGAATCATGCAGTCTGGCCTCCGAATTGTCCTCGAATCATGCAATCTGACCTCCGAATTGCCTTCGAATCGTGTCATGTGCCCTCCGAATTGTCTTCGGATTGTCAAAAACATTAGAGATAAAAAAGTTAAGTTATCGTTTTTATTCCGACTGCCTCGAGTTTCCATAAAAACGAGCCGTCTGTCTTTTCTGCTATTGGTGGCTAGAAAAGTACACGCAGCGGTAAAACACGCTTTCTAATTGGCGAATAAATTCGTAGAGGTAGAAGTGTTTTTTCTGAGAAGCTTTGGAAGAATCAGGAAGTCTTTCATGCAGGTCGTTCATGAAAGTCTCGACGAAGTGTCCGATAACGCAGCTTATCGCGTCTAAACGTGCATGTTTTTTGCCTGTTGGAGACCGAACAGCTTTAATTAACCACGCCGATCCGTTCCGTCCACGTACAGAAATAGCTTTGCAAACAATCGCAGAGAATTTACGAAGAATTTGCAAAGGATACGTGTCCTCGTGGCTCGCGGTTCCGCGATCGCCGAGACGAGTTCGCCGGGCGATCGCGAGTGTCACGATATCGCCTATGAAATTCGCAGTTCGCGTGATTGGCAGACCGCGCGCGTGCGATAATACAGCATTGCGGAACGGTTTTTTTTTCTCGGTCGTGTAAAAGCTTCTCGGCCGGTCGGCCGGTTCCAGATAGTACGTATAGCGGCGAGCACAATTTCGCGCACAGTAAAAAAAGAAAAAAAGAAAAAAAAGAATTAAACGAAGTTCCGGCCGTTTCGTTTTCGAAACGCGGCCCAAAAATTGGTCGCATTGTTCGTAACGGGGAAACGTAAACTACAATACCGGTCTATTCCGGGAAGCTCGCAGATTATATGACCTATATTACGGCGACAAACGCGCCGGCACTCTCTATTATATCTATGTACGTATTATGTAAACCGTTATGTGAACGGAAGGCGGGCAACAATTTCGAGCTCGGCCAGGATTAAAATCGAAGTTACGCGGCCGTAATGAACGACAGACCGGGAAATAATGCACGCAACCGGGGGCTGAAATGTTAATCGTTTCCCGATATTGCGATCGCTCGCCGAAGGAAAACACGAACGCCGCCGCGCGCGGTTGTACACTTCTCTCGTCCGGGAGATTCCGTTCCGCGGTTGCTCGTTCGCGAGCCGGAGTCCGTTCGATTCGGGATCGTGTTCGCGAGTCGATCCGTTCGTATCGGATCGTTCTCGCGGCCCGATATTCGCTTTGTCGTTTACAGACTCCGTCCGTCCGCCGGTGTCGCCGCAGTCATAATGAAAAACCTGCTGTTCTATAAACGATCGAACGAGATCGCCGTTATTCGCTGGGCCGCGAGTATCGTCGCGGAATTATTGCTCGATCCGGAAGCGGCAACAGTATGATTAAACTTAAATATTGAATCAAGTCGGAAACGAGATGGAATTTACTTTCCATCGTGCGGATTAATTAATAAAAATAACCGAAGCAATCGGATTAATTTGCATGCCGAGAGCGGCGCCGCGCTTTCGAAATGTACGCGAGCGGAGGGGCCGGGAGGGAGGGGCCCAGGAGGGTGCTGTCGCAGGAGGGTGGTCTCTATCTCTCTCTCTCTCTCTCTCTCTCGCTCTCCCTCTCTCGCTCCGGCTGCCTCTCTATCTCCCGGTTTTAGCGCACGCACTGTCACGTAATTTCGAAATCATCGGCCGACGCACGCGCTCGCCATTATCCCGATTGTTGTGCTGGTTTCCGAACGGGGCAAAGAAGCCCGGCAAACAGAGGCGGTTTCTCACAAAAGCGAGCCGTTCCCGCGATTCCCAGCCACCGCCGCGGAATAAAGAAGCCGCCGCGATTCATCGAAATTTCAAATATTAGCACAGTTTTTTAACCGAAGACGGAACCGCGAAACGATCTCCGCGTTCTATCGACCAATCGTTTCTCTAAATTAAATACAATATCTACCACCCCGTCGACGACTCGAAACCGAGCGTGTAGACTGCGATATTTTAATACATTCGCGGTAAGAATATATAATGTTATAGTTTAAAACAGTGTAGAGATCGAAAGCGTTTCAGAGCGCCGATGCATTATTTTTAAGCAATTAGAATGATTAAAGGCAAAATGTATTTGCTACTTGGTTTCCATTCCTCGCAATTGGTGCGGTCAATTTTTATTTCGCGGAAATGCCTGCAGTCTGCCGATAAAGTCTTCGGGATAAACGCGGAGTTTTATAAATAACGTTCAATAATATAGAACACATAAAGATATAGACAGGACTCGTTCGCATCGCACATTCGACGTGCCGATCATTCTCCATCGCGCTGATCTATAAACGAATCGCTCTACGCCTTTTCTTATTTCCCCTCGAATACGCGCGATTGTTATCGCAAAATCTGTCCGTCGCAGCCTTCAGTCGGCCGCGATGCTATTTGCAGAGAGGTTCGAATGATCGATTTATTGCGATCCTTTCTTCGGCCCGATTCCTCGATTTCTCAAACGCCGTTCTCTCTTTGTTCATCGCTCGATGCACTTCTCTGCAGAGAAGAATTGCGCAGTCTATGCGCTCGCGAAGAGGCGAATCACGCTGGTCGGTTTTTAACCTTTTAGGCACGACGCTTGCTCTAGTAGCTCGCTCGCTCATCGTTTGAATCAAATAATCGTCTTCATATGCATTGTTTCACACTTCTTTTGTCTTCACATCGATTTATAACAGTCTACAGGGTGTTCCAAAAATGTCTCGCAATCCGGAAATGGCGGGTTCCTCGGATCATTTGAAGCAACTTCTTCCTTTACAAAAATGTTCTCCGAGGCACCGTTAACGAGTTATTAACGGAAAACAGTGACCAATAAGAATCGAGTACGGCTGACGCGAGGCGGCCCAGCCAACCAGCGCGCGAACCCCAGTTCCGCTCATTGGCTCGATCACCTCGCGCCAGCTTATCTCGCCTCTCATTGGTCATTGTTTTTCGTTAATAACTCGTTAACGGTGCCTCGGAGAAAATTTTTGTAAAGGAAGAAGTTGCTTCAAATGGCCTGAGGAATCCGCCACTTTTGAATTGCGAGACATTTTTGGGACACCCTGTATATACAGTATCAGACTCTGTACATCAGACTCTGCCGTCCAGAGAAATAGCCTCGCGCAGAATTCAGCCGTACCCAAAAGGTTAAACAGCCGTTCCTGTCTTTGACTCGCGACGAAATGCAAAGGTTGTCACGCGGTTAGAGGGGAGGAGGTAACAATTCGTAATATTTCGGCGAGTCTCGGGTGCGGATTTTCTCTCGAGAACCGAACGTTTAAATCTCAGTGGCACGTAGACGTAGTTTTCGCACGTAGAACTGTATAATCTACAGATAAGGGGCTCCCCCGACCGTGTAGAAATGTGGAAATTACCAGAAGCTAATGTGCTGCGGCGGCGACGGCGGCGGCAGGGGCGGCAGGGGCGTGATAACGGGAACGGCGATGCATCACCCGACGAGTTTTCGTTCGTATTCTATTACGCGATCGCATGTACAGGGACGGTCAGCCGGACTATAGAGTATCATTATTTGGGAAATACCCCACGGACGGAACGAGATAGGTCTGAACTAGCTAATGAACAGAACTAATGAAGCAGCGCGGCAAAACGGCACAGGGAACCGGCTAATAACGTTAGGGAACACGTATGCGCCCGCAGAAATGTAAGAACACACGGCCCTGCCGCGCCGAAGTGAATTTCTGTGTCGCAAATTTCCACCGTCAAAGGAAGACATCGCCGTAAATTTCCTAATTCGCCGGCCAGATCGTGGATGGCCTAAAACAATTACCCGCGGCCGCGTTCGGATTCTGATCAAAGGCGGCCCCCGCGGAAGATTCGGCAATCAGGGCGAACCGTTCTCGGCGATTCTTGGATCTCTTCGACGAAGACGTTCGAATCGTGACGCGGAAAGCGTGATGGGCCTGATCGATTATCGTCGCCATTATCGTCGGAGCTGACCCCAAAGTTGAGACATTTCTTCCGATCTGCGTGAAAGTCGGCCTCCATTTTATTCGAGCGTTACTTTTAACTCTTTTGCAATCGAGTGACGAACATAACCGAGGAGACTCCATTAAAAATTGTCGTGTCACGTCTCGAAATAATTTTATCGATCAAATTTGTTTATATTTGAAGAGCTGTCGAAAGCATAACTGTTGCACGGATCACAATATTCGATTTTAAATGCAGAAAATGCACTAGGTCGTGTAAAATGGAAAAACCGTGGGTCGGAAAAGCTATTTTAAATTTTACGTTAATTCGGCTTCGAGTGCAAAGGGTTAAATCTCGCGCCATTTATATTTTTCGCGCCAGACTGCCATGTATTGTTTGACATTTGACGAGTGGAAACGTTGCGGTGTACAGGCATGGAGAGATATTCGATTCAGCGACGCCAGTTTGTTGTTAAAAACTGTTACAAAGGGCCTAGACGATTAAAATGGTTAAAATTGCGCTTAGAGGTTTTTTTAATGAGTATTATACCGTTCGATAGCTGACCAAGAGAAACTTATCTATGTAAAATTTCAACCTTGTAATGTGAGGGTAGTTACAGGGTAAATTAGATCGCGCGCTTTTCGCCCCATTTCCCCCCTTGGATGGCTTGCTAAAATTTTGAAAAAAATATGGCTTATTTCGGACATCAAGTCGCACGTTACAGAATTTTTTGGGATTTTTCGGTTGCGAGCTGTGGTTATCAAAAATGAAAAAGCAAAAAGAAAATCGGGAAACTAAAGATTTCTCTTGAACAAAGAACTGGGCTCTTTTTATACTAATTCCCTGATAAGGTACTATCACAAACAGTGCACTCAATTTTTCTCAGATTTTTTATCGGGCTAGGCCGTTGTCAAAAAAAAAAATGAAAACCAAATTACTACCTATTAGGTTTACCGTAAGAGTCGATTAAGTAATTTTAACGAAAAAAATAAAAAGCTTTAATGAAAGTTACGCAGAAGTTGTAACAAAATTTCGTTCTGAAAAAACTGAAAACTGAAAACTGCCCATCGAACACGTATAAAGAATGTCAAGAAGAAAAAGAAAATCAAAAGAATAACTAAACAATTCGTAGAAATTGGTTGCAGATAAAATTAGTAATTACCATCACCTTCCATATTCCCATAAAGCACCATATGTCGGTCGCTTTTATAGCTCAGTGGGCGCAGCGAGGCGCGGCAACATAAAAGTTAGTTTAAAAAACTGCCACAGCAATATCTTCGGGGCGTCGCCATTTAATCGAAGAAGATTAAACGAAACCGAGCACGATTAAATTCTTTCCTCGTCGCGTTTCCATGCAACCGCGAAGGGAAACAACGAGGTGCCCTTGCCCGACCCGCGGATTGATTAAAATTTTATAATGGGAAAATCGCGAGACCCGCGGGGAGAAATCGCGAAACTGGAACTGCAAAATGAATAGGAGCTGCGGGGACTTTTTTCGGTCCAATATGCCAGCGATCCTGGGAGAGGCGTTCCCGGAATCGAAAATGCGAAATAAAACGGTACAGGGTGTAACGCTGACCCTTCCCGCCCCACTCTCAGTCCCTATAAGAGATAAGACGCGGGTATAAGTAGGGAGCAAATCATGCGCGCAGCAGTGATTGATTGACATTACAATCGGTAATCCGGAGGTACATATTGTGCGCGGCGGACAAGGTCCCAGACCGGCGTGAATTAATTTGTGGAATATTGTAAAATAAAATAATATTGTAAAATAAAATAGCTCCTTTTTAACCCGAGAAAGATAACCTACGTCGCAGAGGCGCCTGCGAAGACTGTTGATTTTTGTTAATTTTTCATAGAGGTCTAGTGATTTAAGTTTAAAATTACTTAAAATATAAAAAAATATAATATAAATGCCTGTTATTTTTACAATAATGCCAAACCTTTAAAATGACTAGATTAACTTAAATAAATATCCATTGTTAGTATAAAATTGACGCCTTAGAAAAGCATGCGCCTCTGAAGCGTATGGTTATCTTTTACGTACGTTGTCATATAGTTATCTTTCTAGGGTTAAAAAAACAAGTGCTTCAAACCCTGCGTAACACAGGGTGCCGAATGGCCGGGCGGTTCCGAAGGGCCACTCGCAGGTCCGAGCCGGCCGAGTCCCTAAATTCCGTTTTTCGCCGCAAGATCCTGTACATCAGAGCGATATTGGAACGACAACGGAAGGGTCGAAGGCTGGAAGGGAAGGCTGCGGCAGCCAGGGCGAGAGATAAGAGGGAGGGACGCGGGGAGGGCAGATGAGATAGAGAACAGTCGGTTATACGTGACTACGGTGAGGTTGGTATGTCTATGGAAGGTTGGTGCACCGCACCTAGGCGCCGCGCCGCTACTCGGAAAGTACAGTGGCAGTAATGGTCTACTAAATCACATTATATTGTTTCTTGAGGGGCGAGAGAGGACGGCGGCGAGAGAAAGCGGCCGAGAGAGCGAGAGAGGCGAAAGGCCTCTCTCGCCTCGTGTTGTCTGAGAGCCCCGCTAGAAAACAACCGCCCCGCCGCCCACCCCGGGCCCGCAAACCGCCGCTGCCCGCAGAGATTGCGGAATATATGTTTGTACACACGGCCGTTATCTACGGGCCACGTACGCAGACAGGGACCCGCGGTTCGAAAACCGTTTATTTCCGGTCCGCGGGCCTGCCTTCCGGCCGGCGTTTAAAAATCGAAACCAGACTCGCCGAGAACACGGCCCTTTTGCACCGAAAGCGTGGCTACGATGGCAACGCGGCAACAGAGACTGTTCCGCCGAATGTATCGCATCAACCCTGTGTCCCTGTCTCGGCTGGAAGGGAGGTTCGTTTTACTTATTCAACCCTCCGTTGTCACGCTGGATTAGTATGGCCCAGATTTTGTTTTCGAAGGAGAGAAATTAATAATTAATTCGTAACACTTCCAAGCGAGATATCGAGTTCTAATAAAGGAAACGACGTTCGAGAACGTTCGAATTGTGTTCTGTAATTTTTGGGACTCGACGGTGTTGCTGGTTTCTGAGCGACGATCGTTTGAAAATTGTATGACGCGCGCGCTTCGAATAATTAACGGTGTCAGCGGAGCGTTGGTCGAGCGTCAAAATTTAAGACAAAATGCGAGAGACTTTTTTTATACAGGTTTTCAAATTCGTTTTCATTAGAATACGTATGAACGGGGCGAATGTTACTGGGAGTTCTCGGATACGAAATAATTAATCGAATATTTCCTGCGGCAAATTTTAACTTTCCACTTCCGGCCGCGTTAATCGAACGACTTCGATAATGCGGGTATTTTCGGAGCTGATATCCGGCACTTAACGTATTAAAGACTATATACGTAACTATTGGAAATGGGTAGATAAATAAAAGTAAAACGCAGTGAATTAAACTTATCCCTTTTAGTTTATTAATTTGATGTACGAGGAAGGACCGTCTTTACTCTCCTAATTGCTCCAGGAGACTGAAGACTATTCACAAAGACGAAATCAAAAACGTCACCTAAAGACAAAGAGCACTCTGTTCTATATACATATGAAATCATTGTTTATCTAATGGTACTCTGGCGAGACTCTCGGCGTCGATTCGTTTTTGTAACTTACATGCTAGAAGGAAAAACTTCTGAGTATTCAAAAGAGAGAAAATAATCCAATAGTAACAATAGAATCTCGGTTATCTAATCGGAACGATATAAACGTTCGAATAATATAGTAGCAACTTAAATAATTAAGATTTCTATAACAAGTCTTCAACCCCTTGCCGTTCCATTTTCATCGCAGTTATTTCGATTCTAATAATATGTTGGAAAAAAGAAGAAAATATATGTTTATCAGCGTGCCTATATTTTATCAACAATTTCATTTAAACTTGAAGTAACGGAATAACATTCATACTTCGCGGGTTATTACTAAAAATCTTCATCAAGAGTCGTACTCGACAAAGCACGGAAAGGGGTTGAGTTGACCTATTTACGTTTAATCCTTCTCGGACGAGGATTTTTTAACGTACCAGGAATATTTTCCCAGGTTACGTATCAAAAGCTTCAACCATCGTAGGAGCGAACAATTTCTCTCGATACTTTGTTACGAACATAAATTATATGTTCGTCATTTTTGTAAGAAAATGTACGGTCCTGACGCCGTCAATCCCGAAAAATGCGCGTTGGACAGCGAATTTAGAATTTAGATTCGAACATTAGAGATTCTATCGCATTTACAATAAATTCTCCCTAATTAATGCTCAGATTGTGCAGAAAGATCGTTCGAAAGTAACTTTTTCCTTAGGAAAAATACAATCCGCGTTTACAAGCTATTAACGAAAAACACCGACCAATAAGAGGCGAGCGAACCTTGATAAGTAATTACAATAATTTCTCCCTAATTCGCGCTGAGATTGCGCACAAAAATGGACAATTTGGAAAGAGAAACCATCGTAGGAGCGAACAATTTCTCTCGACACTTTGTTACGAACATAAATTATATGTTCGCCATTTTTGTAAGAAAATGTACGGTCCTGACGCCGTCAATCCCGAAAAATGCGCGTTGGACAGCAAATTTAGAATTTCGATTCGAACATTAGAGATTCAACCGCATTTACAGTAAATTCTCCCTAATTAATGCTCAGATTGTGCAGAAAGATCGTTCGAAAGTAACTTTTTCCTTAGCAAAAATACAATCCGCGTTTACAAGCTATTAACAAAAAACACTGACCAATAAGAGGCGAGCGGTTCTTGAAAAGTAATTATCAAGATTGCGCACAAAAATGGACAATTTAGAATGCGATCATTCGAGCCTTGCGAGCCTCGCGTTTTCATAGTTATCGACACTCGGTAGCCGTAAAGATGAGCCAGGAAGCTCGCATAATCGTATCTCCTCTTCCCAAATCGTGCATTTCTATGTACAACCTAATCGCGAGATCGAATCATGGAGAATTTACCATACATCTCTCGCAAAAATCTGCACTCGGTGTCCCCGAATTATTCAGATTTTCCGTCGATCCGCAAAAATGTCGGCGCTATAGTTAGCGAAGGTCCGCCGCGCCAATCAGGGCTTAACAGAGTTGTCGGATCCCGCCGGAGGTGGGAGGGTCCGCGTCGCGTTAAAAAATCGTCTGCGTAACAACGCGAGGAATGTTGATAAAGCAGGCGAATTCATTCCGGGGGTCAGAAACTAGCGGATACCTAGCGTTAATAACTACATTCCAGCCGTATCTTGCCGTGGAAACGCGCGGTCGACCGTGTCAGCGAACAAGCGAGCTCTGCAACCGTGTTCCTAAAATTGCGGACACTTCAGCTACTCGTCACGATAACGGCGGTATCGCGGTGCGCAACTTTCCCTCCGCGTGTGTGTGTGTGTTGCGACGAGGCGGTCGGTGGGAGGGGCAAGGGGGCGTGTGTAAAAACAACGGTGGCGGCCCGGCCGGCCGACACGCCGGCCCGCGACATTTTCTTGTTCCCGACGGTCTAATCAAAAGTCAAGGGTCATTACTTCCGTACAATTGAGAGCGTTCGAGGGGCGAAGAGGCGAAGGGGGGCGGGGTCGAACTGCATTCGCGGGCATTACGGGCGCAACGGGCCACCCTTTAAACCTTCTTACGAGCCGTGGAAAACCGTTGGCTGCATCGAATGGAGCCGTTCCCGCAGAGGACAATGTAAATGCGAACGATTATTTAAATGGAATACGCTCTTACAGATTTAATCCTATTACTTAGATAATAACGCCGGCGTGTAATAACCGGGACAAATTTCGCCGCGTACCCGGCGTGTTTACGACGCGCCTCGCCCTCGCTCTCTTACCCTCGCCCTCTTACCCTCGCCCCTTGCCCTCGCCACGCCCCGCCGGCCGAGATCAAGCTATCTCTCCTGGAGAAGGCGGAAGATTAAGATCCGCGGGAAAAAAATGTAGGATAAAGCGCGCGAGACAGTTGGGCGCGAGGTGAGGGACGCGACCGCCGGCAATTCGTTACGACAGGATTACCAAAATTGTGACAAAGTAGCCACAATTTCGCCGGGCTCGGGATGAAACAAGACGTTACGGCGCGCACGGCCGTTCCGCGGAATGCTCGCGCTTAATTCCGCGCGAGAACGTATCGCCGCGCCGTTACGGGGCCCGCAGTTTGTTTATAAAACCGTGGACGGCTTAACGAGCACGGCCGGCTAAAAAATAACGGGGCCGCCGGATCGAAGGAATCATGGACAATTAACGATCGAGCGGCGGCGCTCGCTGCGCGCCTCACAGAACGACGACGGGTCCTCCGTTCTGTGATCAAGCGGGCCGTGGAGCAACGACGAATGCGTGGAAATCGAAAAACGGAATTTTTATCTTGGAAATAAACTGCTCTGCTCGCGTTCCACGTCGTTTCCGAGCTGTACCGGCGACGTTTCAGTGAGGAACGTAGTGGCGTAAGTCACATTTTTCTCGTCGCGAGAAACGAGGGGTGGAATTGTTTACTAACATGTGCATTGTTTGCCGAACGAATTCGTTCTTGAGATAGTTTACAGTTAACGCTAGATTTACGGAACCCGTCGATATTTTTTAACTTACGACTATTCGTATCGTAAAGGTACGTTTACGAGTTATTTGTTCGGTTTATATGTTACTTACGGCAAATGTTACGGTAACACTTGTTACAAATCTGAGTCAGTGTCTTATCGTTACTTTTTATAAACTAATATGAAACAGCTGGTTTTTGTGCTCCGTAAATCTAGCGTTGAGTTCTAGTAACGCTAACAATTTGTACTAATTTTTGTAACTTATCTCATTCGTCTTTTTAACACTAGAACTACTATACCAGTCAAAAATGATTGGTTGCTGATTGTTTTCCTTTGCGGCTACTGATTTTATAAAGATATTTCTAAGAGAAACCTTTAGGTACACGTCTTTATTGAAGCATGTATTATACAGAATATTATACAGAATAATAATAATAATAATAATAATAAAATAATAATAATAAAAATAATAAAATAATAAAATAATAAAATAATAATAATAATAATAATAAAATAATAATAATAATAATAATAATAATAATTAATAAATAATAATAATATACAGAATATGAATTATACAGAATATTATACAGAATAATATAGATTAGCCTTGTGTTTAAGGCTCGGTAGTTCTAGTGTTAATAATTATGCGAATTCTGACTTATGCGAATGCTATGATTCCGACCCACGCATTTGTTTATCTGGCTTACCGTTTCTGATTGTTTTCCTTTACGGTTACTGATTTTATAAAGATATTTCTAAGAGAAACCTTTAGGTACACTTTTTTATCGAAGCATGTATTATAATATAAATGATATGAAACTTAAATAAATCCAGTCTTGGCATTGTTACAGAATAATATAGATTAGTCTTGTTTAAGACTCGGTAGTTCTAGTGTTAATAATTTGGCATGCGTAGATTACATTTTCAGATCAAAGTCAAGATTTTCGTAAATCTGACTTATGCGAATGCTATGATTCCGACCCACGCATTTGTTTATCTGGCTTATCGTTTCTGGATGAATGCATCGTTAAACTGGAAGCGCAACGCTTGCAGTACGTTCTAAAAAAATTGAATCTCCGACGAGGTTGACTCGTGACGGGGATTTCTAGCGGTAATCTGTTGATTATAAATATTGTCCCGTTCTTTCAAACCGAAATTAAATTCTGTTCTTTCGTCGTCGATAGTTCCGAACATTGGTAACTCGATTATCCGGTTTATCAATACCAGAATTGTGCAAAACGATTTACCGTACAAATTAATAAAAGATGAAATCTGGCACGGTAATTAACGCGTTGGGCGCAGCGTTGGCCGCGCATGGTTTTGCATTAATTTTTAACTAGCTTTTGAAATTCATTTTTATTGCAACACATCGAGCGAACCGAATGTTGCCAGGATTTTTACAGTGCAAAGCAGTTGAATCAATATTTCCTGCAGTAAATTGTACTTTCCAATTTCCCGTTTCGCGAGTTAACGTGCGGAGCAACTGTTCCATTATCCGAACATTCGAGTCACTCTGCTCAGCCCGAATAACCAAAGTTCCGCTGTATTCGAGTAAACGTAGACAATATAAACGTGAACTTTCTTCTTCTTCGTAGATATTATTACAATCGGCAAGCACCTAATCATCGTAACTGCGAAGAGAATGCTGCAGCAAGCTGTTAAATCAGCGCGGAAATAAGTGAATCGCTCGAAATAAGAAAATCATGTTCCATAAATTCTTGCGAACCCTTAACCCCTTGCCGTACCATTATCTTCATGGTTACGGTGATAAGCACCTTCTCGATTCTGACAATTTCTTAGAAGAAAAACAAAATTTATACTTATTGCGTGTGTCTATATTTACTGGAATGATTAAATATCGATCACAAGAGAATAGAATTTTATATTCCGGCTTAAAAGAACGGAATAACATTCATAATTAACGGGATATTACTAGAAATCGAGAGAGTTTGATTCGTTAAAGTACGACAAGGGGTTTTAACCAATTAACTGTGTTTGACTAGTATACTCGTCATGGAAAAATGGCAGAATTTTGTGTCAGGACGACAAATAATCGTCGCGCGTAAAAAATAGCGACCATTGACAATTTAAATTGTAATTTTAGTGAAAACAAAATAATTATGTACTAAATATATAAAATATAAATTATATTTTATACAAATTTAAACAAATAAATAAATATAATATATATAATATAATAAATAATATAATAAATAATATAACCTTGATATAAATAAATTATATTTCATATATTATAAAGAACAAAATATAAGTTATTGTATATCAAATTTCAAGATGTTTAGAATATATATATAAATGACATAATTTAATTACATAACATAATAAATAATATATCCTTGATATAAATAAATTATATGTTATATATTATAAAGTACAAAATATAAGTTATTATATATCAAATTTCAAGATGTTTAGAATATATATATAAATAACATAATTTAATTACATAATATAATAAATAATATAATAAATAATATAACCTTGATATAAATAAATTATAATTTATATATTATAAAGTACAAAATATAAATTATTATATATCAAATTTCAAGATCTTTAGAATATTTTGAGGCGAAACCAAAACACGAAGGAGTTCGCAATGTTACAAAAATAAGATTCTCGCGACACGTATATGCGCGCGCGCTCGCACTCTAGAAAAAAAGAGGCGCCGCCGTTAACTGGTTAACAACGCGTCTCGATCAATTCGCGGGCGTCTCAACGATCGGAGCGCAAAAATGCGAACGAACAAGGAGCGTCGTAACTGGGGAATTCCCCTATCGAGGAATTACGTTCGTTACGTTCTTCGCTCGTAGTTCGCAAGCCCGGCGCAATTAGCGTAGCCGGCCGGGGTCTGTACCGTGGAAAAAATAATTGGCCATGGGGAACTTACCAGCGAAGCGGATAAGAGAACGGAAACCGGCGTAGCGACTGACCTGTAAAAGAAAACATTGTTATATGAAACGCTAAGGAAGCATCGGAGCGCGCGGCTGGGAAGAGGGAGAGTCGCATTGTTCCATGGGGACGGCGGGCGAGGGAGCGAGCGGATGGGAGCCGATGAGAAATAAAGGGCCGAACCCGGCAGGGAGGGAGGGCGGGGTGGCAGGATGGTCGGGCGGGTTGGTTGCCGGTAAAATACATCGAGCGGGTCGCAGCAGCACTTCTGGTCGAGCAGAAGGCTGGCGTGGACGTGAAGGGGATGACGACGATTCCTTAATGCAACTAGCAATCGTAACGTTTACCGGGTTGAGGGCGTACATCCCGTTCTTAGCGGCCGGCCATTCTGCCATCCGCCATTGAAAAGTGGCGAGCAGATTGCGACGAAAAGGGACATTATACCTGCGAGTGGAGCCATTGACAGAGATAGCGGTAAAGAAAAGACGGCTGCCGGCGTGGGCGAGAAGGGGACGTGAACGGGCCGGGAAGGGCCGAAACGGGGCCGAAGAGGGGGCCGGCCGGGGGGAGGAAACGTGTCTGAAAGGAGCGGAGATAAGAAGCTGGTAGAAGGAAAATGTCTAGGACGCCGGTGGAAACGAATAGAACGAGGTGTAGAGGAGAGAGAGAGAGTGGAAAGCGGCGTTGGGGTCGGTCAGGAAAAAAGAAGGAAAAGATGGCGCGCGCGCGTTCGCGGCCGGGTCCGAAACGGCGGGATATTTCTCGGTGGCGATGGTGGGGGGTAACAACGAACACGCCGCGATATTTTCGTCGGGTTTCTGGTCTTATTTCATAGGGAAGGAAAATACGGGAAGCATTATCTCGATATCGCTGCCCGGCAGGCGGGGGCGGGGCCTCGCAAAGGACGCGAGGCGTCTTTGAGGTTCCCCTTTCTTCCTTTATTTGACCGAGTCAAATGGAAAGGAGGAGATGATTTCTCTGTGCGAACAACGACCGTAAACGTTTGCCAGGCGTTCATTGTGGGCATCGTCTTAAGGGAGCTCTCTTTCTCTTTCTCCTTCTCTCCGCCTCTTCTCCTCTCTTTTTCATCTTCGTCGCTCGCTTTCTCGCTCGCTCGCTCGCTCGCCCGTTCCTCGAAGAGTGCTTAGCAGGCTACAAAGGAGGGAAATGCGAGAAAAGCTGTGAACACGGCTCGCCGCGTCCACCAGCTCCGATCCGCTCGGCTCCGTTCGCGAACAAGAAGAATAACCGAGCGTGAAGAACGGGCAAGCTGCCGCGGATCAACGCAAACGGGGAAATGAATGGGATTAAAGCGGTAAAGACGTTTTTCTCGGGGACGGTTTTATATTAAAAAGAAGGAGACATCTGGATACACCGAGATGTCTCGGCGCTCCGAGACGCCGGAAAATATTGGGCCGAACTAATTCTTGCGGTCTCCGGTGTTAAAAATACGGGAATCGTCGGTCGAGATCGGCCGCGTTTCTCTCGCCGGAATTTCGAGAGAGAAAATCGGAAGGCGATCGATCGTAGCTCGTTTCGACCGGTGAAACTTCTATTTTTGCTGCTCCAGGTGTTGCTTTTCGAGCAAATTTTTGTGCCGACGTATAGACGAAGGAGCAGAGGAGGATTTCGTTGTTAAAAATAATCTTGCTTCGGATAGTCGATGTTCAATGTGTCGTAGCTTCGCGAAAAAACATCGTACCGCGATCAACCTTGGCTCATTTTAGAGGCTGGAACTTCTACTTTCTCTCTTGTAAGTGTTTTGTTTCTAAATAAATTCTGCAACCAACGGACAACCGGAGAAGCGGAGCATGTTTACTTTTATAAAAAATACTGAACCTTGGTTCAAGATCGTCGATGTTTCTCCTGCTATAACTCCGCGAAAAAAAATCGTATCGCGATCAACCTTGGCTCATTTTAGAGACTGGAACTTCTACTTGCCCTCCCCTATAACTGCTTCTTATCAAATAAATTGCTTAATTAACGTAGATGCTGAGAAGCGAATGAAGATTTTCCTGTTAATAATACTGAATTTTCCATGAATGTTCCATGTTTAATCGGTCGTAACTTCGCGGGAAAATATCGAATGGCAATCAACGTTAGCCCGTTTTGAAGATTGGTATGTCTGCTTTGCCACAGCTAAGCGCTTCGCTTCATATAAATTATTTAACTAACGTACAAACGTAAAAACGAACAGAAGTTTCTCCTCGTCCCCATCACCTTCGCCAACGTGTCTTCGTCGCTCGCAGAGTCCAAGAAATCTTTCTCCATGTTCGAACCATCGTTGAGTGTAAAGAACAAAGTGCACTCTTCGCAACGAGTACGCGAAATGTGACGTGCGATTGTTTTGGATGGAACGGAACGGCGTGGAAAAGTCGTACGTCGAAATTCGTGGGGTCGTCGCAAAGAGTAGATTTCAAGTTCAAGAATTGGGCGCCGCTCGGTTTTCAGGATCGCGGAATCGTTTTGCGCGATGTGTATAAGGTGTGATGCACGCGCGACACCTCTGCCGTTTCCGGGCTGGGAACGTCTTCGAGACCGCGGGCACGCGTTTAGCCGCCGCTAGAATGCGTGGAACTCGAGAGAACGATGTCGGGCGTTCCTTCGAAACTCGAATGGACACGGGTGGAAACCGGCTTGCGACAACAAGAATTCCGTGGACGTTAACTGGATCTACTTATCCGCACTTCTGCGAGTTCGCCAACTTTCCGCCGGAAGCCGAAAACACGGGTGAACTCGATGCGTTTAGACTCCAGGCTGCTCCGGTCGGTGATCGAGGGCTTCGTTGCAACGATACAATATTATATACAATAATGTCTCCCTAGCGACCACTGGCTATTTAAATTATAATTTCAGCGAAAACAAAAACGTATTCTCAAATTTCAAGAATATTTAGAGCCCCTTTAGAATATTTCGAGCCCGATTCAACACGAAGGTATTTACATTGTTATAAAAATAAGAAGTATCACGTTGTCGGTGTTCGACGTGCAAAGTACGACGTCATTACGTATCGTTCCTTGCTTCGCCGAATGCAGTAATGTCTCCCTAATTGACGCTCAGATTGTCCACAAAAATGGACAATTTTGGAAGAGGAGATACGATTATTCGAGCCTTGACATAACCTTGACAATTCGTAACTATAAAAACGAACAATCGTATCTCCTCATCCCAAATTGTCCATTTTTGTGCACAATCTGAGCGTCGATTAGGGAGACATTACTGTACCACTCTACAGCAGCAATTTGAATTTTTAACTTTAACAAGTATTTGTTTTTCCCTGCGTTTTTCGCTTATTACGTATGCAGTATATGTTAACGTTAAGCGAGCAAGTAAATATTTTTATAAAACATATATTTAATATAAATATAAATAATTTCATAAAATAAAACCGTCCTTTCGATCCAATATTTTAACAGCGACGCTTACTCTGTGTTCGACGTGTATACTCGTCGTTGCTCGATTCTCGCGCCACATATAGGGTGCGCGCCCCGAAAAAAGGCGCCACAGCTGACTGGTTAACCCTTAAATGCATGATTTTTTGTTTTGAATTTTAAAAAATAGTTTCTTATAGGAATGTAGTTATAGGTTACGTAAAAAATAAATAAAAAAATCTAGGTAATAATATTGAGTATTTATTTTGAGAAAAATTTGTATGTAGACTTTTGGCAACAATATGCGTTTATTACTAAAATTATTGTAGACGTAAACAAATGGTCATGTATTTATATTATCTATTAGTATAGGAATTTTCACATTATATATAAATGAAATGCAGCAAAGCAATTGCGATTTTTGTTGTGACACAAAGCAACCTTGCATTTGATGCACTCGGTCCGTGAAAATCCTTCGCAACCTGAAAGTTATCACCCACCACATTCAAATGTCAAAAAACATACAACTTATTCGCCAAAAGTAACGTCAAGTCTTTTCTTTCACACATGGTCTATTATCAATTGTTATCAATGCGTGTTCGGAAACGCACATACTCAGGTTTCTGAATAAAATTAAGTGTAACTGGAACGTAGACAATTGGCAACAATATGCATTTAAGGGTTAACGGATAATTGATATTTTTCCTCTCGCCGTGCGTAAAACAATTGTTAACGGTACGCGCCGGTTTTTATTCGACGTAACGCAATTACGCCGCATTAAGCGAGAATTAATTTCATACGAATAGAATTTCGTTCGACCGGAAGCTACCGTTCAAATTTGTTCTCGCGATTTTTATTAGCCGCGAACACATGGGAATGAGGTTGAATTTTATGAAGTCCGTGGAATAATTGAATTGCTCCGGGAGCGATGGTCACTGTATTCACGGCGGAACCGACCGAATCCTCAGGGCTCCTTCAGATCGAAAACGAAAAGTTTATTAAATCTCGTCAGAGTGTAACGCGTCCGCCAGATCGCGCAACAATAGGGGCCGGATAATTCGAGCGTGAAGCTATGCCGGGAATGCAGAACGAAAGTTGCTTTTACGGGCAGCCTTTTTTCCCGTGAAAAATCGATCGGGAATGCGGGACGTGTAGGCGCGCGGTTAATGCGTCTGACCATTACCGGCCGTTTCTACTTGTTGGGAACACGAGCGACGTTATCTGTCTCTGATCGCGGCGAGCCGATAGAAGACAATCGAACAGGTAAAGAGACGAAACGATGCTGTAACACTGACAGCGCTAAACGAGCCACGCCGGCAGGCATAGATCGAGACGAGCGTTCCTCTCGAAATCGTTTCGCGATTTTTCGAACCTCGATTCTCGGGAAATTGTTAAATGTTTTATCGTCGTGTTTCGTACATTTAACACGGGAATGGCGGACTTATCTGTATCTGTTTCTGTATATATGTCCCAAAAATGTCTTGCAATCCAGAAATGGGAGGTTCCTGAGGTCATTTGAAGCAACTTTTTCCTTAGCGAAAATGCAATCCGCGGCTTCCTTCTTTCTGCTGATTTAAATAGCATGCGCATACAGGAAACCCCAAAATTATGTTATTTCCGAGAAATTACAGATTCCTGAGGTCATTCGAAATAACTTTTTCCTTTACAAAAAATTTCTCCGAGGCATCGTTTACGAGTTATTAACGAAAAACACTGACCAATAAGACGCGAGCTCGGCTGGCGTAAGGCGGCGCAGGTAACGGGCGCGCGAAGCCTAGTTCCGCTCATTGGCTCGCCCGTCTCGCGCCGGCTGAGCTCGCCTCTCATTGGTCACCGTTTTTCATTAATAACTCGCAAACGAAGCCACGGATTGCATTTTCGCTAAGGAAAAAGTTTCTTCAAACGACCTCAGGAATCTCTCATTTCCGGTTCGCGAGATATTTTTGGGACACTTTGTAGAATAATCAGAGTTCAATTTCATCCTGTCACGAACACGTAAGAGTTTCAATGCAGAACATCGGTGCACAGAAGTTATAGATAAGATCTAATAATTATAATTATATTTATCAATCTATTTCAACGTATTGTTTAAGATATTCCTTCTAGATACGTTAGTTTGATTAGTTTTCGGGCATAATTAACTTTACTTTTATCGAGCAAGACATATAGAATTAGTTAATTCGTACAAAAATAGACAAAATAAAAGGAACAAAAATATATTGAAATGCAATCTCGCCCTCTGAGCGTTAACCTCGACAATTTTCGCGTTTCCGTTGCTCGAACACTTCCTCCAGGGAACCGAAAAGAAGCTCGCAGCTCGCGAAGGAAGATTCGTTTGCGACACAATTGATTGTCGGTCGCGCGTTCCGGGACTAATTAAGCGAATTAATTCACCGGGAAATAATATTGTGGCCTATCTCTCGCGGTTTCGCCCGGCGTCTTGGTGAAGAAAGCGCCGGGCTCCGGCGACCGAAAACGCATCCGTCTCGGCGAAGACGGGGGCCCCGTTCTTCCGCGAGGCGTTGTTTCATGGGGAAAGCGTCGTCGCGGAGCCGCCTCGGTTACCTGGAATTAAAATGAGGTTGCCCGCACCGCAACTACCGCAGTTACCCGCAGTGTCTCCTCGGGAATTCCGAGGTTACGCTCTTACGGGCTCCCAGCAGGCGTGTGATCGCCGACTTGTGGACACTGAGAACACTTTGGCAAGTTTGTAGCGGCGGTCTTAACGAAGCGAGACCTACTGCAGCACCGAGACCTCCGGCCCACCATAGCTTTCGAGTTAAGACTGCCCCTTTATAGTGCCCCGTTTCGCGTGTGTGAACTCGCAACGGTTCGTTTGTCTCTCCCTGTCTCCCTCTCCCCGTCTCTCTTTCTCCTCGCCTCTCTCTCTCTCTTTCTCTCTCTCTCTCTCTCTCTCTCTCGCGCGCGCGCACGCTAACTCTGTCGGTCCACGTCGGGCAATCTCTCCCGATAAATTCTGTGTAACTGGAACCGGTGATCGGCGTGCCGCGTGAAAATTAATCGAACGTAAATCCATTTCGGTGCAAAACTATGTACACGCGGCACAACGACCCCGGCTCGAAGTATTCGATCAGAATTGTCGGCGTAATTAACGGAGGAATTATTCGCATTGCCGCGCGAACGGAACAGCGTCGGCGCCGCAGCGAGCGACGAAGAAGTACGGTTATCGTCGAAAAAGAATACGGTCGGGAAATGTTGCCGCGGCGATGCCAGGGTGATGCTCCGGCCGGGTGCTGTCGGGAAAGCCTTCTTCGCGTCGCGCTCCCAAATGAGGCGAACAGCGGTTTTAATCGGCTTTGGATCCAAACGAAACACCGGTTTATCGGACATCCACTGCATTTTAATCAGATTTTCAAACATCGGGACAAGCAGATTTCCCGGCGTTAACGTCTCCGGGCTAATGAAACGTTGCGCCCCGGTCCAAGTACTTCATCCTCAAACGTATTATATCCACTTTGACCTTTTCTGTTCGGCGGCTTAGTGTCCCCGGCTCTCGACCGCTCCCTTCAGCCCTCTGTTACGCGGCGCGTATTTCAATTAGATTTTAATTAAAAATCTACGACACGGTAATCCAGACGCGGGCACGAATCAGTCGCCGGGCCCCGGACGACCTTTTCCGTAACTAACGAGTTCCCGATCCGAACCGGGAAACGAAAGGGGCGCCGGAGCACCCGGTTCCATTGCTCGGGCCGAATCGGGTGGCCGAATTTTTCGAGCCGGCCGACGTTCGTTCGTTTTGTAATTTCGAATTTATTTGTATGCGGGTAACACGAGACTGTTAACTGTAACGTGTAACAGGAGACGACACGAAAGCGATCGCGCGGCTATGATTATAAAAGAGTTAGGCGAGGCGATGCGCGCGCGCGAAACATTTTCGATTCTATCTTCCGCGGTTCTACGCGGCGCACGGAACATCGACAAAGCAACCGCATTCTATTTACCCTCGCGCGAGCTTCGCCCTCGCGGCGGCTCACCATTTTATTGCCTCGATTTTCCTCGCTCCGTAATTCTGTCGGCGCCGCGAGGGACACGCGGCCCGATTCAAGAAAAATTAATCGAAACACCGCCGCGGCCCGTGATTCCACATCAACGCGCGCCGTCTGCGTATCCACCGGCCCGTTATTCAGAGACGTCGATGGCCCGCGATGCCAATAAAATCCCGTATTCTTCGTCAATTTCAACGTCCACTTGAACGGCTTCTCTCCCCCATCGTTTGCATATCGATCGAACTTTATGCTGATTCGAGAACTTCCGCGATTCCGATTTCTTTGCTGGCCGGATGTTTTGTGTTACTTGCTCGCGCGAACCAACCGCTTGTTGGCAAATTAATAACGACACGCCGTGTCGTTGCGGCGCGATTTAACTCTTCGATTGCCGCGCGAACGATCGCGAAAGTTGCACAGAATCGAGGCATTTCGTTCGAACGAAGTAAACGTGGGCCGGCTAGAGTTTATTTTGACTCCATTGTTTCTTTTCGTTTTTTATTTATCATTTAGTCTGTAACGTGTTGTTTGAGGTTGCAACGGAAGGACACAGGGTGTTTGTAAAACTCAACTGGACTTTATTGTGCGTGGTGCACGGATGACGCGCGGTGCGGATGTTCGGCGGAATAGTTAACAAGAAGAAGAAGCTTGTGTGCAGTTTCTTGCCTCCGTTATTTATATTCTTTCCCCCAAAAAGGCCACGCCTTTTTGGGAGACTTGCTGTCTTTCTTTTACCCCCGTCCAGTTTGGCGAGTGAGACAGCTATCGTCCACCTGCAAGCGGAGGTGATAAAAAAATAAAGGAACAAAGCAATTTCCGGTGCTTGCAAACGTCAAGGACGTTTTCTCTCCTCCGAAACCTTGGCATCTGCAAGCGGACAGTTTTAATGGTTATTACGATCGCCGATCGTGTGCCGCTACAAGTCGAAGCGAAGTGAAGTCGACTCTTCGTGATGTCACAGTGTTATTTCACTGGACAGTGGATTTTTATGCGAAAGGAATGCAATAATTTCTCTCGAAAATGTCAAAGTTCGGGTTTCTATAAATTTCCCTGTGCTGTCAAGATTATTTATATACGCAACGCGAATTCCCGGATGACAATGTAAAATGCAGCGATATCTCCCTAATTCGCGCTCAGATTGCGCATATAAATGGACAATTTGGGGAGAGGAGATACGATTATTCGAGCCCTGTAGTTATCGTTTTTGTAGTTGCCCATTGTCAACAATTATAAGAACGATTCGCAAGGCACGAATAATCGTATCTCTTCTTCCCAAATTGTCCATTTTTGTGCGCAATCTCAGCGCGAATTAGGGAGAAATTACTGTAGTCACTTATCAAAGTCCGCTTGTCTCTTATTGGTCGGTGTTTTTCGTTAATAACTCGTAAACGAAGCCGCGGATTGCATTTTTGCTAAGGAAAAAGTTACTTCAAACAACCTCAAGATCCTCCTATTTCCCGATTATGAATGACTTTTGGGTCACCCTATAGTTACAGTATCCTATACGGCACAGTACAGTAAATTCTTCCCAATTTTCCTTCAATTTGCAAACAAAAATGGATAATTTGGGAAGAGCAGATACGATTTTTCGAACCTTGCGCCTCGTTTTTATAGTTGTTGACAATCGGCGGTTATAAAAACGAGTAATCGAGTCATCGAATAATCGTGTCTCCTCTTCCCAAATTGTCCATTTCTGTTTCCAGACTGAGCGAAACTTAGAGAGAATTTATCGCACTTTGAACTACTTAATGAAGATCAACGTCTACCACAAAATATAATCGTTAGAAAGGAGGAAAACAGCAGCGAGCCGTCGCTAATGTCCCGAGGATCGATGCGTCATTGAACATGAAATAAAAGCAACATTGTTTGAAGCGTGCTCGTTTATTCGAAAGTAAATATTTCGCAGGCACGATATCCCGTCGGATACCGCTAGGTTAATGTTATATCGGCAAACATAAGTATCCTGCTATTATGCGGGCAACGTACCAGAAAACATTAACAACTGCAATGAACGTTAAATCCTCGGACCTTCAATTCCCTGTATAAATAGTTTCCATGTTGTATTATCATATTTTCACAACCCAGGGAGAGGAAGAGATAGAGAAAGAGAGAGAGAGAGAGAGAGAGAGAGAGGTGCTGAAGCTGAAGTTGTTAATAAAACATTTATTCGACGCATTGAACAAAGCATTTATACATGAGAGCAATAAACTCGTCGGAATAAAATCCAGAATATTCACTGATGAAAATGCGGAGTAGATGAGACGTCATCTTCTTGAGTCGAATAATCGCGAGACTCGAATAATCGCGTCTCATCTTCTCGAATTGTCCATTTCTGTCCAAGCTGAGGGACAATCGGAGAGAATTTACTGTATTTGGGAACCACATCGAACGTGGAACGCGTTATTCTGTAATGCAAATATAAACTATTCAACCTTTTTTTTTTAAATTTATTTATTTAACGTCGCATCTGTTTAATAGCAATTAGCTTGTGAAATAACATTTGTAGGTTGTATGTAGTGTGGTATACAATATTATTATTTTATAATATTATATATATATATAATATTAATTAATGTATATTATTAATATATATATAATATTTATATAATGTTATTATTATTTTTTTAACCTAGACTTCTTATACTACTATATAATTTCGCTAAACAATTTGGTTTCTTCTAAGTACGACATAACATTTTCTGTTTGTTCGTAGTTGTCCAAACATTCTTTGATGGCATTGAGCATTTTCACTTTTTTCTCTAATATTGTTATACACTGGACATTCAATTAGGACGTGCTCAACTGTAAATTCAGTGTTACCATTCAATCTTGTTCGCAGCAGTTCGACCTACGTTGCGTCGTAATAAATTGCATTCAATTATCGTTCGCGATATTTGGTCCAACATGTTCTACAACAAGAGTCGAACAAATTGGAAAACGAGTTGATCAGCTTTCGGCGTTGTCACCGGTCGGGCGAGTGCCACTTTTATATAGAAGAATCGAAAAATTATTTAACGCATTCGGGGTCCGGCGGCGGTTACACAGGCGGGCCATAAGAGTGCTCGAGATCGATGGCCGGCAATTCCAGCCACTCGATGCTAAATCACGGCCGGTGCTGAATGCGCAACCTGTCCCGCGGTGAGCCGGTTATGACATCGCGAGGCGGAAAATCCGCGCGCGATGTCAAGCATTTCACCGAAAAAAGTCCGGCATTCCGCGAATTCACACGACGGTATTTAGCCCGGCGGTTTCCGATACCGATCCGCCCGCGGATCGCTGGAACGAAGGAGCGCGAAATTTTCCGGCAGAGAGATCGGCGCGGATTTCCGATCGGAAACGGCGCCCAGCCATTCCTCGGATTCCTGGACGCTTCGCGGATGTTTGACCGTTCCGTCCATTGGAATTGGCTGAACCGTCGCGATTATCGTCCGGCAGGTTCGCTAATTCCAGCAGTTATCGCTCCCGGGCTCCGATCGGGTTTTAACTGTCCGACCGAACGCTATTAAGATCGCGCGAAATTATCCGCGCGAGCAGGCGACGGACTTTGTTAACGCTTTATTTATCGGACGGCTTCTCGCCGAGCGAACTATTGTAAGAGCAGCTCGATGGTTCTTCAGTTTAACCCTTTGCACTCGAGAAGCCATTTCAACTGTAAATCTAAAGTAATTTTTCCGGCTCACCGTATGTCCATTTTACTATATATGACAGAGCGCATTTTATGCGTACGAAATTGAGTCTTGCGACTCATGCAACGGTTACACCTTTAACAATTTTTTAAATCGAAACTTTATTAATGTAAGAATTAGTTTGGAACGTGATACAAAAATTTTAGCGGCGCCTCGGAGTGTAAAGAGTTAAATAATAATCTCGAAACAACTTGTTGCGTTATACCAGTTTAAACAATTTGATGGCTTATGGATGGGTTTATTGCAGTTAGTGTACAATTTTTCAGGAAATTCTTAACCGTTGATCCTCGTTTTTAAAAGAATTATTAGGGGACTGCCGGTAGATTAAGTATTAAATCGAATTCGATACGTTCCTACTTTCATCAGGGACGTAGGATCTATATCAGTCCCTTAAATGATCCGTGAAATTAGAGGATCTTGGCGAAAATTACTTATCGTTTCTATCCGTTAATTGAATGATTCGCTAACTCGCGCAGTTTTTCTTATTCGGTAGAAAGTGAAGAAATAGGTCCGAGAAAACGGCGCACAAAATACTTGATTTGGACGCGATTTAACTTTTCGCGCGATTTACGCGAATCTGTGACCGTCACAGGTTGCTCACTTTGAGGGTTTAAATGTTTCGATTTTTTCGTGTAGAAGAGCAGTGTAAGTTCCCTGCTCGAGTAAAAGACTAGCCGTTTCCAGGCGAGAAATACAGTAAATTCTCCCCAATTGACGCTCAAATTGTACACAAAAATTTGGGACAATTTGGGAAGCGGAAATACGATTATTCGAGTCTTGCAACTCATTTTTACAATTGTTGGCAATCGGTGACCATAAAAACGAGCCGCAAAGCTCGAATAATCCCTTCTTCCCAACTTGTCCATTTTTGTGTACAATCTGAGCGTCGATTAGGGAGAATTTACTGTAATCGGTCTGTCGCGAAGAGCCGGCTCTCGTAGAAATTTTGCAGCGATCGACAGAAATCGGTGGCAATTCTGTGGAGAAGAAAAGCGACCGGGAAGAGAATCTTTTTTACGATGAAACGCCGAAGAACGCTGGGTTTCGGAAAAATGGAGTCACGCGTGGTGTCGCGGCGCGGAGGACAACGTCTGGTCTGAGAACAATCAAGGCTGCTTGACAAACAAGTAGGAAACACTGGGGACAGCTTAATAGCAATATTGGTCACTGTTAACTATACGGTCGTAATTAGAGCCGTGGCTATTGGTATTCTGAGGGATTCCTGAAGCTAAAGCCCCGCAACAGCGTGCAGCGCGACATAATTTACCGAAATAGCTGTACGATCGCGGCCGGCATACCTTTGATAACGTCATTAAATGCACATTCTGCGGCATGGACCCGGTCCTCGGCCAATTTTCCGCGATGACAAAGGGTGAGCACGGAATTGGGATCCCAGCGGGATTACATCAAGATCTTCTGGGAGCGTCTCTCTCCCTCTGTCTGTCTGTCTGTCCCTCTCACTCTCTCTCTCTCTCTCTCCCTCTCTCTGTCTGTCACTCTCTGCCTGCCTGTCTGTCTGTCACTCTCTTTCTGTCTGTCTGTCACTCTCTTTCTGTCTGACTGTCTGTCTATCTGTCTGTCACTCTCTTTCTGTCTGTCTGTCTATCTCTCTGTCTGTCTATCTGTCTATCTGTATCTCTGTTTCTCTCTCTCTCTCTCTCTCTGTCACTCTCTTTCTGTCTGTCTGCCTGTCACTCTCTCTTTGTCAGTCTGTCTCTATGTCTGTCTATCTGTCTGTTTGTATCTCTCTCTCTCTCTCTCTCTCTCTCTCTCTCTCTCTCTCTCTGTCACTATCTGTTTGTCTGTCTGTCTGTCTTTCTCTCTCTTTCTCTCTCTCTCTCTCTCTCTCTCTCTCTCTCTCTGTCTGTCTGTCACTCTCTTTTTGTCTGTTTGTCTCTCTGTCTGTCTGTCTGTCTATCTTGTCTGTCTTCCTGTCTATCACTCTCTGTCTATCTGTCTGATGTCTGTCTGTCTGTCTGTCACTCTCTGTGTGTCTGTCTGTCTCTCTGTCACTCTCTGTGTGTCTGTCTGTCTGCCTGTCTGTCTCTCTGTTTGTCTGTCTGTCTACCTATCTATCACTATCTGTCTGTCTGTCTGTCTGTCTATCTGTCTGCCTGTCTCTCTGTCTGTTTGTCTGTCTGTCTATCTGTCTGTCTGTCTCTCTGTCTGTCTGTCTGTCTCTCTCTCTCTCTCTTTCTTCCTCTTCATCGCGCCATTCCAGTCATCCCGTATTACATCGAGTTTCGCGAGAATTTCTTTCGGTGGAAACTCGATTATGCGATCTTTGCGGACGATTTGCGAAGCTCCGGGTAAACGACGCCGAAACATCGACGTCTTATTGCGACGGAGGCAACGCGGGCGGCTTCAGAAAATGAAACGTTCGAGCGAATTCGCCAACGAACGCGGATCCGTTGGTCCCGCTATCGGGTTACCCGGCAGTGTCGTTTGCGCGCTGATTCGGGCTGCTCCCGTTTCCCACCGCATAACAGCCGTTTCCCTTTCGTTTGTTTACCATTCCGGGCGAATGCGCGAATTGGTTGCCCCGGGGCACGGAAAATCCTTCGGAAGATCACGTAAATTCGATGTTCTTTTTATAATCGATTTGTAGGAACTTGCAACGAGACGCTACTGTTACGAACAATGTGTCGCGCTGTTACAAACAATATACAGTAAATTCTTCCTAATTGACGCTCTGATTGTGCACAAAAATGGACAATTTTAGAAAAGGGGATACGATTATTTGAGCCTCGCGGCTCGTTTTTGTAGTTGTTGACAATCTTTAACTATAAAAACAAGCCGCGATCGTATCTCCTCTTCTAAAATTGTTCAGTTTTGTGAACAGTCTGAGCGTCAATTAGGGAGAATTTATTATGCCGCTTTACTATAGAATTTGTTATAAGATTATATGGAGATTATAAGATTATACTCGTTAAACTTAAAATGGAGATAATTAAAGATTTTGCAAAATTAGCAGTAAACAAAATAGCAATGCCACTGATAATGCGAAGCAAAATTTCGATTATAAGATCGCATAAGAATGAAAAGGAACGACAGAAAAATAAAGAGCAGCATGAACAAGAAGAGGAAAGCCTCCTAGAAAACAAGAGGAAGCGCGAACGTAAATATTGCAAAATTGCAGAAATTATTGTGAACCCACGTGAATAGAATAAAATTGCAAAAGTACGGTATAAATAGGGACCGTGCTCGGCGTAAAATTGAAACGATCATAAACGCGCGTGGCTACGATAAAATTGTAAATGCACGGCGCAAATGTATCCGTAGAGATAAAGGTTGCCAGCGAAATTTATTCGAACGCGTAGTTAAAAATTGCATGAAAATTCTCTTATGAAAATAACAAAAATTAATGTAATCTTCGCTGACATACAGAATATCGGCGGACGGAAATTCGGCGTCGAGCGAAAACATCGACGTCGAAACATAAATATCCCGCGGAGCAAGAAATATTGAACGTGCGCGCACTTCCGCGCAAAATGAATTATCCAATCGTGCGTCATTTCGATTGCGATGTATCAGACTTTTATCAACAAAATCATCCATTAACGATCTCGTTCGTCCAAATTAAGTGAAATCGTCCGATTTCCGTCCTGTCGGACGTTGAAGCTGCGAAGCATTCCGCGTTCGCTGTGCTAGCAATTCGAGTCCCGAATTTCGCGTTTACTCTTCGACCGAGTATTTATTTTCATCCCGCGAAGATTTCCGGACGACGCGATCGGGGAACGGAATTTCGAAAAAGAGAGAGCCGTAAACCGCTCGCGCCCACGAAGAAGCTCTCTTGCTCATAACGACGTCGAGAATATTGCACACGTTTGAATTTCTAAAGACGCCGAGAAGAATATTGCATGTCTGAATTTCTAAAGACGCCGTAGGTCAAGTTTCTATTTTTATTCGCCGAGGAGATTGTCTTCGCGTCGGTATTAAAAATATAATAATGCAGAAAATTGGAACCGCACGCGCGCGGTTAATTCTTATTTTTAGAAGTAAAGGCGAGCCGGTTTTTTAATTTATAAAGATGCTCGAAGGGATTAACGAGGTTGAAAAGGGAAAGGGAGTGTTCGAGAAGCGAGCACACCTGGCTGGCTCGGCTTACGGAGCACGTAGTGTCGCAGTCGAGGCTGACCTACATATAAGCCGCACCACGCTCTGATCCAGACCCCCATTCCCCTGCGTCAGGCCACTGTTAGAAGAAACGCGGCTGCCTATTTCCATGCGGTCACAAGAAACGCGTCTTCTCTCTCTCTTTTTCTCTCGCTTTCCCGCTTTCTCTCGCTCTCTCTCGCTCTCTTGCTCTCCCGCTCTCTTTCTCGCTCTCTCTCGCTTTCTCTCACTCTCTCTCTCGCTCTCTCGCTTTCTCTCACTCTCTCTCGCTCTCTCTCTTGCTCTCTCTTTCTCCCTCTCTCGCTCTCTCTCTTGCTCTCTCTTTCTCCCTCTCTTGCTCTCTCTCGCTCTCTTGCTGTCGCGCTCTCTCTCGCTCTCTTTCTCTTTCGCACTCTTTCTCTTTCTCTCTCTCGCTCTCTCTTTCCCCCTCTCTCGCTCTCTTTCTCTCGCTCTCACTCTCTCGCACTCTTTCTCCTTCTCTCGCTCTCTGGCTCTTTCACTCTCTCTCTCTTTCTCTCTCTCTCGCTCTCTCTTTCTCTCTCTCTGTCTCTTCTTCGCTTCCCTCTCTCTCATTTTGTCTCTTTCTTTCTCTCTCTTTCTCTTTCTCTGTCACCTGCACTAAATCTACTTCAACGGCAATCAGAGAAAGAGAGAGAGAGATAGAGAGAGAGAGAGAGTCCGAAATTATAATAGACACGATACATATTCGACGTCCACCGCCGCCGTCGACGCTGCAAATCGTTGGATTATGCAAGTCGCTCTCTGCCCCCGGCCACGATATTTCTGTATTTACTCCGAAGGCGACGGCGGAACTTTGACAAATACACCGATAAACAGTCGGAATCCTCTGAAATACTCGGCTATCGCACGCTTAGCCGGCAAACGTTCGATTATCCTGCGAGTAATCGGCCGACGCGGGATCTTTGCGCGTTCGGAAACCCGACCGCCAGGATTAGCCTCTAAGGACACTTTCGCAAAACCTGAATTTCTTCTTAATATCGCTGCTCGATTTTTCGCTACATCGAGAACCGTTTATTCAGCGAAATGCCAGCGATTCGCAGTGTTTCCGCGCGACGATGGTGATCGACCTGACCTGTCCATCGTTCCCGCGCCCTTCGCTTCGGAGTCCTGAAAAATCTCCATTTGTCAGAGGAACGACTTCTAATCGCTGCTGATTAATTCTTTAAAGTTCTTTCTTTCTTTTTAATTCTTTGGAAGGACCGGTTTTCTTCGCGAAACGCGGCGACCGATTTTAGCAGCGGTTCCGCGCGCTAATATTTAATCAACGCGCGTATATTATTTGTGATCGAAGCGGAACGAGCAGGATTCACGGGACCGCTAGGATTAGTTTATAAGGATACTTTCGCAAAGCCTGAATTTCTTCTTAACACTATGGCACCACGCTGGTGCTATGCAAAAGCTATCTGTTGTACGCCGGTGGTACCACTTTGGTGCTATTTTAAAAAACTGAAGTAACATTTGAACTATATTTCTTGGGTGATAAAAGCAGCAAACTAACTATAGCATTGTGCTTATTTAACTAAGTATTAAGTACGAAAATTCTTGGATGACTTATCTTAATTTTAGGAATTTATATTACCGCCATCTTCGAAATTTTTTTAAAAATCTAAAATTTCCAAGCTGTTACGCCGGCGTCAAACAAAAGAATCATATCTAAGATCTGCGGACGGCATAGTGTTAATACCGCTGGTCGATTCGTCGCTACATCGAGAACGTTTTACTCAGCGAAATGCCAGCGATTCGCAGCGTTTCCGCGCGACGATGTTAATCGATCTGTCCATCGTTTCCGCGCCCGTCGCTTCCGAGATCTGGAAAATCTCCATTTGTTAAAGAAACTACAGTAATGTCTCCCTAATTGACGCTCAGATTGTCCACAAAAATGGGCAATTTTGAAAAAGGAGATTGTTCGAGCCTTGTGGCTCGTTTTTTATGGTTATCAAGCAAGGCTCGAACAATCGTATCTCCTCTTCCAAAATTGTCCATTTTTGTGCACATCCTGAGCGTCGGTAAGGGAGACATTACTGTACTTCTAATCGCCGCTGATTAATTCTTTAAAGTTTCTTCCTTCTTTCTTTTCAATTCTTCGGAAGCACCGGTTTGCTGCGCGGCGACCGATTTTAGCAGCGGTTCCGCGCGCTAATATTTAATCAACGCGCGTATATTATTCGTGATCGAGGCGGAACGCGCAGGATTCGCGGGTGCGCTAGGATTAGCCTCTAGGGTCACTTCCGTGTCCCGTTGAACCGGAATTTGTTGCCGCGAAATGAGAATGTTAATCGCGGCGACCGATTAGCAGTATTTTCGCGACGCCGCGCGGCGGCACGGCGCATAATGTTTAATCGACGCGGCCATAATTCCGACGCTCCGGAAACCGAACGGCGGCAGATTCGATAACGATTCCGGGGGTACGGTGAAAAATATTCCGGGCAAACGGGCTCGGTGAAATAACGTATCGGCTAGTATCGGTAGCCGGTGAATAGGAGAACGTGATCATTAAACGAAGCTGAACGGGCACCGTAAAAAGCAATATCGCACAAAGCAGGGCGAGAGTGAGCAAGGCAGAGAAATCGACGTTATGTGACGTTCGATTCAATAGGATCGTCTGTCGCAGTACAGTCTCCAAGGATTTTAGTACGGATTATTCCAGTACCTGTCGTTCAGTCACGGTACGGCTGCCGACAAAGGAACCGATCGATCGGAGCCCCCCTCGCGATCTTTTTTTCCCCTCTGCCCTTCCTTCTTCCTCTCTCATCCTCTCTCTCTCTCTCTCTCTCTCTCTCTCTCTCTATGTCTCTTTCTCTCTCTCTCTGTCTCTTTCTTTCTCTCTCTCTCTCTCTGTCTCTTTCTTTCTCTCTTTCTCTCTCTCTCTGTCTCTCTCTTTCTCTCTCTCTCTGTCTCTCTCTCTCTTTCTCTCTCTCTGTCTCTTTCTTTCTTTCTCTCTCTCTCTCTCTGTCTCTTTCTTTCTTTCTCTCTCTCTCTCTGTCTCTTTCTCTCTCTCTTTCTCTCTCTCTCTCTCTGTCTCTTTCTTTCTTTCTCTCTCTCTCTCTCTCTCTCTCTCGCTTGCTCATTCTTTTTGTCTCTCCATACTCTTTCTCTCTCTCTCTCTCTCTCTCTCTCGCGCGCGCGCGCTCTTTCTCTCTCCGCATTCTCTGATCGTAAATCGCGAACGAACGGCTCCCAAGCGGGCCGGTCGATGATCGAGAAAGTTTCGCAGATTGTTCCCGCGTGTTTGTCTGTTCTCGCCTCGGAACACGTTGATCATGCTCCTCTTCAAATAAAGTGTCCGCGTTCTGATATCGGGGACGGGACGTGTGTCGCGTTCAGCCGACGGTGCCGTACGACGAGTCGACCGACAAACACTTGCCAGTCTTCCATTTTATTCGCGACACACGTCGCCGGGCCGCACGCCCCCGCAATCCTCTCCTCTCTGATATCGCGTGTCTTCGGCTTCGATTTCGTTCGACGACCTCTCTCCGCAGGCGTTAACCGGCCGCGAAACCACCCTTCTTTCGCTTAACCTCGTTAGAACGCTATAATCCTTTACCGCGATTGCTGTTATTCGCTGAAGCTTGGAACCGGGAACACCGTGTTCGTCTCTCTCTCTCTCTCTCTCTCTCTCTCTCTCTCTCTCTGTGTGTGTGTGTGTGTGTGTGTGTGTGTGTGTGTGTGTGTGTGTTAAGTTTTGTCAACTCCGAGGACACGTGTTTAGCTGTGTAATTGCTGATCTTTATGCGTCCGCAGCCTCTCCAAGAGTTAAGCTCCGGCGGACTGCGGATTGCGAACCGTGAAAGGGACGTGTTCGTGTTCGCACGTAATCAATCTGTGCGGCTCCGTCTATGCAACTAGTGATCTCCATCCGTGTGGGACTTCTGTAAGATTGATTGACGCCGATGCCGACCGGAATGATCTGTCTCACATCTTTTTTCACCGGACTCGGCAGCGCGCGCTTCAACTTCGGAAACGAAAGTATCCGCGTGGGCTGCTCACGGAGCTCTAATGAGAAGCGAGATTTAGCGATAATCGTATATGAACGTCTATACACATGTATATTATGTATCTTTATATATTAAAATTAATATAATATAAATATACTAGTATAATTAGTATGATATAAATATACTAGTATAATTAATATAATATAAATATACTAGTATAATTAGTATGATATAAATATACTAGTATAATTAGTATAATATAAACATACTAGTATAATTAGTATAATATAAATATACTAGTATAATTAGTATATGTTTGTATTTATAGTAGTAGTAGTAGTAGAAGTAGTAGTAGTAATACTATAAATACATATACATATACAAGACATCCACCATTAGGAAGCATGTATAGAAAATATGTAGTCATACATATACATGAATACAAGAAGAAGAGTAGGCTTCCTAATGGTCCACGGAAACCCCACGCGTGTACTGCCAGGTTAAATTTGTCCCAATTACGAAACACTTTCATAGGAAATAATTGAGTAAACATCTTAAAAATCAAGCATACTTGAATGATAAAAATGATAAGAGGTCTATATCAATTCGGTCTTGTTATTCTAATAAAGCAACACACATTGCTCGCTTCTTTGCTAAACTTCGTTTAGTAGGATTAATGTTAAGGTTAATAGACTGGGGATTCTAAACCACGAAGGATCGTATTGTTGCCCCTAATCAATGTACGCAGCTTCTTCTATGCAATTAGCGATCTTCGCGCTTCCGTGGATTCACGCTTCCGATAGATTCCTCAAGAAGTTTCAAAGGCGGGCGATTACGAGCCGTGAAAGGGACATATGTTGTTGTCGGAGCAGCGGCGAAGAGTGCGGAAGGTTAACAATTATGTTTAATATGATACAGGTCCGGCGTGCGGCGAGAAAATCCGGAACGCTGCGGGAAATCGCGAGAGAACCGATGTAGGGGTTGAGGAGCGAGGAGGGCAGCGAGAGAGTTAGAGAGAGAAAGAGAAAGAGAGAGAGCGAGAGAGCGAGAGAGAGAGAGAAAGAGAGTGAGAGTAGAAGGGGCGTCATAAGCCGTAGATACCCGAGGCACCCATACTAGTTCGAAACTCATACCCTCATGTCTCGGCAGCGACCACCAACCCCAGGTGAAATCTACCCCCTTTCGCAGCCCCATTCCCTCCCTGTACTCTCGCTACCTAGCCTATCCTCGTTCCTGCACAGCTATGCGGCAGAGTCTAATCAAATTTAATAACTTTTGTGCTACCCGCGTCTCTCTCCCTCTCTCTCCCTATCTCGCTCTCTCTCTCCCCCATTCTCCCTACCCTCGCCTCTTTCTACGGCTCCGTACCGTCGCTCCTCTCTCAGCTTCTCCTCGTTCCTCTCGCTGGCGCGCTCGCAGGCGGTCTCACTGCGACTCCCCTGGTCTCCGTCACGTTATAAACTTCTGGTTCCCTCCCTCCCACTGTGCCCGCCGTACCGTAGCTACTCACTGCCGCAGATTTATGACGGGGACATGTCAGACCCGCTGAAACCAGCCCGATCTGCACTGTTACCTCGTTCCGAGAAGGTTCCGCGGGTTCATCGTCTGCGGACCTGCCACCCTTCTCCCCTTGTCCCATCCCTCTCCCCCCTCACATCTTGTTCTGCAATTTCGCGGCGGAGCACGGCGGAGAAGATTTTTTTGTCGGCAGAGGGTGAGTCCGAGGGAGCGAAGGCGAGCGGAGGTAAACGAAGGAGGAGGAGGGGGCTTCGACAATGATCGTCGAGCGAGCAAACACACCTGCGTCCTCGGATAACTCGCGGACCGTTCGTTCGGTTCCGCGAGCAACGGTTCCGAACGAATTCAACGAATTCGCCGCGTTTCGAACAACCGTAGCGCTATTTTTCCCGCCCGAATGCACCAACGCTCCAGCCACGAATCATGATCACGCCGCGGACGCCGAGGTATTCGAGCTCCGCGGGATCCGCTCGCGCATAAGTTAGGGAAGAACGCACGCACCGAGATTCCAGGCCGCGGGCATAAATTCCTCGCCATCCTCCTGTTTAGGATGCGAACGGGGGCCGCGCAAGCGTGTTCTTCGAGCGAGACGGGGTGCCGCAAACTTGCAGCAGCTAAGATTCGTGCGACTATGCGCCGCGAGATCGAGCCGGGAATGTCGGATGTCCGTTTCGTGTCGCGTGATCGATCGCTGAATCGTCCGGGATCCGCGAAATTAATGAAACGACGAGGCGAGGCTCGAACCACGAGGCATGAACCCGGGGTCCACGAGTATGGCATAACCGAGACACCTGCGACGAGATTAGATCTCGATCCAGATTAGACGATTCTTCGCCTAAACGGTAAATCTACCGCGGTCAAAGTGACCGCTTTCTTATTTTGCAATTCTGAAAAGTTCCGAGACTATTTCGTGGAAAACGCTTGAGTAAGTTATATTATTGGAGCAAGTTTTATAATAAAAACTTTACAAATTTTAAATAAATTTGGTCTTCTCACTTTTGTGAAGCAGTACACGCCAGTTAGTATTACTGCTTGGTGGGTTTAGTGTTAACCTTTTAGGTACGGCTGAATTCTGTGCGAGGCTATTTCTTTGGACGGCAGAGTCTGATACTGTATATTCTGTCTGTATATACAGGATGTCCCAAAAATGTCTCGCAATCCGAAAGTGATGGGTTCCTCGGGTCATTTGAAGCAACTTTTTCCTTTACAAAAATTTTCTCCGAGGCATCGTTAACGAGTTATTAACGAAAAACGGTGACCAATGAGAGGCGAGCTTGGCTGGCGCGAGGCGGCCGAGCCAACAGCGCCAGCGGTCGAGCGGTCGAATCCCAGTTTAGCTGGCGCTAGGCGGCCGAGCCATCAGCGCTCGCTCATAAGTTCATAGTGTCAATATGACTATCTCTCTTTATCATTGCATTTACACACATGTACTCTCCTAAATAAACTGAAACAAAGATGTCTCATGTCGTTATTAAGCGAGACGCGATCGTGAAAACATGGCTACCGATGATAATGCCAGACCACATGCTGCTTCGACGACTCGTCAGAAAATCGCAGAGCCAGGCTGGGAAATTCTGTCGCTTCCACCATACTCCCCAGACCTAGCACCCTCCGATTATCCCTTGTTTCTCTCTTTGCAAAACTTTTTACAGGAAAAAAATTCAAAACCGAAGCTGATGTCAACCAAGCACTGGTCGAGTTCTTCGCCTCTAAAAATAAATCATTTTTTAAAAATGGCATTTACAAGTTGCCATCACGCTGGCAAAAAGTCATAAGTAACGATAGAAAGTATATTCTACAATAAATATTATTAAATCTACGAAAATTGTGTTATATTTCAATTCAAAAACGGACAGAACATTCCGATAGACCTTGTAGCGACCAGTCGTGCGCACAAAAAGATCTTTAGTCTTCGTGCAAACGGCTGACGTAATTTATGACTCTTCTTCGAAGAAGCTATTTTTGAGAAGACAAGCTCACCACCTGATAGCACAGTAGAGTCTTTCACGGTAGATGTTTACACAGTAGAGTCTTTCTAAGAAATTCCTCAATAGCTAAAGAGACCGTCATAGATTAGGAGAATTTCCGAAGGGTACTCGAGGCGGGCCCAGCGACTCAAAGGCCAGGTGGTCCGACGTGGGTGACCCGGAGGAGAGTTTCCACACGTGTCACGTATGACTCATCATCCCCCCCGATTACCGAGCCGTCCCGAAAATACGCAAAGAGCGTAAGGGGCGGGCGGTGAGAAGGACAAAATGAGCAACGCTGATTGGAAAGGCCCAACGCGTGGGGTTGACCAATCAGGGTTGTTCAAGAATTTTACCAGGGCAAACGGCAAAACGAAAGATCATTGTATCGCGACTCGTCCGCAGACATAGTCCGCGAAATAAAAAGAACTTTCTACCACCGCACGCGAGTACACTTAATTACGAACGAACCTACCCGAAAACCTAATATAAAAATGAACCGCGAGAATCGAATAATCCGTATCTCTCCTCTTCCCAAACTGTCCATTTTTGTGCACAATCCGAGCGTCGATTGGGGGGAGAATTTACTGTATTCGGATAGAAGGAAAAGTGTGCTGCCACATATTTTAAAACTCGTTCCGACTGGCACGTTCGCCTGTGTTAAAAAAATAGTGCGACAAGGCCCCGTAAAAGACGCAGCACTACGTCGGCAACCTTTGCCTCGAATCATAAAGTATGTAGCACTACGTCCGCAACCGCAGATGCATTAACACCATGCCGGTAACGACCGTAGGGAAGCGTGTTTTCAGCTGGCAAAGAAGAAAAGCCGTGCACCCGAAGTTTGCAAATCCGTATTTCCCAGAAGCTCCCTGATTCGGACTTTTACTATCCAAAATTTCTTGCGCTGTACTTTGACGGCCCCCGGTCGCTCGTAGAAACTCTTCCCGATTTATGCAGACGAGTCTCGTACATTAAACTCCGTCGGCAAAATTCGATTTCCTGCATTGCCTTGCTTCAACGGACTGAAAATAACGTGGACGAGATCTCGCGGAAACGTTCCTCGATCTAATTAAGCATTTGCGATATTTTTGGAGGTATTAAAGATCCAGTTTTTTGGAGGATGTGCGGATAACTTTTTGCGAAAACTGCGATTGATTGGAACAACAAGATAGAAGGCAATTTAAGGGAAGCCATTAGGCAAACATTTGAATACAAAAATTTCTCTGCGCATTCATAGTCTTCGAAATCGGAGAAAAAGTTAGTATAGGTGTATCTTTATTGAATAAAATAATATTAGTAATAGTAACAGTAATAGCGATATAGTTTTAGTAATAATAATATAAGTAATTTTCAGTAATAATAATTTAAATAATTTCTAGCAATAATAACCCAAGTAATTTTCAGTAATTATAATCCAAGTAAATTTCAGCAATGGTAACACAATATTGAATTAATCGCATACTCTTTTACGAGTGCAAATATATTTTCTTGTTCATAATAAAATTATCAGCTTACATACAAGGTGACCCTTAAAAAAACTGAAGGATTTGAATTAAGTTTTTTTTATTAATAGTTTAGTTTAAGTTTTTCTCTATTAGAGTGAAAAATCAATTGCTCAGAAAAAGTCGAAACTCAGAGAAAATGATCGAATTCCGACATCGAGGACCTGAAACGATGCGTAAGGTCACGAGAAATGCCATGGACGGAGCTGGTATTTGTGAACAGAAAAACGGCGTTCATTTGACGGATGTTGCGTTTGGCACATGACGCTGAAAAGTATCCATTAATTATATTTCCAAATAAAATATTGCTAAATTAAGAAGAAGAAAAAACACGCGTTCGTGAAAGTTATTTCTGTTTCATATCATCCAGTCATTCTCTCACACTGAGTGACCGAATGATATAAAGCAAAAACAACTTTCAGGAACGCATGTGTTTTTTTTTTAATTTCGTATTATTTTATTTGGAAATATAGCTAATGGATGCTTTTTCCAGTATTACGTGCGAAAAGCAACAGCTCGTCCACAACGATACTCTTCTACGGACATCTCCGTCCACAGGGGATTAACCAATTAGCTGTGTTTAACGAGTATATTCGTCAGGGAGGAGTGGCAGTATTTTCTGTCACGACGAGTATACTCGTTGTGCGTAAAAAGTAGCGACCACTGGCTATTTAAATTGTAATTTCAGCGAAAACAAAAACGTATTTTCAAATTTCAAGAATATTTAGAGCCCCTTTAGAATATTTCGAGCCCAATTCAGCACGAAGGTATTTACATTGTTATAAAAATAAGATTAGAAAAGTATCACGTTGTCGGTGTTCGACGTGCAAAGTACGACGCCATTACGTATCGTTCCTTGCTTCGCCGAATGCAGTAATGTCTCCCTAATCGACGCTCAGATTGTCCACAAAAATGGACAATTTTGGAAGAGGAGATACGATTATTCGAGCCTTGACATAACCTTGACAATTCGTAACTATAAAAACGAACAATCGTATCTGCTCATCCCAAATTGTCCATTTTTGTGCACAATCTGAGCGTCGATTAGGGAGACATTACTGTACCACTCTACAGCAGCAATTTGAATTTCTAACTTTAACAAGTATTTGTTCTTCCCTGCGTTTTTCGTTTATTACGTATGCAGTATATGTTAACGTTAAGCGAGCAAGTAAATATTTTTATAAAACATATATTTAATATAAATATAAATAATTTCATAAAATAAAACCGTCCTTTCGATCCAATATTTTAACAGCGACGCTTACTCTGTGTTCGACGAGTATACTCGTCGTCGCTCGATTCTCGCGCCACATATAGGGTGCGCGCCCCGAAAAAGGGCGCCACAGCTGACTGGTTAACCCTTAAATGCATGATTTTTTGTCTTGAATTTTAAAAAATCGTTTCTTATAGGAATGTAGTCATAGGTTACGTAAAAAATAAATAAAAAAATCTAGGTAATAATATTGAGTATTTATTTTGAGAAAAAGTTGTATGTAGACTTCTGGCAACAATATGCGTTTATTACTAAAATTATTGTAGACGTAAACAAATGGTCATGTATTTATATTATCTATTAGTATAGGAATTTTCACATTATTTACAATTGAAATGCAGCAAAGCAATTGCGATTTTTGTTGTGACACAAAGCAACCTTGCAATTGATGCACTCGTTCCGTGAAAATCCTTTGCAACCTGAAAGTTATCACCCACCACATTCAAATGTCAGAAAACATACAACTTACTCGCCAAAAGTAACGTCAAGTCTTTTATTTCACACACGGTCTATTGTCTATCGTTATCAACGCGTGTTCAGAAACGCACATACTCAGTTTTTTGAATAAAATTCAGTAAAACTGGAATGTAGACATTTAGCAACAATATGCATTTAAGGATTGAATCCCGGACGGTTCAAGAAATAAACCCAGTCGTCTCGAACCGCGTAATTAGAGCTTCGGGTCGGTTGAAAATCGCGGGCAATGAATCACGGACGCGGGATCGATTCGCTCCTCGTAAATCAATATCGAGTAGGCTCGTACGCGTAGATCGCGGGGGTGTGGAGGGGTGTGTAGAGAGGGTGGTCCGGGGCATTAAACTCGAAAGCAGAATAGCCGTATCCGGATTTCATACGCGACCGCACGCCTATTTTGTAGCAGTTAGAACGGTGGTCAATTCCCGTCCCCGTGTCCCCCCGCGGTTCCCCTCGCGGCGCCCGGCCCGCCCGAGCCCCGCGCCGCCCGCCCTGTAGCCGATGTTTTCCCCCCAACCCCATCGAATCCGGGACTGCGCGACTCTGTCACGGATTTACCGATAATGTTGCGAGCCCCGCGTACACGTAACCGCGTGCACGCACACTCGCGGCCCGCTCGTCGATGTTCCCGGCCGCGGGGGTGCGAGGGGGCTCGCGGCGCGGGGCGGCGCGCGGGGCGCCGCAGGCCGGGTATATCGACCGGCCAGTAACTACAGATTAGTGTTATCAGAGCGTAACAACGCGAAAGCGTGGTTTACCTTGACACTGGTGAAACGCAAGATCGATGGCGGAACGGGGGGATCGCGAAAGTCGCCGATAAATTGCTCGGTTTATTTAACGGCTTGCCGGTCGCTCGATACCTGGCCCGATCGATGGGCTCCGGACTCGGGGCCGAACCCGTCGGACTCGCCAGGACACGTCAGGATACGCCAGGATACGCCGGGATGCGGCAGGACTCGCCGCCGGTTTCGCGGCGTGCGATCGTCGCCGAGCGGCCCGGAACCCGGGAAAATTGTGCGCTCGGCTAACAATCGGCAAGACTGCCGGCCCGAGGACAACCCTCGACGAGACGAGTGGCTCCCGGCGTTCCGCGAAGCCGCCGGCATCGACGACCAAACGTCGAGGGTTATACTTGCACTCGAACGTCGTACTTCGCGCGTAGATCGATCGTCGATCGCGAAAGACAACGTCAAACATCGCCGGGCCCGGGAGAGATTTATTACGCGATTTAAGGATCGTCGGCGAGAGCCGTGCGAGCGTGTAACGAAACTCTTCGCAGCAACGTGCTGCGGACACTTGGCTACTTTCGAGTCGAGGGCGGTCGGTTATATCGGCGCAAGGGCGGACATCAGAATTTCATCGAATACGGTCCTCTAAATTTGGCGGAACGTCGGCACACGGTGGGTCAGTTTCGTGAAATGGATGGAATTAATTGCAACGAGCGAAGTTTCGGACGTTCGCAAGACTGAAATGATATTGATTAATTACTCGTAATTTACTCGTATGTAGCTTTGTGAGACAGTTTTTAATTAATCGAACATATCTGACAATTACACGTATCAAAATACATATAACGATATAGATACGAAAATGTTGATGTAAAGAAACAATTATAACAATTATACATATATATGCTCCTATTAATAATTATTTTATTATAATTGTTTCTTTATATCGACGTTTATATATATGATGAAGAGAAATTGGACTGTCCAATGTTCATCAAACAAATAAGATTGGAACTCAAGCCAGTATAAGCTGACGGAATGAATCTAATTTTAACTTATTTAATGCCACCAAAATTTTCGAATTAATCCCAGCTATTTTATGCAACCGGTCCACTTTGTCCATAATATCTGAAATCTGTTGTATAGGAAGCATATTATTGTATAGTATGCTTTATATTGTTCTATTGGAAGCGTTACATTGTATAGTATGCTTTATATTGTTCTATTGGAAGCGTTACATTGTATAGGATCTACTTAGCTGGAACATAAAGTCGCCTAGACTACGTCAGCTAATACGAGTTCTAGGGTACCGAGCCGAAAATGCTCAGGTTAAAATGTTCAGGCAAAAATGCTCAGGTTTAAATACGCAGGTACAATTGCTCAGGTTAAAATGCGCAGGTACAATTGCTCATGTTAGAATAATGAGGTTGGAATGCTCAGGTCAAAATGTCCAGGCTAAAATACTCATTTTAATATAATGAGATTAGAATGCTCAGGCTAAAATGTTCAGGCTAAAATAATGAGGTTAGAATGCTCAGAGTAATGAGATCAGTATGCCCAGGTTAAAATGCTCAAATTAAAATACACAGGTACCAATGCTCATATCAGAATAATGAGTTTAGAATGCTCAGACTAAAATGCTCATACGAGAATAATGAGGTCAGAATGCTCGGATTGAAATGTTCAGGCTGAAATGCTCAAATTAAAATACACAGGTACAAATGCTAATGTCAGAATAACGAGTTTAGAATGCTTAGGCTAAAATGCTCATACGAGAATAATGAGATCAGAATGAAATGAACTCAGATTGAAATGGAGCGCAGCCGCATTTCAAGCCAGCTAAAAGTGCTGCTCATCCCGCGGATAAATTCGGGCCGGATTGATAAATCGCGCGGCCCGCGAATCGCCGTCGCGTAAACTTCGCTGGCGTTATTAGGCGAAGGGCGGCCCGCGGGGGATTCGTTGCTATAGATCACGCTGACCGGGTACCTTCGTCAGCGTCCCTTATCCCGGTTATGCTCGGCGCGGGCGGGGAAGAATGGTTAAAGGTACCGCCCGGACCAACGGCAGCGGTAATAAGTTTCGTCGAATCGGCCGTCCGTTGTAAACATGGCGGCGCGGGGGTGGCTCGTGTAGATTTTACACGGTTTTCGGGGGCAGACGCGGATTGTTGCGGGACACCGCCGCTTAATTACTATGCTACGCGTAATGGACGGACATTTGCCTACCCGAGTTACTTCGGTACGCGATAACGGTCATTACTGTAAATTGCGGGCTTAATAGTTTTAAAATATCCGCGGCGCGGGCGCGCCATCGATCAGCCGCCAGATGCGACGAGAATATCAGCCCCGGAAGCTGACAGTCGATAGCAACGCTTTCGAATGATGTTCCGCGGGCATAATATTCATAATCCGTTGCGGATCGTTCGATTTAACGCCTTGAATCGCACCTTCGACGACGATTCGATTGATTCTTCTATCTCGCTGGAACGTTTCTACCATAATTTGATTATGTATTTTGCGTTTCTTAACTGCTTGAAACTCATATTTAGCCTTATTCTACAATAGTACCGAGATTCTTCTTCTATCTATAGCTCACACACGTTAATTAATAAATAATAATAATAATTTGTTATGAATGGTATCGGTAGTTTAATAATATAATTTTAAATTCATTGTATACAATTGTATAATAATAATAATAATTATTATTATTATTATAATATATATTATTGTTATTATATATATTAATATTAATAACATAATAATATAATATATAATTATTATATAAAATATATAATATTATAATATATAATTAATATTAATATTATATATATATATATTAGTATTATAATATATATATTAATTATAATAATAATAATTATTATATTTTATTTGAGTTTAATTTATTTTAATTTACTCTGTTCTATTTTATCTTGTTTTATTTTCCGGCTTCGTTTTATCTATTTTATTTTATTGTATGGTATGTGATAATAGCGAAATAATAATAATAACAATAAAAATGTAGGAACGCAATAAATACAAATTTTTGTCCTCTCCCAAGACGTTGCTGCGATCGTAGGAATTCTAGTCACTGTAACTGCGAAGATAATGGCACGGCAAGGGGTTAAGGAGAGGACAAATTATTCTCGGAAAGTGGTCTCTGAGAACAATCTGAAGTGGAAGCTCGACTGGTTTAAACGAAATACAGATCCCCGAGCTTTTATAAAACTGTTAAGCAAGTGGACTCCATTGTCCTCGATTTCCTTCTACACCGAGCCCTGTGATCAAACATTCCCGAGCGAATACGAACGTCGAGAACACTCGTCCTTCCTCCGGTTGATAGATTATGCACGCGATCCGCCGCGCCGTATCGCGAACGAAGTTTTCTTCGTGAGCCGCTGGTTCGCGATCGAATCTTCGCGGGATTATTAGCCATTTGGCAGAGGGTCTGGGACCGCGGCACCCGGGATCGCCGACTTGTACTTCGAAGATCGGCCGTTGAACTCGCATCGCAATTTCTAATCAGGAAACTGCGCCGACTGACTGACTCCGCGCGTTAGATACGGCCGTCTAATGAATTTACAGCGCTCATCTCGGATGCCATCAACGATCGGGCACAGCGCAGATTTATCTCGCCTCCCCCCCCTCCCCATCCTCGACATTGCAATTCCAATCCTCGCGTCAAGATTTTCCTCTGACCTTCAAGAACGTCTCCCCATTTACCTCTTGGTTAAATAGCTCGTCAACGGCGCATTCCTTGATGCACCGATACGGGTTAAAACGCGTCTCTTAACCCCTTCGTGCGTCGGTTTCTTCGCAGTTACTGTCGTTAGAAATTGTTCGATTGCAATGATCTCTTAGAAGGGAAAGAAAATCGATGTTTATTCTGTGTTTAAATTTGCCGGATTGCTTAAATATTGATGGCGAGAGATTAAAATTTTATTTCAATTTTAAAGGACAAAATCAGTTACTAATAATAGATATTATTAATAATAAATAGGTACTAAATAGCTAATAAATAAGTTAGTACTATTAAATGGTATCCACGTAAAATCCTTCATTGCATATAGCTAAGACCGTTGAGGGGATTTAAAGTCGAAAACTCAGCCACATATCTGTACCCGTTGCAACGTACCAACCGCGTTAGAGCATCTACTTCTATTCTATCCTAGTCAATTTGATCAAATACATACGGGAGTCAAAATTGTCTGCTTGGATAGCATAATAGATCGTATGGTCGCCAAAGGAACCAAGAGGTTGAGACGCCTCTGTAAAACCTGATTTAAAAACCCGTGGAATTGTACATGTTTTAGAAGAACCTCGAACATCCGACATTAAACACTGAACTTTGAGCTTTGAGCTTCTAAGCTTTGAGCTTTCGAACTTGAGCTTTTGAGCTATGAGCTTCTAAGCTTTGAGCTTTCGAGCTTTTAAGCTATGAGCTTCTAAGTTTCTATCTTTCGAGCTTTGAGCTTCTAAGCTTTGAGATTTCGAGCTTTTAAGCTGTGAGCTTCTAAATTTCCAGCTTTCGAGCTTTTAAGCTATGAGCTTCTGAGTTTCGAGCTTTCAAGCTTTGAGCGTCTAAGCTTTGAGCTTTCGAGCTTTTAAGCTATGAGCTTCTAAGCTTCAAGCTTTGAACTTTTGAGCTATGAGCTTCTAAGTTTCGAGCTTTCGAGCTTTGAGCTTCTAAGTTTTGAGTTTTCGAGCTTTTAAGCTATGAGATTCTAAGTTACGAGCTTTCGAACTTTGAGCTTTGACCTTTTAGTTAAGATAATACTATTAATAACATATTTAATAAGTTATACTAGAAATTTTCATCACGAGTCAGACTCGTCGAAGTGCGACGAAGGGGTTATCCTTTAATATAACCGCGAATTGCAGCCAGTTGTTGTTTCAGTAAACATCGCGTATCGATAAAAAGTATTCTAGTCGTTGTCCAGTAGACTGGACTCCCTGTATCGTCCGAAAAAGGATTCGAATCGTTTGGTCCAGTTTAAAAAAAGAAGAAAAGTTGTTGCGTGTTAACCGATCAACCGCGGAATTTAGTTGCGAAAATCGACCATAGAGCACGGAGGTAAATTCAAGCAGTGACTAGTATACACGTCGAACGCAGTGAACCGGTTAAAAGGTGTCCGAACACTTTTGTGGGCCACTGTACTTATTCAGGGCGAAATGTTACATGCCTCAATATGCCGTAGTTCCGACAGTTTTCACCGCTGGCGCCATTGTTTATCTCCGAGCACCGACTGTACGTTAACGAGAGAACACGATCGATAATGCAACCTGTGCATCATTTGTGTTGAATTTCAATCAAACGAAACAAAAAATATATCGAACCATCAGCTAAATGATTCTGTAGCACCCCGACAGCGTTCCGCGAACGCGGAATCTCTTGATAAGAAAATTATCTGTGAAAAGCGTTCGCGAAAATCGCAGTGTGGCGCCAGTTACAGTAATTTCTCCCTAATTCGCGCACAGATTGCACGAATTTGGAAATAGGAACAATTATAAAAACGAGCCGCCGAATTAGGGAGAAATTACTGTATTGCCGGGTAGCCAGTCGCAGTGCCTTTTTTTCAAGCATAATTAACGTTTCTTTAACGTTATTCCTTCACTTCGTTTATTTTATATATTATTATATATTATTATTATTATATATTATATGTAATAATATATATATTATTATATATATTATTACATATAATATATAATAATAATAATTAATTCATAATAATTAACTTCATATTTATCGAACTCTAATATTATTATATGTTATATATTATATAATATTATTGTAATAAAGTATATAATAATATATAATAATATAATAATAATAATAATATATTATATGTATATATAATTATATATATAATATATTATATGTTATATGTTATAATATTATTGTAATAACATTAAAGTTCGATAAATATGAAGTTAATTACGCAAACAAACAATGCGTACAAACGCATACAAACCAATATCACAGCAATTGCTCACCCCACAGTAACCGGCTCCGCTACCCTATCGGTCGAAAATCTCGACGCTTGGCTGCTTCATTAATAATAATTCAAGGTCAAACTCAGACTCCCACCCGTAAGATTTCCCCATGAACCCGGCCTTGTTTCTCCACTTATCGAAAGAGTCCTCGACTCGATCGCGCGAACGAGATTAGCAGGAGGGGCGGGGGGCGGAGGGGCGACATATTAATTGCACTTATCGTCGCATAAATCGGTCGTGGTTGTTATCGTTTCGACGGTTCGCTCAGGGAAATTGCTCGACTAACAGGTTAGAGGGTCGCTTAAAGCGCGAGAGTCTCGAGACGGTAATGTCTCCGGAGGAGGAAAAAATTCCTCTCGAGTAGTCGTGCGCGAGGGCGAGCGCGAGGGCGCGCGCTTCCGTGCACGGTCTCCCATTTGCAGAAGCGGCTTAAATAGTTTCCATTCGATGCATCCCGTATTCCCGACGTATCGCGAGCCCGCCGTTACACGAGACCGAATAGCAACAAACGGGACGCGAACGATATCGACGTTGATGTTACATGCGCTCTTTTCAGCGTTCCCTGATATCCCGCGGGAAACCACGCGAAAACAAGTTCGAGCCGCATGTTCCACGGAGCCCCGGGTCTCCTCCTTTTTATCCTTGCTGATAGAGTCTACCGGGTGAATCATATATGTATTTCGTAATGTCGGCCATGTGTTTTCTGAAACAATAGAGACCGCCGTTGCGGGGCCGCCCCGTTTCAGCTCGATGTACGCCGGATTCGTACAGCCATCTCGACGCTTCTGCATCTTCCGTTGTTACAACATTTACCTTCTGTCGTGATTACGGCGATCGTGACGCGGGATCGTCATCGATCGAGTAATTCTTCGTTCTTTGTTCGAACGCGATTTGCTGATCGCGTTCAATGCGCTCAATGAGCCTCGCGTCGTTGCATGCCATAGATATTGCTACGATTTTCTGTAGCACTACGAAGGCTTCCCAGTTCTGTTCGCTGGAGAACACGTTTTTAATTTAATTTAATTCGCTTATATGCACGCGCGAACGCCCGTTTTCTATGAAAACGAAAAACACGAGCAGAATTTGTGTCGATTCGCGGAGAACCGGCGAGTCGCGTAAACAGTTTATAACTTAACTTGTTTCACGAGTCGTTCTAGTGACACAAATCTGGTCAAATCGCGAAAACGGTCGACATTTTGTTTGTTAACTGTTACAATTTTAGACTAAGTTATTTGTTTAGTAATCAATGTAATAAACGATTGTGTTATGCGTCTGGTTCTTTTGATATTTCTGGCCGATCAGCTGAGTTTATTCAATACAATATATTTTATTATCGAATACGTTTAAAGAAAACAGCGAGTCCACTGAAAATTAACACGTTGAGTGCCACGTCAGCCATCGGTAGCTGATAGTGAACTTTCCGTTTAGGCCGCGTCAACCACCGGTGGCTGACAGTGTAAAGTATGATATAAAATTGAAAACGCGCGTGGCCTGACGGGGATTTCCTTAAAAATTCGCGTGGCGCTCAACGTGTTAAACATTTATTTGCACTGGTATTTATAATTGATTATTTCGACAATAATCAAGATAGAGTAAATTCTCTCCGATTGGCACTCAGCTTGTACACAAAAATGGACAATACGGGAAAAGAGAGAATTATTATATCATAATAATAAAATAATATTATATAAAAAATATATATATATATATATATATATATATATATATATATAGAGAGAGAGAGAGAGAGAGAGAGAGCGAAGCTGTGCCTCGTCGCTCGCGCCGAAGAAAATCGAATGATTTTTGGTTTTTGGATTTTTGATTTCGAGCGAGGCTCGAAATATTTCGAATAAAATATTATTTTATATATTTTTTATATATATAAATAAATATATAAATATATAAATATAAATATAAAAAAAAATATAAATATATAAAAAACATATAAAATAATATTTTATTCGAAATATTTCGAGCCTCGCTCGAAATCAAAAATCCGAAAGCCAAAAATCATTCGATTTTCGTCGGCGCGAGCGACGAGGCGCAGCTTCGTTACGGAGATCGGAATCGCGATCGTTGGCAGAGCTCGAACGTAATTGTTTAATTGGAAGTGTATGATTGGAATCTCCATAAGCCCGGCATCTTATTTACTTAGCCCCCGGCGCCGAGTAAATTCCCGATCGGTTCTGCTAATTGTTTCGCGCGTTTCGGACCGCGTTCCCGATTGGCCCGGAATTGTAGCCGATCCGGAACAGTCGGAGTCGTTAAGGCGGCAAACAAAAGGAAACTGTAATTCGATTCCCGCCGTTTAAAGCCGGCCGAAACACTCGGATCGTTAGCGTTATACACGTGGTACCGCGGCGCGAGAGTCGGCGTATCCGATAATTAATTAATTATTCGACGCCGTGGAAGCGTGCAATTTCGCCTGGACAGAAACCAGAAACCCCGGGACGTTGGCCGGACGCCAAATTAGCTTATTAAATTAACACGTTCGCTCGGCGAGACTTGGCACAGCCAGGTTTTCCGGCTCGCGGAACCGCGGGAGGCGACATCTTCGGCTGCCGTGGAACCGGACAACGTTTCAATTCCGCGGAAAGCTCCGAGATTCACGCCGGGCCACCGATTTATCGGGCTCGCGACTAGATCGCGAACCAGCCGAAACAACGTACGACCGAGCCGTAAATTCGGAAAGAAAAAAAAGACAGGACCGTGAAGGGCCGAGTAAAAAATGGAGCGGGACGCCGAGCGCGACGCGAGAGGGAACGAGAGAGAGAGCGAGAGAGAGAGCGAGAGAGAGGATCGACCAACAAATTTCCATCGCGACCGTTTGTCCCGCGAACCCCGTTACTGGACGATCGGCGAATTTATCACCTTAAAGGCCGGCGATGACCAATTACTCGGAACCGAGCCGAACAAAAAAAAAAATCAAACGCGGCGATCATTGCCGCTTCGACAGCGGACTTTCCCAATCGGGCTCGATCAATTTGCGACCGAGGCAGCGGCCACGCGTCCCGTTTACCCTGTTACGAGCCCGAACACGGCCCGTAACTGTTCGGTAACGCAAACCCGGCCGACATTCACGATATTTCAAATAGGTTTTTGATTTCCACGCGATTGCCCTAGCTGCGGCGCAGCCGCGCCGCCATAATCCGAAATGAAACTGTCCGGGATCGTTTCATTTGCTAAATATCGCGCGGATTTCAGGCTTCCGCGTCCATGGACCGATCGAATGCCGTTGTGTAGCCCGCGCCCGAATGGCTTCGAAGAACGATTGCTTCACGGTTAACGAGCCGGACAGCCGAATGTCCCGCTGCTCCATAGTTCAACGCGTTCGACGCGTCGCCGCACCGAAGCGCCTGCGAATCAACGAAGCGATCGCGGCGACCCTTTCGGGTACTCGTTTAAGACGTCGAGTACCGAAAATCAACCCCAAAAATTTCCAGAACGTCCGGACGAGTTATCTAACCCTTAACGTACAATACTTTGTGTTGGAATTTCAACGATGACCTATCGAACTGTTTTATGACCCTTTTGTGAGGGTGAGCCGTTGGCGACAGAGGCCCAGGTCGGCTCAGACGATAGTCAGTTCAAAAGTAGAAACCGAACCGTGAGGTTGCCACCTCGGGATTTCACCAACACCATATTTTCTGTATCTCTGTAGTTTTGTAATATATCACCATCATTTATTTTACTGGATACGCGAATGTTCTGGAGTAGAATTTGTAATTCTGAATAAAGTGCTTTTAAGTATCTTTTCATTTTACAACACTTTGGTGTGTCTGTCTCTTGATGAAGAGAGAGAGAGAGAGAGAGAGAGAGAGAGAGATTTAGTAATAACAACAATATATGATTATTATTTCCTGCTTTCAAGACGGCATGAAATATTTTTAGTAATAACAACAATATATGATTGTTATTTCGTGCTTTCAAGACGGCATGGAATTCTGTTCTCCTGCCGCCAATATTTAGTCGAGTAAATGTAATTGATATTAATTGAATAATATTAATTGTAATTAATAAATTGTAAATTCACAAGTAAATTCAGAGAAATATAATACAGTAAATATAAATTCTGTTCAGCTTCTATAAAATTACTGCAATCGAGGAAGTTCTAATCATAGAAATCGTGAAGAAAAATCGTTAATGAAACTATAAATAGAAAGTTCATCTTCCGCGAGCCATGTGGGATTAAATTAGATCCAGCGATTTTAAAATTGATGTTGTTAATAATGAATCATTTATTTTCAGACCGTATAGAAGAATTTCGCGTTCGAAGCGATTCGATCGACAAGCTGCCTGAAAGATGGCAACGAGTGGTTGCAAATAATGGATATTATATCATTGATTAAAATGAAAATAAACGTTATTAAAACTGATTCGAATATTTTATTTAAAATACGACAGAACTTTCCCGTCAACCCTACAAATAATGTCCAAAGGTTAATATTTATCGTAGCGGACTGTATTCGAACTCCTGTGCATCCTGGTGCAATTCAGTTCGTTCGAATACGTTGCAATAAGTACGCATTTTAGGAACTACATATTAGAAAATTATTGTCACTCCAACGCGATCGTATAGAAGTGTTGATTATTTGCTTGCAAATAATTAAAGGCAGAGTTTTAGGTAAAAGTATATTTATTGAACACACGGAAACACAAGATCTAATATACAGGCTTGCTCGTAAGAGCTTAGAGACAACGAGTGTACTCGTAAGTTGCTCACAGACGACTGACTAAAAAACCGCGGAAGACACGCAAACTGTGAGTCGGAAAATCTTTAGTGGTCATAAATAACCAATCCGCTCTCACACCGCGTGTAACGGACTTTCGAGTCAAAATTTGCTCGACTCGAGTCGACGCGCGTTTAGCGCTCACGTGCCCTGCAGATGGGCCGCAAGGGCCGTCTTACCAGAAAAACGGACAAGGCCGTAAAACATACGAAGTACCCATTTTCAATAGCATCGAAAATGCCAGACATTTACAAGAAGAATTTCGCGTTCGAAGCGATTCGATCGACAAGCTGCCTGAAAGATGGCAACGAGTTGCCATCAATGGAAACAATGGTTGCAAACAATGGATATTATATTATTGATTAAAATGTAAACAGGCTCGATTAAAACTGTGGCGTCGCATTCCTCTACCTGAGCGCGGCCGCTAGCAATAAAACATGTACCGTTCCTAATCCTCAAAATTCCCTAAAAAGCACGCACCCCTAATAAAGCAATTCTCCTCACATCTGGACACCTCGACCCGCACGGGACTTTCCCAACTTTCTCTTTTCCTACGAAAGTCCATCTATTCCTTTCTTCCCTTCCAGTATAAAACAGACAAACGCGCAACTCCAAAAGCTCAGTCTGTCCGAAGTCGCTAGCCCTACGACACCACGCTAGTCGCGCCCGCGCTCATCGATAGCAATTCAATAAACTGTATTCATAGTAGCCTTAAACACGTTCTCCGATTCGCTTACCTTCCCTTCAGTGCTAAAAAACTGATTCGAATATTTTATTTCAAATACGACAGAACTTTCCCACCAACCCAATAAATAATGTCCAAAGGTTAACGTAAAAGAATTTCGCGTTCGAAGCGATTCGATCGACAAGTTCGAGCATAGAATCTTCCTTAACAACGAAACGTATCAAAACAGCGCCGGAATTTCCTCGAGTCGAGTCGAGCGGAATTCCGAGCAGCCGATCATCAGCTTGCAAGTTGGCGCAATGTTGCGTGTACGGTGACGAAAAACCGATTAGGTTAGGGTAGTTTTGGTATGAATATGCAAGTTAACGAGGAGGTTGGTTGTTCGGGAATCAAAGTTGCCGAAGGGGAGGATCGATTGTCTGAGAAGCGGACCGGACGGGACCCGCGTTCGAGCAGCGAAGCTAAATGCATCTCATTTGGCCGATGCGTTGCCGGTAGACACCCGCGGGCGATAACTACTCGGGGAGCAACGAATTTGACGAACTTGCTGTATTCGATTAGAGCGCGCGCTCTCTCTCTCTCTCTCTCTCTCGCTCGCTACCGGCGCTGGAGCAACCTGTGTGTAACTTGCTCTCGGATACTCAAGCTGCTCGAGAAGTGGAAAGTTGCGGGTCCTCCACTTAACGCATTACGCGGTTACGCTTGAGTGGCGAGCTTCAAAGTGTGTTGCCGGCGAAGGTCTGCCGAGGCTGGGAACGCCGGCTGCGATGCGAGAGCCTAACTCCCGAAGAAGCCCGCGCGCTTCCAAAGCGCGCCCGAACACACTTTTTCAGGCTCCTTGGGAGAGCCGCGGGGCCGCGCGAGAACGGCACGGGAACCGCTGACAACGAGAGAAACGCCGACGGTGGCGGAGAGCTCACGGAGGGTGGTTTTTCCCGCAAACGAAGCCGGCCTCGAAAACGCCCGGAATTTAAATTGAATTTACGCGATACCGGTGTTAAACGGCGACGGCTGGCTCAAAAGCGGGCGGGCGCCGTCTTACGTCCCGCACACATTTACTGCATGTACACACCGGCGTTAAATTTATTTGACGGCGCGGAGCCGCGCCGGAATCTCATTTCGAGCTGAATCTGTGCGTCCGGTAACTAAAGTGGAATCCGGACGTGCTATTATCCTTTATCTGGTATCGCGAGCACGGACAGTTAATCGTTAGCAGCTTGTAGCGAGAAGTTGCCCGACGGAGCGCCACTTCGCCGACCCCGACCATTGTTTCGCGCCGCCTCGGAAGGGATCGCGCCGAATCCTTCGCCTCGTCCGACGGCTCGCCTTCTTTTTCCCCCAATTAACTATGCTAATTTACGCCGCGGCTGATTCGCTCGCGCGCCGCCACGGAATCTCTCCGATCGACGAGTAATCGCAATTGCCGCGAGATTGGTACGCGGAAACGACTTCTGTCTGCGATTTCCGGCCAAACGGACGGACAGATGACAATGGCCGACGGCGGCGCTACACGGTGTAGACAGAATCAAGGTTGCCGAGCCGATCGAGTTACACAGGCCGCCTTTACAGGACACGGGATCCGGCCGAGAACACGGTGATATTTTTTTTTCCAGAGATTAAAAAGCTAGATAACCGGATCGCGTGCACGGGAGATTAATTGTCCGGGCGGCATTTTCGCAGCGCAGGCCGGAGTATCGGTGATCGATTTTTGTAGGATTTCGACGGGAGGCCGTCCCGTATCAATTAATTAAGAGGAACCAGCGTTAAGGCTGCGGGATCGCGATCCTCCGGCGGAGATGCCTGCCTGCACGCAAATCTGGCTGGATAATTAACGAACGTTTTCCGGCTTGATAAGCTCACGGTCGAGCGATCTCACCGATGTTTCCTGCGGGAGGAAGAACGCGGCCGTTCGTTCGACGTTCGAAACGACGCACGGAACGACGTTTTCCGTACCGGCCGCCGTTCCCGGCAGGGCCGATGCCCGGCGCGGCGGTGCTTCGCGCGCGTCAGATAGCCCCGGCTCTTTAATTCGCTTAGCAGTCATTACCGGCGAGAGAGAAGTCTTGGCCAGAAACTTTTCCATTTCATTACTCCGGCCTGTTTCTGTCTCCCTTGGCCCAATTGCCGGCTCCCTCGCTCTCCTCGTCTCATCAACTTTATTACTTTGTCCTCTTTCGGCGTCGCACACCCTCGGCGCGAGCGGACCCGCCCCTTAACTTTCGGCTTAAATCTTTTTCTCGGACCCGAGGAGAGAGAGAGAGAGAGAGAGAGAGAGAGAGAGAGAGAGAGAGAGAGAGAGTTCCTCGACGAGTTACACGGGAAAACTCGCCGGACGAATTTACCACCGGGACCATAAACCGGCCCCGGACACCACCCGGCCTGACGATGCTTAATTAAAGACGGCGGATCAAACGCCGACGAATCGTGCCGCCGACCTGGTTTGCCCCTTCTTCTCTTCTAGACAGAAATTATTGTTGGAACGTTTTAGTGGCACCTGCTAAACGGGAGCTCTCTCGATTGATCTACCGAGAAATTGATCGATTAAAGGTTAGAATTCATGGCTCGGATTGCTCCATGGGGCAGTGCCATGGGCTCTGGTTAAAATCGAGGGCAAATATAATAAATTCTTTTTAATTGATGCTCAGATTGTGCACAAAAATGGACAATTTGGGAGGAGGAGCTACGATTATTCGAGCCTTGCAACACATTTTTATAATTGATGGCAATCGGTGACTATAAAAACGAGCCGCAATATAATCGGATAATCGTAACTCCTCTTCCGAAATTGTCCATTTTTGTGGACAATATGAGCGTCGACTGGGGAGAATTTACTGTACACCATACACCCTATGATACTTTTCGCTAAATATAGCAAGATATCAAGATCTCCGGAAGCTAAGTGAAAGATCTGTGTATCGATCTACTGAAAAGAATTGTTATTGGCTGTAATTTGAAGTGTCTGGCCTAAGCTGACAAGAGAAGGTCTCCAGGATTGACGCTCGCTTTTCGATGAGATCGTGAAGATTGTCAGTGACAGAGCTTATAAAGCTGAATCCAATGATACCCGATTTTAGGTAAATTGTTTTTGAAATAATTAACGTTAAAGTTGCTAATAAGGAGCCAAAAAGACGCTCTGGATTAAGCAGCGAGGCATCGCGCTTCAGGAAGTGGGGGGAGGGGGCGTCGCAGGTCGCGATCAGGTAGCCCGCCTTCGCTTATGAGACAGAGATTGCCCCATGGAGCACTGCCTTGGCTGCGTTAAAAATCCGGAGCAAATAGGCCACGCCCCCCGTGACACCCTTCGCAAAGAGATACAGCAAGATATCAAAATCTTTTGAAGCTCCCTGAAAGCTCTGTGGAAGGATCTGATGAAAGTAATTGTGATTGGCTATAGTTTAGTCCAAGCAGAGTCACTACCAAGCCACGCCCCCTGCGATTTCTACGCAGAGAGACATCATACATCGAGACCCCGAGAAACCAACTGGAATATCTGTGCATTAATCTACTGAAAAGAATTGCGATTGGCTGTAATTTGAAGTATCTGGCCGAAGCAGGCTTTTTGGTCCACTGGGATTCTTCGGCCCTCCAGCAGATTGGCCCATGTTTTGCGTTTGAAAACGGGAGCAAATAGGCCACGCCTCTTACAACACTCCACTCAAAAAGATACAACAAGAACGTCGATCTCCTCCCTCTCCAACGTTCTCCACCCTACAAAATTGACCACGTGGACATCGCCCATCGCTTCAAAGAGCAAACATCTCCAAAATGATCGACGCGAGTGCTCAAAATTTGGCCGCAGAAGAACGTATATATATATACTGTATCTACGACCCTTTGCGTCTATTGCGAATTTTACTCGGTCGTGCGCAACGCAAAACGACCTACGTAAATCGCGCAGAGAAACCATTCAAAGAAGAACAGAGCGGTATAACGAAAAAGGAGGAAGACAATGATGCAACGCGAAGCAAGGGAACGCGAGCGCTCGCGTTCGAGCGTCGCCAGAAGCGGCCGCGGCGATTCCGTCGGAATCGCCGAAAGAAGCGGGGCCGGGCGAAGCGAATGCGCAGCACACAATTTCCCGTACGCAAAATTAAGGATTAAAGTTACGACTGTTGGTCGACGCGCGAACGACCGCGCGCGTCCGTCTGGCCGTAGGTAAGCGGGGCTCGGTGTGCACCGGTGCGCAAATGACGCCGGCTATAAAATATTCAAAGGCTGCCGCGATAATGGCGGTGCGTCCAAGCATATTAAACATTCAGTCACGTAACCGGTCCAGCACCGTCAGCGCCGCGGCGGAGCAGCGACAGAGCAGATCGGAGCGGATCGGAGCGACGCGGGGACCGCGGCGCGGAGCGAAACGGACGGAGACAGGGCAAGTGCACGTGGTAATTCAACTTCCGAAGCAAAGTTTTGGTACTGCGAGATACATCCCGCGGTATAAACTTCGCGAAATTACACTATATCAACCCCCAACCCCCCGCGACGCTCTCGCTATACATATTTATTATTTAAGTTGCCGAGCACTTGTTTCGAGTGGGCACGCAAACGAACGGCCTCCTCCTCCTCCTCCCCGCCCGGGTCCTTTGCCCCATCTTCTGTTTGAGTAGGAATCAACGCGCCGGCACGCGGATATCCAGCAGGGAAACTTGCCGTCGAATTCGCGCGCCGGCTCCGACGACTCTGTCCAACCTTCGACCCGATCGAGCATCCGAGGATTCGTTTCGCGATCCGGATTATCTCCGCGGCGAATTAGTTCCCGGGAGCGCGAGGCTCGGAGATTATTGCACGATCAAGCCCGCGGAACGTCTCGAGATCGACCGAGCCGCGGCTCCGCGGAACTTTCGACGAGAGTTAGACAATCGTTCGTTCCAGTTGGAAACACGAAAACTCACCGACGCCTTTCTTTCGCGGAAAACCATCGTCTATCGAGTCGATTCCTCCACGTAGCCGCCGAAAAGAAGCGATCTCTCGATCGGAATTGCAGTCGATGCAGCACCGATCAGGATCGGCCATTGCCGCGAAAAATGCGCGGGCGGGGACGAGACGACGCGGCGAGTTCGGCGACTAATTAATCCGGTCTGTGGCGTCGAGACGGCAGAGCGCCCAAAGGCGGGATCGCGACAAGGGCCGCTTGGAAATAATTCGGTTTGATAGAATAACCGCGAAGACCGAGAGAAGGCCCCTCCGTCTGGCGAACATCGGATTAGCGGCGGGGCCCTCGTTTGAACGAAGACAGAACCAATTATCCCGCAGCGGCGCGACCGACGCGGCGGCGTCATTGTTGATGCATGAACCGGGGAAATTTAAACGGTCCGGTCAAAAAGGGATTAAATATTCCATTACGGGCGGCTGCGCCGGAGTTTCCCCCGCCGGACGATGGTGCCCGCGAAATTATAGGTCGCGGCGGCGTCGGGCCATTTATTTAACGGCTGTCGTTAATTCCGAAATCCAAGGCGGGGGTGCGCCGGGAACGGGCGAGCGCGAGAACCACCGGGGGGGAAAAAAAGAGACCCTTAATAAGTAGCGTGTAAGTGGCCCGCGGCAGTATCCTTAACGAGCCAGATATTCCGAAGTAATTAGAGACGTGACCGTCCATCCCCCATTCCTCGACCCCGTCGCAACCTCCCCTCCCCCCTCTTCTTCCGCCGACGCCGCGGTTATCCTAGCAGGCGGCAGTAACCATGAGCATTACCATTAGAATCTGTTACATTCAAGGGAGATGCCATTGGCTCCGGGCCGAGCCGCGCCGCAGCTTATGACGCCTTTTTTTCATTCCCATCGAAATCCCGCGGATATCCCGCCGATCTACAAGCCCCGGCCCCGCCGCGCGATCGTTATCGTTAGATCGCCGTGACCGAGCCGCGATCACGAGTTACACCGGACGAGCTTTTTAACGCCTTCCCGATACCGCGCGCCGCCCCGTTAATCCGCAATGGCGACCCATATGCGATTTACCGCGCGCCTCGGATTAGCGAGATAGGCCCCCCCATCCCCCCGCTACGCATTCAATCGGCCATTCTCGCGCGAAGAGAGCATCTTTGCTGCGCTGAGAAACGAAACATGTCCTTCGAATCAGAGATTTGGGCGGGCGCGCGCGACTCGGGGAACGCGAACGTTGCATCGGATTGGGTCGCGATTAATCAGCTATAGCAGAATTAGTATTCTTCTTCTTCTAATTTTGAAAGATTGTCATGCGGTACTCTTTTACCACTTGCTCTATAATATCGTGTAGGACTCGTTGCGAAGATTTCGAATGTAATAAAACGGATGTTATTTATCTGCTTTATATAGAAATTAAATTCTACACTGTCAATATTTGTCGATATTTAATTTAATAATTATCAATATTTAGACGGCAAAGGTAAACATTGTTATACGATGACAATGATTTATCTTTAATGTATACGAATTTATTTGGGACAAAGAAGCGCTAGAGCATTAGACAGCGGATTTTATGGATTTATGGACGACGGCATCTTCTCTACAATTTATTGAAATTAATGAAACGAGAAATAGATTTTTATTTAATTTCTGTTCCCGATAATTGAGCTGGAAAGTTTTTGTTTTGTATAAAAATGCGCAGTCCGCTGATCAAAGTCATAACCAAAATTAAGAAATATTTTTCGAGAAAGGGTTACCGTGAATTTTGCTGTGCTAGTGCTACGCCTATGTAATCTATTGCTACGTAGATGCTTAGGATCGTCGAGGTCGGTCAAGCGTGTAATGCGGCACGCAACGCAAATTCCCGGAAAACAACATAAAATGATGTGTTTAGGTGTGAATCGGGTTATTTTTCATCTTATTATTATTATTATTTTCTTTATTATTTTTTTATTTTATTATTAGATATCAGAAAAACCGCGGAACTACAAGGTAAGTCACCAATCTCCGTCGAATCGTGGCACGTGGCCTCCGAATTGCCCTCAAATCATTGCAAAAAATGAAAAATGAAAAAGTTAAGTCATCGCTTAAATCATCATCGCTGCCTTTTTTCCGCCGACTGCCCCGAGTTCCTATAAAAACAAGCCGCGTGGCTAAAAAAATCGCGTCTTATTATTCTCACATTTACAGGTTTCAATTCTGACCTCCGAACATTTCCGGGAGAAATTACTACATCAAGTGGAACACCACCGGGTAAACACCAGTATGCGTGCGCCACCAATATGAGACCTGCAACGCTTGCGAAACGCCGGAAAAAATAATACCAACAGGACGCGGTTTATACCTGAAAGCCTCGGCGTCGCGGCAAGAACTGCATATCCTTTGTATTTTAAAAAAACGGTCTCCAGGTCTTCCTAGGTCTTCCCAGGGTCAGAGATTGTGCAATTTACCGCGCGCCTCGGATTAGCGAGGAAGCACTCGCTACACCGTGGATATCACCGTGGTTGTTTTTCTCTTTTTTTTCTACTGAAAGAGACGGGTCCGCGTTGCCTCTCGCGGAGCTCCGTTTGAGAAACATGACGTGCACCTTCCGCGTCTCGTATATATAATACGAGCTCCGTACGTCTCCGTAGGGTTAGAGGTCGCGTCGCGGGCATTTTCCAAAGCGGAAAGTCGCTGGACTCGCAGAGAAGGTCGGTCCGTGAGAAGTTGGCCGAGGATAAAAACCGGAAGAGTAATTAAATTGACCGTTTGCGCGGCGCGGCCCGGCGGCTTAATTCCGTTGCGGAAGTTTGCGAGGTCGTCCTTAATTTTCCTCTATATTAGCAATGTAAAATAAGGGGTGTCCTGGCTTTGGACAGAGAAAGAAAGAAAGAGAGAGAGAGAGAGAGAGAGAGAGAGACCAAGAGAGAAAAAGAGAGAGATAGAGTGAGAGATAGAGCGGGCGAGAGGGCGAGAGAGGCACCTGGGAAAAGGATAGGGACTAATGGAGCAAAGTTTGCAATTTTCATGGGCGCCCCGGCGAAACAATGCGACCCGGGCGAAAAGGTTATAACGTCGGCTACCTAACGGCGGTGCGGGACGAAGCGGGGATTACATAAAGAATACTTCTTAAATAATTCGTGGCCGCTGGCAGGGGGCTGGCAGCAGCTAGGGACCAAGTTAAATACGAAGTCCGGTGATCGACGTCCGCGAGTATCCCAGATGTTGCTTCGACGGAGCGTTCCTCGGTGAATTAGTCAGTAGTTACGAGACCCGAATTGCTTGTCTTTCGATTCCCACCCTCGAACTTTGCCGGGCCGAGTTCCTATTGGCGCAGGATACACAACCGTGGCTCGGCTGCTCGCCGGTTATGATCGCGAGCTGCCGTTAAATATCGCCGGCCGCGCTCGCCATAAAGACGATTAGCCGCGGTCCCGGGGCCCGGTTTTCCTAATAATCCGCGGGACCGTGCTTCTCCGCTCGGCCAGCCTCTCCGTTCGGTTAACCCTTTCGCTACGGGCGGATTTTCCGCCGCGGTACTTTCTGCTGAACGGCGCGCTGCGACATCGCTGCACGCTACAAGACGCCGATCGTTGCGCGGGTACCGCAACGGAGAACCCGCCCGTAGCAAAAGGGTTAATCCAAAGAAAGTTAAACAAAATTGAAAAAAATAAGGCATATCTATTTATCCATTGTTGAGAGAAAAATAAGGTGAATTATCTTTCTGCGGTAAGCACTGACTTTATTTGCTACCAACGATCGAACTTATGGAGGGCCACTATAGTGGCCCGTAGTACCTCGGTGACATCTTATGGAGGGCCACTATAGTGGCCCGTAGTACCTCGGTGGCATCTTATGGAGGGCCACTATAGTGGCCCGTAGTACCTCGGTGGCATCTTATGGAGGGCCACTATAGTGGCCCGTAGTATCGAAAGGGTTAATTGTCATTTAGGTTTCGGATCGGCAAAGAGTTTCGCCGAGATCAGAACTCGCCGGAGCGATTCTTGCCGGCCTACATCTTCGTCTGGCCGGGGACAATAGGAATCACCGTATCGGCCGCTATTATACCCAGGCGTCTCCGAGCCGTTATCTGAACCGCGCGCCTGATAAATGGAGTTCCGTTGTACTTGCGTCGCGTCGCTATTATATATTGATTCTTTCGCGGCCAACGGCGTCGGCCGCATTGACAGAACGTGTATCATTGTCTCGTTCGTGTTGCCTCCTCTCTCACTCTCCCTCTCTCTCTCTCTCTCATTCTCGCGCTCGTTCCCTCGCAGCTGGATCAAGTATCTACGAGTGTACACACGGTCCCGCGGGGATCGATCCTATTTTTCAGAATGATTTCACAACCTATTAAACTTGTCGACGATCGACAGGAGGTGGGCGCGCTCGAGCGCAATTTGTCGCGTGGCCGGCTGTCGATAATTCGAAAATATATGTTCGCGCGGAACGGCCCGGGCCGGGTCGGGCCGGGCCGGATCGACCGACGGCGCAAGGGAAAAAAAATCGTCGCCGGCCTAACGCGAACGCGCGCCGATTTATCTCGTCCCCATGGATCCCGCGACGGAACGTTGCATCAAGAATTTAATCGGCGACGGCGCGATCGTGCTTTGAGAAAGAATTATGTACGGCGCGGGGAATTATGCGCTACTTTTTCGTAAATTCTTGATCGCGGTGCCGCGCCGCTGCTCCGAGAAGAAGAAAAAGAGGAAGAAATATAACGAAACGCGATTTTGAGAAAAACGCCGATGTTCGCAGAACTTCACGAAAGTGACTACGGTAATTAATCGAAGCAGTAATTAAGTAATTAATTCGACGATCGAAGCGAAATGAGAAAATACGTTCGGTAATGAAAAGCAAATATTCGAAAATTGGGGAACGTAAGTTTGTATCGCGGTGGTGTAGAGCGAAACGACAAGGGGTAAAATTAGTGTTCGACACGGACCGGTTCTGCTAACACCGGCGGTAGTCTGCGCTAAGTCGTTGAATGGAGCGTGTCGGATCTACTTAAGTAGGCTAAAGTAGTCTTAACCCCGTTAAAGTACTTTAATGTGGGAAACCTGTTTATCATAACCACAACGGCACGAGATTATTCCCCGGCGCCTATTATACGCGGGCCGTCTACTTATTTCAGAAACTGTCACGCCAATGGAAATCCCCGAGTGAATACCAATACGCCGCGCTGCCGTGAAATTAATTGCCGTTCTGCAGGGGCCGCCGTGCAATCTGCTAAAAAGTCTTTACGAGACCCGGGATCGATTAAAACCATGACGCGAGGCGCCATAATTCCCCGAGTGCATGCCACGTTTCTGCGAATGCGGGAGTTAAACCGCATCGGCGGCCGTACAAACAAAAATCATACCGACGTTGTAAAAGTCGGGGAGGAGAATTTTAGAAAATTCCCAAGGATGCGAGATAATCGTGCGATTAATTTCGATTATCGATGGTTTGGGAGCAGGAAGCTCGGGTCGAGACAAATTTGAAAAATTAGAAAATTCCGAAAATATGAAACAGAAATGTAATTAATTTTTGTCACCGCTGGCTTCGAAAAAATTTGTTATACAAGTTGGAGAAGTTCGAGAGCACCAGGCGAAGTCACAATTAATTGTTATTACAGCTCGTTTAGGCTAAATTTGTTTCACCGATTAGAAACACTCTCGGAGTTCAAGGCAAAAATACGACTCATTTTTTAACTCTCAGTGCGGGAAAAATTTATTTGACCGATTAGAAAATTCTCAGGACACAAGACAAAATAGAATTAATTTTTTTAACTGCTGAATTATCCCTTTTAGCGACGAACAACGATACATCGTTGTTACTTAACACAATTTTAAAATTTCGTGACGTTAAAAGGGTTATATCAAGGGGAGCTGTGGGTTAGGAAAAATTTGTCTCACCCATTAGAACATTCTCAGAGTACAAAGCAAAAATACGATTCATTTGTTAACTCTCGGATCGGGAAAAATTTATTTCACCGACTAGAAAATTCTCAGGACGCGAGACAAAATAGAATTAATTTTTATAGAATTAATTTTTAAACGGACAACGATTCATCGTTGTTATCAATTCTAATTTTATAATTATTAATATTACTAATTAATATTACAATCACAATTCTAATTTTGTGACGTCGAAAGGGTTATGTCAAGGAAAGGGAAAAATTTATCTCGCCGATTAGAAAATTCTAACGGCGCAAAGTAGATTGCAACGCGGCAAAAGTGCGATGAATTTTTGACGTAACAGCTGACTCGGAAAGAGGTCGCGTTCAACAAATCTTGCCGTGAAAGGTCAGGTCGCGGAGGTGGCGGGACGTAGCCGAAATTTTCCGGGCGAGTCGCGAGTAAAATAAATGAACGACACGGAGGAGAAAATTGAAGTGTCTCCTCTGGAGGGCGGCCTCAAAGCCGGGACCGCAATCTTTTGAAAAATGAACGGACGTAATTCCATGGTCCGTGGAATGTCCATAGCGGAGGCGACGGCGGCGGCTAGTTTGCATTGCAGCCGGTCCATGTACATACATTATCCCGCCGCTAAGTGATGCGAGGACTTCATAGAGATGGAAGTGTGCCGCGCGAGGCGGCAGACACCGAAAATCCTCGGTACACGTTCGTCCTGGTCACCCGAGGACGGGGCGAGGACGTCATTTATATTCATTTAGTCGGTCTGCCACCTCCCTCTCTTCTCGGCTATACTTATACGAGTATTGGACAAGTATTCTCCCCCCTTTGCCCCTGTCAGGAGAGTTCCAAGCCAGCTCGCACCCGCGCGCCACGGCTGGAAAACTTTGCCTCGGAAACAGCACCACCGGCACACACCCCTAGATTAATCTATATAAGACCCCCAGACATCCCTGCTCGCAGCAGTAGCAACGCTCCCCGAACGTTCTTGTCGCGACTCGCCTTGTGCCGACGCGAATCCAGCCGCCAAAAAATCCAAACTGTTCGCCGGTCCCGAATTCACGGTCGAACCGCGGCCGAACGGAGATTCTCAAGAAATGGAAATAGAACGACGCTGTACCAATCAGAAATTTAATAATAATTCGCGCCGATGAATTGTTCAAATTGCCGACGAATGAAAATATTGGGTTGGCAACTAAGTAATTGCCGATTTGTTCGATGAAATAAAAAATTTTTTTTACTTGGAACGAAGTTTAATCTGTAACGTATTTTCCATTTTGTTCGATGACCTTTTGCCATCTCTCTGACAACTTGAAAATTCCACGCTCGTAGAAAGTCTGATCCTTTTCGGCCAAAAACTGAGTTAAGTGAGATTTTACAGCGTCATCGTCGTTAAAAGTTTTACCACGAAGGGAGTTGTCCAGGGATCGAAATAAGTGGCAATCCGATGGCGCGAGATCAGGGCTATATGGTGGGTGTAACACCAATTCCCAACCAATATCCATCAATTTTTGCCGAGTGGACAGAGACGTGTGCGGCCTAGCATTGTCCTGCTGGAAAATGACACCTTTACGATTAACCAATTCTAGTCGCTTTTCCTTGATCACTGCATTCAATTTGTCCAGTTGCTAACATTCACAGATTATAAAAAATAACATAATAATAATAATAATAATTTTATAATATAACATTTACGGATATCATAAAAATGGGAGTGAGAAACATCTATAACTGAAATCGGCAATTACTTAGCTGCCAACCCAATAGAACGACTACGCAGAAATCCTGAATTTAACACTAGGTTCGCGCAGCGCTAAAAGTCGATGTTTTATATTGCTTCGTAGAAATAGTAAACACACGTCCGTCCCTCGATTTACGCGCACTTTTATACGCGGAAAATGATAACGCTATTCGCGCGGTATCTTTGACGCGCGATATCAATTTACGCGATCCGAATTTCCGCAGTCGGCGAATCTTTGCGAAGCTTTCGATTTGCAGAGTGAAAGTCATTGCCGTTATAAACGTTGATGCAAACGTTCGACGAGCCGTCAAATCTTGGAAAAATTTACGATTAAGATTTAATAGAAGAAAATATCGAGAAAGGATCGTGCGAAAAAATTTGCGTTAACAATGGAGATATGGTCGAACTTCCAAATGTTATAGTCGACGAAAATGACGAGACTGTGGCATCGAATATTATATATAATTAATAAAAATTAATATATAATATATAAATTAATAATATTAATATAAAAATTAATATTAAATTAAATTAATATTAATATATAAATTAATCGAATATATATATAATTTACTTTTATCTCTTGTTTCGTTAAGTTATCTAAAATAACTATGTATATTTGTCCAATATTGTTTCTTTTCCACCGACAGGTTCCATCTGCGCGATTTTCATTCGCGTCAAACAAATCCACGTGGAACGGAAAATCGCGTGATTTTTATTACGACACGTATCCAATGAAACAAAATCGTAATAAATGCTCCACAAACGTATCCGTACAATTACAACAATTATAGCGAACATAGTATCGATAATAATTCGTGTCTGTCTCGAAAGAACGCGCTCTAAAAAATCGGTCCCCGAAATGTACGCACGTCTCTGTCCCCGCGGCGGATACTTTTGGGACTGCTTCGAGTCGCGAGTCGCAACAGAGATAACGAACAACGAGCCGCCGTAGCTCCGCCGAAAATTTCGCGATTTCGAGAACACGGGAAACTTAGCCGCTGCATCTACCCGCGAAGTAATAATTGAGTCGTTCCGCGCGAACTTCCGGCGACCACTTGTTATTACGTAATCAGGCCCGTAGACTCTCCGGGGGCCCCGTTATCGCGGGAATTCCGCGAACTATCCCAAACAACCTGGCTCGAAGGTCCGCGCACGAGCCACACGCTCGTTCCGATCTTCGATTGTTCGGGCAAATAATATTTCACTGCGTTCGCAGCTGTTCGGGAGAACATTTGTCGCAGTCTATCCGCAAGATAACGGTCTCGTCGCGAGTTCGGTATCGCGAGGATGCTCGTCGGACGCGTTCGCCGGCAAGATTGATTGTCCGCGTTATTAAAGCCGTTCGCCGGATAGCTGTCACGCGGAAGCGATCGGTTCCCGGTCGTTGGCCAGCGTTTTATCAAAGTCTCGGATTTTTGCTTCTTGCAGCGCGCTATGCTCGAGCGGCGGGCCCGGAGTGAGATCGATGCCCGTTTCGGTTTAATAAACCAAAGGCGAGGGGAAAGTCAACAGGTGTGGGCGAGCGAGCGAGAGCGCGCGCGCACGCTCGCGATCGAGCGGTTTTTATCGCGCGCGCGCGATCCTCGGCCGGAACGCGGAAACGTAATCGTTTTGTAAACAAAGCGCTGACCGGATTACGCGAACGGTTTACCGTCCGCGGGGCCCGGAACGCGCCCGTTTCCCGAATAAATTTGATACCGCTAATTTCCGACCCTCCTGGGAGAGGCATCCGCCGGCAGAGAACGCGGGCCGCGCGCCAGCTGACCCGGTCACGACCGGTCAAAGAATCGCGACGCGGAATTATCGCTGCTCGGGGCGTCGTTGCGCCGTTGCTAATTGCGAGTCCGCACCCAGCGGCCGTTCGCGGCCACGGCATCGCGGCTGCGATGCTTCATCCTTCGACGCTAAGCCGGCTTACCGGACCCGCCGCCACGATCCAAGATCCACGACCCGCGATACGCGGCCCTCCGCGCGCGGCTCCGCACCTTTGCCGATACGCTAACTGACACCCCGAGCTACTTTGCATTAATCGTTTTCGAGAAGTTGCACCCTGCACGGAGCACTGCTCTCGAACTCGCCAACGACCAACGTTTACTTTGAACCGGTTTCCGGTTCGATGATACCCTGCGTCCACCCGTTATCGGTGCTTAGGTCAGGTTGCCCTTTGTTTGCAGTATTAGCCGAACGCTTCGATTGGACCTCTTGTAATCGACTTTTACTCTGCTGTGGACTCAGGGTATTTCGACCACGTGAAATAACCTGCGATATACAGTAATTTCTTCGGGAAATGTGTTAAATTTCGGGCTGCTGTGAATTTTGCTGTGCCAGTCCTACGCCTATGTAATTTATTGCTACGTCGATGCTAAGGGTTGACTGAGTCGGTCGAGCGTGTGATGCGCCGCGAATTCCTGGGAGGCAGTGCGAAATGGTCTGCTTGGGTGTGAGCCAGGTTACTTTTTTATTTTCTATGTTTTTTATTGTTATTCTCTTTTTATTATTTTTTTATTTTATTGTTATGTGTCAGAAAAACCGAGAAATTAGAAGGTAGGTGATAGGTACTAGGTACGCGACCGAATTTATAATCGCATCTCCACTTTCTAAATTGTCCATTTTTGCTTACAAGCTGAGCGACAATTCGAGAGAATTTACTGTACTCTTTCATCTGACTCGATTTGTGAGAAAATATATTTACGAAATCTAATTTATTATCAGATAGCGTAGACAACGCCATAAATCATTTTTCATGCCAAGTACAGTAATTTCTCCCGGAAATGCCAAATTTCGGGTTGCTGTGAATTTCTCGGTGCTAGTCCTACGCCTATATAATTTATTGCGTGTGACGCGCAGGCGACGCGAACTCTCGTAAGAGAACACAAAATGGTCAGTTTGAATCTCCGAATTGCCTTCGAATAGTGTCACGTGACCTCTTAATTGCCTTCGAATAGTGTCATGTGGCCTCCGAAATGCCTTCAAATAGTGTCATATGGCCTCCGAATTGCCTTCGAATAGTGTCATGTGGCCTCCGAATTGCCTTCAAATAGTGTCATATGGCCTCCGAATTGCCTTCGAATAGTGTCATGTGGCCTCCGAATTGCCTTCAAATAGTGTCATATGGCCTCCGAATTGCCTTCGAATAGTGTCATGTGGCCTCCGAATTGCCTTCAAATAGTGTCATATGGCCTCCGAATTGCCTTCGAATAGTGTCATGTGGCCTCCGAATTACCTTCAAATAGTGTCACGTGGCTTCCGAATTGCCTTCGAATCGTGTCAAAAAATTAGAAATAAAAAAGTTTAGTCATCGATTGAGTGATCATTGCAGTCTTTTTCGCCGACTGCCCCGAGTTTCTATAAAAACGAGCCACGAGGCCCGAAGAATCACGACTCAGTATTCTCAGATCTGCTGGTTTCAATTCCAACCTCCGAACATTTCTGGAAGAAATTAAATTTCCTTAAAAATAAAATACGATAAATACGTTACAATATTAGCGACTCCGTACGACATCGTGCAGACAGCCTAAACGTTATCTCGAACGACGATGGTCGCGAAATCGCACGGTGTTCATTCGGTCTAAATAAAAGCCCGGATGACCGATCCAGTGCGCGGATCGCGCTTATAGTAACCGGGATTGCAGGTTCGTTGGGTGTTCCGCGTATTTCGGAGTCGCAACGGATAAAGCCATTCCAGCTGGGAGAGGCATTCGCAGAAGAAGAGGGTGGGCGTGAGAGGGCACTTGCCCCACGAGCATCTCTACCATCCGATAACACGCCGGGATGGATTGGTTTTTTGCTCCTGGAACAATTCTATCCTGGCTATTATCTACCCTCACCCTGTCGCCTCCCCCTGCTCCCCCCGCCTCGCTCTTCCCCGTCCCAGCGTCGACTTTTCTTTCTCGCGTTCTTTCAAGCCCCCACCGCCGAGAACCCTCTGTTCCGCGTCCATATTTCCGGCGGAGCTCGCAAAAACTATAATTGTATAAAGAATGGTTACGCGCCGGCGCGTCCCGCGTCACGTCCCGTGGACGCCAGCCAACGTCTCGCCAATTTCCATGCCATTCTCCCCATCGACTGTCTTATGGAATCCGGCCAGTCGCGTGCTGCTAATCGAACATTTACTTCGAGAGAATCCATGATCTCGGCCAATTTATTTACCGTGAACGTCCCTTTCCTTTTCTCTATTTGAGCCGTTTATTTTGAAAGTGGCATAAGTCACTTTGTTTTTATGTCGATATATTTAAGGGTTTGCGTTTTAACCTTTTAGGCACGACGCGCCACTATAAATAATGTCATCTCTCTGAACGACGCGCCACTATAGTGGCTTGCTCTAGTAGCTCGCTCGCTCATCGTTCGAATCAAATAATCGTCTTCGTATGCATTGTTTCACACTTCTTTTGTCTTCGCATCGATTTATAACAGTCTACAGGGTGTCCCAAAAATATCTCGCAATCCGGAAATGGCGGGTTCCTCGGATCATTTGAAGCAACTTCTTCCTTTACGAAAATGTTCTCCGAGGCACCGTTAACGAGTTATTAACGAAAAACAGTGACCAATAAGAATCGAGTACGGCTGACGCGAGGCGGCCCAGCCAACCAGCGCGCGAACCCCAGTTCCGCTCATTGGCTCGATCGCCTCGCGCCAGCTGAGCTCGCCTCTCATTGGTCATTGTTTTTCGTTAATAACTCGTTAACGGTGCCTCGGAGAAAATTTTTGTAAAGGAAAAAGTTGTTTCAAATGGCCCGAGGAACGCGCCACTTTTGAATTGCGAGACATTTTTGGGAGACCCTGTATATACAGTATCAGAGGCTGTACAGTACACATCAGACTCTGCCGTCCAGAGAAACAGCCTCGCGCAGAATTCAGCCGTACCTAAAAGGTTAACACGTTTAAAAATATGGATGCGAACTTTCGAGAAGACTTGCTTGTATCTGTTATGTCAGGATACTGATATTTTTCTCAGTATAAATAATTTCGTATAAACATTAAAAAATCACCACTTTTCATTACGGTAAAGTAACTTATGCCACTTTCAAAATAAACGGCTCATTTATAGAGGGAACACTTCACTCGGTTCGTTCGTCTTCATTCCTACGAGCAGAGTTTCTGCTCTGTCTAACAGGCACAACTTAGCACGAGTTGTGTTACATAGTAGAACTCCGATTACACTCTGACATCTGACACGTATCGCATACTGGACGTCCGAACTGTTGCAGGCCCTTGGAACCGGCGATCCCTGAGATCATTCGAAGTAACTTTTCCGGTAATGAGACTGTTCTCCGTGGCTTTGTTTGTTCTCTGTGGCTAAACGGGTCATTAACGAAAGACACACGAGCTGTACTCGCTCTCCGATTGGCCCGCGTTTTTCGTTAATAACTCGTTAACACTGGATTTACGGAATCCGTCAAAATCACTGGCACAGGGAAATTCACAGCAACTCGATGTTTGGCATTTCCGGGAGACATTACTGTATTTGGCGAGATAAATGATTTATGGCGTTGTCTACGCGCTATCTGAGAATAAATTAGGTTTCGTAAATAGTTTTTCTCATGAATCGAGTCAGATGAAAGTATACAGTAAATTCTCTTCACTTGTAGCTCAGCTTGTAAACAAAAGTGAACAATTTGGGAAAAGGAGGTGGTGCGATTATTCGAGCCTCGTGGCTCGTTTTTATTGCTGTTGACAATCGACGGCTACAAAAACGAGTCGCGAGGCTCGAACAGTCGTATCTCCTCTTTCCAAATCGTCCATTTTTGTTTACAAAAGAAAAGAAATTATTGTACCACCTATTCTCCAAAATTCGGTAGAATATTTAGCGATTCCGTTATGACTCCATGCCGACAGTCTAAACGATAAGTAAAATAGTGGAGCTGGTTACTGTGTGAGGCGCCCAATTGCCGCACCTTTGCTTTGCTTTATAACATAATTAACTTCATATATATATTACATCGAATGAGGCATGTTAGACATTTTCATCGACAAATTAAACAAAATAAAAGAACAAACCAAGGACACAGTAATTGGTCACAGCACGGTAACCGGCTCCGTTACCCCAGTTCAGCGAGATAATTCCGGAACAATCTCCAAAGGCTGTTCTTCGACTAGTCCGTTTTAATTCAACATTCGCTCGTCTGTCCTTTGCGACATATTTCATAAGCTCTGCGCGCGCGGAGGAAATCCTAATTCAAAGATAGAAGTAATCGTTACCGTGGAAGAATTTATGAAGCTCGTTTTATCGCGACGATCGTGGTTAAAGGATTAAGAATAGAACGCGCCGAGAGGACGGACAGGCGGTCGCGCACGAGATCTGCGAGGACGGAAAAGCGTTTCCTTGCGGTGCAACGACTCCGCGGACGGAAATAGCGGCGCGGCGCCGCGCCGATACAGAGTCGAAGCGAATCGGACTGTGGGGATGCGCCGCATTGCGGTGATCCAGTTAGGGGCGAATTTTAATTGAAGCTACGTTACTTTTAATACCGGCGGTGATGCATAATTTATGACGGGTACGTCGTCGGCCGTCGCGTCGCTCCGTCCAGTCGACCAAGTGATCATTTCGTCTCGAGCCGGGCTGAACCCTCCGCGAGACGGAAGCCTTTTAGCCGGAGACATTTTGCAATTTAAACGCGCTTATCGTTAATCGTTCCACCTCTCGTGCTCCCCCGCGCCCCCCTGGTCCCCCCCTCTAACCCCGTCCCCCGTCCGGCCGGTCTATGTAACGGTCACGCGATTTTCGAAAAGAGTTTCCGCTCGCGTCGTTTATATTAAACAGCAATTACTCGCATTCATCCCCTCCAATTAGTCCCATTTACGGTCCTTGACAATTTTCGGCGCTGGCTCGTCACAATTAAAAGTTCCCGGCCGCCCCTTCCCGCGTAATCACGGTCTCGCGCGTTTCATTATAAACCTGCAATTTCATGAAAACCGTCCTTCCCCCCCGCCCCCCGGTTAAAAACTGAACGGCGGCTCGCGAGCCCCGGCTCGTAAAAACCCGACACCGATGTTCGACTCGCTGTTACAACTATAAAAACCCACCCGAGCCCGCGTTAACGCGCGCGTTACGTTGTCGCGATTTGCCATCGGTGTATCGACGCGACGCGGCCGTGGATCACGCAATCGTAAAAAGTGCAATCCGACGGGACCGAACGGCGCAAGAAACACATTTGTCAGAGCTTTCGTTATCGACTCCGATCCGCGGCGTTTTATCCCCCTTTTATTTACTCGCGGCTCTGGTGCCTCTAAAATGATTTCCAAAGTGCCGGCTCTCTCTCACTTTCTCTCTCTCTCTCTATCTTTCTCTATCTCTCACTTGGTTTTTCTCTCTCTCTCTCCCTCTCTCTCTCTCTCGGTTTCTCTCTCTCCCTCTCTCCCTCTCGGTTTCTCTCTCTCTCTCTCTCACTCGGTTTTTGTCTCTCCCCCCTCTCTCTCTCTCTCTCTCTCTCTCTCACTCGGTTTTTGTCTCTCCCCCCTCTCTCTATCTCTCTCTCCCTCTCTCTCTCTCTCTTTCTCTCTCTCTCCCTCTCTCTCGGTCTCTCTCTCGATTTCTCTCCCTCACTTTCTCTCTCTCGCTCTCTCTTTTTCTCTCTCTCTCTCTCTCACTCGGTTTTTCTCTCTCTCTCTCGGTTTCTCTCTCTCTCTCTCTCTCTCTCTCTACGGTCAACTTCTCGAAAAATGAACAAGTAAAATTCGGTAATAAAATGATGACTTCTCCTTAAAATTATTTTAACCGGACGGGGCATTTTTATTATCGGATTGAACCGAATTCAATGTAAATTTGATTATATCTCCACAGTTTACTATTACATGTGTATACCGAGGATTTTATGAGTATGCGGAATTTAAGCAAGCAGACACGTTTGAAAAATTGAAGAATTTTCTTTTTTATTTTTCCAACTGATGCAATTTTCATTGTGCCCGAAAAGTCGCGGTCAGTTAATAAGTGTCGGAACTAATGTTATTTGTAATTTCGGACAGTGTAAAAAAATGTTGAGAAAATGTTTTCTTAATATTCTTGATAAACAACAGTTTGATTTGATGAAAGAGAATGATAAACAGAGTATCCAAACATAATTATCTCTTCACATGAAATTAAATTATAGAGCGTAGGTGATAACGGATTAATAAATGATAACAAATAATAATTAACAGAAATGAACAGTAATAAATGGATGATATTAAATAAAAGTTTGCAAGAAATAAATTGAATTCCACACAAAAGTCTTGTAATTTTTTAAAGGCTCTTAATTTACATTTTCGTGATCTTCGTAGCATCACCGAACTGTATGAAGAAAACAAAATCGGTGCGATTTTGTCATCAGTTTTAAAAGGGTTAACCCTTGTAAGAGGGTCAATGTAAACTCATTTGAAGACTCTCTCAAACGAAACGATGGGATAAACTGCTCGACCCCTAGCACACGCTATAACAAAAGTGGCGAAAGGTCGCGATAAATGCAATAAATTTTCGCGTCATTTCTCATTTAGAGCTTGGTAAGTGTATCGTTAACGCCAGATTCGCGGAACACAAAAAAACAGCTGTTTCATATCAGTTTACAAAAGTAACAACAAGACATCTATCCTGATTTTTAACAAGTGTTGTTGCAACATTTGCCGCAAGTAACATATAAATTGAATAAATAACTCATAAATGTAACTCATAAATCTAGCGTAAAGGCATCTAAAAAGTCCGCGCGAAAGTTCGCGCCGGCCGGCGAAATGGAAGATCCGCCGTTCCGTCTCACCGGTTCGCGGACGTTTCGCCGGCCGGTCGGCGACGTCCGCGTCCGAAAATAAATTCGCCGCCGCGACAGGGCCAGGAATTAACATTCGCGTGATTGGGCTAACGAAGTCCGCCGAAAACTGCGGACGACGTGGCGGCCTTAGAACCGCGCGCACGAACGAAAGCCCTCGAAAGCTGCAGGTCGTTCCTCTTAATCACCGCGGTAAAAGTTGTTAACGTAAAATTCGACGGGCAAAAGTTCGAAAACGCCGCGCCGGCGAAACCGTAGTTACGGCCAGTAATTCCGGCGGCGGTATAATTGCGCGAGCAGGCGTCGCGGCGTGTCGCTTCGTTGTCGAGACAACTCCGGGGTTTCGCGAGAGACTCGCTCCCCCCACCCCGCCCGCCGGTCGTCGAAGCCGGAGCGCGCCGATGTATCGGCGCCGCGCGACGTCTGTAGAAAGCGGCCGAGCGATGGCCGCGCAATTAAACATTTTGTTGGCGGGCCGCTTGACCCGGATCCGTCCGCGCGCTTTCCATCCCCGCGACCTTTCGCAATTACACGGCCGCAATTTATCGTTGCAACATGATGAGCCCAGCCCGGGAACGGATAACGTTATCTCCTCGCTTTTCAAGGGACCCTTTGCCGGCCGCCGGATCCCTGAATGCGCGGATCTTTGCTCTTTTCAACAGCCTCTTCCTGTTGTACAGGTGCGCGCGGACTAATTGGGCGGCCCACAGTGGGCCGGATCGAGAAATTCAGTGACATTCTGTTGTAACTTTTGAACCATCACAGATATCGCAATGAAATTTTCACCAAAAATATTTTAAAAAATAATAGTTATTTTCAGCTATAGATGATTAAATTTTTCTTTGCGTTTGTTAAACAATAATTTTTAATTAATTTTCATTGACATTTTTTGTGAAAAAAGAAATTGTTTAAATGTAATGGTACAAAGTTTGTTTCGTTTACTTATATTTTTCATGTTATATGGAATAATTAAAAATTTTAAATATCCGTCGATTTTTACAGACGATGAAGCGTTCTGTAATACCGACTGGAACATACAGAGATTATCTTCGATATCTTTAACCTCAAAGTAACGTAACGTTGATATCTTGAAAACGTAATAATTTACAAACTGGTTCGTCTTGGTATGTAACTTTCACTAGAATTATGTAGAAAAAAGTATCCTGAAAATATACTGTTTGTCCGAAACCGTGAGTCCTTGGGTGTCAAAAGATATTCCTTGTCGAATGTAAAGAATTTGTACACTTTTTGTATTTTATTAAACATTATATTTTTCATATGCATAGAATACGATAATTGTAATTTAAGCTACCGTTTCCTAACGAGAAATATTGCCTCCTAATGTTAAAATCGAAAGAAAAGGAAAAAAATTAATTAGGTTCGTCGGGACGTTGCGAGGAAAAGAAGCATATTTTTTTGGCCGGATTTATGTGTTTTCTCTAAGTCATCGGCCTGGACTAAGGGCGCATATATGCGTTTGCCGATTTTTTCAATCGATATGCAGTTATTTTCGTGTAAAATTAATACAGGGGCACTCGTATCGGTTTATGTATTGATAATTGTTTCGAAATTTTTCACACACAATTAAATTATTAATTCCTGTGTGTTGTAAATATCAAATTAAGTTTTTTAGTTGATTATAAAATTTAATGTTTTAAATTGTTAATGCTTATAATACATAATTTTAATGCTCAAAAATGACAGTCTTTAATTATTTAACCTTCTGCAAAAGAATCACTATAATTTATTACTGTTTGCGCCTTGAATAGTCACTTCAGTGTGGCAAAAAAGTATTCCGCCCCCAGCGATGGTCAGCGATAGCCGCGCTCCGTCCCTACGAACCGTTTCGGCCAGGAGTATTCAGAGCTCAAAAGGTTAATTACTTTCGTTCAGACAAGATCTTTTGTGAACCTTGAGTAATAGTTCTAAGTTTCGCGATTATTTTAACTGAACCTTCTTCGTACGAATCGGTGAATTCGCCCGTACGATAGAAGAGTGTAAAGGAGCATACGTCGTTTCTTCAAGACCCGATACGGTCCCGTGACACGGTTTTCGGGGCCGCGGTATTTTCGAGTCCGGAGAAACGCGGCCCGGCGATTTTCCGCCGCGGAACGAGACCAGCGCCGCGCCGGAGACGGAGGGAGCACAGCGAAAGGGTTGATTTCCATTTCGAGAGCGAATCGAGAACGCCGGCATTAATTACGGGACGGGATCGGCCGATCGCTGCGCGGAATCCGCGTCTGATTTCGCGATCGCGGGCGATCCGGCCGCCTCGCGGGGAAGAAATCCGCCTTGGAAATAGTTTGGAGATGTCGGGAATACTTCGCGTGGCAGAATCCCGCTCGGAGATATTGCATTTCAACCGGAGAGCCGGCTGAAAAGCTGGAATCGGAGTGCCGGCGCGCATTAAGGCGCTTCCTGTCGGATCCCGTGGTCCCCGTCGACGTCGTCTACGTCGTCTCGAGCATCCGCAATCGGCGATAACTGTAGCCTGTGATCAAACATCCGCCCTCCCGCGTATCGATTTCACCGCGGAATATTATTTTTTCCGTTTCTCTCTCCTTTTTTTTTCTTCTTCGGCGGGACGCGACCGTTCGTAAAACAAATCGGAATAATAATTGAAAGAGCTCCGGGAAAACGGTCTCCGAAAAGTATCGCGTTTCGTGCTCCGCGGCCCGCAATTATTTCTCGGTGGAACGTTCGCGGGCTCCCGAAAATTAAACGAATTCTCGCGATTAAAACCGTCCCGGCGATTGAAAATAAAAAAAGCGTCGTCGGCGGCGGCGGTCGGGGTCCGCGGCGAATACGATCATAATGCATCAGTGACACCCGGAAATCTGTGCCCGATTTTCCGGGGGACGCGGTATTTTTTCGAGGAAGCCGCGTCCGAAGCCGCGCCGCAACCGAAAAAACCTATCAACCAAATTGCATCGTCTGAAACAAACGGTTGTTCGCGGGAGCAGAATGCGCGTTTAATAAAAAGCAAGCAACGCGTTTTGCAAACATCGGCGTAGGACGGCGAGCAAAAATATTGGCCGGTTTTCGAGACAGCGCTTCTTCGGGGTCGGCTGGAAAAATACCGAAAAGCACGAATGGTGCGAGACCGTTCGCGAACGATAAAAACCGCTGCGATTTTCACCCTCGCTGCGAGGAGTCCCCCGGCAATCGGCAAGTTAATTCGGCCGGCAGGCGGAGTTTTTCGTTAAGCTGCGGACGAGCCGTGAAGAATCATAAAGATTCGGCCGGTCGAGCAGTTAAAGTATACGACGAGCGCGCGGCGTTTCCGTCGCCGATTGTTCGAACCAGTCCGTGCGGGCGCGCCGGCGTTGTATTTTCCGGGTGTGAAGCAGTAAGAAAATGCAAAAATAAGGATCCCCTTAAAACCGTTGCGCGAGGCGAACTGTAACTGCGCCCCGAAGGCTCCGCGCCGCGCCTCGGACGCCCGTCGTCGGCGAATTAAAACCGGCTCGCCGCGCCCGTGCAGCCGCGGCTGGAATAAAACGGCGCGCGAATACCGGTGGGTCCCCGGGCCCCCCTCCCCCGCGGCCTGCTCCATAAAACGCGCAGTCCCGGGGGGGATAAAAATTTTACAGATTTCTCGCCGCTGTAAAACGCGTTCGGTGGCAGAAACGGAAGCGCGCGAGCATTAAGGCGGCGGCGGCGTCCACCCATCGGCGGCTGTAAAATCGTGTAACAAGGCCCGATAACGCTGCGAACGAGCCGGTTTTACGATTCGCAGCGACTAACGTGCCGATACGTCGCGTCGCCGGCGACCGGGCGTTTTTTTGAACGGGAACCGATCAACGCGGTTCGTCCCGAGCCTTCGGCATTCATTATCCCGCTCTCGGAAAGCTCGCGGCGCTCGCTTCTCAACTAACAATGTTAGGGCCGTACGAATATATCGCACGGTGCGCAGATTGAAAGTTGCTCTTCCAGATGCTGCGCCTCCAACGACAACTTAACCTTTTAGGTTAATTCTTCTGAATTCTGCGCGAGGCTATTTCCCTGGACGGCAGATTCTGATGTGTACTGTACAGAGTCTGATACTGTATGTATTCCGTCTATATATTGTTAAGACTGTTGTAAATCGATGTGAAGACAAAATAAGTGCGAAACAATGCATAGGAAGATGATTATTTCATTCAAACGGAGGACGAGTGAGCTACTAGAGCGAGCCACTACAGGGTGTCCCAAAAATGTCTCGCAATCCGAAAGTGGCGGGTTCCTCAGGTCATTCGAAGCAATTTTTTCCTTTACAAAAATTTTCTCCGAGGCACCGTTGACGAGTTACTAACGAAGAACAGTGACCAATGAGAGGCGAGCTCAGCTGGCGCGAGGCGGAACTGGACTTCGTGCGCTGGTTGGCTGGGCCGCCTCGCGTCAGCCGTACTCGATTCTTATTGGTTACTGTTTTTCGTTAATAACTCGTTAACGGTGCCTCGGAGAACATTTTTGTAAAGGAAGAAGCTGCTTCAAATGATCCGAGGAACTCGCCATTTCCGGATTGCGAGATATTTTGGGGACACCGGTATAGTGGCGCGTCGTTCAGAGCGATGACATCCGCGAAAGCCACTATAGTGGCGTCTCGTTCAGAGAGATGATATCCGCGAAAGCCACTATAGTGGCGCGTCGTGCCTAAGAGGTTAATGGCGGTGGAGTTGATTTGTAAAAAAGCTCAAACTGTGTCGTAATGTAAAACAACGCAGTTTATTTACAGAAGGTCCAGGTTTACAATTGTGTGAGAGTACTTGACACGTCTCTCGTGAGAGTTACCGAAAGACTCTCTTGTATCGTCAAGTTTCGTTCCGCAGGTTGACTTGTTTTTTCCCTATTTTTAATATAAATAATAGTATAATAATATTATTATATATTATTATATATATTATTATTATATTATATTATTATATATTATTATTATATATTATTATATATTATTATTATATATTATTATTATATATTAAATTATAATAATATTTATTAGTATAAAAAGGTAGTTATAGCGGGACGTCGTTGTAAATTCGCCGAAGTATTGGAGCTTGTCCCGTAGGGTTCGGTTTATTTTATTGGTCTGTCAGGCACCTTTTTTCTCGGGACCGTAGATTAGGCCCCGTAGGCCCTCGAATTACTTGACAGATTGCCTGGTGTTGATCCGTCCAGGACGAAACAAATAATATTCATTTGGCTAGGGATTTCAGGTCACGGACTTTACGAGCTTGCGCTGTTTCACGTCACTTGGAAGTCCGTGCGATAAGTTATTCGTGAATGTGCTGCAAAATTTTCGTCTTTCGTGACAGGATCTCTGATGGAGGAGAGATATTTTGGGAGTGAACTGACTAGAAGTTGTAGAATCGTCGATTATTCCGAGGTTAAGTGGAATACGACGTGTGATCTGGCAGACGGAAGAGGACGGTTTGCGACGATAGAGATGAGACTGTGGATTGAAAATTGACGTGATCGAAAATCGATGCACTGGGCGAGCCACGATCTCGGAAGTGAAATATTTAATATTTATTTGTGAAGTAGCACATATCGAAAATAAATCAAGAAAAGGGATGGTGCAATAATCGATGCAATAGAAGACAAAGAGTAAGAGATATTTAACCCTTAACGCTCGGAAGATTTTGTTTAGATAAGTACCTACCAACAATTCGGAGCAAATTTTGTCAAAATTGCGATTCTGTTGTACGAAGTTGAATAAAAATAAAAATCATTACACTGTTGTGGGCATTTCATAAGAATTAATAAATCGAAGATTTCATAGTTTTAGTTATGTTTTTTACACGATTACGTTAAAAGACAATTTTTCATCGCTGACACGTTTTCTCGCATTGCACGAACCCACGTGTACCATAAATGTATCGTGGAGTGCTTTCTCGCAAGTAGCCGATCCGTGTCAATTTATATTTAGGACGTCCCAAAATTATGGTATTTCCTGGAAACGAGGGGTTCCTGAGTTGATTTGAAGTAACTTTTTCCTTAGCACAAATGCAATCCGCGGCTTTGTTTACGAGTTATCAACGAAAAACGTTAACCAATGAGAGGGGAGATCAGCTGGCGCGAGACGGCCGAGCCAACGGCGCCAGCGGTCGAGCGGTCGAATCCCAGTTCCGCTCGTTGGCTCGACCGCCTTGCGCCAGCCGAGCCGGCCTCTCATTAGTCAATGTTTTTCGTCAATAACTCGTGAACGACGCCTCGGAGAAAATTTTCGTAAAGGAAAAAGTTACTTCAAATGATCTCAGGAACCCGTCAATTCCCGGAAATACCATAATTACCCTGTATACAAATTTCGTCTAAGGCAGGGCTAGCTAGAAAAGCTTTACCGATGAGTTCTCTAGCAGGATCCGGACGAAACGCTTGCCTTTCTTTCCCCCCAAATTTCACGATCGCTCTCAGTCTAAATATAGCTAAAGAACGACAATAACATAACCTCCACAGCATAAAGATCCGCAGATGATCCGCTAATGATCAATCAAATAAAAGTTGGTTAGAAGCTTCTATAATCAGACCAGCGAACTCGCGAGTGAAACGAAGCATAGTCGGACAACTATACAGGGAAACAGAAAGATTACCGTTTAGCATCTAAAACGAAGCGAATGCGTAACCAAACAAGTAGACAGCGAACCGCCCCATGGCTAAGGTAGATCCGCGATCGGGGAAGCGAGAGGGAAGTCGCCTACGGGGCCAGCGGGAATTAAACAGAGCTGCGATAATATTTGCAATAATAAGAGGTAATGGAAAATCAGCGGGGGAAAAAGGAGGACGCGCGTGCGGAGGTTTTCGCCGAGGTAAGGGGTTGCAACGACACCGCGGACCGCGCGCGCGGCAGCTGCCGCGGAACGGATTCGTATTTGTGCTGTTGCTCGTAAATATTTGCCCGCCTTGGAGCCGGTTTCTTGTTACGAGTTCGTTTGATGCGGCGGAGGTGCGAGGGCCGCCTTTATTACGTTACTTCGTAAGCCGGCCCCCGCTTTTCCCTTTTACGTCGCGCGAGAGCGCGCGCGCACGTCGGAGGAGACCGGTCGCAAATGTAATTCCCGTGCGGAATACTACTCGCTCTCTTCAGAATTCCTCCTGTTCGGCGAGCAAACACGAAGTCGCGCCACCGGCGGCCGGCGAGCGTAATTTTTGCCCGTTATGCCCGACGGCCCGGCTGATCGTTCCCGAGATACGGTTAATGTTTAACCACGGCCGCGGCGCGTCTCCGAGACCCGCGAATATATTTGCACTCGCGATAGCGGCGACGAATGCCCGCTCGACCGGCTATTATTCAAATTTTTATCGCGTCCGGCAATAAAAGAGAACGAACACGGGGGACGAGAGCTGGACAGGGTTCGTCTTTCGTCTCATGGTGGGAGCTTGTTACCCCCATCGATCGATTTCCTCCTAATCCTCCCTCTCTCTCTCTCTCTCTCTCTCTCTTTGTTCGTTCTTTCTGCCGGAAAGGAGACGCGGCGGTTCCCGTAATCGCTAAAAATGAAATCGCGCGGGCTGTAACGTTGGGACAATGAGAGAGATCCGCTGGGAGACCGGCGGGTCTCGGGGCGTTTTAACTGTTACCCATTAAATCTAACCTAAATCCTCGTAAACAAACTTCTCGGTTATAAAAGGCGGCCGTAACAACATCCCGCGCTTTGCCGACTTATGACCGGAGAAATGAAACGGGCCTTAAACGACGCGAGAGACACGCGATAAAGCCTCGCGAACTGACCTGCGACCGAACCCGTTGTCGCCGGTAGGCTTTCCTCTCGAATTACTTTGTTAACGTTATACTTTTCTCGCCGCAATCCCGTAAATATCCCGCTGATAGACGAACGGTACCACGGTGGAGCTCGGTTTATAGAAAGCGGACGGGGGACAAGCAAGTTCGCGCGCGAACAGATTGTCAACGCCAATTATATGAACTTCCTGTGGTCGTTCGGATAAAACGGAGAATCCGGTATGAAAGGTTCAGATCCAATTACACGTATATTTCGGAACGCGAATTCTTTTAGTAGCAATTTTGACCATTCAGTTGTGTCATTCGAAGACATAATGAAACACTTTTAATATCTTTTTAACCTAGCGAACGATATTTCTCACAGTCAAATTTATTAATTCCTTGTCAATGGGTTGTTTACAAAGAGGAATGAATAAATAACAAGGAATTGCCTTACAGTTCGATCGAACAGGCACTGCAAAAATTCTTGTACATATAAACGGAGTATAGTGAAATCTCCCTAATTGACGCTTAGATTGTGCACAAAAATCAACGATTATTCGATTGTTGACAACTATAGGAACGAGCCACAAGACTCGAATAATCGTATCTTCTTTTCCCAAATTGTCCATTTTTGTGCACAATCTGAGCGTCGATTAGGGGGAATTTACTGTACATATAAATGGAGGTCCACTACAGTAGTAGAGTTATATAAAATTACAATTGAATTACTCGGGGAATTATAATTGCAGTTCAATTACATCGTAATTCAACTGCATTGTAATTCAATTATATTGTAATTAAGATAGGCATTGAATTACATTACAAAGTAATTCAATTACATTGCAATTCAATTACAAAGTAATTGAATTAGATTGCAGTTCAATTACAAAGTAATTGAATTACATTGCACTTCAATTACAAAATAATTCAATTACATTGTAATTCGATTACAAAGTAATTCAACTGCATTGTAATTCAATTATATTGTAATTAAGATAGGCATTGAATTACATTACAAAGTAATTCAATTACATTGCAATTCAATTACAAAGTAATTGAATTAGATTGCAGTTCAATTACAAAGTAATTGAATTACATTGCACTTCAATTACAAAATAATTCAATTACATTGTAATTCAATTACAAAGTAATTCAATTACATTGTAATTCAATTACAAAGTAATTCAATTAGATTGCAGTTCAATTACATTGTACTTCAATTACAAAGTAATTAAAGTAGATTGCAGTTCAATTACAGAGTAATTCCAATTACATTGCAATTCAATTACAAAGTGATTCAGTTACATTGTAATCCAGTAACATTGCATTTGAATTACACTGCTCTCCACTTACATCGTATTTAATATTACATTGCATTTCAATTACACTCCCGATCGGAATAATTAACAATCGAATTGACTCGAAGCTTTGAGTTACTTAATTGAATCGCGTAATTCAAGTACGTAATTCAAGTACAACGTAATTCAATCATCCCAACTCCGTGTAGTAGTAACTCGCGAGTAGAATGAGTCAACCAACGATCAGCCAAGTAAAATCAGACCGTTGCGTTCGACGATGGACCACGGATAAATGACCCCGTCACTGACGCAATTTAGTAATTCGCAAATTAGTAAATTAGTAAATCAAGCTGAAACGGAAGTTCTAACACGACATAGAAAAGTGATTGGGCACGCGTCGATCGGTAGTCGACGGTTTCGAGATCCGCAGCTCGCGCAGCGAAAAAAGAACGTCCAGTTTCGCCGGTGTTCCGTAAGTGGGCCAACGGCGAAGAATACGGCGCAGAATACACGGAGGAATACCCGGACGAATACACGCGACTTTCTATCCCGAAATTTCATATTTCTCTTTTCGGCGGAGCACGGAAATGCCATTAAACGGGCCGCGAGAAGCCACCGTCACCACCCCCCCCCCCACTCTCCATCCCTCATCGAATCGAGTTTGCGAAGGCGTCCCCCCGGCACACGGCACACGCGTCTCGAATGCCAGCTGCGAGCTACCAGTCCATGAAGTATGCATGTCTGTCCACACACGCGATTCCATATGGATCTCACGCAACGTCGAAGGTATATTCGCGCGATTGAACACCGCCGAAAATACCATCGCGAGACAACTCCCCCCTCCCCGAGGCTCAAACAGCCCTACGAAGTTGCTCCGCCCTTTCTGTACTCTGATTTCCTGGTCTATTCCCTTTCGATCCTGCCGGTCGATCTTCCAGCATCGATAAGGGACAAACTCGGCCGAGCAACGGTAACACGTGACTATCGCTTCCAGCGGGATAATCGAGGAGGACTCCGGGCAAAGATGGAAATGCATTCTGATCTCACAGTCGCGAGTTAATGGTGTTAACCCAGTTTCCACAGTCCCCGGGAAGAATCGATCTTCCGTAGATAGTTCGGCCGATTCCCCTGATCCCGAGATCGTAATTAGTCGGATAAATAAGGTAGGAACGGGAACACGGGGTGTTCGGTACCGAGCCGATCGAGTTTAAGAGTCGACCGAGGCGCGTCTCGATGCGCGGCGACGCGGGAAAGAAATTTCGAAATTTCCTAATCGTTAAACCGAGGCGACTGCAACCACGTCCGCGAAACCAATTGGATCGTTCGATAACTACCGCGCAAAATCCATCCGCAACCGATAAGAACGAAAACCGAACTGATTGAGAAGACATCGCGAGGTACGTATGTGCACCGATCAGGACGGAACGCGAAACAGAACACGATTCGATCGTTTCTACAAACTCGAAAGCTTGCATTTGAACGTAAAATTGTTAAGTTTCGAGGATCTATTTGCTTATTTGGCATCAACGGGCCAAACGCAATTTATTTATTTATGAATTATAGTTTTATTATTATTTATTATATTCTTTTAATTATTTATTATTTTATTTCTATATTTATTATTTATGTACTATTATTAATTATGATTATTATTATTTATTTATTAATTGCTCTACAAAATAATAATATATATAATATAATAGTATTATACAGAGTGTTCTAAAATTATGGCATTTCCGAGAAATGAGGGATTCCTGAGGTGATTTGAAGCAACTTTTTCCTTTACAAAAATTTTCTCCGAGCCATCGTTAATGAATTATCCATGAAAAACACTGACCAATAAGGGGCGAGTTCGCTCGGCGTTAGGCAACCGAGCTCCGTGCGCTCGTTGCCTCGGCCGCCGCGCGCCAGCCAAGCTCGCCTCCCATTGGTCACTGTTTTTCATTAATAACTCGTAAACAAAGCCGCAGATTGCATTTTCGCTGAGGAAAAAGTTACTTCAAATAACCTCAGGAACCTCATAATTTGTTCACTCTGCATAATAATAATAATATAATAATATATAATAATAATAATAATAGTAGGAATTATATATATATTATTCCTACTATTATTATTATTATTATATATTATTATATTATTATTTTATTATATTATTAATATATGTTACTAATATATTATATATATATATATATATATTAGTATTATTAATTACTACTATTATTATTATTATATATTATTATATTATTATATATATAAAACTCTATATAACCCTATGCCGCAGACAAAAGTAGTTATCAACGGTTCAAAGATCATTTTCAAACGGCTCCCTAAAACAATTCGGGACCGGAACGTGGACATTCGAGGACGGGGCAACGGGTGAACCTAAATCAAGGTGTAGGAAGTGGAACAGGTGCGAGCCGGGGTCAGAGAAATGGAACGGAGCGGAGGAGGCGGAATCCTTCGGAAGACAATTCAGATGACTTCCATGGCACAGAGGCTTCCGGAAGACAGGAGGACGGGCAAAATTGCTTCGTTGCCGGCCTCTGGCCGCGACGTTCCCCGTAATTACGTTGTCCGTCGAGTCAATGAGAAACGAAAGCTCCGCAAAAAGCAAAGCCCTGCGGAGCTTGCCGCGCGGCGGCAGGAGAATCGCGGGGGTGGTTGTAACGCGAAACGATCCGACAGATTCTATTTGTTGCCGCGAGCCGGCCGGACGTAACGGTTCATTCGATAAACTACGATGGTTTATCAGAAGCTAAATAGAATTCCTTGCGCTGCGAACGCGCGAGCGCCGTCCCGAAGCTCCGCGGCGTCGGACGATCGCAGCGTGGAGCGAACCCGGCGACCGGCCATATTTTTCCATTGTTTGTTCAAAGGATGAGCCCCGGGTTTTACCGGGCGTTCCCCGGGACGCCGTCGATCCCGTCGCGCTAAAAAGACACGGGCTCGTTAGCGGTCGCGTGCAATCGCCGAAAGAACGATCGTCGTACGTGGTCGTTCCGGAAGAAAACTCCGGTTCTTGTCCCGGCCATTCCAACCGGCCCCGCCCGACAAATTCGCGTCCACCTTTTTTCCAGGAGATTCGTTTGGTCTAGTCGATGGAGGAATATCCACGGAGAGAATTCAGCGGAGACCGAGACTACTACATATTTTCTACCTCTTTCTAGACATCTACACCGTTGTTACCTTCCATTCCGTCGATTTAATCAGCAACGACCGCTTTTAGCTGCCATCGGGCGCCCCGCGAACCGACGCTGTCGAATTACCATTAATTAAGGTACGGTAATGTCTCTCTAACTGACGCTCTCAGATTGTGCACGAAAATGGACAATTTGGGAAAGAGGTGACACGATTATTCGATTCTCGCGGTTCATTTTTATATTAGGTGGCTTACCGGAAAGTTCTGTCCGTTTTTGAATTGAGATATAACACGATTTTCATACATTTAATAATATTTATTGGTGAATATACTTTCTATCGTTACTTACGACTTGTAAATGCCATTTTTAAAAAATGATTTATTTTTAGAGGCGAAGAACTCAACCAGTGCTTGGTTGGCATCAGCTTCGGTTTTGAATTTTTTTCCTGTAAAAAGTTTTGCAAAGAGAGAAACAAGTGATAATCGGAGGGTGCTAGGTCTGGGCAGTATGGTGAATGCGACAGAATTTCCCAGCCTGGCTCTGCGATTTTCTGACGAGTCGTCGAAGCAGCATGTGATCTGGCATTATCATCGGTAGCCATGTTTTCACGATCGCGTCTCACTTAATAACGACATGAGACATCTTTGTTTCAGTTTATTTAGGAGAGTACATGCGTGTAAATGCAATGATAAAGAGAGATAGTCATATATGTCTCAAATCAACATGTGCATATGGATTGAAACTTGAAGTGACACTATCGGACAGAACTTTCCGGTAAGCCTAATAGTTACGAATTGTCAATACAGTAATGTCTCTCTAATTGACGCCTAGATCTCCTCTTCCCAAATTGTCCAATTCTGTGGACAATCTAGGCGTCAATTAGAGAGACATTACTGCAGTGGCATTTACGTGCGTGGAACCTGCTCGAACGTTTAGAAATAAATCGTGTTGGTTGTTTTAATTTTAATCTAATTTTAATTCGGTTAAATTGCGCGTAGACGACGATGACTAGACTCTGAACGTTCGTGCGAGTCAATCGTAATGAGAAAAAGCTACGGTAATGCCTCTCTAATTGACGCTCAGATTGTCCCCAAAAATGGACAATTTGGGAATAGGAGATACGATTATTCGAGCCTTGCAGTTAATTTTTATAATTACGAATTGTCAACGATTGTAAAAATGAGCCACAGGGCTCGAATAATCGTATCTCCTCTTCCCAAATTGTCCACTTTTGTGGACAATCCAGGCGTCAATTAGAGAGACATTACTGCACAGTAAATTCTCCCTAATCGACGCTCTGGTTTGGAAACAAAAATGGACAATTTGGGAAGAAGAGATACGATCATTCGAGCCCTGGAGCTCATTCTTACAGTTATTAACAATTCGTAACTATAAAAGTGAACCGAAAGGCTCTAATAATCGTATCTCCTTTTTCTAAATTGTCCATTTTTGTGGACAATCTAGGCGTCAAAGTAAATTCTCCCTAATTGACGCTCTGGCTTAGAAACAAAAATAGACAATTTGGGAAGAGGAGGTACGATATTCCAGTCTTGCGGCTCGTTTTCATTGTTGTTGACAATTGGAAATTATAAAAATGAACCGAAAGGCTCGAATAATAGTATCTACTCTTCCCAAATTGTCCATTTTTGTGGACAATCTGAGCGTCAGTTAGGGAGACATTACTGTAATTATAAAAACGCGATGGAAGGATCGAACAATCGTATCTTCTGTTCATAAATTATCCATTTTTATGGCCGCCTTGCGGCTCATTTTTATAGTTGTTGACAATTCATAACTATAAAAATGAACCGCAAGGATCGAATAATCGTATCTCCTCTTCCCAAATTGTCCATTTTTGTGGATAATCTAAGCGTCAATTAGAGAGATATTACTGTAATTACAAACAGCGGCGAAGATGGAGATATCGGACGGAATTTCGCGACGTTTCGTCCGCAGTCGAACGCGCCGTCTCCATCCGTGCGGCGTCCGTCCGGTGACGTTCCGGCTCGTGTAATCACCGGCGAATATGGTCGTTGCATATTTATATAAAAATCAATCCGATGTAACGGGATACGCGGCGGCGATGTCGGCGTGGTTCGCCGTTTAATAGAGTGTGCAGCGAGCGCAATCGGCCGGCTAGCATGATAAATAGGCGCCGCGAAACGTCCATTCTAACGAGTGGCTTTTTTTCGCACGAGTGTGCCTACTCGACGCTCGATGATATTCGTTCCCCTTTTCACGGCTACCAAAGCCACCGGCTCCCCGTCATTTATGCGGCCGTCAAACCGGGTCCCGCGGATCACTTTATACATTTTCTGCGTCGTTGGGCGCCCACTTTTGCCACCGCATAATGCACGCTTCTCGCCGCGGCTCGGTACCGTCGCGCGTCCCATCGCGTCGCGGCGGCGACGACGACGACGACCGACGCGAATATCCAGGACGAGAGCCCGTCCGTGACGACGGAGACGATCGAGCACGTGTGAACGTCATTCACCGGCACGCGACCCGCTTCTATGTAAACTCGTCGCGGAGCCTGGAATTCGAAGCGGCCTGGCACAATCGTCGGCCCAGAATATACCGATACCAGCACGTACACACTGATCAATAGACTGCGGATATATGTACTCGTGCATTCGCCGCTCGTAAAAGTCCACAAAATTGACGACGCTCTTGTTTCCGTCTCGATGCCTCGATCTGTTCAAACACGCGACTCTATTTCTTTCTCTTACCTGTTCGCCGATGTTACCCTTTCGGATCGACGTTGATAATCTTATTTCATCCGATGACACGCTGTTAATCCTAGAACGACCCTCTGGGGTGACCGACGATACCACGAAATTTTTCATTTGACTGCTGACGTGCGAATAAATGTTGAAACATTCGTACATTGTAGTCTATATATAAAGTATCATATTAATAATAAAATTATATTAATATTGCAATATAATACTATTATATTATTTTTTTTTATTATAATATAATATTATTATATTATTATATTAATATTGCAATATAATACTATTATATTATAATAAAAAATATATATAATATAATAGTATTATATTGCAATATTAATATAATATTTTAATATATATTTTGTTATATGTATATTAATATAACATATTAATAATAATATTAATATATCCATCTATAATATTAATAATAATAATACATGTATAATATTTACTATATAATATATATAATATATGTTTTATTATATTTCGAAAATTATCAACTACATTTCAATTATTAAGACTTTATTTTTGGCTGTTTTCAACCCCGCAATTTTACTTACGCCAAAAACTAGAAAAGGGTCGCATTCTGGGGTTGAATGTCACCATAAAATTTCTTGTGTTACGATGAATCTTATAATTATTTCTTCGGTGTGTGTGTGTGTGTTTTACTTATTTCTTTAATTATTTAATATCGATGAAAAATTTGTGCTTCGCTCGCGAGGAATGACGAAACTGTGATAACAAAACATAATTTCAGACGGGTGCCCCAATGATTTGAGTTGCATTTCACATTTCTGCTCAATTTACTGCTGAAACTGTACAACTTATTGTCACATTTTGGTCATTTCTCTGGCAACAGACACTAAATTTCATTGATACGAAGAAATTTTAAGTAGAACCGCGGATTTTATGCATTTGTTGTATTTAACCCTAGAAAGATAACCATATGACAACGTACGTAAAAGATAACCATACGCTTCAGAGGCGCATGCTTTTCTAAGGCGTCAATTTTATACTAACAATGGATATTTATTTAAGTTAATCTAGTCATTTTAAAGGTTCGGCATTATTGTAAAAATAAAATGCATTTATATTATATTTTTTTATATTTTAAGTAATTTTAAACTTAAATCACTAGACCTCTATGAAAAATTAACAAAAATCAACAGTCTTCGCAGGCGCCTCTGCGACGTAGGTTATCTTTCTCGGGTTAATGTCCTTTGGATTATTTGGAGAGCGAAAGACGATCGATCGCCTATACGCGATCCAAAGCGAAAGATTGACGCGCTCGCAGAAAGAACTATCAACTACGAAGAAAAATGTTCCCCAACGTTCGCAGATTTTTCGCGGCCTGCGGAATTCGATGGCACGTGTTCCGGCGCATTGTTGGCGCGCTAAAAGGGTCAGCTGTAGGGCGAGACGGCGGAGAGGCGAAACGCAAGAAGGCAGCAACGAGGTAATGCGCGCGTATTAAGTGGCGTGCAGGTCGGTGCAACGGCACTAATGTAAATTTAATGTCTCAAGTTTGAATGCGGCTGGCCTCGGCCGGGGATAACATCTTAAATATGTTTTTGCATTTACTCGGGGGTCGGCGGGGCGGCAGGAGAAGAAGGAACGTGACCATGCCGAGGGAAAAGAGAAAGTTTCGAAGGCGCGCGAGGGCGCGCGTACGAGGCCGTCACGAGCCCCGAAGCCGAGCGAGCAGCTGCCGGCAGGTGAGGTTCTTTTTCCAAAGGATTTCCACCACGTTTTCCTCCTGCCATTTCTCTTTCCACGGCACAAAGGCTACATCAAGAATCTACGATCTCGCTGCTGCCGACCAGGGGAATACCAGAAGTTTTTCCATTCGCTGGAACGACGCCGGGAGAGACGTAAGCACGGCCTGCCCCTATTTCGCTCCTACACGGAATTTCCCTCCAGCTCCGGCCGGGTCCCCTTTTTTCGCCATCTTCTCTCGCTCGAGCCGCGCGACAATGCTTAGCGAAATCGTGGCGAAATACCGAGGATCCAGGCGATCACGCGGATAGAGACAGAAATCGTCGGCGAACCGTCGTCTACCGATCGACGCCGCCTCGTAATGGGGCGCCCCAGAAGGAAGCGAGATATCCTTCGTTCCGCGAACCACACCTTCGCCGAAGAGCTCTACGCGGCATACAAATTGTCGGCCGAACTCCCGCCGACTATTCTCGACCTCTTCGCGGCTCTAACGAATACGTAACAAAGCGGAGAACACTTTTCCCGGATCATCGGGGGGAATAACGCCGCGACGCGCTCGTTGCAGAATGCATCTCTCCGTCGATCATTCTCGAGATACCGGAGGCGAGGCGACAAATTCTGAAACGTTCCGTGGCGCGACGAAGTGACGGATAAGAGATCGACGATAATGATCCGACGGATAATCATCGTTTATTTGCGAGGAAGAAGAAGAAGAAGATACGAGTTTCGCGAGAATTCTACGCGGTTCGGGGCGGAAACGAGAGACCTTCGAATCTTGCATCTTGATATTCCGCGTGCATCGACGCAACTGTCATCGTTATTATTCGAAGTACATATACAGGGTGTTTCAAAATGATGTTACGTCCGGGAAATGATTTTACTTACTACAGCAATGTCCCCCTAACTGACGCTAAGATGTTTGTTATAAAAGTAACGATAAGACATTTATTCTGATTTTTAACAAGTGCTATTCTAATAAACAACACATAAATGTATCGTTACGATACGAAATAATCGTAAATTAAAAAATTAGTGACCCGTCATTTTGACGGGTTCCGTAAATCTAGCGTTAAATAATCGAACGATCACTCCGTGTTCGATTATTTAACGCTAGAACTACCGAGCCCTAAATGCGACTAATATACATTGTTTTGCAACAATGACAAGATTGGATTTCGTTAAACTTCCTACGATGTTTATCACAATAGATGCCTCAATGAAGAAGTTCATGTACAAAATTTCTGAGTAAGATATTTTGACAGTATCAGAGATTGTGAGAGAAGAACCTACATACCAGTTTACAGTAATGTCTCCCTAATTGACGCTGAGATTATGCACAAAAATGGACAATTTGGGAACAGAAGATACGATTATTCGAGCCTTGCAGCTCGTTTTCTATAGTTCTTGACAATTCGTAACTATAAAAACGAGTCGCAAGGTTCGAATAATCGTATCTCCTTTCCCCAAATACTTCATTTTAGTCGACAATCTGAGCGTCAGTTAGAGGGACATTACTGTACTACTTACTTCAGGGATTCCTGAGGTTATTTTAAGTAACTTTTTCCTTAGCGCAAACGCAATCCGCGGCTTTGTTTGCGAGTTATCAACGAAAAATGCTGACCAATGGGTGACGATCGCGGCTGGCACAAGACGGCGGTTCGTTTAAATTTTCGTTATAGGCTCAGATAGAAAAGTTGAAAACATGAGATTTTTATTGTTAAGAATCCAATGTATAGCAACGTCGCAATCTATCGATTGTTACCATCGTAAAGATTATGATGGAAGAAGCGGTGACCGTTGCTCGCACGTTTTGTCTAAAACAAATGGTGCTCTCTGCCCGTCACTCTGTCTCTCTCTCTCTCTCTCTCTCTCTCTCTCTCTTTCACTTTGTAAGCGTGCATCGAGAACATAGCACATAATAAAGATTCTTTATCGCTTAACACACCTTTTCTTCCACTGAATATTTAACATTTATTTTCTTTTGTCATTCCAAGAAATGAGCCGTTTATTTTGAAAGTGGCATAAGTCACTTTACCGTAATGAAAAGTGGCGATTTTTTAACGTTTATACGGAATTATTTATACCGAGAAAAATATCAGTATCCTGAGATAACAAATACAAGTAAATCTTCTCGAAAGTTAGCATCCATATTTTTAAACGTGTTAAAACGCGAACCCTTAAATATATCGACTTAAAAACAAAGTGACTTATGCCACTTTCAAAATAAATAGCTCAAATCTTAAAAAAAAATAAAAAAAAATTCTAGTCGTTTAGTCGAAATTAAAATAAAGATACCGCGTTTTAGAAGAGTGTCCGAATAAATTTCTCCGACGCTGTAAATCCTTAACGTGGCCGCACAGCCGGCACAACGTAGCCTGCCATACCGTTTCATCGATAAACACGGTAATTCGGTTTCGAGTTCCCGAGCGAAAAGCTCGACGGATTTTTTTCCCCCCCAAGGAAACAATGCGATTGTTCTAGCCGTTTCGTTTCGGGAACGGAGAATGATTCCTCCGGACCGCTATGAAATCGACAAATCCTACGGCTGACGGTCCGGGTGGAAAAAAAAAGGAGGACAAAAAAAGAGCGGCATGAAAGAACCGGGATCCATTGAGATTCTACGGTTGACCGAACGAGTCCACGGTCTCGTGCACGGCACTTCGCAGGTGAACCGATACAGAGAGTATATTGGAACGGCAAACAGTGTGTATCGTCGAATTCGAGAATGCTTTATTCTGGCACATTCGCTGCCGATTCGGCATTCACGAGCCACGACGCACAGTCTGCGGGTTTCATATGCCACGTTTTCAGACCTTCCTATTATACGCGCTGACATTTTCTGTTTGAACTTCTGGTCCGGCGAAACGAGCATCGCGGTTCCGCCGCACGATCCGCGGAACAGCTCGAGCCGCCGGCTGCTCGAAAATCCGGCCGCGATTAAAGAATTATACGATCGAACTGCCGCATTCGTTTCCGCTTGATCGAGAGCGCCGGAGACTGCATTCGCGTCTGCTCGATCGAACGGGGCTTGGCTACATTTGCTTCTGCTCGATGCCGGGGACCGGTCCGTATTTGCTTCTGCTCGGTGGCGGAATGCGCGCGGAGCTCGTGGGAATGAAAATACATTGTACGTTCGTGGAAAATCGATAGCATCAAGATTCGCGCTTCAGCCGAGGAGAATCAAATTAATTCGATGCGTGCGAACTCGAAGAGCTCGAAACTTCTCGGCGGGAACATTTTCTCCGGCACTTCGCGGGATGATGGTGCGGTCGATCTCGCGCGGACCGAACGGAGAACTCGTCGCGGCTGGATACGACGGTTTAGGACGCTCCAGGAACGCGCGTGTCACTGGATTGCCACTTCTAGGTATCCGTGAACGGCCCAGCAACAAGCCGTTCCGAGAATTCGGATTTCTTAAATGTATTAGGTTGGGGAATAAGTTCGCAGCGTTTTTATATTTTCTTTTATTTTACAACGATTTTTTGCTGCTTGACAAAGTGTATAATGTTCATTCGATAGAGCTCTTTCTGCTCTATAAAACTGTGCTAATCGTCTTTTCGAGTAACTTAATTTTTTATTACTTTCGAGGCTTAGAAATGGAATATCCAGGAGGTGAAAAGCAACATTTTCGACACCTTCTCTTCTTCGCTTTTCATCGAGGCCAAAAAGCTGCCGAAGCAGCCCGGGACGTTTGCAACGTATACGAAGAAGGTGTCATAGGCGAGTCTACAGCATGGAAATGGTTTGCGAAGTTCAAAAATGGCGATTTTGACGTCGACGAGACGCCCCGCGGCGGAAGACCTTCTGAATTCGACGAAGAGCGTCTCGAAGCACTTTCGAAGGAGGACGGTCACCGAACGAGTCGTGAATTGGCCGAAAAAATGAACTGCGATCATAAAACGATTCTCAATCATCTTCATTCAATAGTATTTGCCGAAAAATTGGGAGCCTGGGTGCCTCGCGAGCTTAACGAAAACAACAAAGAAAATCGCCTTCAAATTGCTTGATAAAAACGCTACGAACTTATACCCCAACCCAATAGAATGACAGATCCACGGTCCTTCGACTACGATAATATCAGTCACGCCTGTAGATCAAAAGATTCGACTACAATCATCAAAATTCATCTGCAGTACGAACATGAACTGGATCGGCGACGAAGACAATACAACACGAAATAGGCAGACGATATCACGAACTAGGCAGACGACGTCACAACTCCATGGAACACGTTACAACGACATACGGAACGCGTTAGAACGCGAACGATCGCATCTTGCACTACACGCGAACTCTTGCAATTACAGTAGTCTCGCGAGCAAATATAATACATGCGGGACGACTTTCAAAACGGAACAACTTTTCCACGAGTGGAACGAATCGGTCGAGATTTGTCGAGATGTGAAAATATTTTTCTGAAAATTGCAATTCGATGGGATGACAAGAAATAATAAGTCACGTCCAAGTCGCGACGAAAAAGTTGATAAAACATCGCTCCATCATGTTTTCCTCGTTCCATCAAATTGTTACTTTTGCAAGCAATTTTTTTATAGATTGTCGAGTAAAGTAGATATTCCAACGTCTCCAAATCATCGAAATTGTTTAGTTTTTGGACGGTTCGCTGTTGTAGTTTTAAAAGGTGTTCGAATATACAGTGACCCATGAAAGTGTTCGTGCACCTTTTAAAACGCAATAACTTTTTTAAAACTGGACCAAGTGACTTGAATTTTTTTTAAATGATAGCAGGACTAATCTACCAGACGATGATCAAAACGCTTTTTTTACATTTTGTTATTACTTGGAATGACAAAAAAGAAGATAAAAGACTCTAGTTTTTGTAAAAACTCTAGTTTTTTTAATAGTTTAATTAAAGATCATCATTTTCAAAGATAAAGAAAGAAATTCGCTGTTTTTGAAATCTTTCAACGCCCGTAGCTCGTCTCTGGGTTAACCAATTTCGATCGAATTTTCAACCGCATATTATAATTAAGTTACCATAATTAAGTTACCGACATCTATGAGAGGCATTTCTTAAATGTCTATTATAGGCTGAGATAAAAAAAGTTAAAAAAACGAGAGTTTCTTATCTCTTTTTGTCATCCCAAGTAAGAGCAAAATTTAAAAGAAAAAAGGCATTTTAATCATCGTCTAGTAGACTAATCCCACTGTCACCTAAAAACAATTCGAGTCACTTAGTTTTAAAAAAGTTAATACCATTTAAAAGGAATCCGAACACTTTTGCGGCCCAGTGTATTTGTCCACGACGGTGGGCATCGAACGTTTAACCCTTAGCGCTCCGAAGGCGTTTGAACATTGAACAGCCGACACAATATTTTCAATTATTTCTCGCGGACGAATTGGTAAATGAAATTATAAAGGAAACCAACGATTACGCAGAAGATGTTCTAAACTTGAAAGAAATATCTAGTAACTCTATTTGGCAAAGCGAATGCTGTGATACTTGTCCAAGTAAACCCAGAATGCACATGGGAGATTGTTACCAAAGATATCGCACCATGGTGAATTACAAAATTAAAAATTTATATTTATAGTATATTATATAGTATATAGTAATAATATACTATATATAATATAAATATATAGTATTATATACTATATGTAATAGTACATAGTATTATATACTCTATATAATAGTATATAGTATTATATACTATATTATAATAGTATATAGTATTATATACTATATTATAATAGTATATAGTATTATATACTATATTATAATAGGATATAGTATTATATACTATATATAATAGTATATACTATTATATACTATATTATAATAGTATATAGTATTATATTAATATATATATAATAGTATATAGTATTATATTAATATATATATATAATAGTATATAGTATTATATTAATATATATATAATAGTATATAGTATTATATTAATATATATATATAATAGTATATAGTATTATATACTATATGTAATAGTATATAGTATCATAGTATATTATAATTTTAAGGACGTGTAATCTTTTCCGCTCAAAATAAGACTTCCTTTATCTCAGGCGCTCCGCTCCAAAAATATGCCGGAGTTGCTGGTAGGCGGTACTCGAGAAACGCGCGGAGCGCTGAGGGTTAAATTTGAAGCACAACATTACTTCGTTATTACGAAGCGTATCAGAACCGCCGGAGATTCGGCACACGTGTCCAGATACTCGAAGACGCAACAGTCGCGTCGCGCGGCGAGCGCGAAGCGTCGGATAATAGCAGATCGCGGACAGTTCGGGCGCGTATTCCCCGGGATCGGCACGGCCGATCGTACGGTCTCCTCGTGAAACAATTTGCCAAGGTAGTCGCGGTGGAATCAATGAGGGTCGCGGATTGCCACGCGATCCGGACGGATCCCGTCCGATCGGCGATGAGCCGAGGTCGTCGCGGGCCGTCGAGTCGCTCGCGACTCGTTCGACGGAAATTTGTTCGGGTCGGGAGCCGTCGACGGGTTCGTTCGTATGCATAGCCGGGTATGTTGATTGGCTGGCACGCAAAGTCGGTTCCCGCCGGCACCGACAAAGTCTATGGTCTGATGCACACGCTGCCTGCCTGCTTGCTTGCTGCCTGCTGCCTGCCAGCCAGCAGAGCCTGCCTGTCTTCCTGTCTGCGTACTTCCGCGTCTCCTTCCACCTGGCTCAACGACGGATATTGCATACGCGTTGTATTAATATGTATTTAAATTAGTGCCTCAAAGCGATCCGAGATTACGCGGCCCCGCCTTGGCGCCGGGTTACTCACGCGACCCGATTTTTACGCGGTTACTAGGTCACGGAGCACCCTAATTAACCCACGCGCTAGCGAACGCGTCGTCTTCCGAAAGTTTCTCGCAGACGGGGGTGCATCTATGCTTGAACGTGAAGGATGGCGGTTGAACCGGTGGTACGGATGGGTATAACAGGGGTCGTTTGTAGTCGGACGAGTAGAACAGCTGGTGTCTATGGTCAGACAAGTAGAGTAGGGTCCCGACGTTGTCGGACAAGCGAGGGCACCGACGACGACGACGACGACTCGGCCGATTCCTTCGACACTCTGAGAATGTAGAGATGAGGGTATAGGATAACGCAGTGAGATCTAACAAGTGGTGTAGCTGGCTATGTAGTCGGGCGAGCGGAGATACGGTGCGCGGTAGAAAGGTCCGACGAACGAGAACGATGAACAGGAAATGACTGCAACAAGTTGGATAGAAGGTTCTGGGTGGGTTCTGTAATCAGACAAGTAGTCCAATTGACTATAAGGGCAGGCAAGTAGAGTCGACGTGCTTATAGCCAGACAAGTAGAATGAGAATGTCCGAGGAGCAAAGACTTTCAGCAGAATACGATTGCGACAATAGAATCTAGTTGTCATCAGACAACTGTTGTTATTTCAGACAATTGTCTATATGGTCGGACAAGTATAGTTAACGCGACTTATAGCCAGAAGAGTTTCCATGTCGAGGAAAGTACGATAGAAATGTCCGAGGAGCAAAGACGTTCAGCAGACTATGACTGCGACGAGTAAAATAGAACCTGGCCACGATCAGACAACTGCTGTTATTTCAGACAATTGTCTATATGGTCAGACAAGTATAGTTAACGTGACTTATAGTCAGAAGAGTCTCCATGTCGACGAAAGTACGATAGAAACGTCCGAGGAGCAAAGACGTTCAGCAGAATACGACTGCGACGAGTAAAATAGAACCTAGCCATGATCAGACAACTATTGCCATTTCAGACGATTATCTATATGATCGAACAAGTATAGTTAACATGACTCTTAATCAGAAGAGTGAAACAAGAACAGTCCATATCGTGGAAGGTATAACAGAAACGTCCCAGGAGCAAAGACGTCCAGCAGGAAGTGACTGCAACAAGTAAAATAGAGGCCACCAATGATCCGACAAGTGGTCTAAGTATCCGGATGGTCAGACCGGTAGAACAGTGGTGCTTCATGAACAGGAGAGCGATCTCAGCGAAGATAATTGAAGCGATCCCCTGACCTATGATCGGAGAAGTAGAACAAGAACGAGTGGAACTCGGTTAAGTAGAATATGGGCAGCAACATGATCAGGCAAGTGGAACAGGTATCCGCTAAGTGAACCAAGTGAAATTTGAATAATCGACAGCCAGCCAACCGGGATAACAACTTGATGCCAGCCGGGTGACTCGAACAAGTGGAATCAGAACAACCAGCGATCGGATATGAAAAATACGGATTAAAATACAATGAGTCCAAAATGGAAGATTAACGCGGGGGTCACAGGTGACCGGGAATTGGGTTTGTTCGCGGTGCCGTGGGATTCGTCGGTGACCAGCGAAGCCAAGATCAATAGAGACATATAATTAGAGCAAAATTTCAATGCTTTGAAGTATTTTAATACTATCATTGTTAATGAAATAGTGCGTAGACGCTTCAGCGAAATAAATGCGTCGCGAATAAATCGCGAATTTTGCGCATTTATGGTAAAATTGAGTGGTCGCAATTTAAAATGCTAGAAAGATCGAAGGAATTTAAAAAATACGTATCGTTCTCAGCTCAATTCGAATTATCACCGACAGAAATAACTTGCTGTTTAATTTCTATTTCTTGCATTTCATGCGGATAAGTTTTATTTTCCATGAAAATCCGCGGTCTAGTCATTCTTTTTAACGTGCCTGTTGTAAATAATCGTATCACTCGTCGCGAACGTGTAAAATCCGTATGAAATTAGCGCGTCATTGAGCGTGTCAAAATCGAATCACGTGGCGGAGAAATCGGGAGAGTCGGAAGACGTTTATTTCGCCGGATGGCGAGCCGTTCTACTGATCGGATCGCTTAAAACTTGCAAGAACGGCGACTAAGGCGGCTCGGAGTTTACGCCGGGCTTAATATATCTTGTCGAGGGTCGGTATAGGGGAGCTGCTTTCTTATTTAGCGATAATTACGAGTTCCCGGGCCGTCTCCAGCGATCTTAAGACCTCCTTGCATCGGCTTCTCCCCATTGAGCGGAGAGCAGGGTCTCGATACTACGGCGAAGATATTGCACGTTGAATGGAAAATTGATTAACGCCACCGCCGCTAACACAATATGTTTTATCAGAGGCTGCTGATAACCCGCGGTTCTTCGTCGGGCTACTTATACACACTGATCCCGTCCCATCAGTGAACCAGCAGTTACGACGTCGTGCCGTGCCGTAACTCGGGCCACGATGTTTATTCGCCCCGGGATTTCCATGGCCCTTAGAAATGCGCCGCGATAAGTCGGTCCTGGTATTAACGGGCGGCAACTGGAGAAATTAGATGATTGATGGCCGCCTCTCCTATTCATAGACCGCGTCCAGGAAAAAAAAGGGACCCCCTGCGAAGTGACGGGTCGTCGGGAAACGACGCGTCGGATCCCCGGAATTACCGCGAGAGGAATCGCCGCAAAGACCACCGAAATTTTCTCATTGAACAAGAGCCAACGACGATCCAGTTCGTCGAGGATCGGGCTCTTAAATTATTCAAGTTTTTAGATTTATTTTAAGCCACCGTCGAGTTCGCGGAATTACATAGAACGTAGCGGATCACTGCGGCGGGACCAATTTTGCTGTACCTTTGCTTTATTTTCGGGGGTAATTTACTTTTATATTCGTTCGAATGAAGCATATTAAATGTTTGTTTTCGTAAAAATAAATAATATGAAAGACTGATCACATTATTATTTATCGAATAAGATGGGTTATATTGTTTCATTCACAAATATACAAAGTGAAGGACTAATAACTTTGTATTTATCGAATAAGATGAGTTAAATTGTTCCATTCACAATTATACAAAATAAAAAATTAATAACTTTGTATTTATCGAGTAAAACGTATTGGATTATTTTGTTCGAAAACAAACGAAATAATCGAACAGAAAAATTTAATATATATATTAATATATTAATATAATATAAATATAATATAATAATATATATATATTAATATATATATATATATATATATATATATATATATATATTTAATATATCTTAAAACATGAAGTTAATTATGCCCGAATACAAACCGCGAGCACAGCAGTTGGTCGCTGCACAGTAACCGGCTACGCTACTCGAAACGATCGTTCGAAATCCAAATCGTTTCGAATCTGAAATCTGTCATCGACAAGCAACGGCAAATACAGCTGCAAGTTTGTCGAAACGATCGCCGGCCCTCCGAGAAATAATACCGTAAGTTTATGCACCGCCGAGCACGATTCCAGCATTTTGCGACGGCAATTTTGTCGACGAATACGCGAAACGATAAATTTTTACAAGACACTATCCGCGAGCCGTTCGTACGAAATTTCAGCAACGTGTAAATTTTAACGCGATATCATAATTGTTACTTTGTCGTATAATGCGAGGAACGTTCGCTCACCGGAGGGCGTTCGCTCATTGCGCACAGATCGGCTTAATTAGATCGCGCGGATTTTTCCAGCAAAGTATGGCGGACTCGTTTAATGGAGGTGCCATTATCTCGAAACACGAAACGGAATGAACTTTCCGGCCGCCGACGTTCCCGTTTTTATGCAATCTCTCCGGCTTAGGGAAATAATTAATAATAGTAATGCAGAAAATGTCACTGTAACTTGATTTGCCGCCACGCAAACAAAGTTGCGTGTCCGACCAGCAGTTTCATCGGCAGCGAGGAGTTTTTGGCTCGCGGGGCGCAGTTTCTGGCACGCTCCGGCCATTATCTATCATACAGGTTGACACCCACGTTTCCCGTTAATTGCGAACACGGGGAACCTCGCGTTTCACCGTGCAAACACCGTCGCGTCGCGACGCCGCGCGACGGCTGGCCGACTACGGATCCGTTCGCTCGCTTCCTCGCTTCCTCGTTTCCTCGCTCGCTCGCTCGCTCGCGGGTTATCTACCGCTAAAAGAATGAATTCGTCTTATCGTCCTCGGGTTTAGCTATTCAGCCAGTCGCGCTCGTTAAATGTAAAGCAGCTTAAATAGCTGCTTGAGGAACGAGACTCGAGCGCGACATCGGTGCTGCTCTCCCGACTCTATTTCGCATCGCTCTCGCCGATGTGCTGGCAAGATCGTTAATCCCTCGAGCTAATCTTTCGATGGAATCTATTTCAATCACTGCGGCTACGAAAATGCAAAACTCGCGTTCACCGTTCGCAAATTTAACCCATTCCGGACGAGCGTCGGCGTATCGACGACATCGGGATTGCACGGATTTGATCGCGTGCGTAAAAAACGGGCAGGGTACATTGTCTGTTGACTTTTGCCATTATTTATGTCTTTGGTGCACGATCGAACGTTTCCACGGGTAAATATTCGGAGCACTTCGAAACGTCCAGGGTCCGAAAACCGAACTCAAATAAGCAGCGCCAAGAGAATTTCATCGAATCGATTCCGACGATTGTCGAGATATTTCGGCCGCGTCTTGACCCTTAGCCGCAGACGCGATAGTTGACAATCAGTTTATCGTCGCTGTCGGTAACAAGCATTTCGACTTAGGGTCCTAAAATAGATATCGGATCGCCGTTGCTTCGGAAGTTGTCCTATCGCGAAATAGGGTAGCGCAGCCGGTTACTGTGCAGAGAACAACTGCCGTGCCCGCGGTTTGTATTCGGGCATAATTAACTTCATGTTTATCGATTAAGATATATTCAATCTTTCTGTTCTCTTATTTCGTTCGTTTTCGAATAAAATAATCCGATACGTTTCACTCGATAAATACAAAGTTATTAGTTTCTTATTTTGTATAATCGTGAATGAACAAATTTAACACATCTTATTAGATAAATACAAAGTTATTAGTCATTCGTTCGAAACGGAATCGACTTTTGACGAAAGTTAATCTAAAAAAGCAGTCCGTTAAATCGCGAACGATTGGAAACAAACTGATTCGCGTCCAAGGCAACTGGAGGGTGCGAAACGATAAAAGTTCCAGCGACGCGGGAAGCAATGAACAAGTATAGACGGCATAATAATTGCTACAGTGTGAAGAAGGCATAATCGAAGTCCGGATGAAGCTGCGTCGCGAGTGGTGCAATGGCAATAATTTCGGGCGGACGTAACGCGGCGCAACGTGTCGTTAAGGTACGTAATTGCCTTTACGACTCGATAGGAAGATTCGTACGGCGGACTGTTTCTTTTGATGGTGGAATAATAGTTTCCGGTCGAGGAGGCGGGGCGGGGAGGTAGGGCGCGTTCGACCGTTTTTTCCGCGGCGGTCGAAACGGTTTCGTTGGAATAGCTCGCGTGCCCGGGTTCCGCACGGCCGGATTCCATTCGAGGTTCCGGGTCTCGCGAATCTAATCGAAATATAATACTAATTCACTTGATATAAACCGGCGGCGTTCTTCCCGGCCGTTGCTCGCGGCGTAATTATTTACCGGGGCCGTTCGTAGTTGGTACACGTTTCCTTTATAATTACGTGAATTCCATTAGCGGCGGCGCCCCCGCAATAGATGTAACGCGTATTACCGACCGAAATACTTTTCTTTTACGCCGGGGCCCCTTAAACGAAAATAGATTCCGCCGTTTTCCGCGGCGAATTAAAACGTAAATTACAATGTGCCGCGAACGGCGCCCCTCCTTCCCCTCCTTATCTTTCGTGGTTTATACGAGTGGCTGTGCAAAAGGAAACCAAGGGGAATCTGAACGTCGCGATCTTAAAGCGACGATTCATTGCCGATCTTTCCGCGCGGCGGATTAACGATCGCGCAAAACCGGCTTTCGTCGCCGAGCTCTTTGTTACGGCGCATCGATTTCTAAGGGAACTTGCCTTGGCACATGATGGTGATGATGTGCAGTATGCTGATCGTCAGGTACCGTCTTCTTCCCAGAGTGTCCGCCATTTTCTCGCCGTTCCGATCACAGACCTCGATGCTTATCTGCAACAATTCGAACGGGACACTGTTAAAGCCGATCTTCGCTAATTGATTTCTTCAAATCTAACGCGGTCTTGCCGCAGAAATCTAGAGAATTGTACGGTTGTGATTGTATTGGGTTGGCAACTAAGTAATTGCCGATTTTTGTTCGATGAAATAAAAAATTGTACACGACACTTCTGAAAGTTTAATAATAGATCATTTTGGACACGCCATTCCCTTGGTCCGTTCGGATCTTCTTGAGTAGGTTGACGGATTTTCCGGGTTATATTCTATTATTAGCGCGACGGTTAGCGAAAACGGAATTCGCTAGCCTATATTCGCTATATTTATTGGGTTGGCAACCCAAGTAATTGCCGATTTGTTCAATGAAATAAAAAATTTTTTCTTACTTGGAACGAAGTTTAATCTGTAATGTATTTTCCATTTTGTTCGATGACCTTTTGCCATCTCTCTGACAACTTGAAAATTCCGCGCTCGTAGAAAGTCTGATTCTTTTCGGCCAAAAACTGAGTTAAGCGAGATTTTACAGCGCGTCGTCGTCATTAAAAGTTTTACCACGAAGGGAGTTGTCCAGGGATCGAAATAAGTGGTAATCCGATGGCGCGAAATCAGGGCTATATGGTGGTGGGTGTAACATCGATTCCCAACCAATATCCATGAATTTTTGCCGAGTGGACAAAGACGTGTACGGCCTAGCATTGTCCTGCTGGAAAATGACACCTTTACGATCGACCAATTCTGGTCGCTTTTCCTTGACCGCTGCATTCAATTTGTCCAGTTGCTAACATTCGCGGATAATAAAAAATAACATAATAATAATAATAATAATTTTATAATATAACATTTACGGATATCATAAAAATGGGAGTGAGAGACATCTATAACTGAAATCGGCAATTACTTAGTTGCCAACCCAATACATTTTCTCGGTTGTAAGTTTTTTAATCCTAGTTTCTTGTTCGATTTTCTTCAAATTTTTCCTATGCCACCGCAATCAATTTCGACGCGTCGAAAAAAATCCGAAGAGGAAAATTTTTTTAGACGATTTGGAGAAAGCCGATCGAAGAACTAGAATTAAAAAACCATACAACCGGCTGTTAAACATGACGGAGGCTCAGCGATGGTTTAGGGCTACGTTGCAGCCAGCAGTGGGTGCTCTTGTCTTTATCAAACGAATCGATTGAATGAAGTAATAAAGTGCACCGAGGCGGTTCGATGAAACATGAAAGTTGGTGTTTCACACTAAAAAGTTAGTGCGAAATAATGTAGCTACGGTAACGTGATATTCCTTGACAAAACGATAAGCTACAGAATCCAGTTTCAGTGTAAAACGACAATGGAAACGAAACGAAACGAAACTGTCTCCGTTAAAAAGTGCGATACAAATAGTTTCGCGGCGCACAGAGATTTAAAGTTTCGATATTTTCATCATCCGTTGCTCGATCTTGTTGAGATACGGTACGGAGCAAGCTTCGTACGCGTGTCCGTTCGCAGTAAACAATTTACTGGGAAATCTTAAACGCGTCGCTTGATATCAACAACCGACTGCAGACACGTCGGCTAATTACGAGTTCGCGTTTTCATATGGAGGACGGACTGTGACGCGCGCGTTAGGCAACGCTGTTTGCGAGAGATCCGACCATTTTTCACCGGATTAAGGGCGCAGGTAGGGGCGATTTTTATTTGTACGGTTTTGACACCTGTGCATGTCCCGGCAGAATTTACTTCGGGACAGCTGTTGAAAGCGCAAACATTTCGCCGTGTTGTCTCTAACGCTTCGAACCCTTTTTGCAATTTAAAGATGGATTTTAACTCGCGCCGTTTCGCGCGCGCGCGCAAACATCTCGACGGTCGCGTCGGAGCGCGCCGCGGGGCCGAGGCGCGATCGAAAATAGAATTTCAACGTCGCGATACCCCGCGGAAAAAGATAATAAAATCCCGATAATTGCCAGCCGGTCCGTTTTCCGCCGGGGTTCCGGACCGGGAAACGAAAGAGATTCCAAGGAAACGCATAAATAACCGGGACGGATGAAAAGGCTGCGCGCTGGCAATTAACAGGTGAGGCGGTTGCGCCACGCCACCGAGCACGAGAGGAATATGTAAATACGCGTGCATCCGCCGTAGGTCGCGGCGGGGCAGCAGCCGAATGCATATTGGGATGCGGCAACGTATCGTTGATTCGTCGATACGTCGGCAGAGCCCACGGGACCGTGAAATCATTAACGCACGGCTAAGTCGACGTAATAGAGGAGGCCCGTAATTAACGAACGCCCAATGTTAATCAGGTTTATTGGCCTGTAACGCGGGGATACGGCCACTTGAGGAGATATAGACCTTATTCGCCTAGCCGCGCGCCGCAGGGAGATCCCCGGGAGCCCGGGGAATCGATGAATGCCGGCCAGGTGAGAAAAAACGAACCCATCGAAGACGGGGGCCGCGTCCCGACAGCGGCCCCGGATAGATTCAAAAGAACGGGCCTCGACATTGCGATTTGACCTGCTCTCTCGGATTAATCCCAGCTCAGATACCGGAGCTCTTTCGCGCGACTCGCAAATTGGCAGCGTCGGGTATCAAACGCGCTTCCCCGCCGCCCCTCGCTTAATTACCACTCCCTACGTGGACGCCGCTAATAAACACCGAATAAGATGTTTCGTATACGTCCGACGGTCCGACCAGTGCGTTTCAATAGAAATACGGCTAATTAACGGGTCGACGGGAATCCCGAAAATTGAATCCCCCGCGCCCTCTCTCTCTCTCTCTCTCTCTCTCTCTCTCGCTCGCTCGCTCGCTCGCTCGCTCGCTCCGCCCAGAGACACGGATATTTCCGGCTGACACGATTTAAAGCTGCGCGAATTTATTTTATTGCGAGGACCCGCGCGACCCGTTAATTGCTGTCGCGCGACCGTTTAGATCGGGGGTGTCCGACCTCTCAGCTTCCCTGGCACACATTCGGAGGAGACGAATCGTTTTGGGACGCGCGAGATAAAATGCGCCTAATGTTGACGGTGGCTAATGAGCGAAGAAAATGTAAATTATATAGTTATACATATATATATATATAATATTTGATACGTTCGCGGACGATGAACGCTATAGCACTCGCTTCCATTGTGATGCAAAGTGACGCGAACGATGTAATATCGAAATTTGTATGCCGCGTTATCGTACATTCAAATCTATGCAGCGGTCATTTTTTCGGATTATTATGCACTTTAATTTGATCTGTATCGACCCGGATGATGCAGCGTTCGCTCTTTGTTTACAGGGTGTTGCCGAACTGGTGGTACAAGCGAGAAGAGGATGACGAATCTGCGTGAAAAAAATAAGTCGAAAACGTGCAGTGACGTTTTTTCGTACGGAGCTTCTTTTCCGAATAAATTCGATGGTAAATGTTCGTCCGAAGAAAGATCAACATTGAAGTAATACCACTTTTTGTTCGAGGGGATTTTTTTTTATTAATTCGAATATTCTTGGAAATGTTTTCCGTTTCTTTGCCAATTTCTTTGTACATTTCTGTGAACATTTCCGCAGATTTTTATAGCTGTTAACCTGTTAACGTTCATTTCGTGTTCGAGATTACGCCCACGGATTTTCCTTCGATCGTTTACAGCAATGTCTCTCTAATTGACGCACAGATTATTAATGAGAAGAACGCATGAACGTCATCATACGCGAGTCTGTGCCATATTTATCAAGTTCCAAAAGCAAATTCAGTAATGTCTCTCCAGTTGTCCACAAAAATGGGCAATTTAGGAAGAGAAGATACGATTATTCGATTCTTGGGTTTCATTTTTATAGTCACGAATTGTCATTTAAATTGTCAATAATAAATTGTCAATAAATTCAGAATGCTTGATTCAACAATTGAGAGGCTATAAATTATCCCCAATTTTCCATCAGTTTCTAAACAAAAATGGAGAATTTTGGAAGAGGATACACGATTATTATAGTTGCCGATTGTCGACGATTATAAATACGAGGTGCAAGGCTCGAATAATCTTCCTAAATTGTCCATTATTGTTTGCAAGCTGAAGGAAAATTAGGAAGAATAGTATAACGTCTCTCTAATTGACGCTCAGATTATCCAAAAAAATGGATGCGGTTCATTTTTATAGTTTCGAATTATCAACAACTATAAAAACGAGCCGCAAGGCTCGAATAATCGTATCTCCTCTTCACAAATTGTCCATTTTTGTGCACGATCTGAGCGTCAATTAGAGAGACATTACTGTATTATCGGAATATTTTTGAAATGTGCAATTTTTACGTCGGAAATTGGTTCTAACGACGTCAACGATTTAGCCATCAAACGTCAGTCGATAGAATTGCGGATGACTGGACCACGTTAAAAAGATTATGTCAAGGTTAAATTACAACTATTATTCAATTAATAACTATAAAAATAATAATAGGTAATTATAACTATAAAAATAAACCGCGAAGCTCGAATAATCGTATCCCCTCTTCCCAAATTGTCCATTTTTGTGCACGATCTGAGCGCCGATTAGGTAGAATTTACCACCTTTCCCGGTTCTTGAACGTTCGAATGCAAGCAATAATTTCTGTTCAAGGTGTTTTTTTCTGTTTACCAGCGATCGCCACGTCGCGGGCAGCCGATTACGTGCACGGGAATTTGCTCGACCAGCAACTGCGCAAAAACGCAGCTAGTTCATTCGAAGCGGATCGCGCGCGCAACAGTTCCCCATGTCGGATTATATTAATAGTGGCTCCATTTTAATCACAGCACAATGTACTCGCTAATCAACACAATGATCCGCAATTAGCGAAACAAGCAACGGCTCGCGCGTGCCGCGTACCAGCGTTTACCTTCAATTATTTCGCCATAAACAGCCGAACAATAACACTAATAACAATGATACCAGCAAGCAGCGATATAACAAGTTTCCGCAGCAAGTGACGAGCCCCCCCGAAACTCCCGAGCATCGTTCGGCTCTCTGTTCCGGTAACGCGATCTTCCGGTCGCGGACGAAGTTACGGACGAATAATTTCGCGGCTTAATATCCGCGGAAGTTTTAATCGGCGATGGCGAGAGAGCGCGCGCGCGCGCGCGCCAGCGAGCGCCCGCGAGCGCACGGAGATTAAAGTTGATTTAAAAAATTTCACGGTCCGCGGGTTAACGTAGTCACGGCGAACCGAGAACTTTTTCGTCCCTTTTCCCTTCCTTTTTCCTCCGAGGATAGGGTGCACGATGAGAGGGGGAGAGGGGGAACGGGGGGCAGGGGGACGTTCGAGGGTTAGAGCGGGACCCCGCGGCGCGACAGCAGCGGTGTGTAACTTGATTCATTGCGTTATTACAAGTTTTACGAGTTAATTAACGGAGATTTTTAGAGTAATATCGCGCGGCCAGCACTTCGGTGAAGCGGCTCCTGTTATTACATCACGCTTTTACACATCCACGGCTTCGAAATTACCGCGGCCGGGGCTCTGCAGCTATCGCGCTCGACCCATAATTAGTAAACTCGGTTAACGACATGACACGCCCGTTCGCTGACGCTATCGTTAGCCCCTCCGCTCCCTGCCGCGGCTCCGCCGCTTCTCTCTTCGGTTCTACTTTTTCCCGTTTTTCTTTCCTTTTTTTTTCTGTTGTTGTTGTTGTTGTCGTTGTTTTTGTTCGCGTAAACTTCTTCTCACACCGCGGCCGGATCGTAAGTGTAAAACGAGAAGTTACACGTGGCCCCCGGGGATGCTACCCCGGCCAGCGCGGAATACCCCCCTTCCCTCGTCACGGATTGCCAATTAATAAACGCTCGCAAACTTTCCGCCGCCGCGCCGGTTAACGAGTTTAAACGAGCCTCCGATTGCCACGCGCGATCCACCTTCCACCATCGATTTATCGCGGACCGTGCACCAGAAGATCCTGTTAGTATCGCGCCACGGTTCAACAAGACGTTCCCGCTACCGGCAAAAAGATACACCCGGCAAAAAACAAGCCCGGGAAACGGAAGCTGCGGGAGGTTGCGGCGTTTCCTCCGATCCCCCTCTCTCTCTCTCTCTTTCTCTCTCTTTCTCTCTCCCTCTTTCTTTCTCTCTTTGTTCAGACAACATCGGTTTGTACAAATGAAGAATCGCAAGTTTCACCGGCGATCGGAAAAGAAAGTTTAATTAAAACTGATAGAATCGATACTTTTCGGCTACCTTTGATCCACTCACTGCCGCGTCGATCATACGCGGACGACGGAATTATTGGCTGATTCGAAAAGTTGTTCTATTTTTCAATAAGATTCTGTTTTGCAGGATTGCTCAGAAATCGCTCGCTTCTCATTGGTCAGTGGTTTTCGTTAATAATTCGTAAACGAAGCCGCAGATTGCATTTTCGCTGAGGAAGAAGTTCCTTCAAATCACCTCAGCTGTCTTCTATTTCCGTATTGCGAGACAGTTTTGGGACACCTAGTATAAAATTTGGTAGCATAAGGTTTAAAAGCTAACAGAAAAATGTGAAAAAGTTTCGTTTTATCTTACTCTAAACGTTTGAAGAAGGTATTTGTTCCGGATCTGCAGAATGCAAGAAGGCTATCTTGTGACGTCATGCTCGTGAGATTGACACTTCGCTGGCCGAATATCGCAAATATCTCCAAAATAACTGCAAAACGGATATTTCTACGACCGAAGCCCTCGAGTTCAGTGTTTTGGGAATCTAAATTTTCCACTTGTGAACTGCACACTTCGATATTAAAGCGTCAGTTTTAGTGGATCTAAACCTCTGCAAACTAATATACAGGGTGTTCCAGGTTTTAATGTTTAAACTTTGTCACTGTATTCTATGGCACGAAGTAAGAAAAAAATGTTATGTAAACATAGGACGTATAGAGCTTTATTAAGAAGTTATAACAAATATTCAGAATAGGAATAGTAATCAACTAAAAAAAAAATAAAAAAAAATCTTTGACCGATGTCAATCATGTATTGTCAACAACGGTTATTAATACATTTCGAAATGTATTAATAAACACAGCTTACATAAACACACGGCATGTGCTGATCTATTCAAGCCAATGCTTCACTATTCTAATGCAATTACTATTCCTATTCTGAATGTTTGTTATAACTTCTTAATAAAGCTCTATACGACCTATGTTTACATAATATTTTTTTCTTACTTTGTGCCATAGAATATACTGGCAAAGTTTGAACATTAAAACCTGGGGTATATAATATTGTTGCGAATTATACACCATTTTTCTCGCGTCGCGGCATTTTATTTACAATAAAGAATATATATTTAACTATAACACAATTCTATGCAATAACAATTCAGATCTTTCAGAAGTGGGATGTTGATCGCTCGACGGTCCGATCTCGACTCTTCGATTGTCCGTTGATAACACACCTCTCCGTGGCAACCCCTATTTTCTATTATTCTTTAAGGAGTTGTTCACAACAGGGCAGTTTCACATTACAGCGACTTGATTTGGACAAGTCGCCGTAACAATATATATGGTTTTCTTCGATGTGTGGGTCGTCATAGTGTGCGGCGATTCGGAGCCTTAATCTTTTTTTATCGAACGAAATGCTTTGGTTTTTTTAAACGCGCGCGATGATCGTCGACTATCGCCAATTGCGGAATAGTCCACGTGACCTGCATTTGTTCATAACTTCGTTGCGATACAGACCAAGTAACGTGGTCCGTACGCGATGACAGTTAACCCTTTGCACTCGAATGGAGACTCTGAGGCGCCACTAAAAATTGGTGTACCATTTTTCAAAATCATTCCAAGCGCATCGGACTCGTTTCTACTTGCAAAGAAACTATTAAACTTGCATTGTACTTGTCAACAGGCTCAATTTCATGTGCATAAGTCGCAATAAATTATATAAAATAGAACTACTGTAGATCAGAAATCATGTTTTGGATTTCGAATTCGAATAGCTTCGACCGCAAAGGGTTAACTAATCCAGTAATTAATCTTAAAAACGGACAATCAATTGGTGCCAGTTGAGAATCGTCGCGCTTCGTCGCTGTTCCCGCTGTCGTTTAGACGCGTCGAAGAAACCAGTTCAGCTCGCAATCGATAGTAATCAGAGCGTTAAACGGTTGTAATCCGACTGCGTATTTGCCGCAATCGTGACAAGAATGCGCGACAGTATGCGCATCCGGCGCGAATAATCAGTATCCTGTTATGCGAGACATTTCTGCTGGGGTACATCCGGCTTGTAAACAAGTATTACCCAAATCGAATCACCGTAACGTCGGCGTTTGCCGCGCGGATATCTGCGAAGTTTCCGCGGAAAATCTACAAAGTTTCGCGACCTAACGGAAAACACGGTGTACGATAAGTAATCGTAATATCGCTTTTAAAGCTCCGCCGGAAGCGTCGTTGCGTAAAGAAGGAGGAGTTCAAAGTCCTCGAAGAATCGTTCCCCCCGAGTTTCGACGAGATGCCGGATATGCCTATATCGTTTTTTACGGGTCTGTTTACCGGTAATACGCGTAACGGGCGCCGATCGTTTAATCCAATCGGACAAATGGCCGGTGCGGGAGCGACGAGGAACAGAGAGAGAGGGAGAGAGAAAGAGAGAGAGAGAAAGATAGACAGATATAGAGAGCGTGTGAGAAACAGAGAGAGAGAGAGAGAGAGAAAGACAGACAGATATAGAGAACGTGTGAGAAACAGAGAGAGAGAGAGAGAGAGAGAGAGAGAGAGAGAGAGAGAAAGAGAGAGAGAGAGAGAGAGAGAGAGAAAGATAGACAGATATAGAGAACGTGTGAGAAACAGAGAAAGAGAGAGAGAGAAAGGTAGACAGATATAGAGAGTGTGTGAGAAACAGAGAGAGAGAGAGAGAGAGAGAGAGAGAGGAAGAGAGACAGACAGACAGATATAGAGAGCGTGTGAGAAAGAGAGAGAGAGGGAGAGAGAGAGAGAGAGATGTGGAGCGTGTGAGAGATAGGTGGACGCGAATGCGTCGGTTCGCGTCGGGGCTGCCGCTCGTCCAGATTTACGAGGCGATTTACAAATTGGCGGTTATTGTGCGCCGCTCGGAAATCAAACTGTCCTGTAAATCAAAACGTCTGCCAGCGTTCATTAAACGTCAGGCGAATCCCGGAAATCGGTCGTCGCTGGCTGGGCCGGCCCTCGGACCAGCCCTCGGACCGGCTCGCGCGCTCCGCCTACGCGTCCTCTTCCCGTTTCCGTGCGATGCACGCGCCGAAATTCCCCGGGAACGCTATTCTCGTCCGCGGAAAGTCGTAAACCATTTCCCCGGACGCTTTGTTTTTCCCTGGTAGCCCCAGTTCAGGGAGCGGGCGGCGGCGGGAGACAACGAAATAACTCGCCGCGTTGAGAGCATCGTCGAAAATAATTGTTTAATCTGCGCGGCCCGTGACGAGTCCCGGCCCGGCCTCTTCCCCGCGTCCCGTCGCTTTATTTTTACAAGCACCCTGCGCATTCGCGCGGATTGCTCCGCTGACGACGGAACCAGCAATTCGAAGAGGCTCCCGGATTTCTTCGCGCGCGAGGCCCGCGAATATTCTTCGCCGTAAACGCTTCTATTCGAGACACGAATAGGCGCGGTATTGGAACAATCGTCGACGTTCGTCGAGATACGTCGTAACGAGGCAGAAATTCGACGTTAAACAGAACCTCGACGGAACGTAGATGTTCGGATAGCAGAACAGTTCCAGTAGATAGAGCTTTTATTGATTCGCACGTTAACGCTAAGCCTATCGAGACGGTCTAATCGATCGGCCTAAAATTTTGTTGTTCAATTTGCGGATGGTGGACCATTTTCGCAACTGTACCGTTGACGATTTTTATATGAATTACGAGCTTTATTCGGCGATTTTTGAAGATATTTTTTTGAAGATATTTCTGGCTGAGTTATTGGCCTTTTTATTGTTCCGAATGCGACAGCGATTTATCTTATTTAATTGCCGAGAGTTGACGACTATGTGAACGATTCAAATACTCTGGGTCAAAGTTGATCCAGCCACTGCCTTGCGAGGGTTAACCATTTGCAGTCGAAGCTGTTTTGAATCGAAATTCAATTAGAAATCACAGAAATCACAGAAATCACAGAAATCACAGTTATTCGTTGCGCCTTATTCATACGAAACTATGTACAATAATTACACTTTTAACAGTTTTTTTTAGATATACAAAGAATTTATACTGTCAGCATTACTCTGTAACGTGGTATAGCAATTTCTAGTGGCACCTCTCACGAGTGCAAAATTTCATAATTTTAAATCTATTAAAATTGTGAAAACACTCTCGTAAGAAGATAGAAATTTCTCAGTTCGAGCATACATTATGTTTTAGATCGATAAGTATGAAATGCATAAGTATCATTTTATAGTAAAATTATGGTATAAAGTATGCATTAGAGGGACCCGCGTTAGCTACTTTTAGGGTGTTAGTATTAGTAACACTAGTATTAGCGTTAAATCATGTTGCCATCGATTCGTCTGAGATTTAAATAATGAGATATATGAAATCTATTTGGACGAAATATAAGCGTGGAATATCGCTTAACATTGCATTTTTCCACCGAAATCAGCGATTCCGATCGGAATAGAAAACGCGCGGCAACGCGAGCAAAAATCTACTCCCGTTAATTCTCTCTTGATTTATCACTAGACTGCGAATTTTTATGCAAAGTAAAAAATATCTGCGTCAATTGCAGAACGTAGAATTCGAGTGCAATCTTTTTACAATTTTATTCATTTATTTATTATATCCTTCTAAATATATATATATTTTATTCTAAATATTCTAAATATATTTATATTGTAAATATATTATTATTATTAATATATTATTATATATATAATATATTATTCTAAATATATTTATTATATCCTATTTATACCTGGTCAACCCTCTGGTTCATAAAACGAGAACCATACACCGTAATACGAATTCAAACACTGCCGAAATTAATGCACAGGACATTTTTAGTTCCTTCGAATTCGTTCACTACTATATACTCAATTATATCTTACAAATGCATAAAATCAGTTATTCGGTGCGAACGCGGCCGATCGATCCAGAACGATTCCAAAAGGCGACGGGGAAAATTATTCGGTCGAACCCTTGGCGAAAGGGACATCGCCACTGGACTTTTCACTTTTTCTTCCGTTCTTCGTCCCCAGAATGCCCCGACCATCTCTATCGATCTGCTCTCATCCGGGGAACGCAGACCGTAGGCCCTTTTTGTGGAACACAAACGATTCCGGCGCTGACGATTATCCGAGCCGCTTGACGTATCATTGGCGTACCCTCTGTCCAGCAATTTCCCTGTTTGGGTCGGGCAAGACGACACGGGACCCTCGTTGTTCCAGTATCGCGAACCACGGGCTGGTAATCGGGAGGAGAATCGGAGCTAGGAGGACGATATCGCGCCGATTGAAAGTACGAAACGCGGGGAGGCCCCGTTCGTTCTTTGAACGAGAGCCGGCACCCGGTCGGAGATCGGTCGAAACACGCGGGCCGGGGGAAAAATAAATCCCGGAACGAAATTCCGGCTGCGAAAGCGGTCCGACGTTAAACGTATCAGCCCCGTTAATTCGCTTGAAAGGCTTCCCCTAACTGGACGCGACCCGGAATGCTCAACGATTTCTGCTTTCGTACCGCGCGATCCCCCGAAATGATGCAACTTTTTCATGGCCCGGATCACCGGAAGACACGAAACGTCGACCGAGTATAATTCCCGAAAACACCGGGCAGAGACGTCCGCACGAGAGCGGACGTATCCTGCCCGCAGCGAGCATTGTGCTTCCGCGCCATCGTAACGCATTACCGCGATTGGAAAACTGCGGAAACGGTTTAAATCGTGTTTCCGTCCAGTCATCGATAGACTGCGAAAATCTTTCTTGAATCCTATCCAGCGACGCTTTAAAAATCGTCCGTCAAGGATCGCGACGGCCTCTTGCGATCAATCTCTCTCGATCCCTCTAATTGATCTCGGCCGAATTTTCCTTCGTACGAAGCACGATTGTAAATAACCGCGTTCGCGGCCATCGTTTCTTTCGTTATTCATTATTCCGGATCGCTGACATGATTTATCGAACGTACGAACAACGTTCCGAAAATTCGAGCGAAACGATTTGAACTTTTTTTTTGTTTTGTTGAGATGATAGACGGTCCCAGTTCGATGCACAATGCACGCGCAATTTTTTCGCGAACACTGCCGATTGGGCGGAGCGAGTAGGACGAATTTAAAAAAAAATTACATTTTTCATACACATCCGAGCATATAACGAAAATTCGAACGTTGCATTTTTTAGGCGTCGATGACGCATCTACATGCATGCATGCATGCGCGCAGGCTGGAATACGAGCTGCAAACAATTTGCAAAAATTTGTTTACCGGTCCAACAAACTGGTCCTAAAGTCTCAAAAAGGGCCGCCCCGTTTAGTCCAATTTGAAAAAAAAAGTTATTCCGTTTTAACGCTTAGCGCTCCGCGCGTTTCTCGAGTGCTGTCTACCAGCAACTCCAACACATTTTTGGAGCGGAGCGCCTGAGATAAAGGAATTCTTATTTTGAGCGCGGAAAAGACTACACGTACTTAAAATTATAATATACTATGATACTATATTCTATTATATATAGTATATAATACTATATACTATTATAGATAGTATATAATACTATTGTACTATTATATATAGTATATAATACTATATACTATTATAGATAGTATATAATACTATATACTATTATAGATAGTATATAATACTATATACTATTATAGATAGTATATAATACTATATACTATTATAGATAGTATATAATACTATTGTACTATTATATATAGTATATAATACTATATACTATTATAGATAGTATATAATACTATTGTACTATTATATATAGTATATAATACTATATACTATTATAGATAGTATATAATACTATTGTACTATTATATATAGTATATAATACTATATACAATTATATACAGGGTGTCCCACAATTATTTTAACAGCCGAAAATGAGGGGTAGCTGAGGTCATTTGAAGTAACTTTTTCCTTTGCGAAAATGCAATCCGCGGCTTTGTTTACGAGTTATTAACGAAAAACACTGGCCAATGAGAGGTGACGGTGCGAGAGAGAGGGTCCGCGAGAGAGTCCGCAGCACGATGCTTTGACAGAAGGTCGGGACGGACTCGAGCCGCGTTCGAAGTATTGAACAAGTCACGAAGCGAGAACTTTCCGGATTTTTTTAACTACATAACAGTGATATTTTTAAGATAAACGCTGTTCACCTTTACTTTAGAACGTCTGAAGAATATTCACTAATTTTTCGGACTCGAAATAATATGTAGTTTAACCGTGACAGTCGTTTTAATTTTCTGGTGTGCATGACACCTTATGTGTACCATATGAAATTTTTATGCAAGGTGTACAGTGAAGATTAACGAATGATTTGCAAAGCTGATTTAATAATAAATAAGGGACGTAAAGGATTTGTTTATTAGAGAGATATGAAAAATATTATCAGTAAGAAACTCACCCATTTAGTTGAGGATGCATTTGCTGGCTGAAATTCATGATGTCGAAGGGCACTGACCTTGTACAACGTACAGCTGATCTTTCACTGCACTGTCACTAAACACTGATCACTTAATTAATCACTGATAATCCGAATCACTTGTGGATATTTAAGAAAGATCACTGAGACTCGTTCGCGGATAATCGTTTATTCGACGCGTTCGTTCGGAAGTCGACGTTTCACTGCCAAAAAATCGAGGCCTCGACCGTGGGCCCTTGTCGTTCGTCTTTCGGCCGTCCGAGGAAATAACACCCGATACTATTTTCTTCGAAGCGCAGGGTACCGCCAAATGAAATAAACAAGATATGCAGAGACGTAAACTGTGTCCGACCCGCTGTCACCCTGCGCTCTTAGAACGTAATTAATGGCCGTGCGAAGAAAATGGTATCGAGTGTCATTTCCTCGGACGGCCGAACGAAGAACAACAAGGACCCACAGTCAAGGCCTGAATTTTTCGGCAGTGAAACGTCGACTTCCGAACGAACGCGTCGAATAAACGATTATCCGCGAACGAGTCTCAGTGATCTTTCTTAAATATCCACAAGTGATTCGGATTATCAGTGATTAAATAACTGATCAGTGTTTGGTGACAGTGCAGTGTAAGTGAACTTCGCAAATAACCATACCGGAGGTTCCACCGACAGTATCCCTCGAATGTTGCGGTCATCGACCTGGGATCAGCTGTTCGTTGTACGAGGTCAGTACGTACGAGTCAGCAAATGCATCCTCAACTAAATGGGTGAGTTTCTTATCGATAATATTTTTCATATTTCTCTAAAAAACAAATCCTTTACGTACCTTAACGCGATTATTTCGAAAAATTAGTGAATATTCTTCAGACGTTCTAAAGTAAAGGTGAACAGCGTTTATCTTAAAAATATCACTGTTATGTAGTTAAAAAAATCCGGAAAGTTCTCGCTTCGTGACTTGTTCAATACTTCGAACGCGGCTCGAGTCCGTCCCGACCTTCTGTCAAAGCATCGTGCTGCGGACTCTCTCGCGGACCCTCTCTCTCGCACCGTCACCTCTCATTGGCCAGTGTTTTTCGTTAATAACTCGTAAACAAAGCCGCGGATTGCATTTTCGCAAAGGAAAAAGTTACTTCAAATGACCTCAGCTACCCCTCATTTTCGGCTGTTAAAATAATTGTGGGACACCCTGTATAGTATATTATTACTATATAGTATATAATACTATATACTATAACATACTATAAATATAAATTTTAAATTTTGTAATTCACCATGGTGCGATATCTTTGGTAACAATCTCCCATGTGCATTCTGAGTTTACTTGGACAAGTGTCACAGTATTCGCTTTGCCAAATAGAGTTACTAGATATTTCTTTCAAGTTTGGAACATTTTCTGCGTAATCGTAGGTTTCCTTTATAATTTCATTTACCAATTCGTCCGTGAAAAATAATTAAAAATATTGTATCGGCTGTTCAATGTTTGTAGGAACTTGTGGTCCAATGACCTGTGGCAATACGCTAAAAGGTATTCTATCTGGAACATGTAATTCTTCCGTAACATCGCGCCATTCGTCTAAGTCTTGTAACGAATATTCGCTTTCACTTTCAATAATTCTCATTTTTCGTCTCTCTGGTAGTATAGTTTCGCTACTACCACTCGAAGCGTCAGAATCACAACCAACATCGTCTTCCACAATGTCTTTTAACTCTTCAAAATCAAATACGTCTTCGGTATCGCTCGGCTCTAAATTCTCATCGTAATATTTATTTTTCTCCATGTTGCTAACCATAGAAAAGGTCAAAAAATGCTTTAATCGTAATGATACAGACTTAGCACGTTTTAACTACAGATAACAATTGCTAACGCCGACGATAACGTATGCTAAAAACATTTGGCTCCGCAGCGGAGCCTTCGGAGTTACGGAACAAATGACAAATGTCTCCGTAGCGGAGCCTTCGGAGCGCTGAGGGTTAAAAGGTGTCCGCGTACAGCTCTCCACGAGATAATAAAACGATCTAGAAATTTCTGTTACGTTTTATGTCTTCATAGGACGACATTTAATCAAATTAATTTACCTATTGTTACGCAAACAGAGATACTGAAATGCGTGACAGTGCTCGGAAAGGTGTTAAAGATAATTCCGTCGGCAACGAAACGAAACCTGTGCCGAAAAATTGATACGTAACGAGGAGCCGCAGTTTTTCCAAAAGATTCGAGAAACCGCGCGTTAACGCTCGGAGCGGAATCGTCGGTGGTTGGCTGCCTTACGAAATATTCAAAGTCCAGTGGCGTACGAAAACGAGTGGACGGGGGACGGCCGCTCATAAATTCGCAGTTACGAGCCGAGCGAGGATAACTCATTCTCGATAGTTGCGTAGGTCGACCGACGAATTTTGCGGGGACGAGAGAGAACGCCGGTGTGACCGACCGATTGCGACGAAACGCTTGTAATTACATTCCGCGTGCAGAGCGTCCACGGTGTCGTTTTGCGTCTTGGATAATTGCCGAACACGCGAAACGTAGCGTGGCCCGACTAATGCGCCGTTTCGCGCGCGTGCGACAGTCTCTTCTGGAAGAAAAGAATCGCAATTAGGGTCCCTCGTCGCTGAACGAAACTGTTGTTAACACCGCAACCGGTCCCCCGGATCTTTTGCGCTCTGTTCGCGCTTATTGAAATTACTGGAACGCTTTCGCATCGGAGAAAACGTAGTCTCGAGAAAAATTCGCATACCTGAACGATCAGGAGAAGAAATATTGGGTTGGCAACTAAGTAATTGCCGATTTCAGTTATAGATGTCTCTCACTCCCATTTTTATGATATCCGTAAATGTTATATTATAAAATTATTATTATTATTATGTTATTTTTTATTATCCGTAAATGTTAGCAACTGGACAAATTGAATGCAGCGGTCAAGGAAAAGCGACCAGAATTGGTCAATCGTAAAGGTGTCATTTTCCAGCAGGACAATGCTAGGCCGCACACGTCTTTGTCCACTCGGCAAAAATTCATGGATATTGGTTAGGAATTGATGTTACACCCACCATATAGCCCTGATCTCGCGCCGTCGGATTACCACTTATTTCGATCCCTGGACAACTCCCTTCGTGGTAAAACTTTTAATGACGACGACGCTGTAAAATCTCACTTAACTCAGTTTTTGGCCGAAAAGGATCAGACTTTCTACGAGCGCGGAATTTTCAAGTTGTCAGAGAGATGGCAAAAGGTCATCGAACAAAATGGAAAATACATTACAGATTAAACTTCGTTCCAAGTAAGAAAAAATTTTTTATTTCATTGAACAAATCGCGGCAATTACTTGGGTTGCCAACCCAATAAATATAGCGAATATAGGCTAGCGAATTCCGTTTTCGCTAACCGTCGCGCTAATAATAGAATATAACCCGGAAAATCCGTCAACCTACTCAAGAAGATCCGAACGGACTAAGGGAATGGCGTGTCGAAAATGATCTGTTATTAAACTTTCAGAAGTGTCGTGTACATTTTACACATTGCTGGCGCAGAATTAAAAGCGGTCTAAAAGGAAATGGTGTGTACAAAATAATCTATTATTAAACTATCGGAAATGTCGTGTACGTTTTAGACGTTGGTGACGCAGGATTAAAAGCGACGGAGATTCTGTGCGATTTTGGGATCAATTTCTCAGCAAATCTGTCGTCATTGTCTTTCCACAAATTCTCTCTCACTTTAAGTTAACCCTTTCGCGGTCGAAGCTATTTGAATTCGAAATGCAGAACATGATTTCTGATCTATCTTATACAATTTATTGCGACTTATGCGTATGAATATAAGAAGTACAATGCAAATATTGACGAGTACAATGCAATTTTAACAATTTTATTTTTTAATAGAAACGAGTCTGATGCTCTTAGAATGATTTTGAAAAATATTATATAAATATTTTAGTGGCGCTTCAGAGTCGCAACACCCTGCTCCGTAAATAGTTGCACTGTACACCGTACAGTATGTGAAAAATTTTATTAATAAAATTATAACGTAAATGAGTTTTGTAAATTTTTGAGCGTGGCTATAGGCTAAAACAGGCTAAATAGGTTAATAGCCAAAACAGGCTAAAACTATTCGTTTAAACGATATCCCGCGAGCAATATATACTATTATTATTATTACTATTGTTATTAATAATGATTTATCGACACAGAGACAATTCGCCGACGTCCGCTAGATTAAATTGTAATTTCTCCTTTCGCGATTCTGAATAGACCTGTCGCGGTGGCTAACGAAGATTCGTTGGGAAAGGAGTCGCGAACGTCGTGGAACGTTCGTGCATCATTAGCCGCGCATAGTTCTTAACTTTCCGTTGGAAAACGTCGGGATAACGTCCGCTCAATGGCGCGGAGAAGTTCGGCGAGACGTTGGCGAACGGAGCGGGGGGCGAAAAAAAATTGATCTTTAAAGTTCGCGGACGGCGTTTTGTTTAACTTTTAAGCGCCGGCCAGGGAGCGTAAACTATCGCGACAAGTTCGATAATAGCCGAGACAATCGCGGAGCGGATTATTTATCTAATATTAAAAGTTGGTAACTACCGACGCCGTGAAAGCAACAGAACACCGCCGCGCGATGAGCGTCGCCGGAGAGTGAGAAAGGTAGAGAAATAAAGAGAAACAGGGAGAAAGATAGATAGAGATAGATAGAGAAAGAGAGAGAGAGAGAGAGAGAGAGAGAAGGAAAGAGAGCGAGGATGGTGTAAAAAACGGATAAGGGAAACGGCACGAGAGGAAAAAAGGGGAATGAAACTGTTCCCCGAGCGTTTCTTTGGGATTCGATGGACAACCGAAGAATGGGCTTATTCAGATCAACGTTCCTTAACGAGGAAAGTTGTGCTTACCGCCACCTTTGTGCGCCTCTCAACAGGCTGACGGGGGGGTAAATCGAAGAAGTCCGTTTGCAAATGATTTTTCCCCGATCAAGAAAAGTTTCGGGCACACCGGAACCGGGGCGACAGAAACCCCCCCGGTCCCCCTCTCTCTCGGTCTCTCCGTTCGCCAACGATCCCAGCCGTTTATTAATATTCCGCGGGCGAGCAGGGTGCGGATTTTTGCGCAAAGGGAAAATTTCATTGAATTTCCCGTCCGACGTCCATCGATCAAATTTCCCGCGTTTCCCCGCCGCGTCCGGCGGAAGTCCGTGTTTCGGCGCGGGCATCAAACGTTTCTCGATGATTGCACACCGGCCCCCGACGCATCTCGAAGAAGGGTGGCGCGGGCACTTGCCACCCCCGCCAGGAATATAATCATTCTTTGTACCGCAAAAGTGTGCATCAGCAGGCTCGAGCGTTCTCTAACGGCACGCGGGGGCCGGGGGCGAGCGGGACGGGCGGGAGGACACACCGTACACTTTCCGATCGGCAACGTATATCTTTGTAACTGCAAGAGCACTTCGGCTCGAGCACACTCGAGAAACCGTTTGAAGTCATCGAAAGAGAGAAAGAGCCGAGAAAGAGAGAGATGGAGACAGAGATAGAGACAGAGACAGAGAGAAAGAGAGAGAAAGAGAGAGAATGCGAAAGGGTGAGAGGGAAGAGGGAAAGAGAGAAAGAGAGCGAGTGGAGGTGAAGCGAACGGATAGAGAAGTTGCTGATGTTTGCGTCCGCTTGGGCTCAAAGAGAACACTCGGCGGGAGTTTGGGATCGAGGGAAACACGGACAAATACCGCGAATCCATTACATGTCCCATTAAAACGCCGTGAATCGAGTGTCGCGGTCGAGCACTCGGCCGGCGTCCGAATATATTCATACATCAGCGGAAAGGCTGGGGAAAGGGAGCGTGCTGGGGAAAGTAGTTCGACACGGTCCGGCCGTGTACTCGGAAAAAATTCCGGGCGTTTCGTTAACGATAACGGTCGCCGGAGCTCGCGGATCGGCGCGGCGCGGGTTCGGCGCGTGGGCGTGCGAGCACCACCTAAATAGAGAGATTTCCATAAATCAGGGGCCGGGAAATTTCAAGCGGGCCGTGCTCGCAGCGAGCCGGGGTCCGGCCAATTGGAAATTTTGATTTATAACGCTTATCGAGGAAGCTCCGTAATAAGTCTTTTAAAAAGAGCGCGGCTACAAATCGTCCATAACTCTCGCGCCGCGCGACAAAGCTCCAAATCCCCGATACGTTAGCCCCCCGATGTAGCGTCGCCCGCTCTCCGCGTGTCGTTCCGACGCCCTGCGCCGCCAGATAATACGTACTTTTTCACGGGAGTCCGTGGATTTCCGGGGACATATCGTCGAGGATCCGCGGAGCCCTTCGATCGCAGCCGAGACGAGTCCTTCTCGGTATTACCTGCACGGAGAAGAAGACCACCTCTGTCCATGAAACATTTATCCCACTGCACTCCCGTTCCCCCAATTCACTTGCGAGTTCACGCACTTCGCCGACGATTCGGCTGGTCAAAGATCGTCGGTGATCGTCGATGATCGTCGACGATCGTCGGGGATTCTCGAAGGCGACCAGCACCGATCGAACGAACGTCCCTGGGGGATCACTCTGGAGCCCGCGTTTTGTTCGCCGTTCACTATGATTTTCTCACATCGGTCGCGCGCGCCCCGTCGTCGTCGTCCGGCCTCTCTCCGCGTTTTGATTAATCGATAACGATAGCCGGGCTGCGGCGCGGCGGCCGATCACCGTAAACCGCGTGCAACGGACTTCGATAAATGTAGCCGGTTATTTATTGGCAAAATCATGCGTGCCGCACACGCAACGCCGAGCACGATCCCGCTCGTCGGCGCGGCGCGCGGTGGTGGTTCGTGCCTCTGATCGCCGGTACAGCGCGATCGATCCGGAAATATTATGGGTCCGTAACGGCCGGCAGGTAGGATCGTTGATGATCGTCGTAAATCTTCCGGGACGATTTACAGACCGCCGAATCGCGTGCAAATCCGCGTCAGCGCGTCGGGCCCGAGCGCGCGCGATCCGCGCCCGAACGCCGATGATATTTTTTCATACGGGTATCGGCCGACGGTTCTCGTCGCGACGCGCGGAGGAGATCTCGGCCGGATATCGGCGAGAGCGTAATTTGATCGAGGAACAGGGGCGAGAAACCGGCGCGAGGAGGGTAGGGGGGGGCGAAAAAATTTCATTAAACCGGGCCCGGTCGATTTTTCAAGATCACGGTGGTACGCTCGCGTTTCCCGTTCCAATTACAAGAATGCCACTTCGGCACGTTCGCTGCCGCCCCTCGCCGATGCGATGGGCGCCCGCCTCCGCCTCGCCGCGCCGTCGGCAAATAAAAACGGACACCTTATGTCGCGATAAATCCCCGGGCATCGATAGTATCAAGCGATATCGGGGCGCCGACGTTCCGACGCGTCGAACACACGGCCCGAGCAAACGGCGCGGCCAAGCGGAGGCTCTGCCTTTGGGATCCGCGGACCCGTCCGCGGCACGATACGAATCGATCGCGAACGAAAAATCCTCGGCGAGACCGAACGTCCGATACCGTCGGACCGAATCCGGCTGTCGGAACCTGATCGAGGGTCGATCGAGAAGTCGGCGATCGGTGGGGAAATCGGCGATCAGAGGCTGCGACGCGAGACGATCGCGTTCCCCTTCGGGAACCCGTTTACGGACTCGATCGGGGGTCGAAGCGACGTCGCGTCCGATCCCCGGCGTCACGAATCGAATATAAACTTGGCGACGAACTCGAAAACACCTGGCACCCAGCACCTGTGATCGTCGACGCGACACGACGCGACGTGGACGATGGACGAGGACGCGGACGAGGATACGATTGTAACACGACGACACACCGCGACGGACTAGCGCTCGCGGTACGACATCCCGAAGCCCCTTTAGCCACGACGAGGCTGCTGCTGCTGAATGCTGGCTGGTGCTGATGGTGGTGCCGGTGCTACTGCTCTACCCGCGTCGTCGTATATACTATACGAGGAACACGGACACGCGCGCCGACCTTGCGCGAGCGCAATACCCTGCGATTCCGGCAGTAGGGGTTGTTTGATGCCTGCCTCCTTCGAAAATGCTCTTTTTCCACCCCCCTCGCGGCACGCCGGCACCTCCACCACCCCTCTCCCCTACCGCGCGATGACAGATTTCGGAATTTCGGAACCGATCGGACACCCCCGCGTCCTCTGCCGCGCGTTTTTTCTAGATGTTTCCACCGCTTCTACGAATAATCCAACGAAAACGGAACCGCGGAATTTGTTTCCGAGGAAGCGGAAGACGGAGAAGTTTTTTATTTTATTTTTTTATTGTTTTTTTTTGGTATCCTTCTGTTCTATCGATCGATTGTAGCAATCGAAACGTAGAAGAAAGCGAGTGCCATAGATTTTCTGCCGACAGCGTCACGGAACTTCGGAACTTCGGGTATCGCCGACGTGTTGCACGCATTACTCTGTCTTGAAAGTTAGCGCGACGCGATAATGGAGCATGACTCGCGGAACTTGGCTACATCGAAACTTCATTTTTTTTATTTGCTCCTCGTTTATACGAGCAAGACTCTTTTTTTGTTCGCAGCGACCGATTCGACCGAACTCCCGGCCGAGCTGTTAGCATTTAAACCGTCGGAAATTCATATAATTGGAGAGCACAATCTGGTTATGCGAACCGACCTGTCCCACTTCTAGTTTATTATAAGTGGAACTTCGCTATACTTGGAAATTCTAACTAACCCCGCGGTATATTACCTGAGAAATATTCCGAGCCCCGCGACCGCGGCACCCGCTTTACTATCTAATATTCGCGGGAGCATAGGTTTCGGAAAGATGTCGCACGTATCGAGGTCGAAATACTTACGGACCTTTATCCGTTTGATTCGGGATCTTTTATAGTATCGTAGTTTAGATGGCACCGGGGTGCAGTATGATTTCTTCTTGGCCGTGCAGGACGCGTCACTAGCGGATACGAAACGCGTCTTCGCGGCGCCGGACGGGAAATAAAGCAGTTGTCGAAATCACCGATTCAGATTCTTTGTTTAATGATAGTACAGTAAATACTCCCTAATTTTCTGTCAGCTTGTGAACCGAACTGAACAGTTCGGGGAGAGGAGGTACGATTGTTGGAGCCTTGCACCTTGTTTTTATGATTGACGAGTCACGAAAAACGAGCCCAAAAAATGAGCCGCGTGACTCGACTAATCGCGTCTCCTCTTCCGAAACTGTCCACTTTCGTTCACAAGCGGAAGGAAAATTGGGCAGAATTTACTGCATTAACATAGCAGAATTCGAAATCGACGTAGCAATAAAAATCAACCGATAACGCGAGAAACGCGGTGCTGAGTTTAAAAAGTCACTGCGACCTGCAAGCTGTTGCCGTTCAGTGGTTCCAGTGTCAAGTGAAATGTTAGCTAGCCTCATCGAGCGTTCTCTGCACCCTGTGCAGGTGAAGTTACCCAGGTGTGCGACCCTTATCGGCTTGAAATCGGGATTGGCGCAGTGGTCAGTGACCCGTGCAAGGGTTGCGGTTTTAAGTGAAAAATTAGTAGATCACTGACAGCCGTGGACTGAATCTCGTCCCCGATACTTCTGGCTGAGAGCGTTGCACAAACCTTGGGATTCGTTTTCTTCTTCGGGGCGCGAGTCAAGCGAAGATTACAGCTCGTCGAGGACTGTTCAAACAGCCGACTAAGATCTTCCAGTTAATTCTCTTTCGAGCGGAAGCGTTAAGAACGCAGCGACAAGCGCGGTCCGTGCACGCCGCAGCTTAAACCGGGGCGTTACCGGGATCGCGAATCACGCGATCCTTTCATTTGAGCGTGAATGATAGACAGACACGTCCAAACGAAAAATCAAGGCCCTGAAAAATGTCCGGTATAGACGCTTCCACCTGAGAAATGGCTCGCGCAATCCGGCGGCCATTAGACTTGCAAATAAATGGCACGGCGAAGCGAAGCTTCTCTCAGGCAATTTCACTTGCGTATCGTCTGGCTGCGGTGGCCAGGGGGGAGGGGGAGAAGGTGGTTGGAGAAGACAGACAGTTAAAAAGGTCGAAGAAATTGACGAGGGGGGCGGCGTCGTTTGACGCAGGTGGACGTCGCGTAAACGTGTTTCCGATGACCACGACTGGACTCGACGATGCGACACGGGTTCCGACTACAATAATCACCGAGGTGCCGAGGCTGCCATAACTGCGGAACAATTTCGAACACACGCCGGGACCGGTTGCCGATAGTTTGCAGCGGTTTGCGGTGAGTCGCGGAGGAGATCGCGAGCCGATCGCGTCGAATTCCTCGAAGAAAACGCTTCGCCAGCAGCGAGAGAACCCTCCCGCTCGGAACCCGCCGAATTCCGGAACGTCCTTCAGACACGTACATTCCGCGATAAACACGGTCCTCATCTTCCCAGACGTGGTGCTGAATAAACGAGGGTCGGACGCGCGCGCGGGCTGCGTCATCGCGCCGCCTCCGAACGGCTGACGCTCCGCGCCGCGCCGCGCCGCGCCGGTCTGTTATTGTTTGCCGAACAAGATTACCGGTGGCAAAGAGGGCTTGTTGCGAAACTGGATTTTCCCCCGGTAACTTACACTCTAACTTACACCTTCGCCGTCGACTGGATGTTCACGGGCAACGCCATAATCGACACGTCACCGACCCCCCGGCGGCTGCTGCGGCTCGCCGAACTATGTATTCCCCGATATTTACACGAACGAAACGTAACATCTGGATACTCGATCTGTTTCTGTTATAAAGATGCTTACGTAATCCACTGAATGTAAATGTTAGCCGTTTGTTGTAACCCTTAACCGGACCGACGATTACCGTCGATTATTATTATTGTTTCGGTAAACATCGCATATTTCCATATTATTAAGTGCAAGTAGATTTACGTTGAAACGTTGCAAACTTGACGAGTTAATAAACTTGATTCTTTTTATTAACCCGAGAAAGATAACCTACGTCGCAGAGGCGCCTGCGAAGACTGTTGGTTTTTGTTAATTTTTCATAGAGGTCTAGTGATTTAAGTTTAAAATTACTTAAAATATAAAAAAATATAATATAAATGCATTTTATTTTTACAATAATGCCAAACCTTTAAAATGACTAGATTAACTTAAATAAATATCCATTGTTAGCATAAAATTGACGCCTTAGAAAAGCATGCGCCTCTGAAGCGTATGGTTATCTTTTACGTACGTTGTCATATGGTTACCTTTCTAGGGTTAAAGAAATATAGGAATGAGAGTAAATACAGTCGAGACCACAAAAGTGTTCGTACACCTTGTAAAACGCAAATGACTTTTTTAAAGTAGAACTGGGTGGCTTGAATTTTTTTTGTAGATGATAGTGTGCAAAATGCTTTTTTCAAATTTTGCTATTACTTGGAGTGACAAAAAAAATAAGAACTCTTGTTTTCTAACTTTTTCATTAACTATCACGGAAATTTAAAAAATGCCTCTATCTTGGTAGATCTCGGTATCTTATATGCATGCTGAGAAAATTATATCGAAATCGGTTGACGCTGTTATGAGTTACAACAAATTAGAGATGGTAAAAATCACGATTTTGACCAAAAGCTGGAAGAAATCTGATTTTTGAAATCTGAGATTAAAGAGATTTAATCTGAGAGAAATCTGAATTAAACTCGGTTAAATGATTTCGATCAAATTTTCAGCACGCGTATGAGCTACCGAGATCTACGAAATAATAATATCTCGTATACATAATATTAAAAATTTTTATTATAGGCTCAGAGATAAAAAAGTTAAAAGACGAGAGTTTCTTTTTTTTGTAATCCAAGGTAATAGCAAAATTTAAAAAAGGCATTTTAGTCATCGTCTAGTAGACTAATTCCTCTGTCATCTAAAAAGAATCCAAGTCATTTAGTTGAGTTTTAAGAAACTTTCTTAATATATGAACGACTATACCATTTCTCACTATATAATAAATAAGAATTTATATATAATATTTATATATAAGAATTTTTATATAATATTTATATAATATTTATATAATATTTATATAATATTTTATATAATATTATATTTATATATAAGAATTTGTATATAATAAATAAGAATTTCCTGGTTCCACTGGAACAAAAAAATTATTAAGGACAAAAGATAATATAAGAAATTACAATGCGAATTTGTAAGACCTCGAATCGCATCAGCTTCGTTCACTTTGTTCCTTGCCGCTGTTTCAAAAAAGCCGATTCGAAGCAGACTCGCGGCGCCAGCACATAAAAACACAAATCGAATCTCCTCCAATTAATCGCACCTTGCACTGGCCACTGTTCGAAAGAAGCAAATTTGACCAACTACGGAAGCATGTGCGCTCGTCGCTGTTGCCGGTGTGCAGCGGTTAAAACTCCTTCCCGCGAACCGGGATCTAAGCGAATTTGCATAAGGTCCGGGCGATTATCGTTTAACCGTAACAATTGTGTTCGCCCGCGTAATAAAGACGAACAACAATAAGGACAGAGGGGGAGGGGCGGCGGCAGGAACGCCTCACTAGCGCGGATTAGCAACACCTGTACCATCGCAAGCGGTGCGCTATTTACCCGAAAATATCCGCAGCGGTGCCGGTTGTTCGCGAGCTACAAAGGAGCGAAACTCGTGTCGCGAGAACCGGCACCACCTCTGCATAGTTACGCGTACGCACGGCGTCGCGTTCATACGATGCCGAAAATGTCCCCTTGTCGCGATCGTCGCCGTAATCCGATCGTCTGCGCGCAGCAAACACGGAAACGAGTCTCCCCCCTCTCTCTCTCTTTCTCTCACACATACACACACACTGGCCGGATGATAACGTTCCGGCAGGACAGAATCAAGTGCCGACGCATTCCTTTCAAATTCCTCCGATCGTTCTAATTTTCTCGTTCGCGTGTCCACGCTGGCCTTTCCCTGTCGGCGAGAACCCGTGAAAACGGCGTCAAACGGCTTCGAATCCGCCCACGATTGCATAGATTCCGCGGACAATTTTACATCGAAAATGGTCGCGATGTCGGTACTTTCACCCGGTAATACATACGTGAACGATGGAAAAAAAGTATAGACTTGGGTGCACATGGATTTCCAGTATGAAGTCGCATTTGCTGATAATAATTAGACTAGGCATATTTATGCAATTACGACGTAATTACGACATATAGGCATATTTATGCAATTACGACATAATTGGGTTATTATATGGAAATCAGCGAAACTATTTCAAGATTTTGAAGCTACTTTTGTATTCTTTTCAATTCAGTAACTTCACTTCATTGAGAAAGGGAATATTCGTAGGGGTGGCTCTGTTATTCTGCAATGTTGATTTTGCATAAAAAATCTCTTTATTATCTCTTTATTAAAATGAGTAAAATATAGTAAATATAATTTGTGTAAATACGAGAAGGAAGTCAAACGCAAACGTTGCCAGGGGCCGGCAATATTTACGTAAATTCATGAAATAATCCAACATGTGCGAACATACGGATAAAACAAAAAGAAAACAACAACAGCAACACATTTAATACAACAAATTTAATATTTTTCCTTTGTGCGATAATTATTAAAGCATCACACACATGTGCAAGCGGCCATTAAAATATTATTGTTAGGGTTCCACCGAATCCCCGCGTCTGTACTGTCGAGTTAGAACGACCTTCATTCTCCATTTCCTAACCAAAAGTCCCTTTCGAAGTCCAGGAAGGTGACCTGTCGGTCGTCTTTAACATTTTAGGTACGGCTGAATTCTGCGCGAGGCTATTTCTCTGGACGGCAGAGTCTGATACTGTATATTCTGTTTGTATATACAGGGTCTCCCAAAAATGTCTCGCAATTCAAAAGTGGCGCGTTCCTCAGGCCATTGGAAACAACTTTTTCCTTTACAAAAATTTTCTCCGAGGCACCGTTAACGAGTTATTAACGAAAAACAGTGACCAATGAGAGGCGAGCTCAGCTGGCGCGAGGCAATCGAGCCAATGAGTGAAACTGGGCTACGCGCGCTGGTTGGCTGGGCCGCCTCCCGTCAGCCGTACTCGATTCTTATTGGTCACTGTTTTTCGTTAATAACTCGTTAACGGTGCCTCGGAGAACATTTTTGTAAAGGAAGAAGTTGCTTCAAATGATCCGAGGAACCCGCCATTTCCGGATCGCGAGACATTTTTGGGACACCCTGTAGACTGTTGTAAATCGATGTGAAGACAAAAGAAGTGTGAAACAATGCATATGAGGACGATTATTTGATTCAAACGATGACCGAGTGAGCTACTAGAGCAAGCCACTATAGTGACGCGTCGTCCAGAGAAATGACATCCGCGAAAGCCACTATAGTGGCGTGTCGTTCTGAAAGATGACATCCGCGGAAGCCACTATAGTGGCGCGTCGTGCCTAAAAGGTTCAGAAATCAAGGTCTTTCCGAGAGAAGAAGAATCTCCGCCCGGCGTAGCATCGCAACGGAAAAATGACCGCGCGCCAAGTTTATGAAAACAATTCGCGGGTGTGTGGGTGGGGGGAAGTTGTTCGAGGGAATTCGGTGAAATCCCGAAGTTTAATTGGAAGAAGGCGATCCAAGTTGTTACGGCGTGCACGCCGGGATGCATTACGGCCTTTTAACCGACGGGGCGCAACTACTTAAAGTAGCATTATCCATTCATCCGCAATAACGCGGGCGTGTCCGACCGAAAGAAGGCCTTAACAATGATCGATCTTCTTCGAAGCCACGGTAAGCCGCGAAGATCACGGGAACACCAACATATAACGATCATCTCACGGTGAAACCGTCCGTTGAACCGCTTGATCCCCCCCGATCTCATTCGGAGCTTCAATTTTTCTTCGGGTCCGACGCGGTTTTCTACGTTCCCGTAACGATCTCCCGCGATTCCGCGGTATGCCCTCGGGTTATTTGGAGCGGCCGCACGCTACGCTGACCAACTTTTCTATTAGCTCCGATCTGTGCTTGATGAATTTTTACGGGGATGTTTGCCAAGCACGTTACGCGCGTTCCGCGAGCCCGGTTTTAGCGCGTTTGCGCGTAGATCGATCCGCAACGCGCGCCGTGGGCTGAATACGTTTGTGTGCGCACCGCCACGAAAATGCTCGGCAGCAAGTTAGATTGGCACTAGGACTTGGTCATAGTTACCGTAGGCAGTCGTCGGCTTCGCTATTTCCAGCGCAAATTAATCCATTGTTGGCAAATCGGCTACTCGGCCGGCGGCTTCCATTCGTCCGTTTGATCGTTCGTTTGTATGATTAGACTTTTATGTCGCGCGACGAAGTAGGTCGTCGATTGATATCCCAGCATTTCGATGGTGTATCGAAGGTGTACCGATTGTGTATATCCGAAGAATCGTATCCGCCGTTGAAGATTGGCTCTGCGGTAATCGACGGAATTCGAGTGCGACGCCGACTTTTCCTGCGGTTTCGCGGCAAGAAGGCTACGGCGAGCCGAAGGTGGTTGCAATTACGGGCGAGTAAAATCCGTGGTTCGACAGGCCGACAAGCCGAGAGGGTGGTAACAGGCGATAATTATTTCCTTACAAAGCAAATTGCCTGTCACAGGACCGCGTGTTCGAGCGCGTGCGATCGCATCAGGTATGCTGGGAGCACTCCGAGACGCTTCTTCCCCTCCCGGCCGGCGCCCCGTCTCTCCTCTCCTCTCCTCTCCTCTCCTCTCCTCTCCTCTCCTCTCCTCTCCTCTCCTCTCCTCTCCTCTCCTCTCCTCTCCTCTCCTCTCCTCTCCTCGCACACCTGTCCCGGTTCTCGGTGTCTACGCTCGCAGCAGAGTAATACCAATTTGTGACACGTAATCCTTGCCGCTGTGCGTAAGCACGCGACGGAAAACCCAACCGGATCGTGCTTGTCTCGCGCCGGCACCTTGACGTGCCGCGAGCATCGTGTCTGCGGATGTGTCAAACCAACCTTTCAATCTTCAACATAACGCACTGGTAACGAGCAAGAAGGGCTTGCCGTATTCCTGGTTGCAATTAGATCGACGAAACGCGCCGTCATCGCATCCTCCGGCTAGCTCGCTCGAAACAACACGACCAATCGTCGCTTCCATCCGCGGCCTAAACCGTCGTTAAATTACCAACACAACAACCACTTCTAACTTTCCTTAACGGCGAACTTTATTTTCAGGGTGCAATGTTTCTTTTAGTACGCTGCTTTGTCCACGGCGTTTTACTTTACCGTAACCCTTAACCGGGATTATGGTTGCCGCGGCGGCTACGCGCAACTTTAAACAGGTCATCGTTTAATATACGTTAATGTAATCACTTAAAAGTTCGGGCAATTTTCTCTGTTAACGCTGGGTTTACGGAACCCGTGAAATCGACGGGTTTATTAATTTTTTTAATTTACGATCGTTACGATTCTAAAGATACATTTACGAGTCATTTATTCGATATACAGGGTGTCCCGAAGATGTCTCGCAATCCGGAAATGGCGGGTTCCTCGGATCATTTGAAGCAGCTTCTTCCTTTACAAAAATGTTCTCCGAGGCACCGTTAACGAGTTATTAACGAAAAACAGTGACCAATGTGAGGCAAGCTCAGCTGGCGCGAGGCGACCGAGCCAATCAGCGGAACTGGGATTCGACCGCTCGACCGCTGGCGCGTTGGCGCCGTCGGCTCGGCCGCCTCGCGCCAGCTGAGCTGGGATTCGACCGCCTCGACCGCTGGCGCCGTCGGCTCGGCCGCCTCGCGCCAGCTGAGCTAGGATTCGACCGCTCGACCGCTGGCGCCGTTGGCTCGGCCGCCTAGCGCCAGCTGAGCTCGCCTCTCGTTGGTCACTGTTTTTCGTTAATAACTCGTTAACGGTGCCCCGGAGAAAATTTTTGTAAAGGGAAAAGTTGCTTCGAATGACCCGAGGAATCCGCCACTTTCGGATTGCGAGACATTTTTGGAACATCCTGTATATTGTTCCTTGCTTTGCTAAATACCACTCTCTCTACATACTCTCTCTAAATACTCTCTCTACAGCAGCAATTTGAATTTTTAACTTTTATAAGAATTCGATTATCCCCGGGTTTTTCGTTTATTATGTATATGGTATACGTTAACGTCGAGTGAATAAGTAAATATTAGTAATAAAATTGTTAATTTTATCAAATAAAACCGTCTTTTTGATCCATTGATCTAATGACCTGAGGAACCCGCCTTCTCGTTTTGGGCTGCGTCAGAACCCATCGTTTGGACTGCACCGGCAACATCAAGGTTAAAAAATCATGCCAGTCTGCCGCATCGACGAAAAGATCGGCAAAATCGGCTCCGTGCTTAAAGCGTTGAAGATGAAGAAGTGGCAGTCAACGTAGTTCCGAAAGAAATTGTGCATGATTTTCCTGGGTACCGACGACGGCCCGGACGAACGCGCGATCTATACAACGATGCGCACAACTTAATCGGATAAATAATTACGCGGTTCGTCTGAGGAATCAGTGTATCGACCAGGGCCTCGTTAAATTGGCTCAGACCACTCGCGTAATTTGCTGTCTGCCCGTATTACGTATCAGATGATGAACATCAAGAGCTCCGAGTTTGAGGAGTTTCAAGGAGCCGCAGATCGGAACGTCGGTGTTTTGCGGCGTCCCCGTGCGCTGCCATGATGCAGACATCTTCGAGAAATCTGCGTGCTGGTTCGCGTTTCTAGATCGTTTAATTATTTAAGGAAAAAAGCCCGATTTTTCGGCCGGGGCCGCAAGTTTAAACATTTCTGGAAGCAAAAGATCTCTTTTCGGTTAATCCTTAACCGGACTGTTAATTACTATACCAGTTACCGTTTCAGTAATTTCAGTCATTCTTTCCGGATTAGTAAGTGCAAGTAAGTTTACTTTGGATCATTGCAAACTTGACCAGTCAACGCTAACACATGTCAGCCGTACTCGATTCTTATTGGTCACTGTTTCTCGTTAATAACTCGTTAACGGTGCCTCGGAGAACATTTTTGTAAAGGAAAAAGTTGCTTCAAATGGCCCGAGGAACTCGCCACTTTCGGATTACGAGACATTTTTGGGACATCCTGTATATGTAGACAGAATATACAGTATCACACTCTGCCGCCCAGAGAAATAGCCTCGCGCAGAATTCAGCCGTACCTAAAAGGCTAATAAACATGACACAGACTCGCGTATGACGACATTTATGCGTTCTTCTCGGTTCCGCTTGCATCTCGTGTTCCATCGATTCTGGTCGTGTTATCTTCGTTATCGGTTCGGTTGTTCGGCGATCGGTTACGCATGGAATTGAACAATGGTCGTCGAATGTTCTAATTGGTCCGTAGACATATTCGAAATCGTCTTAGTTGGAGGAGCGCGAAACTGTCGGCGGAAGTAGCCACTTATTGTCGTCGATGTCGTGATTTATTCGTGAAGGGCCTCGGTTTATGCGCGGAGGCTTCGCCGGCCCTCGACAACGAGTCGAACTGTAGCGCAAGAGGTTAAACGATCGATCGACGATTTTATTTGATCTTCGCGGGTGATCGGCATCGATCACGGTTCCCCCCGGGTGTCCGTCGATTCGAGATCCCCGGCTCCGGCCGAGCCTGGCCACGATACGAATCAATTCAACACCTCGGACCGAACGTGAATCGCTCATTGTGGACCGTTACTCATCTCGTACTCGATATTACATACACTTGTGGCACCGGCGCGGCCGAGTGGGATGAATTTTCATTACCGTACCGAAAGGCACAAAGGCCCGCTCTGCTCCTTCATCCACGGGTTTTCATTATTCCCCGATCATTCCACCGTTTCATTTCGAATTCCTGCGATTGAATCGACCTCGGGGCGAAAGGGTGTCCGAGGACACCGATTATTCTCGCGAATGTCTCGAGCGGGTCCCGCAAAACTGCAGCGGGGGCGACGCGCTCGGCGGCGGAAAACGCGCGAATGCGTCCGCTTTGGCTGATAAATCTCCGGTTAACGGTTCCTGTAAATGAATACTCGCCGATAAACCGTCCGCTATCGGGCGAAAAATTCCGCGGAACGGCGGCACAAGGCGCATTCCTCCGGAGACGACGGGCTTGCAAGCTTTCGACCGTTTCGCGTATCCGCCCGGCGGACGCCGAGCGGTCAATAGCTCCGCGGCCCTGTAATTAGCTGATACGATCTACGCGGATAGGCCGGCCCGAGACAAAAGAATGTCAAGCACCCCATTGTATCAGCGATCCCACGTTTAATCCATTATTTTTATGCCGCCTCGTGAAACGACGACCGATTGTTGCAGCTTTATGGGGAACGCAATCAACGGCTGACTCCGGAACCGGTGAGAAACGAACTTGTACGAAGAGCAGTGACTTCTGACGTGCTCGGATTATCCGGGCGATACTCGGATAAACGAAAATTAACCGAGTACCCGGCTGTTTCACGAGCACGAGTACTCGGTTATCCGTTAAAAGTATTCAACTGTAGAAGCTGTTCTCGTTTACAGAACCTGAAAGACGTGTTCCGTGTACTTTTCACTTTATCGGATCCGTGTTCGACGAGTCTGAGATCTTTTGCAACCGAAAGATTGAAACAATCTTTTTTTTAATTAGTTTTTTGAAACAATTTTTAATGATTGAAACAATTTTTTGAACAGCCAGGTGTTCGATGATGTAAGCATTAATTGTATTGAAGTTTGTTACTTCCATTAGTACAGCTGTAGTGAATTATTATTGTTGTTATTATTACTAATTAATTATTATCACTAATCAAATTAAATTAAGTTACATTAAATAACAAGTAGAAATAATCTGCTCTATTAAAAAGACGTTTAATTTTAATATATATATATAATTTGCCATGTGTACGAAAAGTCATAAAATATTATAATTTCTATTGTAGAAACATTTGGAAGCTTTAGAATCGAGGAATTTTCATCAGAAATGAAAGAAATGAATAATTAATAATAGTAATAGCATAAATAATAATATAGTATAATGGTATAGTATATTCCGGAAGCATTAGAATCGAGGAATTTTCATCAGAAATGAAAGAAATTAATAATTAATAATAGTAATAGCTTAAATAATAATATAGTATAGTAGTATAGTATATTCCGGAAGCTTTAGAATCGAGGAATTTTCATCAGAAATGAAAGAAATAAATAATTAATAATAGTAATAGCATAAATAATAATATAGTATAATAGTATAGTATATTATTATTTATGCTATTACTATTATAATAGTATAGTATATAGTATAATATGTACTATATATACTATAATAGTATATATAGTAATAGAATAAAATAGTAATAGTTCTTCTAGCCAGTTCTATGTCCAATAGCAATTTTGCGAACCCGGTTCTCGATTGCCAAAGAAAATACGCTTTGTTACTTCGGAAGAAATCTCGAGTTTCTAATTTACTAAGTCGACCGGGCCCGCTCGGGCCGATATAGTCGCGTAAAGATAATAAAGCGAATTAAGATTCCGAGCGCACGTCTCCGAAGTTGAAGCACGAGCATACACTCCCTAGTTCCCGTGTGTTACACCAACCACGGCAAAACCTGACGCCCTTACTAAAATCCTAGACTAATTTCCCAACGATCCCCGGACTGATGAAAATTTCAGCGACCCGGAATACCCGGACGGATCACTATCGATTCTCGGAGAACCAACAGATTTTCGCTGCGGATTATGGCGAAAGGATATCTGCGCTGTTCGCGAACAAGTAACCGAAGGGTCGGAATTTTCTGGATTGTGGAGAATCTGTTCTTCCCTTGTAATAGTAAAACTGCATCGATTCGCGTGTTGTTTAACATTGTATCAACAATGTTTGACTGGAATTTATGCGCTTGCAGATAGGAAAAATTCACGCTTTTCGAATCAGCGCGCAAATACTCGTGCTTTGAGTAAAGGATCTTTTTAACGTGACAATTGATGCGTCGAATTCGTTGACATATTCGTTGACATATTTAGGGAGTTAGGGATCTTGGCATTAGGTTTACGAAGCACTGAAAGCAACTGTTCTATACGATTTGATCAAAGTAAGAAGAATATATTTATTCAAGTTTTTAGCGATTCTGGTCACAATATATGCCTAAGGAAACAATTGAATTAATCCTGCATGAATATGCAGGGTGTCCCGTAATTACTTTAACGCCCGGAAAGGGGTGATTCCTGAGGTCATTTGAAGTAACTTCTTCCTTAGCGAAAATGCAATCCGCGGCTTCGTTTACGAGTTATTAATGAAAAACAGTGACCAATGAAAAGCGAGCTTAGCGGAAGGCGGCCGAGCCAATCAGCGAAGCTGGGCTTCGCGAGCTTGTTGGTTGGGCCGCCCATGCGCCAACCGAGCTCGCCTCTCATTGGTCACCGTTTTTCATTAATAACTCGTAAACAAAGCCGCGGATTGCATTTTCGCTAAGGAAAAAGTTACTTCAAATGACCTCAAGAATCACCCGTTTCCGCATGTTAACACAATTATAGAACACCTTTAATACCTACGATCGCATATTGGGGACATCTTTTCGACTAGTTTTCAAAACCCTCTTTTATTAAAACATATCCATCAATCTAATTTTACAACGATGCTTAAAATACAAAAGAGTTGAATTACTATTCACTATTATTTTCAACTCTCCGGTTTCAGTTTCACGAATTAAACTACTTCGATCCAGGCAAGTGTTATTAAACTTTATTTTCAACACTTAGCGTGTTCAAGAACAGTGATAATTTCTACACGATCTAATTCCAAATCGTTTCGCACTTACCGCAGAACCGTGTTGAAGCAACTTACAGTTCCATCAATCATTTCCGGCGGATAGTATCGAGCTCGTATATTTCACAATCAGATTAACGCATCGGCAGACGGTTTATACGCACGAAAGACGGACAATGCGGACGTGATATCGAATGCACAAAAATTTATAATTTTCTAGTTACCGAGGTAACGATCGAGCAAAGGCGACGCCGTAAAAATCGACGGTATCGGAGTTCTCGCGTCGACTACAGCTCGCCGTGGACGCGATCCGGGAACAAAGTTTGCCGAGCTGCTCGCGTATTTTAATAGACGCAATACGAAACTTGCGATCGTTTGCGTCGGGCTCTGTGAATCGTGTGCTCCCCGCACGGGGACATCCAATATTTCTAATGAATTCGGTGCATCGGCGTGATCCACGGGAATACTGCCTAATAGGGAGCGCCAATAACCGGGCAGAGTGTTAACGATGGAAGGAGCGGCGTTCGTTAATTATTTACAAGTTTATCGATGCATCGCGTGCAGCGTCGCGGAAAGCAAAATTGACGCGGAGCCACGGTGAAAAATTAGCGAGCGTCGGGCCGGGGCCAATTTCTTCGTTACGCAACAGTGATTTGCGCCCGACGCGAACACCGGACCGAAAATTAGCGTCCATAGCCGACAGAACGCGGACCCCGGCATTATTTTTCCTTGACACTTCGGTCGAAAAGCAGTTCTCCCGATTTAATGTGCAATCAGTCGAAAACGATAGAAACCGTTCGGACCAAAAGCGAACAGCTCGCTCCGCGAAATCACAGTCGATCAGTTAATTAATTAAAACGACTCTGGAAGGATGAAATTCATGGCAGCTAGTCCTTCGATCTTCGCAAATTCAAATAACGCTGAACAAATTTAGCGTACAGTAATTACCGAGTGGAGAAGTTCCCTTCATTTCCCGATTAACATTCGACTGCCAATCGAGCAACATTAAGAATCCCATACAGCCGAAGTAATTTATTCGATGGAAAGAATATTAAGAAATCACGGTGCACGATACCGTCTTGCAATTCGCAGATCTTAACCGGTCCGTTGAATATATTATTGCAAAAATTCGTTCTTAGATATGGACGAATAATTTCGTCGGTCACACGTGGGTGACAAAATGGTTGCATCGCGTTCCAAAATCATTCTTACGTTGTCTGTTTATATTTAAAAAAAGTAATATGTTATAATATAATATAATATAATATAATATAATATAATATAATATAATATAATATAATATAATATAATGATATAATATGATATGATCAAATGTAATATGATATAATATAATATGATATTATATAATGATATAATATAATGATATTATATAATGATATAATATAATGATATAATATAATATGATATAACACAATATGATATAATATAATGATATAATATAGTATGATATAATATAATATGATATAACATAATATGACATAATATAATACGATATAATATAACGATATAATACAATATAATAATACATAAATAAATAAATACTGTCAGTCGGTGAAACCAGTTCGGATTCGAAGTTAAAACAGCTCCCAGTGCAAACGGTGAACCCGTGACCGATGAACCGAACGATGTTCACTGGAAACGAGCGCGTTAATCTCGCCGGAGCAAAGCTGCAGGGGTTTGTCATGGGATGGTGGAGCTAAGAAAATGAGGGGGAGTCGTCGCCGAAAGTGAAACTATCGCCGTCGCCGTGCGATCCAGCTGACGGGAAACGAGGCTGGCGTAGGGCGGGGGCGTCGGCGGAGATAAAACGGAAAAAAAAAGAAAATAGGTGGGAGAAAGAGGAGGGAACGCGACGGAAAAATGCGGAGCTCGGCAGGTTGTGACGCGGCGCCGAGGCAGTCTTCAAAACTAAAAGGCTGCGGTGGTTGCTGACGGTGTTGTAAGTAATAGATAGGTCCGGGTAATTGCTTCACTTAACGAGAAACACGTTCGACCCCCGCGCGCTCGTTCCCCCCAACGGAATCCGATATTAACCGTCGCGTTGTTTGATATAGTTCGGTGTCCCGGGTGCTGTGCTGCGTGTGTTCCCCGGCTCTTTCCTCCTGCTCGTTTGCCTGTCGCCGTGGCCCCGCGGCTCAAGGGGCCATCGTTACGACTTTCAAGGAATCCCAATCCGCGGAACGTGCCGTTTTCCCGTTTTGAGACCCGCTGTACATTCTTCCGGCGCGGCGGAGACGGCGTCGCGCGCGCTCGCCCGCGTGCCAAATTAAAAAAAGACGGGAGCGGCTCTCGTTCGAGAGCGTTCAACGCGCCCCGGGAGAGCGATTGTCGAAAAAATGACTGACGAGCCAGGACCCGATTCGTAGATTCCCGGAAGAATCGCCGGCACGGTTTCGCAGCGACAAATGCGATCGTCGCGAAGCCAGTCGCGATAAAAATGATCGGGTCGGTGATCGAATCGAACGAACGACTTGATTCAAATCGCTCGAATTACCGCTTCGGAGAAGGCGTTTGACCCGAGCTATAAAAGCTGAAAGCTATAAAAGAGAATTCGCAGGAGGATTTGAAAGCTGTACCCTCTTCGGCTTGACAAGCGTTCGACAAATGTTTCGAACACCATAAGCTTTCGCGTGTATGGGTCCTACTTCGAAGATGGCAGAATCTACTTTGACGAATAAACAAGGAGTTCACGGTTCCTTTACAGATCCTGAGCACCTTTTTTTAGAGAATATAGGACCGACCGCGCATCGTGCACGGTCGAAGACCCAACGCAAGCCCGATCGGGCTCGGGGCCGAGGCAGCAAGCAGAGCGGGCCCGATCGATCGGGCACAGCGATCCCCGAGCTGCTCACGTACAAATCGAACTACCCTACGCGCGGAAGGTCCAAGGATGCAATTAAGGTCTCGGACGGAGTACAATGGGGAGAGAGAGAGAGAGAGAGAGAGAGAGAGTGAGTATAATCCCGAAGTAACTCGTGCTAGGTGGGGAAACCTCGTAAACATATGTCCCTCATGGGGTATTTAATTCACGAGCCACGGACAGTGGCTCGAATTGCCGAGTTGGCCCCTTCCCCTCTCGTGGGGGCTTGCGGAGGGGGTGTTCACAAGGGGTGGCGTGGAAAATATGGAGGGGCGGCCGGAGAAAGGCCGAAGGAGAGCCGGCGGCCAGGATCTCTTCCTTAGCGCCGCCGTGTGCTTTTTCCTTGGACGCAGTAAATACTGAAAGTGGAGGCTACCTCTGGGACTTTGCCGCTACTCCGACGGAGTTTACAGACCCTTCTACCTTACACCTCCCTTTTTTCTACGCCCCCGACCCTCCCGGACCGGGGGAGCGAGCGCGCGCACGTCGGGGAGCCGATAAGGAGTCAAGAAAAGATTTTACACTTGGACGGAAAGTAAAAAGGGTCGGGGTAGAGCGCGGGCACGGCGGTCTTGTTGAACCAACGGAATCCTTTTGTTAGCTCGACTTACATCACGTTCCGTTACGTGTTCGATCTCGCGAAGAACACCCGTCGGAATGTTTGAACGCCCTCGTCGAAACGGCAACCGTGTTTTCCGAGTGTAATTTCCGGCCGCGGCCGTATCACACATATTTCGCGCAGGATCCCACCGATTATCTTCTACCAAGATCGAGGCTGCTCCTGCTAATTCCGTTCGATAACCAGCGCCGGTAGGACACGTCGACATAGCGCAAAAATATACCAACGTTCCTGGTTACGGCAAGGGGAGAATCGAGTCTCCAAGATTCCGAGATCGAAATTCGGACGCACATCCTGTGCTTTCGAAGGTTTGCGCTTTATGGGCAAATTTGGAGCCGGTTGAAAACTATTTATCTGTCGGATGTGTATGTAAATACGTTGCTTATGCTATGTATACTTTATTGTACTGTAATGTGTAATGGATTATGCAACCCGCGCCCATTACAGTAATTTCTCCCGGAAATGCCGAATTTCGGGTTGCTGTGAATTTCCCTGTTATTATTATTTATTTCGCTGCTAATCTTCTTTCATTATTCGACCGTCAGTGTCTCAAGGTTATTATTCGTTGTTCAGAACGACATTTTTTAAACAAATTCTGACACGTGCGTTCTTATTAAGCAACCAACGCCATAAACTTCATATATCTCTTTGTGACTCGCAGCCGCTTTCTTGCCTTTATGACAATAAAAAGGTTAAATGTGTCGAAAATGTTTATTTTTGCACTCCATGTTAAAATTGACAGCAATTTAGAAATTAAGACTAGACGGAATTTGTTTCTATAGTAACCTAAAAGTATCAAGTATCAAATCTGAAATTTAAAAAAAATATAACCTTAACAGAAGAATGGCAATACAAACATAACGCTACCTATTGGTGCAAACCGAAATGATTTTCTTGCCAAGCCAATAATTATATTTTATATTATCCAAAGTTTATTCGTCGTCTATATTATAATTGAATCGGTTGCATTTGAACGCCATTTTATGACGATGTGTGTTCTGTACAATGCACAATGTATCCAAGCTTTTATAACCATAAGAAACTAAGCATTTAGACCGGGGGTGTCAAACTCGCGGCCCGAGATGAACATTTTTGATGCCAAGTATCAGGACGTAAACAATAATTTAACTTTATATTAGGGGGACCGGAAAGTAATGTCGTTTCTGCGCATATTTGAATTTAATGTAAACAAACGACATAACTTTCCGGTCCCCCTAATATATGTTTATTACAACGTACTACTAGTCAAAATAAAAATATTTATTTCTATGGACATTGATTTTTTTTGCGGCCCACCTAAAATTAAGCATTGTTTATTTGGCCCAAGTTAGCTTTTGAGTTTGACACCCCTGATTTAGACTAAAGATTAAAACCACACCACCGAACATTGCAAACGAATCCAAAACGAGGATTCATACCGTCTCCAATATCTGGGCACGCGACACACTCGACTTCGGAGAAGATCGCGGCGAAGCGGACCGCGGGAACCGATCGATTCCGCGCGGAATCGCCGTAAGCAGCATCGAGTGCAGCAGAGTGCGGCGCTCTTTCCGGGGAGCAATAAAGCCGGCGCATCCTTCAGCGGTGGGCCGAGCCAATATCGAACGACACGTCGGCCTGCCCTCGATCGAAATTCGTGTATGCTCGCGTGTTCTCGCCGCGCGATCAAGCACGTGGACGCGGATACGGACGCGGACGCGGACAGCCGGGCGGCTGCAGCCGGGAACAACGTGCACAGAGGCACGTTCCCCGCGCTGCGTGCGTGTGCTGCGCGCGTTTGAGCGAAGGAAACACGGTCGGCCGAGGTGTAGGACGGGTCAGGGGCAAAGGGCGAAGAGGGCGGGACACGCGGGAGGGCACAGGGAGGAAACAGTGCCCTTAATACCAAGCAGGAGTTCAAAGGTGGACCCCGCAACAACGCATCTAATTACTTGCTTCCTCCATGGTCCGTGGCACACCGAATTTACATCTTGTTTGTTCAAGCACCTGTAGCAACCTATACCGCTATCCGGAAACCCGCCCCCTGCCCTCTTTGTCCTCCCATCGGAGCAACTCTCCCTGCTGCTCCCCCGGTCGCCGATGTAGATTGGATACTGCCTATAAACAAGCAATTGCCTTTGACTCCGAATGCCCCGGCCCCGCAGAAAGTCTGCCCGCCGCAGACTAGCAATATCTTGGGCAGGGTTGTGTCGCGCCCCCGGGGCACCCCGGCGCGATCTTCCCAATCCCCGGATATTCGGGGGCAGACCTACGCATCGCCGGAGACGCTCCATTGACTCGACAACAGAATTAACTCGGCAAAATTGCTGCCCGGCTTCGAATATCTCCGAGAACTTTTCGGACACCCCTGCAGGCGTTCGCCGACCCTTCGCGGTTGCACATTCGGCAGGCCGAATGCACATCTGCACATTTGCAGCTTTGGAATTTTTCGATGAATTCCGATCTTCAACCTGTTGATGATTGACGAGCCATTTCTTTAAGAACAGATCGATGACCGCAGATTTCTCAGTGCGCAGCGTTCGTTATATTACTATATTTATATTAATTCATTACTTAGTAATACCTCAATTCTGACATAACCTTGACACACTGCAACGCTAGAAATATGAACCTTCTAATTGCTACTTGCAAGGCGGGCTTCACGGTGCCACTGCGTTTATTTGAAATTTTATTATTATTATATACAGGGTGTCCCACAATTATTTTAACAGCCGAAAATGAGGGGTAGCTGAGCTCATTTGAAGTAACTTTTTCCTTTGCGAAAATGCAATCCGCGGCTTTGTTTACGAGTTATTAACGAAAAACACTGGCCAATGAGAGGTGACGGTGCGAGAGAGAGGGTCCGCGAGAGAGTCCGCAGCACGAGGCTTTGACAGAAGGTCGGGACGGACTCGAGCCGCGATCGAAGTATTGAACAAGTCACAAGGCGAAAACTTTACGGATTTTTTTTACTACATAACAGTGATATTTTTAAGAAAAACGTTGTTCACCTTTACTTTAGAACGTCTGAAGAATATTTACTAATTTTTCGGACCCGAATAATGTGAAGTTTAACCGTGACAGCTGTTTTAATTTTCTGGTGTGCATGACACCTCGTGTGTACCATATGAAATTTTTATGCAAGGTGTACAGTGAAGATTAACGAATGATTTGCAAAGCTGATTTAATAATAAATAAGGGACGTAAAGGATTTGTTTATTAGAGAGATATGAAAAATATTATCAGTAAGAAACTCACCCATTTAGTTGAGGATGCATTTGCTGGCTGAAATTCATGATGTCGAAGGGCACTGACCTTGTACAACGTACAGCTGATCTTTCACTGCACTGTCACTAAACACTGATCAGTTATTTAATCACTGATAATCCGAATCACTTGTGGATATTTAAGAAAGATCACTGAGACTCGTTCGCGGATAATCGTTTATTCGACGCGTTCGTTCGGAAGTCGACGTTTCACTGCCAAAAAATCGAGGCCTCGACCGTGGGCCCTTGTCGTTCGTCTTTCGGCCGTCCGAGGAAATAACACCCGATACTATTTTCTTCGAAGCGCAGGGTACCGCCAAATGAAATAAACAAGATATGCCGAGACGTAAACTGTGTCCGACCCGCTGTCACCCTGCGCTCTTAGAACGTAATTAATGGCCGTGCGAAGAAAATGGTATCGAGTGTCATTTCCTCGGACGGCCGAACGAAGAACAACAAGGACCCACAGTCAAGGCCTGAATTTTTCGGCAGTGAAACGTCGACTTCCGAACGAACGCGTCGAATAAACGATTATCCGCGAACGAGTCTCAGTGATCTTTCTTAAATATCCATAAGTGATTCGGATTATCAGTGATTAAATAACTGATCAGTGTTTGGTGACAGTGCAGTGTAAGTGAACTTCGCAAATAACCATACCAGAGGTTCCACCGACAGTATCCGTCGAATGTTGCGGTCATCGACCTGGGATCAGCTGTTCGTTGTACGAGGTCAGTACGTACGAGTCAGCAAATGCATCCTCAACTAAATGGGTGAGTTTCTTATCGATAATATTTTTCATATTTCTCTAAAAAACATATCCCTTGCGTCCTTTAACACGATTATTATTTATTAAATTAGCTTTGCGAATCATTCGTTGAACTGAGTTCGGACACGGAATTATTTAAATTAAAATATCATTTACGTACTTTGTTAATCTTCACTGTACACCTTGCTTAAAAATTTCATATGTTACACACGAGGTGTCATGCACACCAGAAAATTAAAACGACTGTCACGGTTATACTTCATATTATTTCGAGTCCGAAAAATTAGTAAATATTCTTCAGACGTTCTAAAGTAAAGGTGAACAGCGTTTTTCTTAAAAATATCACTGTTATGTAGTAAAAAAAATCCGTAAAGTTCTCGCCTTGTGACTTGTTCAATACTTCGATCGCGGCTCGAGTCCGTCCCGACCTTCTGTCAAAGCCTCGTGCTGCGGACTCTCTCGCGGACCCTCTCTCTCGCACCGTCACCTCTCATTGGCCAGTGTTTTTCGTTAATAACTCGTAAACAAAGCCGCGGATTGCATTTTCGCAAAGGAAAAAGTTTCTTCAAATGACCTCAGCTACCCCTCATTTTCGGCTGTTAAAATAATTGTGGGACACCCTGTATATTTACTATTATTATTATTATATATATAAATTTATTATTATTATAATAATATTATTATAATACAATAATATTATTATTATATATTATATTTATATAAATTATATTATTATTATTATTATTATTATTTAAATATTTAAGAGTACAAGATTTTAAGATTTTTAACAAGTGTTATCGTAACATTCGCCGCAAGCGACACACGCATTGAATAAATAAAACTCGTAAACTTTTACAAACTTAATAATCGTAAATTAGAAATTAGTGAACCGCCATTTTGACGGGTTCTATGAACCACAAGTGTTAACCCACGTGTTTCCGCTCGACTTTGTCCGTCTTATCGGACGTAGTAAAAATATCGAACGGTACAAATAGCCAACGATTTAAGTCCTCTTTGGCCGTGTAAATATTTTATCCGGCAGAGAGGTGAAAGATCTCATCGGTTGATCTATATTTTGGCGAGCTGCGTCACCAGCGTGTGTCGCTACTCGCCACGAACACGAGGTGCGAGCTTCCCTGACGACGGAAATGCCGGGCTGCCATGGCTGCTCCTTCGCTCGGTCTCCCTAACGACGGTTCCGGCGGGGAGGACCGTAAAGGGCTCCATCCATCGGACACAGGCGATTCGGTGGAATTTATATTTAAAATAATTTCCAGTCGGCAGCTGCATATTTTAGAAGAAACGACGTCGCAGGGCTGCGGCCCGAGCGACGCAGGCCGCAGATGAACAAAAGCCTGGCAGACACTGGCTTATTTTCCTCTCGCAATCCTTTAGTCTCGCCCCCGAAGGAACGCGGCGCTCTCAGCTTGTTGCAAAGTGAATGGCGTCGCGCGAGCCTCTTCCGCGCCCCTCAAGAAAGCATTTTTGGTCGCCCTCCATCGACGATTTTTCGCTTCTTCGAACTCTCGCAGCTGCAATCTCGAAGTGGCGCGCAACCATCGGTTGCGTACCTTGAAATCACGATTTCGCGAATTCTATTATAGTTGCAGCGAATCATTTTTGTTCGCCAGCTCTTCTCCAATTTGGTCTGCGTTGGACTGCGGATTTGATGGATTTCTGAGAAAAAAGAATAAGTGGAAAATTTGTTGTGCTTGGGAAATTTGAATGATCGGTAACCAATATACCGTGTTGAATTTATATTAACGTTGTTAAAGAAGTATAGAAATTCCTAAGTGGCTGTAGTTTCTTGAAACAGATGCGGACGATTTTTATTTCGCATCAAGGTCCGCAGTTTAATAATGATATTCTATGGAATCGAAGGGCTCGGTATACAGTCTACAGCCTAATCATCGCTTTGGCTGCCATGCCAACAACCTTAAAAATTGCACAAAATTAAAATATTTGATTTGGTCAAATTAAAATTGAAAAATTAAGTTATAATAATATATAATTAAGTTATTTTTATTTCGCATCAAGGTCCGCAGTTTAATAATGATATTCTATGGAATCGAAGGGCTAGGTATACAGTCTACAGCCTAATCATCGCTTTGACCGTCACGCCAACAAACTTAAAAATTGCATAAAATTGAAATATTTGATTTGGTCAAATTAAAATTGAAAAATTAAGTTATACTGCACTTTTTTCAACGTTCTTACGTTTTGCGGGTACTAATAATGTTAGGAAGACATAAAAGATTGGCGTGAAAATTCATTTTCAAATCCGAGAAAATAATTCGGACGCGTACATATAGCCGACGCGACAGTCTTAGTGTTAATAAAACATGTAGGACAGTTCTTCCTTTTCAGAGAAGCGAGTAAAAAGTAATTTTATAAATAAGTCAAAATTAATATTAATAAGTAAAAATGTATTAGTATCAAATCTTACGTGGCGAGGTATGAACGAGGATATCTCGGAAGTGAAGTATTATCGGAAAAATGCATTTAGAAATTTAGAAACTTAGAATTAGAATTCCGGGCGAGCAACAATGGTTTCAAACAATGGATTTCGGAATTGTAGAGCGTGCAACGACGCGTCGCGATTGAAATTGCAGGGCCGCGCCTGGCCGGGGTGAGATCAATTAGAAAGTTCAATGGAAGGAGATACCTTTCGGATTAATATTCCTAAAGAGCAACTCTTCACAGATCAGAAGGGCAGACTAACAGAGCGGCGCGCACTCGGAGACGGAGTGTAATCAGCGTGAAATGTTTCTTTCACGACAATCTTGCTCATACATCTGATGCAGCCCGTGCGCGTATTGTCCATCGGGCGACAGTGGCGTGGAACACGCGGAAAACTCTCGCGAAAATTTCGCGCGATCAGTTTCGAAGCCCGAGCCCCTCTCGATCCCGTTCGCTTTTCTTTTCCTCCGGAAACGCGATAATTAACGGTGATCGGTGATCGCACGAAAACAATCGACGACGCTCTCCTCCGATCGGAAATTTCGCGCGGCGAACTTTCGTGCGCAATTATCGGAGGAAAGTTCAAGAAGATGCGCCGAGAAGTAGCCGGCAATCGATAGGAGGTCGCGTGTACGCGATTTATGGGGCGCGCGTCGAGCAGAAACGTACGCGGCACGGCCTTCAATAACGTTATGAACGTTTATCGAGGTCCGCCGCACTTTCCACGGCGCCGTTTCCTCGAGTGGCTTTGCCCGTGGCTTTTCTGATTTGTCGGTATCGGAAACAGTCCGCGGCGCCTATGAACTGTCCGCGCGAAATTTACGGCGAATAATAATCAGCGCCATCGCGGCGGCTCCCTCGACGGGGAAATGTATCGAAAATTCGCTGCGACCTTCGAATCGACTTCAATGGGAATTACGATCAACGAGAAGCTCCAAAATTCGCTGCGACCTTCGAATCGACTTCTATGGGAATTACGATGCAACGAAAAGCTCCAAAATTCCCTGCAGTCCGAACGATCTCGCTTTAGAAAAACGCGATTTTTCGCGCTCGGTTAAAGACTTTCGTTCGAATCGAAGATGAAGTTACAACGCTTTCACGGATGTAACTGCGGAAAATCCGAGTCGGTAAAACCGTCGTAAATGAATACCGTGGAAAAAAAGAGAACGCGAACCGGTTGATTCGCGGATTCAACGGGGATTTTCCCGCTGCCTACGCCAGTGGTCGCCTCGCCTCTGTCCCGGTCGCATTTTTGTAACACCGAAATGTAAATACGCGACGCCGACACGTTGGACAGGGTGCGGGGTGACGCGCGAGGTGCGGTCGTTTCCATTAGACCATGACGACCCCCGCGAAAAAGTTGATGTTCCAAGGCAGGCCGGTCTCGACACCGCGAGCAACTAATCAAAAACTCTGCGGTTGTTCAAATTGATTACGGGAATCTGAACGGCGCGGCTACGCGTTTGCGGCGGCGGCGCCGCTGCAGTGTTGCTATTTTCCCGGCTAAAACTGCAGAAACATGTAAATCTGCGTCCAAACAGCGTCCGCGAGAATTGGTTCGCGTTACACGCGCGGTGCAAGCGCGCGCTTACCCGTCCGCTCGATGAGTGCACACAGAGCGGGACGCTTTACAGTGAAATCATTAACCTGAATTGACTGCGTGAACGTGCAGTGTCGATTCAACCGTAATCCGCCGCCCCGTAAACATAGGAGTTTCAATCATATTAACGTAGACACGCCACGCCACGCCGAAATCATCGCAATAAATGGAATAATAGATGCCGACGCGCCGGTCTCGGCGATCTCGCGGACGAAAAACACCGAAGAGCCGTTTGCACGCGTGCGCCGGATCATCAATGATTCGTGGGGCGCCTGTTGAATCCAATCACCGTCCGTTAATTAACGTTAATAAGTCATCGTTTGCTGTCTTGCCGGCCCCTTTCAACTTTTCCCGCGGCCGGTACGGTGCGCTCGCTGTTTGGAGAACAGCAGCGATACGGGTCGGCGTGTTTGCTGGCGTGTTCGCGCGCGTTCGCAGGCGTTCGCCAGCGTTTGCTCGTGCGAGCGCGACCCATGGAATCGCACATGGCTGCACAGCTCCGAGTTATGCAGTGTACGTTGCCTAAACCGTCCCGCGAGGTTCCGCGTTAACGAATCGTCGGATACGATTCCGTAACAATACCTTCGCCGACCGCGGTTCCCGGCGGCGCGGTAAAAATAAAAGCGATCGCTCATTCGACGCCGATAAATTAACACTGAGCGACGGCAATCGATGCGCGCCCGATATCGAATGGGGGGAGAACAGCCGATTGAAGCCAACGAGGCAGACGCGTCGATTAGGTACTTGTTGAAACCTGCGTGTTTCTTCTTTCTCCGTAATCGGTGATTCTGCCACGGTCTCTCTCGCGATGATCTCGCGCGTCGTCGTTGCGATGTTTTCTTCGCGCTTTGCGCGGTCGGACTACTCGCTCGGAATTAATTCTGCGGAAACGTACGCGCGGCACGGGGCTCTTCAAAGATTTCGTTTCGGAGAGGAGAAATTCTCGCAGGATAGAAGGATCGTCAAAGAGGCCCGCGTTTCCGCGCACAGGCAAAGTGGCTCTTGACTTTGGCGAAACAAAAATCGCAGCTATTCGAATGAAAGCGAGGAGGAAGAACCGGCTCCGTTTCTTATCATCCGGCGGCGGTTGCGCGCGGGAGAAGTGGCCGAGCGAAACCAAGAATAGACATAAAGGAGGGTGCCGGACGGACATTCAAAGTATTCCCGGCGCGATAATTCCGGGATCGATCGCCGGGTAATCCGGTCGCCGGGCTGAAACGATATTTCATTTTCTAGGCGAGCAGTTGCCGCGCGCGACGATCGCGCGCCCGTCCTTCGCCGCCCGTTTCGACTCTAATGCGGAAACTGACACGCGAATACGCCCGGCAAAGTTTTCTCGCCCCGCGCCGGAGAAGAAGCCGGAGTTTACGCCGGGAAACGGAATTAAGACGTTATAGAAATGGATCAAGGAGTTTAATTAAGTTGATTCAACGACCGCCGCGCAAAATTTCTCAGTCGGTTCGCGCCTCCCCGGTCTGCCGGGATTGCTTCTTGTCGCGGGACTCGCGATTTTCATTGCGCGATACACGCGCACGCACAAGCCGAATCCGATTTTTCGGCTGTTTAAGCTGTTAATCCGCTCGGTTATAAAGCGCGAGGAAAGTTTCTCCGGCGGAGATAAACGCGTTATCAACCCCCTCGCCCTCGCGTCCCCGACTTCGTTAACCCAACTACACTAAAACACAACTTCTTTAACTTGCTCTCTTGCCTCTTACACCCGTTTTCTACCTGTTCGCTTTCCCTGTCCTCTATTTTCCACCGAGTCTGGCTAATTGATAAATCAAGTAACCGGCCGCTCGGGACCGTCAACGCCGTCATTTTCATTTTTATAAGCACCGCGATCTATCGTTCGCCGCTGCGACTCGCATTTTTTTCGTTTTTAAACCGTTGAAATTATGAACCGAAAGAAATGACAAGATTGAATCCGTTTAGAGATATTGCAATTTTTATTGTAATGCGTAAATTGTAATTCAGAAATTTGTTCAATCGTTCCGTAAATAGGTTTGGCGTTTAGAAACGATCGAATACATTTGTCTGTACGAGCTGGTATTATAATTAGACTGCGGATTTTATGCATTTTTGGCAAAAATGTTTAGGTCGGAAACCAAATTGTAAAAAATTCTCCCTAATCTTTCTTCAGCTTGTAAACGAAAACGGACAATTTGAACAAAGGAGATACGATTATTCAAAGCTCTAGCTAATTTTTATAGTTGTTGACAATTCGTACAGTAATTTCTTCCTAATTCGCGCTGAGATTGCGTAAAAAAATGGACAATCTGAGAAAAAGAGATACGATTATTTTGAGCCTCGCGGCTCATTTTTATAGCTCCCGTCTTCCCAAATTTTTATAGTTTCCCTCGTCCTCCCAAATTGTCCATTTTTGTTTCCAAGCTGAAACAAAATTAGGGAGAATTTACTGTATCTCCTCGTCATGTACAACTTATTAAAATTATTTAGAGAAGAAAGGACGTTCTCAACTGACTTACGTTTTTTATAATTATAATTATAATTATATTATTAAATTAAGAATATAAATAACTATATTATATAATTAGAATTATTATGCACAAAAATCGATAGTCTAGTTACGATACAAATGTCAAAGAGTCTAAAACGAGAAATTTCGGCATTAATTTTGATTTCGGTACTTGAACACTGCGATTGCGAACTGGTTGACGAAGTTGCTCCTTTCTGACACTTTTCGGAGAAACAGTTCTGCGAACGCGTCAATCGTTGATCGACGCAACGGTAATTTCCTTTCCGCGGCTTATCCAGCCGTATTTTTAGTGCGCCAGAGACGCATCTTGCAGGCACACGTGATCGAGGACAACCGTGACGGCCACGGATCGATCAATTAATCACGCTTAAGGATCCAGCGCGTGCACACTCGCGTTCGCCTGCGGTCTCGTTATTCGCGAAATATCCCGCAAGACGTATTACCCCTCCCCCCTCTATTTTTTGTTTTTAATCATCTTCCGAGCCCGATGCGTCCCGCTCTTTATCGCGGCGCATCTCCTCGGGAGCCGGGCATTGTGCTTCGCATTACAATATTGCGAACAGCGCTGCTCGCGACCGAGGCAAAAGGAGCGAGGAAAAACCTGTAGAAAAAGGCAGCTACGTGGGAAAAAAATGAGATAGAGATGGAACGGGGGAGCCGGAGATAAAACGAGAGAGAAAGAGAGAGAGAAAGAGGGGGGACAGCGGGAGGAGAGAGAGAGAGAGAGGAAGGAAAGAAAAAAGCGGACGAGGAGAGAAGAAAGGGTGAACGAGGCTACACCGATACCGGGGGAAGAAAGAGACGAGCGAGCGACAAACAGAACGAACACGTAGTCTCGGCGAGCGTGTAGGATGAGTAATGAAACGGTCACAGACAGAGGTTCTCTAATCCCGGCGGATATAAGATGAAATCGTTCGGGGAGGAGAGGATAACGGCCGGCACATCCGACCGTGGAAACCAAAGAAAATCCGTGATCGTCGCACACGCCGCGCCGTCGAGTCGTCATCGTTTTTAGATTAGCTTCGACCAAACGTCGGCCAGCCTCGTCCTCGTCGATCACTTCGTTAATTTTTTTAAATACTCTCGAACCTGCAAATTACGCTTCATACGAATCCACTATAAAAGTCGAAATCACCGATGTGTAGCATTGTTTTTTTTTAAATTATTGAAATCGTGAAGACTTCTTTGTAAAATATGATTTAATAAATCTGATAATTCGAGTGTACCATACTCGATTTAAGTATACCACGTCTGAGAGACGTGGTCGGATAATCGGGCCAGAAATGATTATCACGTATGAGAGGCGTGGTCGGATCATCGGACCAGAAATGATTATCACGTATGAGAGACGTGGTCAAAAAATCGGGCCAGAAATGAGAGCCGCGGTGCGTCAGTCGGGCCAAATATAAACATAACTAGTTAGGCTTGTGTTAGAATAGGGAATAGGTGTTTTGGGGTTCTTTGTTTCTCGTTATTAGTTAATTGTTTTATCAGTAGCTAAAGGAGGTGGCGCAGGAACCAGCTTGACGCGTATTAATCCCCGTCGCGGTCTAAAGGTGCCGACTTTTACGGTCAATCTGCCTTCGGTTAAAATATAGATATTTTAAAAATACATATAGATAATATATATTTGTGTAGATAAAAAGTTAAAAAGCAAGAGTTTTTTATTTTATTTTATGATTATAAGCAGCAGCAAAATTTTAAAAGAGCATTATAATAGCACAATTTCTTAACCCTTCGAATTGGAGTGGTGACTCTGAGGCACCATTAAAAAAAAAAAATTATTATATCACGTTCCAAAATCATTTTTATATTATCATATTCATTTACATCTAAGATGTGTTAGAAGTATAATTAATATAACGAAAAAATCACAAAACTCGCAAGATTTACCGTAAGACAGAAAAACTATCTTGCATTCAGAGTTAAAATGGCATCGATTTCAAAGGGTGAACCACCCTCGTACAAAAGAACCAACCTCTCGTAATATTCGCAGATACCCATACGAAGTTCTGTAAATTAAATAAAAAAAAATCTTACCTCAAAGTTCAAGAGCTCGTTGTAAAGAGAAACTTTCGATCTTCATATCTACGTTAAGATCAGTCGCGAGAACAATTTTCCACAGCATTTACAGACTTATCAATCCGCAACACTTTCAAGAGAAAGCATGTCTCTAGTATCGCATAACAATAGTCGAAGCTTCGATCATTAAAATGAGCAGAAGCTTATCGTAGGTCCCCTTGTTTCTGCAAAATAGCAACAACACAAATATCGAGAATTTGTCGCAAATCGGCGCGCAATTTCCGGGAGCGGCGCAGAATATCCGTCGGACGTGCGTACAAGGAGCGCTCTAATCGCGCCTTGATAAACTCTCAGGCGGGATAAAAATTGTACGGCGGAGAGCCGAGGGCCGTGTGGCATAATATTATTCCTTTCCGATAGTTCCATGGGCTTTCTAACGACGGCCAGGAATAATAACGTTACGTCGTCCCGCACAACGATGACAATAACGATGGAGGGTGCCGTGAGCGCGCGCCTTGAATTACAGAGTGCGGTTTCCGGTTGTTGTTTCTTTTGGGGTAGTTATCGTTTGCTCGAACAGTCTTTATTTCCGTGACGCGGAATCGTTCCCAAGCACATTGCCCGAGCACAGATGTGTCCTACGGGGAATAGCCTAGGAACCAGACACGAGGGCGAAGCACGCGGGACCGGAGAGACCGGAAAAGAAGAGAGAATGTTAGAAAGTGAGAGAAAGGGAGGACAGAAAACAGAGAGAGAAAAAGAAAGGGGGCGAGAGAAAGAGAAAGAGAGAGAGAGAGGGGGAGAAAGAGAAAGAGAGAGAGAGGGGGAGAAAGAGAAAGAGAAAGAGAGAGGGGGGGAGAAAAAGAGAGAGAGAGAGAGAGAGAGGGCGATCCAGCTAGCTGGTGTTCCCTATCGATTTCTTATTTTTACCTAAGCCAAAGGCGCGCATACTGTAAATGGATCAAGTGCGCGGAACGTTTCTTCGACGTAACTTCGATACTGGCGCGCTGCGACCGGAAGTTCCGTTCGGTAGCTGCATTTTCCATGGCAGCACGGCGCCCGAAGTGCGCTCCTTTGAGATTTCTTCCGGTTCCCGATTAGACCAGGCAAAGGCCGCTCGGTAAAACGAAAATCGAATCCATCGGGAAACACGGAAGGATAACGAAGTTGCAGGACGTCCGCGCGACACACACGGCCCCCGGAACAACTTTAATTTGAGGGATGCCTCGACCCACCCCCGACATCGACAGATCAACTCGATGCACAAGATTTCTGCTGTTCAAACTTCCGCGATATGTTCATTCACGATGTCGTAATAAGGAGGCTGATACGTTCGGTGCCGCGTAAGTCACTATCACGGATGACACTAATTTTTAACTGGATTTTTGAAAGTATATCGAAGAAATTGAATGTTGCTAGGATTTGTGTAGAATACAGAATAGCTGAGCTAATATTTCCTACGGAAATTTGTCACTTTCTAGTTTCGGTTTTATTAATTAAATGATTTTGATATTGCGTGAATTTGTCGAGTTGACATTCGGCACTTAACGTGTTAATAGCCCTGCCTAAGGATTTAGCCGCATTCAGTTCACAGTAAAAAATAAAATTATTATAAAAATAAATTATATAATATTATATTATATTATATTATTATAACTATATAATAAAAAATAGAATACATGTAATATAAATATAAAAAGTGATATAATTTATAATAGAACGAAAGAAAATAAGGAAGATTGGCGGAACAATTAATTTTAAAATCTGACCAAATAATTCCGTGACTCGCGTATAGTCAAAGCGTTGAGTAATAGATCAATCGTTTTATCGGAACCAGCCCTTCTTCGTAAGCATTAGTAACTCGCAAACGACGAAAGCTATCCAAAGATGATTCGAACAAAAGGTTACGCCGTATTTTAGAACTCGCAAACCAGTATTACAATTTTTTAAAGAAATCGCCTTGTCTTTTCGTAAAGATTTTCGTAAAGAATGATTCTTCGGAAGAGATTCTCACAGATAGGTGAGAAGTGGGCGAGTGTTCGTGTGCGCAGCCGAGTAGGCTCTCGGTTTGGAAAGGGTTTCTACGGTTTCGGGAATATCATCGAGGACATTAACGGGGCTCGAGTAAATCCCGCTTCTGGGGCACGCTCGAACGACCGAAATAAATATGGCGGAGGAGGAGGAGGGGGCTGCGGAGAGGCGAAGCGGAGGCTCGCAAAAACTCGGCAAGAGGAGCGTCGAGGCGAAAAGAGGAACGGCGGGGGTGAGAGTTGTACGCGAGACAGGGGTCGCGGAGGGAGGGTGCTCCGACGAAAATTCGAGCGGCCAAGGAAATTGCGATGATTATACGGGTGACGCGGCCCGGCTCGGGCCGACCCGTTACGGAAAAAGTGGGGAGAGGAGGTATTCCATAAAGCGTAATGGAGGGCTCGCAAATATTTATCTTTCGGTGGATCGCGGAGGCTGCGGCAGCGCGCAAAGAGCCATGCGAAAACGTTCCCGGTGCGCCGGATGGCCCTTGTCGCGGCACAGAAACGCGGAAAGTTCTCCTGACACGATTACGCCGCTCGGTGACCAGAAATAATTTCATTAGCCGCCCCGTAAACTCATCCGGCAGTTCGCAAAGAAACCGTGCGCGTCGGAAATATGTACGTCGGCGTGCATAATCGCCCGCCCCCGCGGACGCCTTAAGTCCCACCCACGGCCCGCCGGCCCCCGCGAGCATCCCCCGAGCATCCGCGAGGGAACTCTAATCACGGTACTTAAGTTCCTGTTGCATAGACGCGCGAGGAACGTTGCTCCGCCATCAGCATCCGGCCTGGCGAACGCTCAACGTACGCGTGTAACGGTGAATGGAATGATTCGCGCCACCGAACACGACCGTTAATGAGCGAAACGTCGGCTTACGCGCCAACAGGAGAGAGACCCTCTCGAATTTAATGGACCCGTATCGATGGGGCTCTAAGCAGCTTCGGGCTGCTTCTGGCTCTGCTCCTCTCGCCGGCGAAATCCCGCGCGAAAAAGATCCGGAGATCCCTCCGTTCCGGCCCGATACCGTCGCGTCGGTCTCTCGTTTCTTCTTCTTTCTCTTTCTTTTTTCACCCATTTGCATGCTCACACTCTCTCGCAGAACTGGTCGCATTTGAGAAGACATTGTTTGAAGCATCATTTCAAACATCGCACATACTCAGGAAGAAGGTTCAGCCGATGCATAGCTTCGCTGACAATATTTTCGCTGCGATTTTCTATTGTTACATTCTGTCGTATCTGTACGTATTTTGAAAAAAGACTCCGAAGCTGAAGTCACAGAAAAATGTCTTTACGCTTTTAATACTAGAATTACCGAGCTCTAAGCAAGACTAATGTATATTGTTCTGTAACAACGCCAAGACTGGGTTTAATTAAATTTCGTATCATTTATATTATAATATATATGCTTCAATAAAGAAGTATGTACCGAAAAATTTCTCTTAGAAATATTTTTATAGTATCAGTAACCGTAAAGGAAAAAACCAGGAACCAGTAATTTTGACTGGTATAGTAGTTCTAGTGTTAATAATTGTAATAAGTTGAAACAGATGTAACAGTATTTTTAAGTGATTCTAACACCTTTGCTGGTTACTTATATTTTAATATTATTATTATTATTATTATATTTTTTAATATTATACTATATTTATTATATTTTATATTTATATTATATTTATATTATATTATATATTTGTACTATATTATAATCGACCTATTCATTTTTGTCACAAATGTATAAAATCCGTGGTATACTCATCGCAACGTAACAGAGAAACACTGTTTCGTGCGACGACTGCAGGGTAGCTTCGACCGGACACGGTTGCGCGAAACAATCGATGGCGTGATCATTATCAAGCTGCGGATCTTTATACGAGATAAAAATTCTCTTTGTCGATTGTAAAAAATATTGACACTGTTTGTTCTCTTAATCTGTTTTATGTTACACCTAATCGTTCTTGTCACAATTACGTTATGTATATAATAACCTTATAACGTTACTAATAATACTGTTATAATAATGTATATTACGTAATACGTTAATTATTATGTTTCGTCCTTTCTGGCGATGCAAATGACTCAAGAAGTTAGACAACTCTTTCTTTTTTCGATTCGACACGAGTCGATCGCTCGCTCGCGCTTCACCGGAAGTAGAACAGCACGGCAAGGTATCGTACAACTTTACAAATGTTTACGTTCCCTAATCTCGACGCACGCGATAATGCCGCCGCATCCGCAACAACAGCCGCATATTCGGGGGACGAGCGAAACGCGTTCCGCGCAATTATTTTCATAAACGGCGACGTATCGTCCAGTTGTTCGGCGATTCGAAAGGTCGGATGGAAACGGCGGCGTGGCCGTCGATAGTATCAACGGTAGCTGATATTAATTTATCCGTCGACGATGGGACGATAAATGACAATCGGCGTTGGTGGGGCGAATCCGGTGAGCACGGACGATCGATCAGTCCGGTGCACTCGAAATATCTGTCGACCGTAGTTTAAATTACTCCGCGAAATAATCCGTCGCATCACGGGCACGGGGCAACGGGGGCTGCGGCATGGCGGAAGGGTTTTCCGAGGGGGGGGGGGGACGTGTCACCGGGAGAGGGAACGCGCGGGCAAAGATAACTCTTCGCGGCCCCTCTTGTCAGGCCGCAACACGGGCCACGGTTTAATACAACGTTACGAAGGAGCGTGGTGGTGGTGGGGCGTCGGTGTCGTCGTCGTTGGCCTCGTCGGTGTCGGTGCCTGAGAGAAATAGAGGCTCGCAGAAAGAGACCGCCGAGGCAAACGCGTCCGGGATGAAGGGAGAAAGTTCCTCCCCCGACAGCAAAATGCTGCGTGTGTCACTAAGTAAGCGTCTAGATTTGCTCGTCCTTTCCCTCTGCCTCCTAGAAAAGCCAGTAGCCAGCCGGAGGATGTGTCAGGTTCAGCTGTGTATGTTTTGCGAGGTCTCTCGGTTTCTCTTATTCCTCTCCCTCTCCCTCTCTCCCGGTTTCTCTTATTTCTCTCTCTCTCTCCCTTTCTCTCGGTTTCTCTCTCTCACTCGGTTTCTCTCTCTCTCTCCCTCTCTCTCGGTTTCTCTCTCTCTCTCGCCCTCTCTCTCGGTTTCTCTCTCTCTCTCTCTCACTCGGATTTTCTCTCTCTCCCTCTCTCTCTCGGTTTCTCTCTCTCTCTCTTACTCGATTTTTCGCTCTCTCTCCCTCTCTCTCGGTTTCGCTCTCTCTCCCTCTCTCTCGGTTTCTCTCTCTCTCTCTCGGTCTCTCTCTCTTTCACTCTCTCTCTCGGTTTTTCTCTCTCTCACTTGGTTTCTCTCTCTCTTTCCCTCTCTCTCGGTTTCTCTTATTTCTCTCTCTCTCACTCGCTCGGTTTCTCTTATTTCCTCTCTCTCTCTCTCTCTCTCTCTCTCCCGGTTTCTCTTATTTCTCTCTCTCTCTCGCTCGGTTTCTCTTATTTTCTCTCTCTCTCTCTCTCTCTCGGTTTCTCTTATATCTTTCTCTCTATTTCTCACTCTCTCTGTCTTTCTCTCTCTCTCGGTTTTTCTTATTTCTCTCTCTCTCTCTTTCAGTTTCTCCCCTCTCTCTCTCTCTCTCTCTCTCTCTCTCTCTCTCTCTCTCTCTCTATTTCTCCCTCCGCATTCCCTATCTCGAAGAAACTTCTCGCCTCTCCATCGCACTCGTGCACCAGAAACCTCCCTCTGCCGCAGGATCGCGGCACCCACTTGCGGATCTCTTGCAATAATCCCTCCGCCCGTCTCCCAAACCCCTCTTCCCACTTCCTCCAGAGACGGCTTCCAGCGGGGCGGGTTTTTGCCGCGCCGTTTATGCAACCGAAATTCAGGATATCCGCGGCTAATTTTGAGGATACGTTTACGGACGAAGAAACCGCGCCGGCTCGCTTGTCAGGAATTTCGTTCCGCTTTTCTTGCCCGGCGCAGCTCGCGTACTTGCCCGATGCCCCGGGATTAGTGTCGCGCTCCACCCGCGATTAGACACTTTGCCGGTGTCACGCTGTTCTTTCGTCTCTGCTGCGATATTAACCGCTCGCGGGCCAGGCTCCTTTGATGGATGCGAAATATTTCAACCCTTTGCGCTACAACCAACCAGCCTGGCTGCCGTAACAAGTAAAGACGATGCACACCGGCTATCAATGCACGGTGCGCGAAGGATTAACATTTTGCGGTGTTGCCGCATACTCGACTTCTTTCGCCGCTCGTACACCTCTTTGGAAATTATGCGAAATTACGCGAGTGAATTTATTGCGACTTCCTGCCGTTTTTATTGCAACGGTTGCATCGATTAATAAATTTATTGCATTGCTCTCTATGTATGATTGTTTATAACTTCGACAATTTTAAGGTAACAGGGGTGTAAATTTAGCGTCAAATATACGCGACCGCGACATGCTTGATCGTTGGAAGGGGAAGTGGTCGAACGCGAACTATAATAATTTCTGCCTAAATTGCGCACAAAAATGGACAATATGCGAAGAGGAGATACGATCATTCAAGCCTTGCGGCTCGTTTTTATAGTTACCGATCGTCAACAACTATGAAAACGAACCGGAAGACTGGAATAATCGTAGCTCCTCTTCCCAAATTACTAATTTTTGTTTTCAAGCGTAAGAGCGTCAATTAGGGAGAATTTACTGTACAGCAAATTCGCTAAAATTGTACCTCAACTGGAATAATCGTAGCTCCTCTTCCCAAATTGCTAATTTTTGTTTCCAAGCGTAAGAGCGTCGATTAGGGAGAATATACTGTACAGCAAATTCGCTAAAATTGTACCTCAGCTTGTAAACAAAAAGTGGACAAAATGGGGAAGATATTCGAACTTCGCAGCTTTCATAGTTGTCGATTATCAACAAGTATAAAAACGAACCGCGAGACTTGAATAATCGCGTATCCCCTCCCCAAACTGTCCAGTTTTGTTTACAAGCCAAGAGAGAAAGCTTGTTTATACAATTTGAGAGAATTTGCTGTATCGGGAAGTGAACTATCGGCTATAGAACGCTACATTCTTTCCGCATCGTCAACTTTTCTGTGTACACAGGGGACACGCGCCAAGTTCCGATTGAACCGCCATAACTCGGGAAAGAGAAATATTTGCCGCGTTATCGGCGGTGTTAATTAACTATGAATTGTAAATGAGCTTCAATCTGGACCCGGACGACTCTCTACGTACGCGAGCGCATATGTAGAGAGGGAAAATCATAGGGAAATAAAACTCGCGCGATGGAAACGCAAGGTAAACGTTTGAAGAACGGCGCAAGGGTTTGTTTCGATTGTGACCCCGCTGAGCGGTGCCTAGGGGGGCGAGGGTGGCCGCAGAAGGTGGCTCGTTGATCGCCGGGGCCCTTTATTAAACTCGCAACCCGACTGTCGTCCCCTGCCTCCTCCTCGTCTCAGACTTGTTGTCAAGTTTCAAGGTGAGCTCACCCCGAACGACAGCGGCTGCTTTCAACCCTTATCAGACGCATCTGATTCTGACACGTGATTCGAATTTACCGCCTAGCCGGGGTGTCGGCGAGACTCCTTAAAGTCGTCACGCAGCTTATTACATCTTCGAGGATGTCTGACCTGTCAGGGTCCACGGGTGTCTGGCCCCTTAACCAAAATTTCCGCGTGCTCGAGGCAGCGCCGGGGGAAGAAGACCGCGAAGAATTTTCTGGTTGCTCGAGCGTGTCCACGATTCGATAATTATCTCGGCTTGCTACAATGTGACGTTGGATTGCGGATAATTGTGGTAGAATCAAGGGGAACAGGCGCCGTCCATGTTTTTTAGATAGAAATACGAATTTAGCCGCATTTAACACTAGATTTACATTTATGCCATTTTTACTCTGAATGCAAGATAGTTTTTCTCTCTTACGGTAAATTTTGCGAGACTTGTGACTCGTTATGATAATTACACTTTTAGCAGACTTTAGTCACCACTCCAATTCGAAGGGTTAAGAAATCGTGCTATATATATATATATATATATATATATATATATATATACATTGCTCTATCCGATTATTACTCGTTCTTCTCGTTAAAAAATTCTCTCCGTGAAAAACGGTTTAAATTCGTAAGCGAAATGAAAACGCACCTTGATCAATATTTTGCAAATAAGCCTCAACAATCTTGGAAAGACAGCATAATGAGGCTTCCTGAAAGATGGACGAAGGTAATAGAGCAGAACGGTTCATATATAGCTCGATAAATCAACTTTAAGCAACAAATATCGTGTAATGATTTCGCATCAGAAAAAAGGAAAGAACTTATGGGATACTCCAATATATATATTATCTATACGTATTTTTAAAATATCTATATTTTAATTGAAGGCATATTGGCTGTAAAAGTCAGCAGTTTTAGACCGCGACGGGGATTAGTACGCGTCAAGCTGGTTCCTGCGCCACCTCCTTTAGCTACTAATAAAACAATTAACTAATAACGAGAAACAAAGAACCCCAAAACACGTATTCCCCATTCTAACACAAGCCTAAACTACTCATGTTTATATTTGGCCCGACTGACGCTCCGCGGCTCTCATTTCTGGCCCGATTTTTTAACCACGTCTCTCAGACGTGATAATCATTTCCGGCCCGATTATGACCACGTCGCTCACACGTGATAATAATTTTCTGGCCCGATTATGACCACGTCTCTCAGACGTGATAATCATTTTCTGGCCCGGTTATCTGACCACGTCTCTCATACGTGGTTGTAGGGCAAAGGGTTAATTAGCGACAGGATCGCGCGCCGCGCCCGTTCTTTCCTTCTGTTCGACGAGTTACGGGACCGTGGTCCCGCGATACACGCAATAACACGTGCAGCTGTTCAGCCTCGTTAATTATTCACGCGGCCACGAGACGACTCTCGCCGCTCGACGAAAACGGGCAACATAGTTCCGCGAGAATAGATGACGTCTCTACCCCCGGGGGTTGGAAACTTTTCTTCAGAAACGACGGGCCAATCTTTCTCCGGCCCCGGCGACCGCATCATTCCGCACGCTGAACCGAACCATTCTCCTCTTGACGGCGGAGCAGAAGCGTGTGCATCGAAGCTAATGGCGCGACTCCCGCCGATCCGTCTCCGCGCCGACGGCCTCCGTCTTCCTCTCCCTTTCCCTTTTCCTTCCTAATATTGCTCGGTGCCCCCTCCGCCGAGCGAATCATAATTCAAACGACCGATTCCAAGCGAGCCGGCATCGATGTATTTCTATTTTTTTCTTTCCTTTGCCCGTTGTTAGGAAATCGTCGTTGGATGTCTCCGCGAACAGATTAATCGTACACGTTCCGGACAGAAATCCGGTGACACGTGGCCCAGGCGCAAAGAGGCTCTTCTGTTTCCAGAAATACGTCCATGAAAACGGTTTTTCGGTCCCGTCTCTACAGCGTGGGCAAAAAGTCGAGTGCACGTGCACGGAGTGATCCTTAGCTTGGAGATAAAAGAGCGGGTACATTTAAGGGATATTATCTACCTTTCGACATAGACGATGCTCGATAAAGAAATTAGTGTCAAATATATTTTGTCTATTGTTCAAATTTTAGAAAAATCGGTGTACTCGATTTTATTGTCCTGCGTCTGATTTTCTTAAATTTTAAATCAGATTTATTTTAGTCAGAAACGTTCAATAAGATTTCTAAAATAACGATTGAAAGTAAATTTATTGACATTTTTTAACTTTAAAAAATATGTCCGTAAATGTTCATCATAATTTTCGCATTGATTGATAACTTTGCAAGCTATCGAAGGGCTGACCGAATCATGGATTCGAGAATTACCGATTCATTAATAGTTTACATGAAAATAGAGATTATTCTAGTGATATAAATTAATTATTTATGATAGAAATGTATAGTTGAAACACAAAACACTGGAATGATTAATAAACTTTAAGGACGCTGCTGGACGTATTTTCAACATATTAGTTTTGTTAAGAAAGAAAACAAACTCTTATTTCACTTTAGCAATTACAGTAATGTCACCCTAATTGACGCTCAGATTGTGCACAAAAATGGACAATTTGGGAAGAGGAGATACGATTATTCGTGCCTTGCAGCTCGGTTTTTAAGTTGTTGACAATTCGAGACTATAAAAATGAACCGCAAGGATCGCATAATCGTATCTCCTTTCCCTAAATTGTCCATTTTTGTGGACAATCTGAGCGTCAATTGGAGAGACATTACTATACTACGATTGCAATTACTATTGCAATCGAGGCGGATGATTTTTACGTATCTCCTTTCCCTGAATTGTCCATTTTTGTGGACAATCCGAGCGTCAATTGGAGAGACATTACTATACTACGATTGCAATTACTATTGCAATCGAGGCGGATGATTTTTACGTATCTCCTTTCCCTAAATTGTCCATTTTTGTGGACAATCTGAGCGTCAATTGGAGAGACATTACTATACTACGATTGCAATTACTATTGCAATCGAGGCGAATGATTTTTATGTATCTCCTTTCCCTAAATTGTCCATTTTTGTGGACAATCTGAGCGTCAATTGGAGAGACATTGCTATACTACGATTGCAATTACTATTGCAATCGAGGCGGATAATTTTGATGTTACACAAAGACCTCGCTGATCATCGAAATACAAAATGCTTGGAGACATCCACTTCGGCTATCACGCCATCAAGCTCAGAAATGTCGTAAAATCGAAGTAGCTCGTTTAATCGAATGAAAATTGAGAAGCGTAGTCGCGATGTCCAAACGTCACTTACGTTTCTAACATACTAACGTTCCGTTTCGTTCGTCGTCGACGATCCCAATCAAATTAAGACTATGCTAGAGATCAGCGCGAAAGCTAATTTCCAACTCTGAACAAATCGATCTCGTCGCACCGCAGAGAAAGTGTCGAGACGGGAATAAAACAGCGAATCCGTGAATCTGAATTTGAGAATCGACCACCCAGTATAGCGACCCGACTAATCGCCGATGACCTCCGGCTACCGAGAACAGCGGCATTCCACCTCAGCCTGAGGAGATAAGGAAGTCTCGGTCGGCCCCCTGAACGAGATCTTTATGTTCCGCGTGTCGGTATAAAAATATCTGTCACGCCGCTGACCGGACTTGCATTATTTCGCCGGCGAGCCGCGCGAGTTGCACGCGACCGAACCGGGGAAGAAGCTCGGCCCGTTCACTTATTCACCGTGAACCGGAGCGAACCGATCGCGAAGCGTGTTCCGAATCTTTCGCCGGGATCGTTCTTCGGTCTGCGCCCTTTCGACGAACGCTCCTCCCGAAAAAAACGAAGGTCGCGGGACCACGAACCTGGCGCGGCCGCGATTAAAAAAATTGAAACGGTGTTTAACCAGCGAGTGTCTCGCCCACGTCAGACGGCGATATCCGGCCAGAAGATGCGTCGCGTTTGCCTGTTACTACTGTTCGCGGTCTCGCTGATCCGGCAATTCACCGCCGGATTCAACATCCTCGGGATCTGCCCGAGCAGCAGCTACAGCCACCAGCAGCCTTTCCAAGCATTGATGAAAGCTTTGGCGGCTCGCGGGCACAGCGTCACCGTGATATCAACCATCCCGTCAAAGGCAAGTGATTCTCCCCCGTGTCCCCCTCGGCCGATATCGCCCCGCCCAATCGAACCCATCGATCATACGAGCGATATCATTCGACCGCGGCCTCGAACCGCGCCGTCAAACAGGTCGTAACGTCGCGGCTCCTTTCTTTTTATCCCGGAATTAATGAAGTCGCAAAGATGTGAAAAATTAACCGCGCGCGCCGTTTCCTCCTCGGTCCGCGCCGCGGCTTAAGGATAATTTTATTCCGGCTTTTTTACTGTCATAGATAATATTAATCCTGGGGCCAGGGGCAGTGCCCGAGTTCGTTTTAATCCAGCGTTTAGCTACTCGGTTCCCGGCGATTCATTTATTCGGCCCTCGGTAAACGGACGCGCGCCGGTTGCTATTCAGTTTTATAGCTCGCCACATCTCATCGGATAATTTTCGCTTTAATCTCGAGCCGAGCGATCCGAAAATATTGAAAAAAATTCTGCCCCGTTCCGTCTTTGCCGATCCAATGCGATGCTCGTCGCATCGAAACGGCGCAGCGATTCGGTCGCACAATTACGCCGGAAGTTTGCCTCGTCCGTTAGCGCGAATGTTATCGAAACGCGCGGAAAGACGGCGTTAACCTGTTAGCTGTGGCGCCTACATCTTAGAGCGCGCACCTATATGTGTCGCGATACGACGAGTATACTCGTCAAACACGATGTAAGTGTCGCTGTTAAAATATTCGATCAGAAAGATCGAATTTTTATTTGATAAAATTAACAATTTTATTACTAATATTTACTTATTCACTTGACGTTAACATATACCATATACATAATAAACGAAAAACCCGGGGATAATCGAATACTTATAAAAGATACAAATTCAAATTGCTGCTGTAGAGAGAGTGGTATTTAGCAAAGCAAGGAACAATATACAGGATGTTCCAAAAATGTCTCGCAATCCGAAAGTAGCGGGTTCCTCGGGTCATTCGAAGCAACTTTTTCCTTTACAAAAATTTTCTCCGGGGCACCGTTAACGAGTTATTAACACGTTCCGTGCCGAGCTTTTTTTACTCGAATCTTCACACTTTGATATTTTACTAAAACTTGATGTATTACGTGCAATTATTAATTCTCGTACACATAACAACGTAACAAAAACTTATCAACGCCCATTCTTGCGGTGGAAATTGATTCTTCGGTTCTAAATTTCTTGTAAACAATTTGTTCAGTTCACTAAGTAAACATGCAAGCGTGTACCATCGATGGTACACGTGGCACGGAACGTGTTAACGAAAAACAGTGACCAACGAGGGGCGAGCTCAGCTGGCGCGAGGCGGCCGAGCCAACAGCGCCAGCGGTCGAGCGGTCGAATCCTAGCTCAGCTAGCGCGAGGCGGCCGAGCCAACGGCGCCAGCGGTCGAGCGGTCGAATCCTAGTTCAGCTGATTAGCTCGGTCGCCTCGCGCCAGCTGAGCTCGCCTCACATTGGTCACTGTTTTTCGTTAATAACTCGTTAACGGTGCCTCGGAGAAAATTATTGTAAAGGAAGAAGCTGCTTCAAATGACCCGAGGAACCCGCCATTTCCGGATTGCGAGACATTTTTGGGACACGCTGTATAATGGCACTTTGCACGTCGAATTTAACCAATACCGTGATTCTTTTCTAATTTTATTTTTATAACATTGTAAACGACTTCGTGCAGGATTGGCCTGAAAATATTCTGAACATCTTGAAACTTGAGAATATGTTTTTGTTTTCCTTAAAATTACAATCTAAATAGCCAATGGTCGCTACTTCTTACGCACGACGAGTATACTCGTCGTGTCGCAAAATATTGCCATTTCTCCGTGACGAGTATACTCGTCGAACACGGCTAACTGGTTAAAAGAGCTACGACGATTTAATAATTCGATAATATCGCTCGGACATGGGGGAAAAGTTGTTTCGAACAGATGTTTGACTGGGACCCCGGGTCATCGAGTAGCAGGCGTTTCTCTCGCGCCTTCTTCCCATGTCCCCTCGCAGTCCATTTTCCCCCGTCTTCGTCCTCCCCGCCGCCCTCGTTCACCGACCTTCGACGAAGTTCCCGGCTCCTTGTCCCGCGCAACTTCCACTTTTCTCTGTTCCCTCTCTCCCGTATCTTTCTTTCCCGACGCCCCCTCGTCTCCTCGCTCTTCTTCCCGATCCCCCTTCCTTCCCGTCCATAAACTAGAGTTCAAAGTTACGCAAACTTCGTCCGGCTTCAATTTACCTTCGCTAACATTTCTCCTTGTTAAATGCGTCCCTCTTTGCGGAGTCCTGCAGGCCCCTTTCGCCGCCCACCCCCTCGCGGCCACCCTGTTTCTTCGCCCGGAGAAATCAAGAGTTCGGTTTCACATGTAAATCGGCCGCAAACATCGAGAGCCCCGATCGAGGGATCCCCTGGATCGTGTCGACGGCCGGCCGTGAACGGAATTCCTATGACCGGCGCCGTCTAATTCTTCCAGGAGCCGATCGAGAACTACGAGGACGTCGATTTGTCGTTCACTTACCGGAAGTCGGACTGCACCGGCTTGAGGTATGCACCGGCGTGTACGTGTGCTGCACGCGCGCGCGTGTCCGCGTCGCGGCGGTGCAGCGCTCGGCGTGTTTACCACGGCAGTATCGCGACCCCGACCACCGAATAACGCAGAAATGAAATTATCGATTTTCCGACAGGCACATGGGACCGTACACCATTCTGCAGAAGAACATGCGAGAGGCGAACGAGCTGTGCGAGGAGCAACTGTTCAGCCCGGCGATCGAGGGCCTAATCTCGTAATGCGGATATATTCATTTCGTTTAAGAACCGGCTCGCATGCCAGCCGCGGCTGTAAAACGCGGCAGAAAACTCGGAAAAAAATATTCATTTCGCAGCCTCGTTATTGCCGCAACGGTACGGGACCCCGATAACCGCCCCTCTCTCCCGCCCCTTCGCGAACCAAATTGCTAACGTTGTTCGCTCGCGAGAAACAACCACCGGAAATTACCCTAATTCCGTGCACGACGACTTTTCATCTACAGGGTGCGCGACGCGTGTCGGATGTTTTTTTTTCGTCCCTTCTGTGGACAATCGATACGTATAGAACATTCTGGGGCTTGAACGTGTTCGTATTTTTTCGGACGATGGCGATTGTCGATCGAATTGAAAAACGTTAGGTTAAATTCGTCTTTTCATGAGCGGCCGAAACGCATCGATATTTCTATGGGTTCGAGTACAGTGATTTCTCCCGGAAATGTTCGGAGGTCGGAATTGAAACCGGCGGATCTGAGAATGCATACTGAGTTGCGATTCTTCGGGTCTCGCGACTCGTTTTTACAGAAATTCGGGGCAATCGGCAAAAAAAGGCAGCGACCAGCGTATATATATATATAGCTCCCTTGATGCTTGCAACAAATGCCAGGAATTTTTATTCTGCACAAAAATCCGCTGTCCACTAATCGGCTATCGTTGTCGTTAAACATATCTATCACGGCCCAAAAGAATCCGTCTTCTTGCAAAAAAAAGATCGCTAAAAGAAGGTGAAATGTTGGCCACCCCTAATATTAATATCTAGATATTCGACGGCGATCGAAATCAGCCGGCGCAGAGCTGATCGTTTTACGGCAGTGTCGTTTTCAGGAGGAACAGAACGTTCGACGCGGTGATCATAGAGCAGCTATGGTACCAGTGTTATTACGCCCTAGTCAAGCATTACAATTGGCCGGTGCTGATCGGATTCCTGAGCGTGGGTAACCTGCCGTACGTGATGGACTCCATCGGTAAGCGCGATCCGCCCCCGCACAGGGCCAAACAACAATTGGCTTAAGCGAACCCGCGGCGCGAACGACCGGCATGGAGCTGGTCCCCGTGATCGTCCCGCCTTTGTCGATCCCGCCGTGCTTTCCACGGGAACGGTCGGGCCGCTCCACGGTGGCCGGAAATTGACATAGATTGTCTGCGAAGCAGAAAGTGCGAGCAATCGGGGAAGATGGTTCCGCGGAAAAGGACGGATCGCACGGTAGTGCTTTAACATGTAGCCATTCCGAGTCGGCCGGGAAATAGATCGCGAGACACGGAAGCCCCGCTAGCGGCGAGAGAATTATTACCGTCGCCGTCCGAATGCGAATTTAATAGCCGCCGCTCGAGTGCGTCTACTACTCGCTTCTATCTGCTCGCGCGCGGCCCGAGCGGGTCCGCGAACCCGCGCGCGCGCGCGCGCGCGTCTGGATACAATTGCGTTTCGTCTCCCAGGGAACCCGGACGACCCGTTCCTCAACCCGGACATGGCGTACGCGTTCACCAACAGGATGACGCTGCACGAGCGCGTCCGAAATCTCCTGTACACGGGCTGGACCAGGCTGTACTACAGGCACTGTCACTTGCCGGCGGTGCAAAAGATCGTCGACAAGTGGACGACGGGCGTCTCTGTCGGCGACGTCGACAGGAACTTCAGTCTCGTGATACTGGGAAACAATCACGTGTTCGGCTACCCGAAGCCACTCCTGCCGAACGTGATCGAAGTTCACAGCCTGCAGATCACCGACCAGCACCAAGCCCTGCCCAAGGTAACTAACGCCCCGGCAACTTCGCCATTAGTGTTCGGACAGCGCCGCGTCTTCCCCCGGATTGGTCCAATTCGACGACACCGAGCAGAGTCCGCTCGTCTTTTTCTCGAGTTCGTGGACGCGCTACGGAGATGTCTGGTCGTTCCGGGGACTTTCGCCGCGGTCCTATGTTAACCCGTTGGCGCTGCAACAACGCGTCGAACTTGTGACGAAGATTTTATACGTAACGTGCTCGATGGATCGGGTCGTGAATAAGTTTCGTTTCTTTGTCGGGCATTTATTTTGTTCTTTTTTTGTTTTTTTTTTCTTTATTTTATTTATTTTGAACCCTTATCTATTCAGCGAGGGCAAAAGCTCGTTCGACCCGGTGACTCATAATGGGTAGATGAGAACAATAGATTCTATCTAGGTGCATTGGAAGTTATATATATATTCATAAACATAAATTAATAAATAAATATGAATTAATAAATAAAATATGTATTATCATACATATAAATATATGTATGATACATATATTATTTATATGTATTATTTATATTCATATTCATTCAATTCATATTTATTAATGTATATGATATATATATATATATATATATATATATATTATTAATATATATAATTCATATTTATTAATGTATATCATATATATATTATTAATATTTATAATTCATATTTATTAATATATAATATTCATGTTTATTCATTCATATATGTATATATATACATGAACTAATAAATATGTATTTTATATATTTCTTCTAAATCGAAATAATACCTGATTCTTCCGTGATTGAAACTTAGAAATAAATATGGATGAAAACATACAAGAAACAAAAATTTTATCGTTCTTTTAGGATCGATCTCTAAGATCTAGTCACCAATATCTAAGCATTCGAGCGAACTCAGGCGCGCAATAAGCATCGATTTCCTTTCCCTCCAAACAAAATAACAACAATCGAAAAATTTCCAATCGCACTGCGAATAAAAATGGTATGTCAAAGGGGTTAATGACTGCCACGGTTATATTCGACGAAGTATCGCGAGATAAAATAAATATCGTGGACCGCGCGCAACGTAGCTCGTAGTTTCCACCCCCCTCGGTTGGATATTGGACGAAATTCAGTTAACGATTACAGATATTATTCCTGGAGGAGCGTTGTTTCGCGCAGTTGCGAAATGAGGAGGGGAAGGAGGGTGGAATGGCGAGGTAGGAGGAGGATGCCAAGACGGTATCGCGATGCGGAGAATGATTTCTCCGGGGGAAAATACGTGGCGGTGGCGCAGGTAACCGGTACAGGGGAAAGTTTACCTATGTCCCGGGTCGCGGCGACGGGAAAGTAAAGGTCATTGCTATTTACGGGGGCGGCCTCGGCTTCCGCCCCATTCGGAGCCAAGGACAATATTTTTCGAACGATGTTTCCAACCGCGAACATCCTCCGGAAAGAAAATAAATCTTGGCTTTACCGTTCAATTCCTACGGTCGACGGGTCTCTCCCGCTCGTTCTTCTTCTTTTTTTTCTCTCTCCACCTCCGTTTTTTTTTCGCGCTCCTCCCGCCGATAATACGGCGCTGACCGTGTCAGCGTCAACGGACGGAGACGAGAAACGTTCTCGGACGACCGGGCGCTGTCCCGTAGACAATGAGCCGGGTTTTTTAAGCGTCGCAAGACCGACGTCACTGTCCCCGATGCGCAATTGTACCGGCGTCACGTGGAATTAACGCGGAACACCGACACGCGGAACGTGATCGTTATCCACGTGCACGGAAATTCGCCAGGGTTCTCCCGAGCTGTGCAATTAACGGAACAATGCCTTCCGCTCCACGTGATGCGCATGCATCATAGCCCTGTGCCCGCGATCCTGCCTGGACGAAGACGGCGCGCGCGGGTCCCGCGGACTTCGAATCGTGGTTTCGAGATCGATAACGGCCCGCGCGATCCAAAGGCTAGCCGAGGCCCGGATCTTAGCGTGGCAACGATCCTGTTCGCAGGACGTTCAGGAATTCCTGGACAACGCGCACCACGGGGCCATCTACTTCTCCCTAGGCTCGAACCTGCAAACTCATCAGCTGCCGGCCGGCCCTTTGACCGCCCTCTGCAACGCGCTCAGCTCGCTCAAGCAAAGAGTTCTGTGGAAGGACGCCGGGGACATGGCCATTCATCCAGCTAACATTAAATTTGTGAAGTGGGCGCCGCAGCAAGCGGTTTTAGGTAAGCCCGTCGTCGAACCCCGACCCTGCCCACCCCACATCCCTCCTTCTTTGATCCGCTAGATTGACCGCTCCGGGATACGCGTTCTCCGCCGCGGCTTCTGATCGAGGCCCCGGCGACCAACGACGATATCCCTTTTGTCATGGAAACATCCCCCGTTTCGATCGTTCGCTTCTTACGAAACGACCGCGCGACACCTCGCAGACGATTTCCCAGCAACTCAGCTTTTCTCGCGACCCAGCGAAAATTGCGATAATCGCTGGACCGTCGCGACGAATGTTCGACTTTAACCTCGATCGCGTGTCGATCGTTTTATTTGCAAGCATTCGCGGTTTTAACTGCAGTGGCCACAAAAGTGTTCGTACACCTTCTAAAACGTAATTACTTTTTTAGCGCTCAGCTAAATGATTTGTATTTCTTTTTTTTTAGATGATAGAGATAAATATTATTTCAATATTAGAATATAAAATCATTCAAAATTTAACCAACTTAGTTTTAATTTAAATTATTATTTCAATATTAAAATATAAAATCACTTATAATTTAACTAACTTAATTTTAATTTAAATCATTATTTTAGTATTAGAATATAAAATCATTTAAATTTTAAATAACTCTTAAGAGGTTAGTTAAAATTAAATCTCGTTCATCGTCTAGTAGACGATGAACGAGATGATCTTTTTTTTCAATTTTGTTATTACTTGAAATGACAGAAAAAGATAAGAAACCCGCGTTTTTGTAACTTTATTATCTGAGCCTATAATGAAAATTTAAGAAATGCCTTTCGCAGATCTCGATAACTTATATGCGTGCTGAATATTTGATCGAAATCGGTCAACCCAGAGTCGAGCTACAGGCGTTGAAAGATTTATAAAACAGCAGATTTCTTACAATTTTGGTAAAAATCGTGATAAAACTGCGATTTCTGCGATCTTTAATTTATTGTAACTCGGAACAACGTGAACCGATTTCAATAAAATTTTCAGCATGCATACAAGTCACCGAGATCTATGAGGGGCATTTTTTAAATTTTTGTTATAAGCTCAGATAAAGAAGCTAAAAAGCGAGAGGTTTTTATTATTATTTTTTTTCGTAAACAAATCCTGCTATTATCTAGAAAAAAATTTAAGTCACTTGATCCATTTTCAGAAGAGTTATTACGTTTTAACACTTAGCCGATCATACGCGCCACAGAGACCTGTACAGTTTCCACCGCGCTCGGGAAAGCCAAATTGCGCTGTTCAGCGAGCATTTTTCTGAGGTGGCACGGACTGAAATTCGCTATTTGAAATCAAAAACGTCCGAAAATTATTTATGTGATCAATTATATCTTACGGTAACAATTTCGTTCAACGATTTCACATATTGCTTATATAAAATTCGAATTTAAAAGTTTATAATAATTATTTTTTAATGGCTATGCAAAAAGTATAGGTAATAGAGTCAGAAAATTAAGGATCTACCCGATCGGTCGGCTAAGTGTTAGAAGGTGTACGAACACTTATGTGACCAACTGCATCTGCCGGCAACCCGGCACTTCGAATATCCGGCCGAAATTTTCATCATCGAAGATATTCGGAGAAGCTCCGAATATTAGAAGCTCTATTATAAGAAGCTCTATGAACGATCGCGCAGTAAAGCGAAGACTCAAATAAGCATTCCAGGAAATTCGTTTGAATGTTTTAAAGCCTATGACAATGAATGATCTAGCCCGTGCTTAAAGTGATCGGATTAAAGATCCGGGGGCAAAATTAACGTCCACTCGGCATGTGGGTCAGAGAAGAGAGCCGGTTAAATATTAACGACCGGGTCGCAAATAGCTGCCATAACCCTTCTAAAATTTTTCGACGTGTCAGGACACAAATAGAAGCGTCTTGGCGGTCGGGCAATTAAATTTACAGCTCTCCGTTACGGCACCGTACGAGAAGAAGGAAACGATCGATGCGGATGAACGATCTTCTGTGCTCCCCGGCTGTACAACGCTTCTCTTTGATTGGGAGGAAGCCGATAGGACGCCGGCGATCATTATTTTTCGGGCCGGCAGACAGTTGTTGCGCAACCGTGCCCGTATCTCCCTTAATTATCGCGTTTCTATTCGATTTATGTACGGAACTCGTCAAAACTCCTCGCGACGGTCTCGTTCGTTAAACGGAATTCAACAGCGGACCGACCCTGCACGGATACTTAACGAAGTCGCCCCCCGCTCCCTTTCCCGACCGCGCCGCATCGGCCATTTCGTTTCGAAGGGATGTTAATTTTCCCGGCCTGCGAGACACCCTGTAAACGACCTCGTCGGCAGCCATTTTCTTTTTTGAACGATCGTGGACTGCGTAACGAACGGGCACCTTTCAAGGAGCACCGAAATTCTCGATGAAAAATCATTTGCAAAAGTGGCGAGACTGTTAATGATTGTTCTTAAAACTGATTGCAGTAAATTCTCTGCGATTGACCCGCGGTTTGTGAAGAAAAGTGGACAATTCGGAAAGAGGAGACGCGATTATTCGAGCCTCGCGGCTCGTTTATTGTCTACTGTTAATTTTGCAATACCTTTGATTATCCCAATTTCAAGGTTAACGAACTTATAGCGATTAGCTTCTGCGCGGTTCATACAATCTTATAACAAATTCTGTAGTAACGCGATACAGTAAATTTGATTCGATTGTCAACGTATCTCCTGTTCCCAAATTGTCTATTTTTGTTTACATGATGAGGGACAATTGGATGTAATTCGCTTACTGAGATTCTCGCTTTAATGAGATTACTGAGGTCATTCGAAGCAACTTTTTCCTTCACAAAAATTTTCTCCGAGGCATCGTTAAAGAGTTATTAACGAAAAACACTGACCAATGAGAGGCGAGCTCGGTTGACGCGAAGCGGCTCAGCCAACGAGCGCGCGAAGCCCAGTTCCACTCATTGGCTCGGCCGCCTAGCGCTAGGCGTGCTCGCCGCTCATTGGTCATTGTTTTTCCTCAATAACTCGTAAACGATGCCTCGGAAAAAATGTTTGTAAAGCAAAAAGTTACTTCAAATCACCTCAGGAACTTCTTATTTTCCGGAAATTCCATAACTTTGGGACACCCTGTATAATATAATGATATATATACAGATGTTATTCGCTTCTTTGGTATCGATAACAAAATATTATAATATTATATTATTACATTATCATATTATATATATTATATTCTATATAATATATATTATTATATTATATTCTATATAATATATATTATTATATTATATTCTATATAATATATATTATTATATTATATTCTATATAATATATATATATTATTATATTATATTATATATAATATATATAATGAGAAGCGAGCTCGGATGACGCGAGGCGGCCGAGTCAACGGCGCCAGCGGTCGTGGCGGTCGAATCCCAGCTCAGCTGGCGCGAGGCGGCCGAGTCAACGGCGCCAGCGGTCGAGCGGTCGAATCCCAGTTCCGCTGACTGGCTCGGTCGCCTCTCATTGGTCACTGTTTTTCGTTAATAACTCGTTAACGGTGCCTCGGAGAACATTTTTGTAAAGAAAGAAGTTGCTTCAAATGATCCGAGGAACCCGCCATTTCCATATTGCGAGACATTTTTGGGAAACCCTGTATATATATATATAATAATGTAATAATATAATATTATAATATTTTGTTATCGATACCAAAGAAGCGAATAACATCCGTGTTTAATAAATCTTTAATAGATCTTACATAGATTATATTATATTATATGTATAGTGTAGGTGATTAGATGTCCACGTGATTAATTTTTATTTGATGGTGTTTAATTTCATGCGTAACATCGACGATTTCCGATCGAAACGAACGGGGCGTTTGGTATCCGAGTCCCAGCCGTTCGATTGTTTCGAGAAAGGAGCCTCAATATGGTGGAAAACGATCTCTGGAGCGCGGCGTTGTCTCGTTATAGCGGATATTCGAACGGCAATGTTTTCCGCGGGACCCAGAGGTGCGGTTGAGAAAGGGCCGAAATAAAAAAAAAGGAGAGGAAAAAAAAATAAACGACTACATCTCGATGATCCAAAGGGCGACGGCGACAGGGAGGGTGGCGGACGGGCCGTGCGGGGCGGGCAGGGGGCGGGGGGGTACCGTGCGATCCGGGGCGATTCATACCGAAACGAAAAGATAACTCATGACACGCCGCCGCGGCGAAATTCTCCCGGGAAATTCTGACAAACAACTCCGCATCGTTCGCGGTAACGCCCGGTCTCGATGCAAATGCAAGCAGGCGCGAACTTTCGTACACATTGACAGACAGGTTACCGCTCGCCTTCCCTTTCGCCGCCGTCCCCCGCGCCCGCTGGAAAACGTATTAAAGGCGGAGAGGCGCGGCCGCGATGCAAATAATGAGAATTTCAATTCAATTGCCTATTACGCGGGGTTTTCGTAGTTTCCGGAAGTCGACGTGCCGCCAGGATTACGGCTGAGAAGTTTCTTGCCGGCGGAAGCGCCCCGCCGGAACCCTGATCTCGTCGACAACGTATGACGCGCACCGCTCGTCGCCCGTAAAACGAGCAATTACGATCGTCGCACCGTTAAAAATTATCTCGCGCGGCCCCGCCGAACCGCGCCGGAAATGTCTGACAAAATATTCGCAGAGCACGGACGCCGATCGGTGTAATTGTCATTTTTGCTTGCACCTCCACCAATTCTTTTGTCGTCGAAAACATTTCATATTAAATCTACCAAGCACCAAAATTTATTAACGCGTATTGTCGTGTAACAGGGTGGCCGAACTTTTCATCGCTACAGGCGACCTGTTTTTTAAATTATAGGCGGCGATCTGTGTGTTAAGTGATCGTTAAGAAAAGTAGTAATTTAGAGCCAAAAATGAGTTTAAATTTAAAATAAACGTAGATAATATTAGACAAGATGGCGGCTAGAGGAATAGTTAAACGGGAGACGCTTTGGCCACCCCTGCCGTGTAACGACGAGAATACTGTATTCGTTTAGATCTCTCGCCGTTTTTACTATATATTACTAGATATTATATTACTATATATTACTATATATTATACTATAGTGATATTATATATATTATATTGTACTGTAATAATGTTATATACGTATATAATATTATTATATAGGTAATATTATATATAATATATTAAGATATTAAGATATTATATTATATATAATAATATATTATGTATAATAATAATATTATACATATATAATATTATAATATTATATACTTATATAACATTATTATAGTATAATATAATATATATAATATCATTATAGTATAATATATAGTAATATAATATCTAGTAATACTTATTAGTAGTAATTACGAGTATTAATCATATTATACTATAATATAATTAATATATTTAATATTATTATAATATTATATATGCATATTAATTATATATATTATATTATATATAATATTATAGTTATATATTATATACTATAATAATATTAAATATACGTATAATATTCATTACGAATATAAATTCGATCGCATTTTCTACGAAACGGTCTTCACAATTTCGTCAACTTTAAAACAAAAAACGTACAAAATTCCTACTTTTCGAGAAGACCTGCACCGGTTGGCTTCCGTGCTCCCCATTTACCGCGGCTACGTCGATCCGTATCGTTCGCCGAAGAAACAATTTACTGGTCCATAAACACGGAATGTCCGCAACAAAATGAAATCGCAAGTGGCGAAACTTCTTCCTACTAAAGCCTACCAGGGCCGATGGAGTCGTATCGGATGTTTAATATCCGATCGGTCTACCGCGCGTCGTTACGTTCATAAATTATCGACGGTTTTAAAGAGAAACGTTAAACCGGCGAGTTTTAAGAACTGCAATCCTCGAGCAGAAGAGGATAATCAATAAAAGTCGGCTCGGCGATCGCTGCCGGCCGAATCCGCGATTCTAACATCGCTTTTATTATGCAGCACATCCGAAAGTGATGGCCTACGTGATGCAGGGCGGATTGCAGTCGTTACAGGAGGCGGTGCACTATTCTGTGCCGGTAGTCGCCATTCCCTTTTTCGGGGATCAACTTTTCAACGCACGTAAAATCCTGGACGCCGGTATCGGACTTACATTGGACATCGATACGATCACCGAGGAGTCGATCGCGCGGACCCTCGCCGACGTTATAGAAAATAAAACGTGAGTATAAACCGTCGCGTCCGACGTATCCGCGCGGATCGATCGAATATGGATCGGTTGACTCGACCGTCGAACATTTCGGGAACGCTCGCGCTGTCGGTCTCTCGCAACGTTATTTAAATCTGCTACGATATTCCATCTCGGGTTCATTTTTGTTGCATGCGAAAAAGCTCCTTCCCGATTCGACCGAGCTCGCGTTTCTTTCGAAACTTCTCCAAGCTCGACAGGAACGCGGCGAAACTGGTTCTCCGAGAATGAATTTCTAAACCCCCCGGACTTTCATCCTCCGCTTTAATCTGAATGTTAAGGATAGTGCGACGACGGATGATTGCAGGTATTACGAGAACATTAGAACTATGTCGGAGATCGTGAAGGACGAATTAGTGAAACCGATGGACAGAGCTGTTTGGGGCATCGAGCACGTGATCAAATTTCCGAAATGGGGGCACATGCGTTACCACGGCCACGATATTTCATTGGTCGATTACTATGGAACTATTATGCTCTTAATTGCGCTAGTGATATTGCCAATATTATGGGCATGCCGCCGAATATTATGTAAACGGAGGGAGGCTGTATTGGATTGTCTTCGAGATTATGATCCGAAATCGAAGTGGGAATAGTTACTTTAAATAACTTATTTAATGTTGATAATATAAAATCGTGTAATGATACCATCGAATTTTTTAAATCAGTGTAATTATTCACGTCTTTCCCTTTTCAATTCAATATTTTTTAAAGCTCTATAAATTACTCTTACTCTAAGGAAGATGTATGTGCAGAAAGTGGCATGAAATCTGCAAATTTAGGTGTTAAAAGAACATGTTAAGGATAGAAAGATGTTCAGCGGATTTTTCTCCATTGATATGTGTTACAAACATAAATTAAATTGTATTATTAATTATTTGCAGATGATTCATACCATTTTCTCCATAAGAGACTGTGTTAAAAACGGCACGAATCATTTGCTTCTAAAAATATAAAAACAGCGCCATTGCACGTAGTGACAAAACGCTTAAACTGTTCGACAGTTTCGTTTCAATTTCGTCCGCTAGATGACGTAGCAGACGCCAGCAGACGTAGTGGAAAAATGCTCAAACTGTTCGACAAAATGATCTGTAGAGGATAATTCGCTTTCTCCCGTAGATGGCGCTTCTACGCTAACCTCGTAGCAGACGTAGATAATGTACATTTTTATCTTATCGATATTATTAGTTTTCTATTCTATCGACAGCATTGATGGTGATTAATTAGTAAATTGTATTAATGAATTTTGGGCTGCTTTGTAAGTATTAATTGTTTCCTATCAACGAATTCAATTTGTAAAGTAGTTTATAATGGACCCTCAGAGAGTAAACATAATTATTCAAAAAGAATAATTTATTTATTAATATAATAATCAAGTTAAAATATTTTAATCAAAAATATTAAAAATTGAAATGATGCAGAAACCGATTTCAAAAAAGCGGTAACACTGTTCGTATGTAGGTCAAAAATTTTAAGAACACGAATATCAAAGATGATGAAAAACTCCAAGATTTTCTCTTCTCGTATTGTTCAAAAAGTACTTGAGTGTGATATCTTATACAATCGTATTCTATGGTGCATCATAACCTATTCATGTACACATGCACACATGATAGTTTACATTGCAATTCAAGTAGTAAAAAAAAAAACTTACATTAATGATCGAAGAAATGGTTTATACAAATAGAGAACCAGCATAGAATTGCATTTAATCGAAATGACTTGCATTCCGAAAATTAATTTTAATGAATGTAAATAAAAGATGCTAGTTTTGATAATACATCTGTTTAGTATTAATATATAATTTGTATATTATTATTGATGTATAATTCATATATGCAATATTATTTTGACGATTTTGTACTTGCAAAGAAAAAATAGTGACAATGAATAATCAATGGAAAAGATATCTATTTTGGTTTGCTCATGAACATGTTGATTTTCGAGCAGCGGTAAGTCATTATTTTATTTGATTTTTATTTATTACAATTTTATATTATCTGTTTTTTTTTCTTTTATATTTAGGAAATAGAATCTATTCTTAATATGTTTAACATAAGTACCCGCAGTCATCCTAATTGGAGCGAACATGTAAGAAATTAAAATTGTTGCTCTATTTTTCACATTATTTAGTTTAAAATTGAGTATATTTGATTCACGATACGCGTATAAAGCATTTGTTGTATCACAAGTTATTCTCGTTGTAGCCTTATTGGATTGTTAATTTACCTTCGGAAGATATCGCGTATAAAATTGCGAGCAGATCAGTCTGTATGCGATCCTGTATAGAATTGTGGGCCAATAGTAAACATAACGAGGATCTACATAATAAATTGAAGAAGTATCCTATTTCAGAAATTAAAAATTACGTTGGGCCTCAAAAATCATTTAAAGTAATAGTTGAAACATTTTGTAAACACTTTTCACAAAGGGAGAAAGTGAACAAAATTGAAGTATGTGAATAAAATTATATTAAATAAACTACTACGAGTGTAGTAGAAGGTTTAATATTATATTAAAGTCTTTCAGTTATTTACCATTTGAAGGACCAGTGAAATTAAAAGATCCAGACACAACTTTATGTTATATAGAATTTTATGGTCTAGACCCTAATAACATTCCTGACAAACCTTATGACTTATTTTTTGGTCGATGGGTAAGTAATTCTATATTTTATTATTGTATTAGTTTATATTGTTTGTAAGCTATGCCTTTCTAGATTACGAGTGGGCAAAGAGACTTGATTCAGAAATTATCTTTGAAAACTAGAAAATTTATAGGCAATACATCTATGGATCCCCAATTGTCATTAATAATGGCAAATCAAGCTCAAGTTCAGAAAGGGGATTTTGTTCTCGATCCATTTGTTGGAACTGGTTCTTTATTAGTTGCAGCTTCTCATTTTGGAGGATATACATTGGGGACAGACATAGATTTTTTAATGCTGCACGGTCGAACAAGACCTAGTCGCAAAATGCAAAAGGTACTCAATTTACCTATTTTTTATATTATCAAATTATATTTACTGAGGCTATTCTTAGATTCGAGAAAAAGATGAGAGTATCGCAGCAAATATGGAACAGTATGGAATCAGTTCATATTACGTAGATGTTGTTGTATCGGATTTTTCTGTTCCTTTATGGCGTTCTGATATGACTGTAGATGCTATAATTACTGACCGTTAGTATAATTGTTATTATTAAATCACATTTCTCACAACATTTCTAATAATTATTTTATAATTTTTTGTAGCACCTTACGGTATAAGAGAAGCAACAGAAAAGATAGGTACAACAAAATTAAATCCAGTAATAGAAGAGCACCAAGCATCTTCTCATATTCCTTCAAAAATTGATTATGGTCTACCTCAGATCTATAAAGATCTGTTAAGTTTCTCTGCCAAACATCTTAGAATAAAAGGCAGACTAGTATGTTGGTTTCCTTTATTTAGGTAAGGCATAGTAATACTATTGAAATACATCTGGCGTATCTCAATTTCCTTTCTTTACAAGTAAAACTAATCTCTAGCATCATTTAAAACAATGTTATATTTTTCAGAGACCATTATTCAGAGAATCACTTACCGTATCATCCATGTTTAGAATTAATAGCCAATTCCGAACAAGTACTTAGCAATTATACCAGTCGAAGATTATTAACTTACGAAAAAATAAAAGATCCCAAGGTATGACAAATTAACTTTAGCGTGTGACTGTGGAAGTAATTTTTTGATCTCTTTTTCCAGGAATCTGATGAAATAATTTGTACGAATTTAGTTGATTTTCGAGAAAAGTATTTTGCGTTACGAAATGAGAGCAGGAAAGAGAAACGATTAAAGAAGGCTACAGAAAAGGCCAAAAAAAGAGAATTGTGGGAACAGAATAATAAAGAAAATTCAAACAGATGACTTTGTAATTTTATGTGTAATAAACGTTTATTGTTTTCTTCAAATTCAGTATTTGAGAGTATAACTTATTTGAATTGTTGCCTTTTACGTTGATGTATGCAATGTAGAGAATCATACAAGACGTGCAGGAATGTGTAACAGATTCGATAACGACGAGATGAATCTGAATAAAAAATAATAGAAGTCTTGGTATCTTGAGCTGATCATTAATGATTCTATTAAATTATAGCTGTTACAAAGTTATAAAGTTTTCTGTCTTATTATCTAATACTGCTTCCTACAATAGTATATTTCCGACTGGTTTTTATCAATTATTTAACTGATATAGTTATACTATGTTTTGCATAGCAAACGTTTCAATACATTTGTTTTAGTTTGCTCCATCAGTCACGGGATGATTATGTAGACATTTGTCAATTAATCACAATAAATTGCATTCGTATATAAATTGTGAGGAATGAATGGTACATTTACATATGTTACAATATTTAAACATATACATACATATAAATTTGCATATCTAAACGTCAAGTTGCAATTGTCCTAGTAATCCTTCCACTGTTTTAATTTGATCATCTGAAACTTTTGATTGATATTGCTTCTCAATTTGATTAGCTGCCCACTCACTTAATTTTATAGCATCTTTCTTCTTTGAAGAAGGGCATTTAGGCGAAGTAGCAATATTATTTGTTGCCTGGAAATATATTGTAAATAATTAATAACAAACAATTAAATTATGTACCAAAATTTCAGTCATTTCCTTCTTACCAGTAGTAGACCATAAAGAGCTCGAATATTATTTGGATTTAGTTTGGCAGCTTGGCAAAAATAGGCTTTAGCTAATTCCATGTTATCAAATCCACCCTTGAAGATACATAAACTATTACAAATAAATTTTATAAAATGCAGATAAAAAATTAATTAGAACTTCTATTACCTGAGAATATTTTATTTCCGCATATCTTTGGTAAATTAGATGACTGTGTGGATTATGCAGTATAAGTTCTTCCATACAAAACGCAGCTTTAGAATATTCTTGTTCTTGTAAATACAAATCGCATAGCTCGTGCCATGCTTCTTGATCGCTCATGAATCTATAAATGATAAAATATTCATAATTAATACATTATCTTATGTTATACTATATTTAACATTAAAATTAAAACATGCTAACTTCTTCAAATATTCAGTAAGCTCCTTAATGGCCTCTGGCACTCTACCTCTTGCTTTTAATATAGCTATACGTCTTTTTCTTGGTGCAGCATTAGTTTCATCTTTTTTTATAATGGATTCCAGCACTTCCAACGCTTCATCATACCTATAAACACATTTTATTCTCGTTTAATGATGAATTAAGATTAAAAGACTTCAATAGTCAACAGTTTGAATGAGTTTTACATTTCCAGTGCTTCGAAATGCATAGCATGATATTTATGAACCCTTAAGCTATGAGGAAACTGCCTCTTCAACATCTTAATGCAACATTCGGCTAATGAAAAATTACAACAATCCAACGCTGCTATACAAACTTGTTCCAGAACCAGGTACTCTGTATGAAAATTTGTAATAATTATTACGTAGTTAATCAGCTATATGAAGATTATTATATAATTAAAACTATTGTTTTGGTATTTTTATAAGAAAGGATTTTGTCATACTTTCATTGCCTAGCTGATCAATTTTTGCCATCAATTTATTTTCCCATAGATCCACAACATCTTTACTTCGTCGTTCACCATCTTCCCTCCAAGTTCTAAACAAGTCTCGCACTTCTATATGTATTATAATTTCAGAAAAGAATTAGAGTACCATTTTTTCAAATAGAATTATAAATACTCGTTACATAAAATTTATAATAGTGAACAGTTAACAATTAGGCTTACCTTTCCATGATATTTTGTCATATTGACCTGCCATTGTTGAATCTTGAAAAAAAGTGAATTACTATCATATATTCGAGTAACATACTTTTAAAACCTCCAATAAAACAAAAATACAGGTGTGTTCGTTACCACCATTTTAGAAGATGCACTGTATCATTATTTTATTGAGTAATTATTAATTTTTGAAGTTATAAATAAAAAGATACTATTTAAAACCCATAACCATACTCCAATGAGCAATTTATAATTATCCTGTAACTCCTCTATATGTCGAGATATAAACACATAAAAGAACAAATACTAGAAAATATGTAAAAAATAATAATATAAACACGGGTTAAAAGTCATTCAAACAAATATCTCGTAAAGATTTCATTCAGTAATGTTCTACTCCGTGCATTTAATATTTCTTCAAATATATTGAATTCGGTTATACTTCACTGTTTCATCGAAATTTACAACACGGAACATTGTAGATATATTAAACTTACATATAAAGAGTCACAAAAAAGTAAACAACGTTATAGGAAAATATTGATTGAAATTAATATACACGTAATCACAAATCCGAGGGTCGTTCTTATAGGTTACATAGAGCAGAAGAAAACTTTCTGTCAGCGAGCAAAAACTACACATGTAATGTAACTTTAGTGCTTTGGGCAGGTAGAGATGTTCATTCACAATTCTGAAACATACCAACACTTGAAGATACAAAATTAAAAGATAATGAAAATATTGATTGTGTTTTATAGTTTCTGTTCCTAGTTAATTAAAATATCATCGTGTCATCGTTTTCATTACTATCAATTATGCATGCATGTGCATTGAAAAGATTGATTAATATTGTCCTTGATACGGTTCTGGATCTATTTAAAAATGTACAGATTATCATCGGAAAAATATTTCATGACTCTGCTTTAGTGTTATCAGCTCATTAATATTTATATTCGTTAGAATTCGACTTATTGGAAATGGACAAATTGTATTCGTACCTCCTAACAGACATCTAACGATAAGTCGGTATGTAGATATTTATGTGCTTGACACGTGTGTCAAGGGAGTATTCTTAAATCTACCAAAATTTTATCTCGCTTTGTTTCTATCGATACCGATGTATGTACGTTAAACAGAAATCGGTACATTAACAGTTTATCAGCATTTATGACTTGACGTACGACTGTCTTATTATTACAGCTGATTTATCAGCATATGTCTCCCGAATATACTGTATTCTGACATGTTATGATTCGGTTAAGTGTGTTTTACCAGCGGAAAGTTTTCCTCTGGTGATTGTCTCTACAAGTTCATAAGCACAAGAGGAATTATCTCCGCGCCGAGGGAAGCTGACTGCGGGAGTTTAGTCGAGATCATTATCGGATTCATTCTGACAGTCCCATATCGTGAAACGCAAAACGTGTCAAAAAGACGCTTGGACGCCATGATGGTAGGTGGAACCTGTTATCACTAGTCCGCCGATTGAACTTCATAACGAATTTAATACGTTCTAGTTGAATTTTTAACGCTATTACAAATATTCTGTGCACGTTTCTTTAATTGAGCAAAATGTTTCAGGACGGCATATGTGATACTGCCGATATTTTAAGTAACGTTCCCCCTAAAAAGGTACTCACATTGGTTTCTTTCTTGCTATCTCTTCTATCGTTTTATTTTGTTAATGATTACTTGAATTTTGATTTTCACATATCTGATATTTGTACTTTACAATCTTCTGTTTCTAATTCTTAATATTTGCATTTACAGACAATTCATGCAGACAATGTCGACCTCTCCGATAAATCACTCCAGGTAGACATTTCGGATGCTCTTAGTGAAAAGGATAAAGTGAAGTTTACTGTGCACACAGAGACTACTTTGCCGTACTTTCAAAAACGAGATAATTTAGTTGTAAGGCAACACGAAGAGTTTGTATGGTTACACGATCGATTTGAAGAGAACGAAGATTATGCTGGCTATATCGTATGTCTTTTATTTCTCGCAAGCTACAAATCTCAAGTGTACCAAAATTGTGATAACTCATGTGCAAAGAAATTATATATTTTTAGATACCACCTTGTCCGCCGAGACCAGATTTTGATGCATCTCGAGAAAAGTTACAAAAGCTCGGAGAAGGTGAGGGTAATATGACTCGGGAAGAATTTAACAAAATGAAGCAGGAATTAGAAGCGTAAGTATTAATTAAAATGTACTTGAGATTTTAACGTAAGCCTAGCTTGATTAATAACTTTCATTTTATAATGTTATACTTTTATTACAGCGAGTATTTAGCTACATTTAAGAAAACTGTTGCCATGCACGAAATGTTTTTAACTAGACTAGCAAATCACCCAGTTTTTCGAAACGATCATAATTTAAGAGTGTTTTTAGAATATGATCAAGATCTTTGTGTGAGAGGTAAAGATTTTGGTGCTTGAATAAAATTTATGTTTCATTTTATAATGACATAATGATACGAGTATCGTTCGAGGTAAAAAGAAAATATACATTATCAATTTTATTTTAGGAAAGAACAAAATGGAAATGTTTGGGGGTTTAGTAAAATCTTTCTCGACTACAACGGATGAATATTATTTATCAGCGACTGTAAAAGATGTAAATGACTTTTTTGATCAGGAAATGACATTTTTACAAACTTACCACCAGAATTTAAAAGAAGCAACAACTCGTGCAGACCGCCAAACATCAAAACACAAAGATATGGCAGATTCTTATATAAAGATATCTACAAATCTTTTACAATTAGCTACAACCGATAATGGTAAACTGGAGAGATTTCTAACAAAAATTGCGGAGACATTTGAGAAGCTAAGAGTAAGATGTTTTGATCTTAATTTTTCTAATTTCACTCATTCATACTAGTTATATCTTTAATGTTGTAATGTAATAGAAAGTTGAGGGCAGAGTAGCATCTGATGAGGACTTAAAATTGTCAGACACTCTTCGGTACTACATGAGGGATACGGCTGCAGCCAAACGGTTGCTTTTTAGAAGATTGAAAGCTTTACATGCATATGAATCTGCAAATCGTGCTCTTGAAAAAGCTCGTGCCAAAAATAAAGATGTCCATGCTGTGAGTATATTATTTTTCATGAGTTTATTTAGAGTAAAAACTATGTAGAAAGGAAAATATAATTTTCTTTGAAATTGGCCCCTGTTATTATACCATTAATTTCTTATCTGATACGAAAGTGCAATATTTTGTAATCTGTTAATTGAAACTGTTTTTAATAGTTTTAATGTACCAGAACACGTGTATAACATACAATGTTCAATTTAAGCATACATAGTATCTAATCAGAAATTTCATTTTTCTTGCTCATCAAGGCAGTGGAGGTTGCTGAGGTGTGTTTTTCTCTATTTGTACATTTGCCGCCTTGTTATAGTATACACTATTATTAATAACATCAGTTTTAACTCTCAGTTTCTATGTACACTTTGAAATAGTGTACATGATATATATGTATGTATATATAGTATATATTGCAGACCATAACTATAAGTAATATATGCTTAGAAATTTATACGATGATAGGATAATTTTCAACACCGTCATGATAATAACATTGTGAATAACATAAAATTAAATTTAAATTATTTTAAAACCTTTTAAATTCGGAGTGTTCAATAATAAGTGGGGCCTTAAAAGATTGAAGTTAAACAATCGTGAAAACATTGGTGATGCTAAAGTTGTATTCTGCAATGTACAAAAATAAATTTTACGAAAATAGATTTTAGTGTGTATGTAATATATATTACTGTCTGTATGTTGGAGAAACTGAAAACACTGAAATCAATGATTACACATCAAGTCAGTATGTTAAATGTTATGCATGAGCAGAACCTGCATGTATTTTTCTTTTTCTTTAACAATGATGAAATTTCATAATGACTGATTTAAGAATCACTAAATGCGTTAAAAAAAAAAAGGTTTTTATAATAGAAGACATGGCATAGGGTAGCATAGATATTGGTACATATGAAAAATTCAATTTTAAACTTCAATAATGAAATTTTAGAACTTGCATGCATAATTTGATTTTATATATATATTATAAAACAGAAATTTTTAATATCAGTTTAACCATTAACAGCTTTAGATATCGCAAATGTTTAAAAGTTTTATTATTTTTGTTAATATAGGCAGAAAAAGCTCAAACGGAAGCGTGCGAAAAGTTTGAACAGATGTCAGAGAAAGGAAAAGAAGGTACAAAATATATCTTCTTTATTTTTGACAGTTTATTTAAATAAATGTAAAACCTAATATCAATTACAGAATTAACGGATTTCAAAACGAGGAGGGTAGCTGCTTTTAGAAAGAATTTAATCGAATTAACAGAATTAGAAATAAAACATGCAAAAGTAAGGACGCTTTCGCTTCTTCAATATATTTGTATACATCACAGTGCTTTATGAAATTTCTTTTTTATTTATAGGCACACTCGGAATTGCTCAAAAAATGTTTATCGGTTTTACGGGAACAGTGATCCAGATTGATAATTCTTGTGGTAAAGATTACCATGTAATCTATATGAAGATAACAGTTTATTTAAAAACCATAGTAAACCAATGGTACTGTAAAATATATATTTTTTGTTATCTAGATTTACATTACTGCGATAAAGATATCGTACTATTGATTGCAAAAGGACTCCATATGAAATTCATTGCATAATGTTATTTACTATTTTTAAACTGTAAAAATTTATGTAAATGTTACAATCGTTTATGCTTGAGAAGCAGTTATCTTTTTTATAGAAATTTTTCAATGAAATATTTGATTTAAGATGTCGTACTAAGTGCAGGTTTTATTGAGTTCTTTTGTAGATTTAAGTTAACGATCTGTTATAAGAGGTATAAGATTCTTTACATTACATATGTATGTATATCTACCATGTATATGTACAAGGTGTTTTTTAATGTGTGTTATATTCAGGAAATAAGAGATTCATGATATAGAAATAAGGTTTAAAAGTACGCATATATTTTTGAAAAAAAGGGAAGGAAGAGAGATGGTTTGAAGAACTCGAAAGTTTTATAAGACTAAATCTTAGGGATAAAGGAAATAGCCGATAGAGACGTAAATGCTCACGTAATGGTAAAGCGATAATAATTCAAAACATTTTGTAATAATAACAGCCACACGAAAACATCAAGGATTAGGTTTATTTTTAAAGGATCTTTTATTTCCAAAATTTATCACATTTTATGAAACGTCCTGTATATTAGTACTCTATGTATACGTGCACGTATACGTACGAGTAAGTTACCTACAAGGGAACATTTACATCACTTCGTTGCTTTCGAAGGTTAAAGGGCAAAATTGTAAGCATGTATAATTGATTTGGAAGGCGAGATGTATAATGATAGAGAAAGTATTATTATAAAATAATTTTCTTTTTTCCAAATTTCTCAGGTTAACTAAAGATTTAACGTAAATTAGTACATACGAACTTTTAAGATTTTTATAGATAGATTAGCATGTTGTATACTGTTAAATCGATTTACAATATTTTGTTTGTTCAATAAATTATAGTTGTATAAAGGTAATGATGAGTAAAGGGACTTTGGAACATGTTACTTATCTCCTAATTATGCGGAAAGAGTTTTATGCCTGGAAAGAGTAATCTCAGCCGAATGAATTACTTACTGTTCATTATAGAAGAACGCGGGCAATATTCCAATTTATTATTTGTGTAATCAGTTACGAATTTCAACTGTTATCTTATTTTAATAGCAATATATCTTATATTTTAAGAAATATTTCAAACAAACGGTATACATTGTTGGTTATTTTTAAACCTATTTATCTTAACTTTCATGTCACGTTTTCGTATGTATATAAAACATACTTCCATAAATATTCTACATTTTTCCAAATAGTTTCCGGAAAACATTTGTCCTACTTATCACGTTGTTCCATTTTTATAGAAAGCTATAAATTTTTCATATTATTATAATAATAAGGAATGATTGTACTGATATGGTATGGATGGATTGTAATGAAATTGTCCCATTTGTTACATTTTCGCCATTGCGTGATCCGTGACATCTCGTTGATATCGGTGACGATATTTTGCACCACGCTTCATTCAAATTCTTTACTTCTTATGCAATATTTGTTATCTTTGAACATTTTAAGTTTTCAAAGAAACATTAATGTTCATTAAATGACAGAAACGCAATACACAAATAATTACAAATACTTGATGATTTTCTCTTTTTATCTATCTTATATTGCTTTATGGAAAATCAGTGCAAATTTACATTCTGTATTGTATATACATAGAGAAATAAAGTATATATTGTACCTGTACCCATGTCTATTATTTTCAATCGCACAAATGTTTCATAAGAAATTTGATATTTTCTGGAGTTCAGAATTAAAAAACTTGGGACTTATAAATACCATTTTTAACGTTCGAATATGTGCGCCCAATAAATTTGTGACTTTTAAATCATGAAACGCGTTATTTAAAAATGCTTTATTGAAAATTTAAAAATAGCGCCATTTGAGACAAGTGACTCCACCCTGTGGCAGAATTTCTAAGCTCCCTTCGGGGTTCTTACAGCGCCAATTAATATAGTGGCGAAAAGCTCAAACTGCTAGCCAAATTACCGACAGTCGATTTTGGCTAACTATAGCCAAAATCGACTGTCGGTAATTTGGTTAGCATTTCGAGCATTTTACCACTACAGTAATTGGCGTTATACCGACCCCTAAAGCGAGCTTCAAAATTTCACCGCAAGGAGCGCCACTTGTCACAAATGGCGCTATTTTTAAACAATCAGGAACCGATGATTCGTTTCATATTGTATCTCACGGCGAAAGCTTCTGTGTTTGCAACAAGAAATAAACATGGAGGATTCAGAAAAGGTGGAATGTATCAGCTAGCGAACTACTTAAGATTGTAACAGAGAAATTTGATTCCTCTGTTGCAATCTTTCACGCATCCTAAGTCTGCGATACCTTGTATGCTTCATTCTTGTTAAATACCTTGCACGTTTCTCCCTTGCTTAACTATCTTGTATACTTATATACCTTTCATGAAATAAAACAAACAGAATTGCTTTGGCACTGCAGGTTTCGAATTCAGCTGCCGCAGGCCCTCTTTTCACGAAGTCCAGAAAGCTCCAGAATGTCCTACAGCGATTGTTTCGCATTCGTTGGAAAGGGGAGGACGAAATGCAGTCGAACGGCGACGTTTCTGGTCGGCTAAAAAAAGAAATTGTTCAGCTCTGCAGAGTTCTCCAAGGAACCAAAAAACACCTAGAGTCGGGTGCCTATGTTAAAAAAAAGTGTCGCGCTGCGTGTGACACAGATACTTTGGATCGAAGTAACCAGCACGCCACTAAAATAGAAGCTCGGCCTTTTGAAATGGGCCAAGACTCGTCGCGACAATATTACAGGATTCTGAACTTCGTCAAATTTAACCGTTTGTGTCCCGGGGGGCATTGAAAAAACACTGTCGAAGAATCCCAAACAGCGCAACCGCGCTTTCTCTAAATGAGTACGAAAAGACCCAAGCAGCGCGATAGCGCTTGTTTTATTTTATGTCGAGAAATACATACCAAGCGGCGCGATAACAATGAATTAAAAATTTTTATTTTGTAACGTATTATTGCATTATTGTAGTATTATTCTACCTATTGTAAAATGTGCTATTCACATTAAAAGGAGCTGCGCGATGTACTTGCTTCGGTAAATCTGAGCGCGCAATTCGACAATCGGTAACGCACCGTCAGTTGTCCACAATGTTCGAAATGTGCTGGGTTTTCTCGACATAAAATCTCAACAGCACGATCGCGCTGCTTGGGACTCGAACGGTTAACCCTTTCGCTACAGGCGGGTTCTTCGCCGCGGCACTTCCGCTGAACGGAGCGCTGCGACATCACTGCACGCTACGCGACGCCGATCGTCAGCGGGAGTCGGTACTCTGCTGTCGACGGAGATCCCGAGCTGTTCGAACGAAAAAATTTTTCTCCAAAGGATATTTGTAAATAAAGGGTATTCCAGGGTATTTATAACGTCTTTAAGTTACAGTATGAGAGGAAATAAAACATTATGCAATATAATGCATTTTATGGAGGGCCACTATAGTGGCCCGTAGTACCTCAGTGGAATTTTATGGAGGGCCACTATAGTGGCCCGTAGTACCTCAGTGGAATTTTATGGAGGGTCACTATAGTGGCCCATAGTACCTCAGTGGCGTCTTATGAGGGGCCATTATAGTGGCCCGTAGTACCTCAGTGGAATTTTATGGAGGGCCACTATAGTGGCCCGTAGTACCTCAGTGGTATCTTATGGAGGGTCACTATAGTGGCCCATAGTACCTCAGTGGCGTCTTATGAGGGGCCACTATAGTGGCCCGTAGTACCTCAGTGACGTCTTATGGAGGGCCACTATAGTGGCCCATAGTACCTCAGTGGCGTCTTATGGAGGGCCACTATAGTGATCCATAGTACCTCAGTGGCGTCTTATGGAGGGCCACTATAGTGGCCCGTAGTACCTCAGTGGTATTTTATGGAGGGTCACTATAGTGGCCCATAGTACCTCAGTGGTGTCTTATGGAGGGCCACTATAGTGGCCCATAGTACCTCAGTGGCGTCTTATGTTGGGCCACTATAGTGGCCCGTAGTACCTCAGTGGCCTCATATGGAAGGCCACTATATTAGTCCGTAGTAGCGAAAGGGTTAAAACCCTTCGTTTCGACGTTGCCCCATTCCAGGCTCGAAAATTCCTAATTTTTGCCGTAGGAGAATCGGTAGATCATGATACGCACGCTATGGAATCCTCGGTCCACTTATCATAGCCCCCATCCGAGAGCTCGTTTTATCTGGCCGGTGCCCAATATATCTCCGGCATTCGAGGAATCTGAAATATTCGTGGAACGAAGGCTATCCGTGCAATCTGGACAGTAAATGTTTCTCGGTTTAAGGATCCTGTAACTTCATCGAAATTCGTTCGGATTATCGGCGCACTTACCTTCGCCGTTTCGCATGATCGCAGTGGGAGCCGTGAACGCCGGAGAAACATCAAAAAAGGGAAGCCGAAGCCGTCGTAAAGCCCGCGCGATGTCTTTCGTATTGATTTATGAAACGGAACGGTCGCTTCGTGCGGGATGAACACGGCTCGCTGTTAAGTTCCCCATCGATCGGCTTCGCTTCGCTTGATACGATCCACTAAAAACCGTCCTCCATTTTCGTGAAAGGTTCTTCGAGCGAATTTCAGCGGCCCGTTGGCCCCCGTTGCAACTCGTCGCGACTGCCAATCATAGCGAATGGCGATGACAGGGGTATCTGCAAGAGGGGTCTTGCACGCTTGCGAATTAATCGTCGACTCGGACGACCAATTCCGGGATCAATGACGAATCTTCGAATAATCGTTGATTAATCGTCAACGCGCACGTTCGAGAAGTAACCTTCTCTCGATCGATAGGTTTCGTCGTAAACCTACTTGGGTTCAGTTATAAATAACTTCCACTCGACAATATTTGACTTCGGACCGAGATTCAGATTATTATACGTATAATCGAATGAATAAATCGACTGAAAGATCATTCGCGAAAGTTATGATCGAACGAGACAGTTCGTTTGTTCTGTGAAGGGTTTCATTGAACGGGGTCCGCAAGATTTCGTTAAAATGTTTATTTTAACTCGCTCCTCCACAATCAAGTGTACTATAAACTCATGAATTCTGACGTCTACTTCTTACAATTCAATGGTTATCGTTAAACTCGAGATTTGTTGTTGTTGTCATTCGATCATTTACTTGTCGAGTGCCCATCTTCCGCGGCGGAAGTTATTTCTGACCCAATTCAACGATACGAAACGTAATTTATCGCTCTACTTGTTGCGAAGACAGCTACCGCGTTTCTGTTTGCGATCGGTTCGCGATAGTCTTAATACGTGCAGCTCTCGGACGCGAATCTTTCGACTACGAACCATTCCTGTATAGTAACTCGTTACGCTTAGAACGATTTAGTTGGTCTTCGAAGGTAGTCAGACTTATTATACATGCATGCAGTCATACATCCTGAATGATTACTGTACGTCGTTCGTCCTGAAGGTTCCCAAATAATGTATCGTGATACGCATCGCATAATAATGATGAATAATACCTTATAATTATTTGTCAACGTATTTATGCAATAATAATTTTATGTCAATATTATAAAATTCATGCCAAACTTTACCAATATATATATAATATAATATAATAATATAATATATATATATATATACTATCAATATACAGGGTGTCCCAAAAATGGAACACCCGGATTCCTGAGGTCATTTGAAGCAACTTTTTCCTTAGCACAAATCCAATCCGCGGCTTCGTTTGCGAGTTATTAACGGAAAACGCTGACCAATGAGAGGCAAGATCAGCTGGCGTGAGGCGGCCGAGCCAATGAGTGGAAATGAGCCTCGCGCGCTCGTTGGCTGGGTCGCCGCGCGCTCAATCGCTGGATGGCCGCGCGCCAGCCGAGCTCGCCTCTCATTGGTCAGCGTTTTTCCTTAATAACTCGTAAACGAAGCCGCGGATTGCATTTTCGCAAAGGAAAAAGTTGCTTCAAATGTCCTCAGGAACACGCTGTTTCCAGATTGCGAGGCATTTTTGGGACATCCTGAATATAAATGTCACTCAACAAATGCACCAATTTCGAAACGTTAACGCTCGATATCCTTCTTCGACAACATTTTAACGCGCATTTGGACGATTTCAGGACGAACGGCGTGAACTGAAAAACTATTGTCTTGCAGACCTTAATTTAACGAGGATATAATTCGCCAAGTGGCTGGGGGTTCGTCGCAGTCACCTTTTGCGGCGCGATCTGTGCGCGACTGCAGGCAACCAAACAACACGGCGTTTCAATTGTGGATTTTATTAAAATTCGGTTTCAACGTATGCGAATAATGTTCGAAGTAATACAGACAAAGGTTTTGGTAAAAAAGCGGGCGAGAACGTTAAGCAACGTACGAAAAAAGACTCGTTCCTTGTTCATTATAGTTTTGTTTGTTTCTTTCTTTCTTTCTTTTTAGTTTCGGTTTCGTGGGTCTAATGTACTCGCGTGTCCGGCTGTGTACGCAAGAACGTGTAATCGAAAGGGGGCAAGATGGGAGGGGTTGGGGTGTAGGGGATAGGGTTTAAATCAACGAACGAAAGAAAGGAGGAACGGAAATGAGAATCGAGATCTTCGATCGACGACGAGGAACCGATCGCGACTTTTTTATAAACTTCTTACGCAGTAGAACTTTTCGTACTTAAGGATTACGTCGGTGTGATGATACAATTACGACATGCCGTAAATACACAGAGACCTTCTATGGTAGACGCTATCGATGTCGAGACACACGCGGCGAGCGTGTAAAACGCGTCGCGCAGATCGAATTGTTCGTTTTCGAGTAATAAAGACTTTTATTACCTATTATCCTACTTGATCTTACGTCTCTATCATCATTTGTTCTCTCGCATATAACCAGGAAGAGATCGTCGACGAGTGTGTTCTCTTTCTTTCGCTCGCTCGTTCTCTCTTTCTTTCTCTCTCTTTCTGTCTCTCTCGTGCGCGCTCTTTCTTTCTTTCTCGCTCGCGCACTCTCTCTCCCTCTCTCTCTCTCTCTCTCTCTCTCTCTCTCCCTTTTCTCATCACTCTCGTTTATCCTCGCGGAAAATCAAATAGCATCCGTAGAAACGTTTTCATCCCGCGCTTGCTTCCTCCTCGTCTCAACGATTCGCTCCAACGCGAACAACAAATATCGTTCGTTCCGTGTTAAAGTTACCCTAGTTTTGTAAGTTTGAGATCAGAATTATTAAATGACTACGATTGACTACCATTTTTGTTTCTTTCTCGCTTTCTTTCCTTCTTTCTTTCTCTCTCTCTCTCTCTCTCTCTTTTTTTTCTTCTTTTCTTTTTAAAAGGTCTATATTTATGGAGTACCTCGATATTGCGTGACTAAAATTCGTTCTTTGGGGGGAGGGGGCAGGAAAGTGGGGCGGTTGGTTAACGCAGTGGTGAAAATCAAGGGGCGAAGGATCATGGCGGATAACGTACTCTCGCAAACGAATCGTAGAGTGAGGGTGTCGAGTGAATGAATCGATCGAAATAAGCCTAACTGTCGTGGCTTCTTTTATTTCGCTCTTTTTGTGTTTCTGTTTCCTTGTTGTTGTTGTTGTTGTTGTTTTTGTTCTTCTTCTTCTTCTTTTTCTTCTTGTTCTTCATCCCGTGCCATCCATCCCCCGATCTCGATACATTCTTCGCTCTCGCTCGCTTTCTCTCTCTCTCTCTCTCTCTCTCTCTCTTTCTTCCTTTCTTTCTTTCTTTTGCTATTTGATCGATAGTGATAGCACGCGACGCGCGTACTTACGATCCACACACGAATCCATGTCTCCGAGCGGAACGTGAAGCTCCAACGTGATCGCCGAAGGAACAACGAGCAACGTTCTATGTTTTCTTAGAGCGGAGTGCAGCTCCCTGTAACCAAGTACCCATTATCCCGAAGTACACTTCCCTCTGGTCGAACGATTTAGCTAAATATTTACTTAACAGGCGAGGACGTATCGTCAATCTTCTCGATTGAAATGGAAGGAAATTTGGCAAAGTGAACGCGATTCTTCCGAATTCTTCCCGATCGACGCTCAGCTTATACACGAAAGTGGACAATTTGGAAGAAGCTGCTACGATTAACGCTAAATTTACGGAACCCGTCGAAATGACAGGTCGCTGATTCTTTAATTTACGATTATTCATATCGTGAAGATACAGTTATGAGTTATTTATCCAATTTATATGTTACGGCAAATGTTATAATAATGTTACAATAACGCTTGTTAAAAATCAGAATAAATATCTTTTTGTTACTTTTATAAAGTAAAGTAAAACAGCTGCTTTTTGTGCTCCGTAAATAAATTTACGATTATTCATATCGTGAAGATACATTTATGAGTTATTTATCCAATTTATATATATTTGCTTACGGCAAATGTTACAATAATGTTACAATAACGCTTGTTAAAAATCAGGATAAATATCTTTTTGTTACTTTTATAAACTAATGTAAAACAGCTGATTTTTGTGCTCCGTAAATAAATTTACGATTATTCATATCGTGAAGATACATTTATGAGTTATTTATCCAATTTATATATTTGCTTACGGCAAATGTTACAATAATGTTACAATAACGCTTGTTAAAAATCAGAATAAATATCTTTTTGTTACTTTTATAAACTGATATAAAAAACAGCTGTTTTTTGTGCTCCGTAAATCTAGCGTTAGCCTTGCGGCTCGTTTTTACAGTTGTTGACAATCGGTAACTATAAAAAAGTCGAGCCGCAAGGCTCGGATAATCGTATCTCCTCTTCCAAAATCGTCCATTTTTGTGTACAAATTGAAGGAAAATTGAAGAAGAATTTCCTGTATTTAGAACTTCCTTATCCAGGACTCACTTGTCTTTGTACAAACGCCTCTTTAGAACCTTTTCGAGCACTGTGCAATCGACGAGGCATAATTTAGACCTCTACTTTGACGCTCTCTTGACGCTTTTATTGCTCTTAATTGAACAGTTGCTAATCTCAATTTTGTGAACACCAATTTTGGCACACTGGGTCACGGTAGACCCCGGCAGTGACGGTCAAGAGAGGCTCTTCTATACTTCCGGCCGGCTCCTTTATTTTCGATAGACACATAGTGAAAATTGTCTGCATTTAGGTTACTCGGACGCGTTGATTTTCGAAGCGATACACGCGTCGATATTCAGCTTCCGGTTTTTCAAAATTTCCTTCCGTTTTCTTGGTCGAATCATTTCGCTGTCGCCGCGATGCTCGGTCGATCGTTCGGTTATTTTCGAGTTATTCGAGCGTCGCTGATCATGGGCAATTAGAAGGAACAGTGTGTGTGTCTGAATATTACACCGAATTTATTAAATTGTTAATTCAATCGGTACCTTTATTCTTAACAAAGGAGGAGGAAAACCATTGTTCGATCAACAACATCGAACATTCGTCTCAGCCAAGAGTTTAGCTGTCGTTTAACAGGGGCGAAGAAAAATTCATTTCCTTTTTCAACAGGATCAATTAAGGTCGAACACAATGTAACAGTATTTCGGGTGGACAGAGATTTCGACGGAAATACATCAAATTCGCAGTCTATCGATACTTTTTTCTTTTGAGCAAATAATCTCAAACGAAGTCATCGTATCGTATTCCTCCAGATAATTTTGCTCCGCGAATAAAGTAAATTCTCTCCAATTGTCCCTCAGCTTGTAAACGAAAATGGACAATTCGGGGAGAAGGGACACGATTATCCGAGCTTCGCGTCTCGTTTTCATAATTGCTGACAATCGGCGAAAGAGCCGCGCGACTCGAATAATCGCATCTTCATTTCCGAAATCGTTCACTTTTGTTTACAAGCCGAAAGACAATCGACGAGAATTTATTTATTAGAATATCGTAAACGGTAAACGATTCAATTGAAAACTCTCGATTATTTATCTTCGATTCCCAAACAACTATTTCCTGCTTTCCATCGTATCTGAAACGTTCTTAATCGTTTCGTTTTTTGTTTCAAATCAAGAGAGATTTACTTTCTGCGATTGCATGATTCCGTAAAAATCGGCGTTCGTTAAATTGTAAATTGGTTCTTGTCGGCGACAGAAACAACGCGATCGGCTCGCAATGCAGCAAGATAAAATGAAAATGTTTCTCTAAAACTGTTGCTTTTTAAAGACTACGCGCAACATATATATATATATATATATATATATATATATATATATATATATATATATATATATATATATATCTTTGTTTCTCGCGTGGGCTTTTTTCGTGTCGCGCGGCAAGTTTCATCCAACAAAGACTGATCGAAACGAGGAGTTCCTCGACGTTCCTTCGGCGAGCGGTGTACATAATTGAAGGAAAATCGGTTGACGCGCATGCATCCGTGAACTCGAACTAATTATACGCGCACTTATCTCGAAGAATTGTAAAATCTGGTCGTCGCCTCGACGAGCACACGTGAAACGCTCGTTACGCAAAAAATGGTCTCGCTACGTGTCAACCGACACGGCAGTATCTTTTTTTCTTCTCTGTATGTGTGTTTATGCGTGTTTGTGTCTTTCTCTCTCTGTCTGTCCGTGTATGAGTGTGTGTACATGTATGGTCTTCTTATCTCGCTCTCGCCGTGGATTCCTATTAAACGCGAATAATAAATAAGTACAGTATTGATTACTTGATCCCTTTTGAAACCTTTCGTCTGCATTCACCGTTCGAGATCTTTCGACGTTCTACCGGCGTGCTCGATCGAATCCCCCGTTCTACTTGCAGAATAATGCGGCGTTGACAACGTAATCACGATATGTAAATGCTGTGTCGGTGTCGCGTTCCCAAAATCAATTTGCCCGTTCAAAATGCAGACGAAACGTCGACGAAGTACGCAACGATTCCTACGCGGGAAGATAAAACGTCGGCGACGCCGTAAAAAACCATGGCGAAACGATATCCCCGGAGTGCACCGATGCAAACCCTCCGACTTCTTCTTCTTCTTCTTCTTACGGAACGGAGAATAGAACATTTTCGGCCGATTTTACAAAGCTTCGTTCGACTCGGATATGTCTAATGAAATTTTGTCGTTTCACTTGAAAGAGACCGGCCCCTCGTTTCTCGCGTTTCTCAGTCTTCCTCTTCGTCCTCTCGGGTGTACCAATCTTGTAATTCGCTGTTCCGGATAGATCGGCGAGTTGCTCTCTCGAAACAATAAACAATAAACGCGTAGGCGATCGCCTGAGATCATCTCGCGTCAACGTCCTACGATTTTGTACGACGAAAGGAGTGGCGGCGACCAATTCGTTTCAGCACGTTCAGTCACAAAGGTGTACGCTCTATTAATCTAAAATACTCTAAAAGATACGTTACGTATGGCAGTTTCAATGATATTAAGATCCACACTAAGAATCGTCGCGATTATTAAGCTAAGAACTTACCAAGCCTGGACGTATTCGAGAAATCACGTTATTTAAGAAACGAATTTTTCATTGGTACTTTCGGAATTGCCGATCGCGGCCGACGTATATCGACTGCCGTCAGACGAGATCGTTTACGACGACACGTCCGAGATAAGTGCTTTTGATTTACAGAAGGGCTCGATGTTAAATCAGCGCTGACCAGTTTCGAAAGCCTCTCGAGCCTCGGTTTGCGCCGACTAGATCGTTTTGATTTTCTGGAAACGTTCCGGCAGTCAACGTCGACGATAATCCGCGACGCTTCTCGCATCCGCGAAACGAAAGACTTTGGACATCGTTTAACGCGATCATTTCTCTAGCTCACACTTTTCTGACTGACTGCTTACCGTCGTGCTGTCGAATACACAATCGATTACTTGTTGGTACACCGGACACACCTGTCCTCGATTCACGCCGCGATTCCGCGCCATTTTACAGACAAATAAATCGGTGCAAGAAAGAAACGCACCGTTTACTGTGAATTCTCCCCAAATCGACGATCAGCACGGAAACAAGAATGAACAATTTAGGAAGGGAATTTTAACCCATTGCACTCGAATGGCGACTCTGAGGCGCCACTAAATATTGGTATACTATCTTTCAAAATCATTCTAAAAGCATCAGACTCGTTTATATTAAAAAAAAAACTATTAAAATTGTATTGTACTTGCCAACAGACTCAATTTCGTATGCATAAATTGCAATAAATTATATAAAATAGAAATACTGATCAGAGATCATGTTTTAGATTTCGAATTCAAATAGCTTCGACTGCAAAGGGTTAAGAGATCATTCGAGCCTCGCGGCTCGTTTTTATAGTCACCGATTGTCAACAACTATAAAAACGAGCCGCAAGGATCGATTAACCTCTCAGGGGTTACAATGTCGTGTCAGAGACGTGGTAAGTCGGGCCAGACGTAAACAAGTCGTGTCAGAGACGTAATATGCTGACCGCGCTAAACGTCAGCAAAACGTGTCAGAGACGTTACATTTGACCGTGCTAAATGTAAATGAAACGTCTCGGAGACGTTGCAGAGCTGATCGTGCTACACGCACGACGTTCGCTCAGAAATTAAACTAAAAATGTTATTAATATATTAATATATCATCCGCTTTGAGACAATAAATCTTTCTTGTTCGTTGATCAATTGATCGTAATTAGTTATCGGACATCTTGCAACGCAAAGTTAACCCTTTGCACTTGAGTAGCGACTCTGAGGCACCATTAAAATTATTACACCACGTTCCAAAATAATGTTTATATTATCAAAGCTTAGATATAAAAGGATCGTTAAAAGTCTGACTGTTGTATGAGTCACAAAACTCGATTTCATATGCATGAAATACGCTTTATCACATATAAAATGGAAATAATATAAGCCAGAAAAGTTAATTTAAATTTACAGTTAAAATGGCTTCGAGTGCAAAGAGTTAATTGTACTATACACATTTACATACAAATCATAAGACGTCTGCGAATTGCACAACTTCGAAAGTTCAGCCAAACCGTGAATGGCCCGACACGTGACCGACCTTGTTTATGGCACGCGCAATTGGAAATTGAATCGTAAGGCAAGGGGTTAACCCTTTGGAGTCTATCGGGACATATGTGTCCCATCTGTGTATTTCGTACGCCAATTGGGAGAAATGAATCCCGTTTTTCCACAATATACGAAAATATCGGTCTTAGAACGCATACCACGCACGTATTTGTTTACATGGAATTAATGGGACACGTATGTTCTAGCCCTTGGCGTCTAAAAGGGATAACCTACGCTAATAAAAGCAATATTTCTTGTTATTAGATAATACAATTCTGAATAATATAATATAATCTGAATAATATATATTCAGATATATAACGCAAATTGACGAAAAATAAGTCCGACTCCAAAGGGTTGATCGTATCTTCTCTTCCCAAATTGTTTAACCAACGGGACTCGTACGTTCCAGCCCTTGGCGTCTAAAAAGGATAACCTACGCTAATAAAACTAATATTTCTTGTTATTAGATAATACAATTCTGAATAATATATATTCAGATACAACGCAAATTGACGAAAAATAAATCCGACTCCAAAGGGTTGATCGTATCTTCTCTTCCCAAATTGTCTATTTTTTGTTTCCAAGCTCAAGGAAAATCAGGCAGAACTCACTGTACAGTAAACTATTTCCAATTGTCCCTCGGCTTGCGAACAAAAATGTAGAATTTTTGAAGAGGGGACACGATTGTTCGACCCTCGCGGCTCGTTTTTATAGCCACCGATTGTCATCGACCATAAAAACGAAGCACAACGCTCGAATAATCGTATCTCCTCTTCCCGAATTGTCCATTTTTCTTTGCACGCTGAAAGGACAATCGTGGAGAATTCGTCTGTATCCGAAAGAATTCGTTTACATTCGAGAAGACCGAAGAATCGAGGAAGCGTCACAACGATTGCTCGAACGCGACCGACGTTAAACATCGTCCGTTATCGGTCCTCGCGCCTCGTCGGAGGTAAAATCGAATTCGTCGTCACGCGACGATCGTAATTTAACACCTTTCCGTCGTACAATTTCGCGCGGCGAAGTGCGTCGCGTTCGGGCGGCGCGTCGCGGCGCTCCGTGTGAAAAACCGTCGGCCGAATAAACGCCGTTGCCGGACGTGTTGAAACAAGAGTTTTTGCTGGCAGTGTACACGATAGGCGGGCAGAAAAAATATTTCCCGTCGAACGGAAAAAAAAGCGGGAAAGCGTCGGGCGCGAACCGAGGGACAGGCGCGCGCGCGAACTTTCGCGACGCAGTGTTATCGCTTCGTTTTTGTCTTTCTTTCTTTTTTCGGCGCGAATCCCGCGAATCGAGGTGTGCACGCGGTCGGTATCGATCGGCGGCATCCCCGTCGCGTGCTCGGTAACGCGATCGTCGATGAAACGAAATTGAAACGGGGTAAGTGGCGACTAATTATACGAAAACCGGCGGGAGGGCGAAGGTCGCTGGTCCGAGGGTGATCGGAGGGGTGGGGCCCGGGGTCCCGGAAATTCGACGCGATGCCCGGCAACGCGGTATCAATTTCGAAAGTTTCGAAAGTTCACGCACGCTCTCCTCTCTCTCTCTCTCTCTCTCTCTCTCTTTCTCTTTCTCTCGCGTTCGGCTCGGCTCCGTCGCTCCGCTCCGCCGCGTTTCCGCGCCGATCGGTACCGTGATCGCCGCGAAACTCGCGGCCAACTGCCACGACATGGAATTGTTACTCGTTCTGACGACGGCTGAACGGATCCCGCGAACTCGTTGTGAAGTTGCGAAGAGAACAAATCGGCCGGAGAAATGTGAAACCGAATTGACAACGGACAGATGTTTCGCGGTGATGGGCGGGGGGCGGGGGGCGGAGGGGTGGATGGGGGTTTAACCGTTCGTTCAGCGAAACTTCGGCCGAGAAACGATTTGCCGCCGGTTCATTTTCGAAGGTGTAATAACTCGATAGAGCCCGTTAACGGGTCGAAAGATTCGCCGATCTCGCGTCCGTGAGCATTCCGATTCCAACGACGAGCGCCTCGAGCGAAACGAACCGCACACTCGGCCCACGGACATCGGCAGATTTCTCATGCGTGTGCCTCGATTGGCAAATACGCTCTGTCGACAACGGCGGTCGTACGCGCGATGTGTCAGACAGGCAGGAATGAATTTCTCGACACGAAAGGGTTTCTCATTTTTTCTTTTTTTTTTTTAGTTTTTGGATACGGTGGTTTGTTCTACATGAATTTCCTAATATAGGAAAAAATAACCAATGGAATGCAACGATCGATTGTATTTAACGCGTTCCGTGCCACGTGTACCACGCGCGCTTGCATGTTTATTTAATGCGTTGAGAAAATAGTTCGCAACAAATTTAGAACCGAAGGATTAATTTTCGCCGCAAGAATGGGCCATAATGAGTTTTTTTTTCATTGTTGTATGTACGATAATTGATAATCACGATACGATAAATATACGATAAATATGCGGTAATTAACGCCAGATTTACGGAACCCGTCGTAATGGCGGGTCACTAATTTTTTAATTTACGATTATCCGTATCGTAAAGATATATTTATTCAATTTATATGTTACTCACGGCAAAAATGTTACGATAACACTTGTTAAAAATCAGAATAAATGTCTTATTATTACTTTTGTAAATTGATATAAAACAGCTGTTTCTCGTGCTCAACGTTCTCAGTTGCTAATCAATCTTCTCACTATCTAATGTTTCGTATGTAATTTTATTTTATTTAAACGTTACTCACATGTGCAAATGTTACAATAACGCTTGTTAAAAATCAGGACAAACGTAACTATCTTATTGTTACTTTTACAGGCTGACACAAAACAGCTGTTCTTCGTGCTCCGTAAATCTAGCGTCAACAAAGTTCTAGTAAAATATCAAATGGCCAGCGCGAAGAGTCGATCGAAAATAGCCCGGCGCGGAACGTGTTTGACGAAAATGTAAAAACCGTTTAGAGTCGGATGAGATAATTGCCGGGCGAACTGGCTCTTTCTCCGGAACGAAAGATACGATAACAACAACGGCGTTGGACGACAGGAGATCGTTAAACGTATCTCGCGCCGCGTATCCGGCAAATAAACATACGCTAAACGCCGCGCAGCCTCTTCCGTTTTCGCTCGTTTCGCCGTTAATTGTGAACGCGGTTTTCGTCCCACGGGCAAATAATTTGCGCCGCGCACGTCCGATCGGTACGGCGAAAAATACTCGCAGGTCCTGTTAACCAACAACGGCGAACTATGTTTATTTACCGGCGCCGTTGAAAATCGTGCTTCCTTCTCGTTACGACCGGCGTAACTCGGTCGCGTATAACGATTACCGCGGCGAAGCCGTGTTTCCCTTGCGTGGCGAAAGGAAGCAAAAAAAAGAAAGAAAAAGAGAAACAGGAAAAAAGAAAGAGAAACGAAAGAAAGGAAGGACAATTATTTTTACGATTACCGAAACGATCTCCGCGGTCAGATAATTTTCATTGCTCGCGAACCGTTCCGACGTGCGCCGCGCAAGAAGGAGAAAACGGCCGTAAAACCGAGTGATCGAGGGTAAGTTGGAGGCCGCGAGGGTGGGACGGGACGGGAGGGGAGGGGAGAGGAGAGAAAGAGAGAAATCGCAATTATCCGCGAGCGTTCCAACGATTTCGGTCGCACGCGAGTCGCGGGGCACGCGGTGTTCTACCATGAGAATCTCGTGCGTGTGTATTTGTTTTCTTTTCTTTTTTTCTTTATGTAATATTATATCGAAATCATTTCGGCCGGCGGCAACCTCGGCGATGATATTTCAAGAACAGAGGAAAAACCAGACGAGGGATGACGACGATAGACGCAGAAGAGAGGACGACGCGGATGTGGATGTTCTCGGCGAGAATGGGAGAATCGAGACGGAGGTTGATGAGGGTTGATTCGCGACGATGCTGCAAGGTAACGCTAAGAGTAAACTATAAGGTGGAAAGGAATGTTCGAAAGGAACGGGGAAACAAGATGTCGCATGATATGAAGATGTCCAGCATGAAGGGAAAGAAGGAGAGTGAATAGAGGGATAAAATCGCAGAATAGTAGCCTATCTATCACAAACGGAAGTAACGGTATAATAATAATTATGGACATATCGAAGAGAAACGCTTATCGCGTCAAAACGGCGTCTATCGCAATGGTGACAATTAGTACTAGCAATTCACAGAAATTTTTCTCCGCGGCCGATGTCTTGCGGCGCTGAATGGCTGCCATTTTGTCACCTGAAACAGATTTCATACATCCGATTATTCCTCAGAAGCTTCAAACACTCGACGACATTCCAAAATATCCGATTAGTATCGATCATCGAGTTATACTTTGTTCCTTTCTACGCAAAGATTTTGGTAAAAAATCAACGCGTGATTCGTTTTTGTTGCATATACATACAGGGTGAGTCGCAAATTAGTACCCGCGATTATTCAGACTCCTCCGATGGTCCGACAAAAAGTGTTTCCTATGAGAGTTAATTGGTATATGAGCCGTTTATTTTGAAAGTGGCATAAGTCACTTTATGAAAAGTGGTGATTTTTTAATGTTTATACGAAATTATTTATACTGAGAAAAATATCAGTATCCTGAGATAACAAATACAAGTAAATCTTCTCGAAAGTCAGCATCCATATTTTTAAACGTGTTAAAACGCAAATCCTTAAATATGTCGCCTTAAAAACAAAGTGACTTATGCCACTTTCAAAATAAACGGCTCATATAACCTTGACAAGAAATTGCAATTGTTTAAAATTAAAAACAAATTCATCCTCGATAAAGGAACAAGGTCACCGTTATATTTTTTAATGAGACCAGGTAATTTTAACTTCATAATGTTGTGGCCGAAGTCGGCACGTATTCGACGACCTGCTGCACGATGACCTTCGGATGACATTGAAGGAAAAATTGCCACGAAGGAAAAATTGCTGTTACGTAAAATTATTTCAAATATTGTGGCAATCGATTCGTGGCAATTTTTCCATCAATGTCATCCGAAGGTCATCGTGTAGCAGCAGATCGTTGAACCTAGTTTCATTAAAAAATGTAACGGCGACCTTGTGTTTTTATCGAAAATTAATTTGGTTTTAAATTGGAATATATGCAATTTCTTCTCGGTTAAATACCAATTAACCTTTTTCGTCGGCCCATCGGAAGGGGCTGAAAAATCGTGGGGACTAACTTCTGACTCACCCTGTATATTCACCGTACGTACGTTACTGGAAACATTGATCGCATCGAACAAATCGCACGTATTAACGTCAACCATTAACTACTCAATTTACTCACTGCGTTTAAACATGCATTTTTTTCATACGTATCAACTCATTTATTCGAAATACGAAGTTCGGCGACAAGTGTTGGCTATCACCGATAAAAATCACCGAAATTCTAATCTTTTAGCAGCCGGTTCAACTCATTGGCCATTCGTCTTAAATCCGATAAAAAAAAAGAAGAAGACGAAGAAGAATATTAACATCGAACTCAAAGAACTCGCGTAAAAAAGATATCGATTGTCTGCCTCGGAATGGCTTTCAGACGTCCGCTGTTAGTATCAATTATCTTCAAGTGTGGATGAAATTCAGCGGAAGAGTTGTGCGCCGTTAAACGCTCGAGCGACGCGACAATTGCTTCCAGTAGCGCGTTAATAAAGGTATCGGTTGAATCGATTGAAAAGATGGAGCACAGCTGACTGTAAGTATCTACCTTCCGTGACAAAGACAAAGATGGACGCCGACTTGGTATTCGAGGCGCTGCACGTGTAATTGCCTGTGTCCGATTCCACCGCATGCTGGATCGACAATCGACTTTGAGTCGAGGAGGCGTCGGTTTGTACGGTTACGCTGCCGCGCGTGGTGTCGAAATTTATCATTCGGTTATTGTGATACCAGAATACGTATTGCGGCGGCGTTGGACTCTGGAATTTGCAAAAATAAACAGCTGGTTTGAAAACATTCGTAACAACCCCCTCTTCCTCCTCTTCCGCCACCGCCACATTCTCATTCCTTCAACGAATCATTTTCACATCGAAAATATTTGGAAGCTGTTTGAAACAATATTCCGCGGCTTCCGCTCGCTCTTTCTCTATTGTTCCTCCGTTAATACGTCGCAGCGTAAAAAGCGGCCGCGAAGCTGTCGCGGTCGATTATACCCGAGTATACAATATCGAGTATAGTGAAAAAGAACGAAGCGGGTATTGATTGTTATAAAACTTGTCCTTTTCGCACTCATGCGTTGATGAATCACCGTTTTTGCGCGCAATATTATCTGGAATATCGGTGCGTTCAATTTGGCGAATCGTTCGCATCGTTTATTTTGTGTAAAACAGGACGGCGCGGTGGACGACGTTGTCGTGTAAAGAATCATTTTGATCTAAAACAGGATTTTGAGAAATTTTACATCTCTGCTTTCTTTATCGAGCGACGCGCGATAATGACGATAAAAATACCGAGTGTGTTTTCTTTTCACTTTGAAACGCTTGTTAGGAGAAGAAAGAATATAATCTCTAGCTTTAGGGGATGAGGGTGGTTTTTGAAAATAGCCATTTAAGCAGCTGCTTGCAATTTGTCAACTTTTGTACAATAAGTGCATTTTAATAAGTAGCATGTTTCTATAAGCTTCCAATTTCTTGGGTAATTACGAATGAAAAATCTATATTTAAGGCGTACAAGTATGCGTTGGAACAATAAAGTTTCAATTGTTGAACGTCGTAAATATTCTAGGTATAGTAAAACAATTGAATGACCCTAGAAAAATCAAGATCGGCACTTTCGCACTCAACTATTATTCTTAGAAGCTTCAATTAACCAATTAGCTGTGTTCGAGTATACTCGTCGTGCGTGAAAAGTAATGATAATTGGTCATTTAACCCTTTGCACTCGAGTGGTGACTCTGAGGCACCACTAAAATTTGTTATATCACCTTTTAAGATAATTATGATATTAACAAAGTTTAGATATAATAAATTGTTAAGAGTGTAACTGTTGCGTGAGTCCCAAGAATCAATTTCGTATGCATAAAGTGCATTTTGTCGTATAAAATAGAAATACTATAAGTTAGAAGAATGATCTTATATTTACAGTTAAAATAGCTTCGAGTGCAAAGGGTTAAATTGCAATTTTAGTGAAAACAAAAACATACTCGCTAATTTCAAGATGTTTAGAATATTTTTAGGCCAATCCTACGCGAAGGTGTTTACATTGATACAAAAATAAGATTAGAAAATCGTTCGATTAACGCTCCTTGTTTTGCTGAGTACCGTTTGAATTTTTCGCTTTTACAAGTATTTGATTTTTCCTGCGTTTTTCGTTTATGACATACGTAGAATACGTTAATGTCAAGTGAATAAGTAAATATTAGTAATAAAATTGTTAATTTTATAAAATAAAAACCGTCTTTTCGATCCAATATTTTAACAGCAACACTTGCTCCGTGTTTGACGAGGTATACTCGTCGTCGCTCCTTCTCGCTGAAAAGGAGGCGCCCCAGCTAACTGGTTAAAACGCAGGCTATTTTAGAAAAACAGAGTATTCGATATTATATATATATTTTCGCAGCAGGTCGATGCACGAACGAACGGCGGCGCGGCATACTTTTTCCTTCGCATCCGGCATTCGTACCGGAATGTTCACCAAAGTGCAACTAGGATAATTATCGCGGCGGATCGATCGGTGTCAATATAGCCACAGTGTAGCGCCCTTTTTCTTCCCCCTCGGCACATCCACTTTTTTCCATTTTTCATCGCTGCAACTTTTTTTTTTTTTTTGACTCGGTTAACCGTTCGAGCGAAGCGGAGAGAGAAAAAAAAGAGAAGAAAAGTTATTGTCTCGGTCCGCGACAATTTTCAGCGTGTCTGGTGTCTAAATCGAATGCATTTCTCTGACGGGAACGAGTGCGCGATTCGCGCGGAGTGGATGAAGTGAAATGGGACGTCGAAGTCAGTCGTTTGTTCTGAATTCCGTCGAACGTGAGTAGATTTCTCCTTCACTTCGTTTCAGCAATATGCAGCTGAAATATCTCGGTGCCAAGAAAAATGGTTCTTCGCGTTCGACTTTTAAGCCTAGCGCCCGTTATTGGTGCCGTTTCCTCGAGGACGTTCCAACGGTGCTAATTGTAACATCTACACGGTGTCACGTTCGTTTCGAAACTCCTTTATAATCTCACGAAATATATTCCTCATTAAAATTATAAAATATAAATAGAGAGTATCTGAGAATCTATGTCGCTCTGAATTCTTTTTTTTTAGAAATGAAGAATATTCCGTGGAGTTCGACATTCCCCCCCCCCCCAAGTTTAAGCGAAAACAGATCGTTCGCATTGTGGCACACGATAATTTAATCAATCGGTGAAATCAGAAAAAGTCAGGTTGTTGAAGACGACACTTTTTCGCTAAAAAGGAGTCGATTTTGAAAATTCGTGAAAGCGTGACGGATTGAAATGTCGAAAAATTGTAGATATTTTTATAAATCGGTAATCGATTGAAATCAAAATTTGTATAGGGTTCGTTAAGCAACGTGTCCATACTTTTCTTATCGCTTAAAATCCTAAAATAGTAAATAAAAATGGTGGGTAAAATTCCAATGGTGTCTTGCATTTAACTTAAAAAAGATTGGAAATTAAGAAATGAATAATTTGTATGGCAATTCAAGCGAAAACAGATCGTTCGCATTGCGGCACACGATTATTTAATAAATCGGTGAAATCAGAAAAAGTCAGGTTGTTGAAGACGACACTTTTTCGCCAAAAAGGAGTCGATTTTGAAAATTCGTGAAAGCGTGGCGGATTGAAATGCCAAAAAATTGTAGATAATTTTTATAAATTACAACGTTTCGGTATTCGAAGATGAACGAAAGAGGAGCTTCAAAAATTCCACAATGTGCGAACATTTTCAGTGCGGTAACTTCGTTGGTTGTCCAAATTTTAGAAGATTCTCTCGTTGCTGTACACTGTATTTCACGCACGCGGCGCCGTAAAAAAGAACTAAAAAGCATTTCTCAATTTTCTCGCAGCCGACAAGCTTGCATGCCTTTTCAATTTTTAAACAAATGGAACCACCGCTCTTGGCCGTCGTGTTAGAATCGCGCGAAAACATTTCGCAGCGCCGTAAGCGACAAATACTTGTCGGTTGCTCGTATTGTTATCGAACGCACAGATAGCCAACTATGCGCGCCAATCGATTTATTACGATGATACGATATCTATACTATTGATTACTATTGGTTTAGCTCTACGTCAGGCAATTTGCCCAACCCGAATGCTAGGCGAAAACGTCTGGAGACTGCTCGGATCACTTATCTCGACGTGGATAGACTGGTAGATCTTTACGCAAGATCAACAGTTTCGGAAGCAATTGCGGGAAACTGTGGCCGAATGGAAATTCATTTCCCGTACGATGAATTTGAATAAGTTCGGGAGACTGTAACGGTTAAATTCCTTTGACGCGCTTTTCCCGCTTTATGCTCCATTCGCTTCTATCGGAAAAACCGCGGAATCTTCCGTGCCAATAATTTGAATTCGATAAACAAAACTTTTGCTTTCAGAGAAAACGGATCAGCGATCCCCGCGTAATTTTTATCATCTGTTTCATCGTCTCCGCGGAGCGCTCGCAAATCTGATTCAATTATTTGATCAGCGAAAGACCCCGAAGATCGTTTTCCTCGCTCCCGCGATTTGTCTTTCGGAAATATCGCGAAGCCTCGCCCCCAGTTTCACCGCGAGGTTGATGTTAGCGGCGCTTCCTTCGATTAATGTTGTTTTAAAATTTATACAGTTTCCTAACATCAATCCTTCCTATCTTCCGGAACTTTTGATATAAAAGCATACACTCCGAAGTTGTTAATTGCCACGTTTTGTAGTTAATACTCGTCAGGCAAATTTTACGGTACACCTTGTTTCCATATCTCCGCGTGCATTATTCAAGAACAATTTATCAGTTCCGCTATGCGGCTCTTGCTTCAACTATGCACATTCGCCATCAGGCTGGAAGAACAAGAAATAGCGGCGCCTGAATTATGCAAATTTATCACGAGACACACCCGCCTCGATAATTAAATTTTACTTTGACATTTTCTTGTAACGTATGCGCCCGGGTTTATCGATAGTCCCGCGTACCGGCTATTAATTAACATTTTTAGCCCTTCGTTACTCCGAATAGTCTTTTCGATTGCGTTCGATTTGAACGATGAACTCGCGTGTCCTGAAACGATGCCGATTTATTTGGGCTCATTTTTAATCGCGCACAGTCTCCAGTTATACGTTTCACAGATTCTGACAGATTCGATGAAATTTAAACAAGATTGTTCTCATGAGATTCTTAAAAATGTTATTAAAAAAATTACTATATTCTCTCTTAACCAGTTTACTGCTTTTGACGAGTATACTCGTCGTGAACGAATGGCGACACCTTTTCATTACGACGACTATACTCGTCACGCGTAAAAATTTGCTGTTCAAATTGCGATTTTAGCGAGGACTGAAATCTATTCCTAAATTTCAAGATATTTTCAATATCTTGAAGCCAAGACGAAACGAAATGAACAAATAAAAAAGAAATATAAAAAATTATTATAAAAAGTCTCTACAATAGCGTCTAGGTAAGGCAGCATACTCGTAATCGCTTCCTTTTCGTTACAAATTTCAGGTACGCGCTTCAAGGCGGATTTACCGTTCGATCTGTCCGGAACTGATCGCGATCGTCGAAGAATTTTCGAGACATTTTTCGGCGGCACGAGGCCAACGATTTCAGGCGTTCCACCATTTAAAGTTGCGCGGCTGGCGCGGCCATCAAAACAGCAACAATGCGCTCCGTACGAAACAAAAGATATAGCGGAGGTTTAACTCGCTCATTGACCCCCGTAAATACTGCTCGCGAATTAAGAACACCCGAGCCGCTAAACTATGAAAATCAGGCGCGGTTTTATCGTCGTATTTTTCCCCCCGCGTCGCCGCGTCACGGCGCCGCTTATTGTGTTGACAGTCCGGGCATTATTAGTGCCGCGTGCACGTTATATAGGGCAGCTTACAGCGTTATTCAATATACTTATGAATACCCTATCATCTCGTAGCGCGGCGGTCGTCGGAAGCCGTATTGTCCGTAATACTATCAATTCGGCGGATGGTTGAATTCCCGAGCGTGTCGGCGTCGTGGAGCGTGCTCGCATCTTTCGCTCGCATTAGACGATTTTTTTCGGAATAGGCGCTCCCCTTTTGTCAGCGGCGCGTCTAGGAAGAGAAAAGGCGAGGCGCGGACGGTGGGACACGAAGTGAGAGAACGAACGAGAGGCGGAGAGGAAGAAAGAGAAAAATAGAGAAATAGAGAGAAATAGGGAGAACGGGAGAGAGAAATAGAGAAAGAGAGAGAGAGAGAGAGAGCGAAAGAAACAGAGAGCGAGAGAAAGAGAGAGAGCGAGATAAAGAGAGAGCGAGAGAAAGCTAGAGCGAAAGAAAGAGAGAGCGAAAGAAAGAAAGAGCGAGAGAAAGAGAGAGCGAGAGGAAGAGAGAGCGAAAGAAAGAGAGAGCGAGATAAAGAGAGAGTGAGAGAGAGAGCGAAAGAAAGAGAGAGCAAGAAAAAGAGAGAGCGAGAGGGAGAGAGAAAAAACGAACGCCACACTTTATTTTCGTTTCCCGATAGTGTCGAGTTTGCAGCGGCAGCAATGCCGCTTTAATGCACTTCCACTCTTGTATTCGTGACTAAGCCGCGCCTATTTCACCAGAGGTTTTTCCGCCGTACGTTCGCGAAGGCGCATTCAATGTTCGCACGAACTGCAAGCTGTGCGTTTCTATGTACCTTCGTTAAGCGGATGGACTCGGCGCGCCCCGCGCGTGGCTTTATTTCGCGACGTATGCGCGACACGATTATTATGTATCAATGGGTGTGCACGCGTAAATGGGCGGGATATTTATTGTGCGCGATATAGAAATTCCTTCCTGGAAACGCCGGTTTGATAAAAGATATCGCACGCGCTACGACCTCGCGAACCCGCCGCGCTCATTTTCGCCGCGCGGAATTTCTCGTTCGAGATATTCGCGGCCGAAGCGGATCCCGCGATTTACGAGATGCTTCAATAGACAGGAGGGTTGTTTATTGTGCTCGCCGCGACCAGGCTTCTCCGTTTAAATGTCGCCATTACGCGGATACCACGGCCGAGATTATTCTGCTCGCGGCGGGCCTAAACATTTCGGCGACCGGATCATCCACCGCCGAATATTCGACGAGATCCTCTCTTTTCGAGACGTCTCCTCTCTTTAGGCCTCGCTGTTGGTCCGCTCTGCTTGGAATTTTCTGTTTATCGCGCTACATCCGGTGGACGATACGCGATTTAAATGATTTCGTTACACCCTTTTCTTCGGCGATGATGAATTCGTTTTTTTTCGTTTTATTTCGAAAACGCGAACGCTCGCAATCTCTGCCTCGTCATCGCTTAAGTTTTTCTAACGCTCGATTACCGTTGAAAAATCCGAGCAAGTGGAACTTGGTTGTTCTCGTAATTTTAAGAAAACCGAATCCTAAAGTTCGTCCAACTTCGGCCGCTGGTACGGCAGAGTCCGGATTATTGAAACTAACCAGGGGAACATACTTAAACACAGCGGAACGTACTTAAATACAGCGTTAAATGAAATCCTTACTGATTTATGCAAGAAATATCGTCGCATATGGTTAATCCTAGATTGAGCTATTTACATGCGATACGTGTTTGGGCTCAGGGGAAATAGCCAGCCACGGTCAGACGCGTCGGTAGATTAATATTCAATATCGCACATTCGAGTGAATGTTCCATGAATTTTCGAACAGAAGTTTTGCGAAAACTTGGATAGAAGAAGGTAGTGTTCTATGCATTTTGTTTACTATTTGCTTGCTGTTGTTACGAATGAATAGAACGCGTTGGAGAATTCAAGTGTATTTACGATTAATTAAGCTTTCATAAGAGAGTAAGTTGCGAACGGACGACAACTAAAAAATCGTTCTTACCTTGTCTATCATGCATACGAGATTTATAATGGATCCTACGTCGACGTGATGTTCGCCGCTCCCTACTATAAATGCTTCTGGTACTACTATGTTTAGATTGACAAGGTGTGATAATATCCCTGTACTCCTTGAGACCTGCAACAGAATAGAACAGATGCACGCGATGCGAAATTTGTCCGTTGCCTGTTTTACGGGTTTCTATCGTTTACAAGGTCTACAAAATTGAAATCAAAATAATAATTTCAGATGAAACGTAGTCGATGTTCGAATAAATTAATATTTTCAAAAGACTATTTACAGATTGCTCAATGAACAGCTAATTATTATTTTTTAAATATTCTGTTATTGGGATCAAAATGTGATGGACATTTCATCAAATACCTATTTTTCTACGTTTTTATCTCATAATATTTGTATAAACAATAAAATTATGGCACTTTCGAGAAATGAGGAGTTCCTCAGGCGATTTGAAGTAACCCTTGGCTTTGTTTAGGAGTTATTAACGAAAAACGCTGACCAATCAGAGGCGAGATCAGCTGGCGCGAGGCGACCGAGCCAATTCTTCCGCTCGTTGGCTTGACCGCCTCGCGTCAACCGGAGGCGTCGCGAACGAGTTATTAACGAAAAACAGTGACCAATGAGAGGCGAGCTCTGCCGTCGCGCGAGGCGGCACAGCCGATGAGCGGAACTGGGATTCGACCGCTCGACCGCTGGCGCCGTTGGCTTGGCCGCTGGCGCCGTTGGCTCGGCAGCTGGCGCTGTTGAACGGACGAAGCCCAGTTCCGTTTATTGGCTCGGCCGCCGTGCGTTAGTCGAGCTCGCTTCTCATTGGCCAGCGTTTTTCGTCAATAACTCGTAAACAAAGCCGCGGGTTACATTTCCGCTAAGGAAAAAGTTACTTCAAATAATCTCAGGAACCTCTCATTTCCCAGAAATACCGCAATTTTGGGACAGCCTGTGTAGATACGCGCTCCGAGAAGAAGGCGCCACAGCTAACTGCTTGACACGAACGATAAAACATAACAACAAACTTTTTTCCCTTTATAATATCTCGCGACTTGTTCTCCGACAATAGTAAATTCAGCTCGAAATTTACAGACGCGCGCACGAAGAGGATCCGGCGTGAACGAAAACACACGACGTACGCAAATAGTTTCACGTATCCGATACATTGTATTCATTTAAAAGTGGCCGTGACGCTAAATGGACCGGCGCGAATGCAAAGTGCCGCAGCAGCAGCACAGCCCCGTAGTCATTCGAAAACTATAAAGCAAACGGGAAGGCATAAAGCGTCGATACGGCCGACTAGCGGCACGAAATAACTTCCCGGCGATCATAAGCTGATATTTTTTATAGCCGTTGTTACGACGCACCGTGAAACCGTCCGAGCACACCTACGCCGGTTTTACAGCGGCAATTAGCGACGGCTCGGCACAATTCAACGGAATTACCTGACATTCGTACGTCCCATTGTCCCTCTCCTGAACGTATTTGATCTGCAGCGTCCAATCGTCCGAACCCTCCGGATGCAACACCTGAAACCGTTCGTCGTTCGTGTAGGTGAACAACGAGCTGGTCAGGACGTGGAAGTCGCGCCGCCGTATCCAGGATATCTGAAACAGCCGGGCGAAATCGTTAATCAGCCTTCTTGCGCCGACGGAAATATCGCCGGTGATAAATCGCAGTTTCTCGAACGGCCGTGCGGAACGTTCGCGAGAGCTTGCGACGACGACGACGAGGACGCGCACGGAAGGGGGCCGGGGTGGGGAGGTGAAAGTTCTTACCTCGGCGTCGGACACCGTTCTTTCTGCCAAATTGCGAACTTTGCAATGCAAAAACGCCGTCCCGCCCAACTGCACCGTCACGTTCGATACGGTGTTGTTGTCGTTCGCCTCGTTCACTCTCTGGAGCTCGTCGACATTGCTGAACCACAGCGTCTTCCAATCTGACGGTATGCTGTAAGGTACGCGCCGGTCTGAAACAGTCAGAAACCGTTCGGTGAGTTGTTGGATCTTCTCGAGGACGTGCCTCGAATTCCGTACGCGCGTACGGCGGATGTTAAGGGCAACGGATTTTGAATGGTGTTGGAAATAGATAGCGTTATCCCCGCTCGGCAGCAGAGACTGTTATAGAGGATCCAGCTCTAGCCGTCAACCTGTTAACGTTCATTTCGTGTTCGGGATTACGCCCACGGATTTTCCTTCGATCGTTTACAGTAACGTCTCTCTAATTGACGCACAGATTATTACCGAGAAGAACGCATAAACGTCGTCATACGCGAGTCTGTGCCATATTTATCAAGTTCCAAAAGCAAATTCAGTAATGTCTCTCCAATTGACACGCTCAGATTGTTCATAAAAAATAGACAATTTAGGAAGAGAAGATACGATTATTCGATCCTTGCGATTCATTTTTATAGTCACGAATTGTCATTTAAATTGTCAATAATAAATTGTCAATAAATTCAGAATGCTTGATTCAACAATTGAGAGGCTATAAATTATCCCCAATTTTCCATCAGTTTCTAAACAAAAGTAGAGAATTTTGGAAGAGGGAACACGATTATTATAGTCGCCGATTGTCGACGATTATAAATTCGAGGTGCAAGGCTCGAATAATCTTCCTAAATTGTCCATTATTGTTTGCAAGCTAAAGGAAAATTAGGAAGAATAGTAATGTCTCTCCAATTGACGCTCAGATTGTCCACAAAAATAGACAATTTAGGAAGAGAAGATACGATTATTCGATCCTTGCGGTTCATTTTTATAGTCACGAATTGTCATTTAAATTGTCAATAATAAATTGTCAATAAATTCAGAATGCTTGATTCAACAATTGAGAGGCTATAAATTATCTCCAATTTTCCATCAGTTTCTAAACAAAAGTAGAGAATTTTGGAAGAGTGAACACGATTATTATAGTCGCCGATTGTCGACGATTATAAATACGAGGTGCAAGGCTCGAATAATCTTCCTAAATTGTCCATTATTGTTTGCAAGTTGAACGAAAATTAGGAAGAATAGTAATGTCTCTCTAATTGACGCTCAGATTGTCCAAAAAAATGGATGCGGTTCATTTTTATAGTTTCGAATGATCAACAACTATAAAAACGAGCCGCAAGGCTCGAATAATCGTATCTCTTCTTCCCAAATTGTCCATTTTTGTGCGCTATCTGAGCGCCAGTTAGGGAGACATTACTGTACTCGGAAGAACTCTGAACCGTTGCTTCCTTCTCTGTTCCGTTTCGCTGGTTGCGTTATTGCCAATGACAATGCCGTTTCGACGTTCGATCGAACGAAGACAATGAACGGAAGTAGTGCGAGCGAATCAGTCTAAAAACACGGCGGAGTCTCGCTTATCGGAATACGTCGGTGGAAATGGAAGCTGAGACAGGTGACGAGTTCCGATAGTAGAGGTTCGCTGGCTGGTTTTTATCAGTTTTGATAACATGAACGTTCGGAGAGCTGATCGAACAATTTCAAAAACGATTGAAATCTTTTCACATAGCGACAATGGTACGTACAGTGAATTCTCCCCAATCGACGCTCAGATTATACGCATAAATTGACAATTTAGGGAGAGGAGATACGATTATTCGAGGCTCGCGGCTCGTTTTTATAGTTACCGATTGTCAACAACTATAAAAACGAGCTCCATGGCTCGAATAATCGTATCTTCTCTTTCCAAATTGTCCATTTTTGTGCGCAATCTGAGCGTCAATTAGGGAGAATTTACTGTACTGGGTCAACGTAGCTCTTGCGGATTATCAATTGTTTAAACTGTTAGCATATTGAACATACATTTCAAATTAGCAGACGTCAACGATTCTTGTAATTATTATATTATAATTATTATAATTACTATTATATTATTATTATTATTATTATTATTATTATTATTATTATTATTATTATTATTATATTACTATATATTATATATTATATTATTATATTATTATAATTATTATTAACTCTAGCAAAATCTTAATTTGTCACTAGAATCGAAAGAAAATCATTCCTACACGTAGCAATTCGAATAATAAAAGCTCGATCAGCTCTTGCATCCAATGCGTGCCCTAAGTTACCGCAACATTAAGTTCGTCTTCGCGGGGAACAGAATTGCAAAGCTTCTCTAAAAGTGTGTTATTTGCACAAAGGCTCGCCAGTTCGACTGCCAAGCGTTAGAATACGAATCGAATTAATATTATCCGAATCCATCTATTCATCTAGATCCCATCTAGATCTCATCCAGATCCCTTTCGGATCCCTTCTAGATCCCTCTCCTTAGGACCTTCGGATCTCGGGAACCCGCCTTATTACACGAAAACTTGGCATCGCATAGTTCGCGCTCGTGGAATAGCGCGGTTGCTATCCAGCTGCAATTATTGTGGAAAGGGTGGGATTCTAGTGAACTTCCATCGAGGTTCCAGCAACGGTGCAACACCGGGTCCGCAGCGGCGCAGCGACCGCGCCGTTTCCGACTGAAATCCTCTCTCTCTCTCTCTCTCTCTCTCTCTCTCTCTCTTTCTCTGGAAGGCGAAAAAGAAGTCACCATTCTGCGACATAACTCCCGCAAGGCCAATTTCAGGGAAACTCGCGGGAAAGCCGCGGTCCTTTGGCAATCAGTGCACGGTGGAAACGATCAAAGTCAAACTTCTGGACCGCTCCTTTCGGAACCGGTGCGTGTTCCTGTTCCCGGTCAAGAAACTTATTCCCGCGCACTTAATATTAATTAATTAGGTTCGCGAGCGCGGAACAGAACGAGGAAGTTCACCCGGGAGGTGCAGCTCGACGCGTGAGAGACCGGCTCCGACGGGGCAAAGGGAGGGACTCGCGGGGGGCGGGCCGAGGGGCCGGGGGAAGGTAATTTGAAAGTAACCGAAGTGCTTTGGTAAAGGAAATACCGGGGAATAAGGGAAACTCCGCGGAGCACACAGGCGCGTGGACTTAAGAAGGGCGAGGATGGGCCGGCGAGGTGCGCGCGGGAGTGCGGAGGGGAAGGGCGAGGGTCGGATGACGGGGTCAGGGGGCGGGCCGTGGACAAGGAGGCGATGGATACAGAAATCCGTAAACGGAAAGAGAGAAAATTGAGGAATAGAGGAGCACACCGGAACAGGGGAGAAGGCAGCAGGGCCTGGACGAAAGACAAGCACTTGAGACTGAACTTTGTGAGCTTTTGAATGCAGGGCATAAGCTACCTGCCTTTTGTTTCCGCGAGACAATGCGAAACCTTATACAACGAGACAAGAACCGGGGCTACAGGGCTGGAGGAAAGGTGCTCCTACTTCTCTTCGACCAGTTAGTTGGCCAGGATCGCGTTCTTTTCTTTTCGCTTTAAGTATTCCCAATTCACAGCCACTTTTGAGTGGGGGAGCAAGTGCGCACTAGAGGGATTTTTCGCGAGGTTAGCGAGCTTTCGACGGTTTCTTCTTCTTCTTCTTCTTCTTCTTCTCCCACTTTCGCTCTGTCTCCCTCTCCGTCCTTTTTTTGCTCTCGCTACTTGGAGGATCTTGTGTCTCTCGTTGCAGCGCACAATGACGTTTATTTATTGCGCCCGCCAGATAAAAGCGGTATCCGACGCCCCTGCTCAGCGTGATTACGGCCACCTGATTTCAGTTTGCGGGGTTCCCTGTTTTTTCATCCGCGGAAATAAGGGTCGAGTCGGAGCTTAACCCTTTGCACTCGAGTGGCGGGTCCGAGGCGCCAATTGTTATGCCATTTTTCGAAATAATTGTAATAGCGCCGGATTTGTTATATTTCAGAAAAAGCTGTTAAAACTGCAAGTATTGTTATATATATTGTAATAATTTATATACATATATATATATATATATATATATTAATGTTATATATAATAGTCACAATTTCGGATGCATAAGCTGCATTGAATCGTATAAAATGGAAATACTGCAGATCAGAAAACGTCTTTTGGATTTAGAATTAAAATAGCTTCGACTGCAAAGGATTAAACCCTATCGCCGCCAGCACAATTTTATCTTGCAAATAAATTTTCATCATTTATTCGGTTTATGACACTTTAAAGAAAGCTAGAATTTTGTTATTTGGTTGCCAGTTTTTTTTGTTTCAGATTTAGGACTGTTCAGCGTGAAATTTTGAAACAATGCACGACATTCGATGCTAGCTGTACCGACTGTAGAAGAAAATTAAGAATGAACATCGATGGATACCATGTATCCATGTACCATGCGCGTGATTATGGTGTTCGAATTTCATTGGCGAACGAACACTATGGTAAAAAAGCACTTGTGACACGTTTCGTGAGATTTCTGTGTCAATTGCCACTCCGTGAAAGAGAGTTTTCAAATGAAAAAACTTCCAATCTTTTGAATTCTCAAATGGATTTTGTAATGAAAGAATCAAAAATAACGACTGAAAATAACGACTGTGAAATTGATTGAACAAATTACTTTCGGCGAATCAGTAGAACCTGTTCATTTGCAGCGAACGTTATTGAAGCCTTTTATATTCTTCCTACATTATGCATATGTTGTTTAACAAATGCAACTCTGGCCAGAGAATATTCCATCGAAATTGTTGATATGATGGCTAAAAGAGTCACTTGATAGCGTACATTGAAAATGAAAAATACTATTGTACGTACATTAAGCAAATATGATGGAAGAGTTAATAAAACATTTCTATGGGGTAATATGACAAATGGGAATCGTTGAAATGTTTCAGTATTATGACAAAGCATTAAAACTCTTCTTAATACTTCCGGTGACAAAAATGATGGTACAGATCGTCCAATAAATAAACTACATATAGAACTACATATAGAAACGGTTTCATATTTTCTCGAATCAGTGACAAATCTCATTCCGTACTTTCTAAACAAAAAAGCAAACATATTCCTCACTAAATCATCGTTCTCTTTGCGCATAAAAACTTTCATCGATATTTCTTTACCGTTGAAAATATTTCCTTCTTTTTTGTCACGAGTACATCTAAATCTTAGAAAAAGATTCACCGATCGACTACCATAAATTTCTGAAACAGAGTAAGCGATTCTCTCGAAAATCGAACAACCTGTTTCACCAGCGCCTAAATAATTCCGCGAGAAAATGAAGGAAACCCGCGAAACACAGTCATCGACGCAGAGCAGAGCCTCGCTATCCAAAAAACGAGCCGCGCAGGCGAAGCAAAATTTACAGCGGCAGCGAGCTCCTCTCCGAGCAGCCTGTATTACAATATCGCGCGCAGGATCGAAGAATTATTGATTAAATCGTGAACACGGTGTACCGTATGATATTCGAAGGCTGGGCCATTTTTCGAAATAGAATGGGAGGTCCGGGAATTGTGTCAAGGAAACAGGGGAGCGGGTAGAGAGGAAGAGAAAGACGGAGGAATGGAGAGCGAGAGAGAGAGAGAGAGAGCGAGAGAGAGAGAGAGAGAGATAGCTGAAAGAGGTTCGAAGAAAAACTGATATCCTGGCCGGGGAACAGAGAATAAGGGGGACAGGTTAAATGTCCCGAGAAGATTATTTACCTTTATCGAGCGACCTGGCCAGAAGAATTGTCGGCAGGATCAGGAAGACCATGTACCACGATAGCCGGTCCCGCATCCTTGCGAGGTTTCGTGTCCTCCTGGAAAAAGAGAAACAGAAAGGTTCTCGGTTATAAACCACGAATTCGTATGCATCCCGCTCGTCTTCTATTGTCTCGTGTCTCTGATTTTTCTGGGCCGGAGGACGGCGAAGGAAGGGGGAGAGGGGGGGGATGGAAGAAACTCTCCTCGCGAAACCCGTTCTGCGGGAAACCCGGTGCCGGGGATACTGGAAGACGGCTTTTTTTCTTGCCCTCCTCCCGGCGTTCCCCCAAGTGTTCCGTATGCATTCGAAACTCGGATGGAACTTATTCCGGATTTATGACAAATTTCCCTGGCTGCCTGCTGCATGCTGGAGCAGCAGCCCCTCGGAAACGGGGGGGAAAAAAGGTTGACCTTAAACGGCGCACCGTTTATTATTCCTGAAGGATCGCCGTCGAGGTTCGACCTTCTTTCGCGGCTTTATCGGCGTCACCATTTTTTATGGGACTTGAAATTCAATTTTCGTCTCATTGATTCCGCCGCGACGCGGCCGAAGCGGAATCGATCGCGGCGTATATTTCCTTTTCTTCCGCGTCCCCCCCCCCTTCCACGCCCTCGCCAGGCATCGGTCCGACTAGGATCCCACAATGGATCCGCAAATGTCGGTCGAATTATTCAGAACACCGGGAAATAGTAATTAATGGTTTTTCATTCCGACTGCCCGTGACCAAGCGTGATTCGATTTTTTAAACGATCCCGGCTTTATGAATTCACGACAGGAGCCGCGCGGTTTTAATGCATTCATCTGATGGAATGTAATCGCGATCCGCGCGAAAGAATTATTAAATTACGCCGCTCCGGTTTTACCATTTGTTGGGACTCGGTTTTGTTGCACTAGGATGCGTCGCACCGGCGCTAGGATGTTCGCTAATTTTATTTGTCCTGGGTCAAGGTTTTTGCACAGGTCTCGGCTTGAATGATTATAACTACAGAGAAGGGGTTTTATTTATTTATTTATTTACTTTAAAAGGGGTATTACTATCTCGTTATACAGGATGTCCCGAAAATGTCTCGTAATTTGGAAATGGAGGGTTCCTGAGGTTATTTGAAGCAACTTTTTCCTTAGCGAAAATGTAATCCGCGGCTTCGTTTACGAGTTATTAACGAAAAACGATGACCAATGAGAACCGAGCTCGGTTGGCACGTGACGGCCCAGACAACGACCGTGCGAAGCCCGGTTCCGCTCATTGGCTCGGCCGCCTCGCGCTGATCTCGCGTCTCATTGGTCGTAGTTTTTCGTTAATAACTCGCAAACGAAGCCGCGGATTGCATTTTCGCTAAGGAAAAAGTTGCTTCAAATGATCTCAGAAACCAGCCCGCCCTGGGTGTTAACATAATTATGGGACACTCTGTAGAAAGTAGAAGCGCGCGCTGGGTGATGTTGCATCCCTTGGCTCACAGTATTTCACTAACAATTACCACCATGATGCCATGATAAAAATAACCAATCGGTGTCCGCAGTTCAACGCGCGTTTCGTCATAAATTTAATGTTCATCGAAATGACTTTGTGCCCTCGCGTGACACAATCTTGTATTTACAGAAATGATCGTCACATGCCAGATTTCACTTTCCGAACGCGAATAATAATGAAATGCTATGCACTTACAAAGTATATTTTACCAATAAATTTGTTCTACAGCAAAATCTAAAAATTTTATAATTATCTCAATACCACTTGATTTGCGTGGTTCACCCTGTATGGTTCAACCCCTCCGTACCATTGGCACGGAGTTATCTCCTTATTGTAGCAACGTGATGTAGCTTGCAATGTTTAAAACCTTGGAACGTAGCGAGGTTAAGTGGAAAAGAGTATGAACGCGCGACAGGATGGGTTTATGATTAGTGGAAATGGTAAGTAGTAGACGGACAGTGCATAGTTATCCTATATATGCACTTTCAGGAAGTAAGTTAATGCTTCTATGAAACGGCTTTATGCTGGACACGGTTTATTTCAGGTTATAGAACTGTCAATCGCGTGGATGTGGATTAAAGGAAGATAATAGGCGACTCATCGCATCGAATTATACGAAGAATCAGCTTAATAGCGCTGCATCGAAGAATTTATTAGATCGAGACGTAATTGAAGTAACGCGTTTAAATGATGCAATTAAGCGGCGCGGATAATAGTTTCAGAAGTTGTTTCACGACGTTAACTTTCAAAGAAATATTCGAATGGAAATTTTATATCTACCGTAACCGGATGCCGATTACGCTACCGTACAGGGTATCGAATTAAAGAAAATTAGAGAAGATGAGATTACACCGTCGCAAGAAACTGGGATTGCCAATACTATCTTGCATACTGTTCAGACTGCCAGACGTGATTATTGCATTCTTAATTTCCCGCCGTCTTCGTACGACTTTATCCTCCCGCAAAATGCAATTTTCCAGCTCACGTATAACAAGCCTTTAGTGAAATAAAATTTAATTTCCCAGGTTAATTAAATTCCTCAAAAATTGAGGACGATCGTGAAAAAGAACGATTGTACAGTGCAGTATAGGAATATTTGAAAATTATTACTTTCCCTATTAACTTTTGTCGCAAATCCAATATACGGACATCCTATAAGACGAAATGATTTCTTTTCAAAATTGAACCAAATTGATTCGAATGTTTTCGAGATTGTAAAATCGGTGACAAAATTTTGAAACAACTGAAATCGTCTGGAATGATAAAAAAATTACAAAATTATCTACTTTTCGGATAGATTTCTCCTTCTAGGCTCAACTGAAACATGGTTTCCTAATTGCCACGCCGTTCACCCCAATCGAGATTTACGCGAACATTTTGCTATTGTCCAGTAAACCGATCGGATCACAGCGTCTCAAGAAAACGTAAGTTATTCGAATCAATTTTGCAAAATGTATCGCGCTTCAAAAGGTGACCGCGTGTTGTCGCGACGCTCTGTAATATTCACAGTCCAGTAATAACATTCGCGCCCTATGAAAGTTCCGCGAGCCCTTTTGCCCCGTCCGATTCAAACGTAACGAACGTATTAATTCCGGCGAGGAGAGCGTCGTCCGCGGAACGCGCTATTATTTGCCAATGGGGGAAGCTGATTGAGCTGTCGATTCGGGAGGGTCACTTATTTTTTGCGGTCGATCGCTACTTGTCGCGTTAATTGGCCGGTTAAAGTTTCTCGGCCGGCAGAGGAGCAACGGCGATTTTACGGTTCATAAAACGGCGCGAATGCAAACAGTCCAGATAAATCGAGCGAGAACGCGGCGCGGCGGCAGTATCGGCGAAAGAATTGTTCGCATTAGCTTGTAGCTATCTGCCGCGATTGTTTCTCCCCCGTGTTGTTGTTTTTTACCCCTGTCCTCCCTCTCTCGCTCCTCTGTTTTCGCATGGCGCCCACGTATCCACCCCGGAATCGCTCCATAAAATTCTATTGTTCGGATTTTTACGCGATTTTATTGTAATTCTTACGTGATACGTTCAGCATTGTTTTCTGGTCGTAAAGTTTATCCGCGCGGAAAAAAGTGCACGGCGAAACAGAAACAAACAAACAAAAAAATGGTCGCCGCTTTTGAAAATGTCCGCGCGCGCCACCGTTCTGCCGCACCTGTTCGCTCGCCCTTTCACGTTAAATAATATACAATCGGCCGGGAAACGAACTGTTTAACGTCGCTGTTTCGCAACCGTTTCTACTTTTAATTTGACGACAGGCTTTTCTTTTGTCGCTTCGCCAGAAACGCCGCGCCAGAACTTTGATTTGAATCGCACGCGTTCGTTCCAATTTTGTTTCGCCGGGAATTTCCTTCCGGTGCGAACTGAAACGAAAGCACATTATTCGGTTCTTTTCCTTTTATTTCTTTCCGTCAAACATTTTTCTTTTATGACACACGTGACACCAGGGCGCCCCAGAAATGTTCAACCGCTAGATCGAACCGCGATTTCTGAAAACGATCGGAATAATTTTTTTTCTCCATACCGTAAATGTATTCAGAATATTCTTCGGGCACCCTGTATAGAAAGAAACGGGAAGCTTTTATAATTCTGGTCGCTCGTTTTCGGTAGAAACGATTGAAATTCGCGTTCTCTCCGCGCAAATTCTTGTTCCGTCGCGAATTATGTAAATAGGCAGTAACAACAGGGAAATAAATCGCGTTGAATTTTTCAACATTAGCAGAAGGAGAATTTTGGATTTTCGCCGGGAGCATCCGCGATTTACGGTTTAATGATGGGGAAATTGTTATTGGAGGAAACTCGGAAGCCGACGGAAATAAAGAACGCAATAAGCCGTTACAGATAAACTGAATTTGCATTTATCCGGCATCGCGGCGCTTTATTTAACGCCGTTATCTAATAATTTCTACGCAAGCGCGAAACCCAGGAATTTAACGCTGTCGGACAGGTATTCGTATTTCATAATTACATAAAAAACCTCTTAATTTCCTCCCGTAAGTAATTTACCACGGTCCGCGCGCGTACAAAAGGTGGGCCTGGAGTAATAAAGAATGTGCCAAGTGAAAAATAACAGCTGCAATTTTACAGCTCGCATTATAAATATTCATCTTCGATGTTCAAGTATATATTCATTTAGATCATCGCCGGAGACACGTTTCTCTCGCGACTTGTCGCGTTCACAGCTACCGTGTACACCAGGCGTGTCAAACTCGCGGCCCGGGGGCCGCATGCGGCCCGAGATGAACATTTTTGATGTCCAGTATCAGGACGTTTAATTTAACTTTATATATGTTTATTACAATGTACTAGTCAAAATAAAAATATTTGTTTCTATGAACATTGATTTTTTTGTTTGCGGCCCACCTAAAGTTAAGCATTGTTTATTTGGCCCAAGTTAGCTTCTGAGTTTGACACCCCTGGTGTACACCTATCGCGAATCGTTTCTTTAGCCGGAACAACGTGACGCCACTTATTGCTGTTTTCACTACCCGAAGGCCACGCTTGTGTTCACCCCAACTCATTTATCTCGTTTATTCGCTAATCAATTTTGCGTATCTTTCGCCCTCTGCTCTTTTTTATCCCTATCGCGTTTTATCTCGAAGGTCGTTACGTCGTATTACATACATACGTTATGCTCCGTCCTGCACGATAAGAATGTGGTTATTTTTACAACGAAGTCGAAAGCGGTGTGTCCAGCGTGACACGAATTTCTTGTATGCTTCCAAGTGTTGCGGCTTTCGAGATGTGTTCGTGTTTTAACTTTCCCGTTTTCGTTACTGTTCGAGACTCGTGAGTTGTATCGCACCACTTGCTATTTTATTCACCACACAGAATGACATCATTCTTCTGAATGATAACCTCAACACCAGTTTCACGGAACACCGAATGCAACTGTTTTATATCAGCTTACGAAAGCAATGATACGACGTTTATTCTGATTCTCGACGAGCGTTGTCGTAATATCTGCCGCTGGCGACAAATTTATTGAATAAATAACTCGTAAAACAACTCGTCACGATCTGAGTAATCGTGAATTAAAACGATTTGGAAGTTCCAGAAAGCCCAGAAGTTCCAGAAATAGTCCAGAAAGTTCAGAGGTTCCAGAAGTTCCAGAAGTTGCAGAAGTTCCAGAAGTTCCAAAAGTTCCAGAAGTTCCAGAAAGTCCAGAAAGTCCAGAAGTTCCAGAAGTTCCAGAAGTTCCAAAAGTTCCAACAGATCCAGAAAGTCCAGAAGTCCAGAAGTTCCAGAAGTTCCAGAAGTTCCAAAAGTTCCAAAAGTTCCAAAAATTCCAGAAGTTCCAGAAAGTCCAGAAAGTCCAGAAAGTCCAGAAAGTCCAGAAGTTCCAGAAAGTCCAGAAAGTCTAGAAAGTCCAGAAAGTCCAGAAGTTCCAGAAGTTCCAGAAGTTCCAGTCGCGACCCTATTCTTGTCGTGATGCACAAAACGTCAATTTTCATTACAGCCTTAACCAGAAGATTTCTTGCGGCTTGAAAAAATTATCTTGCTGGATAGATGTTCGATAAAAATTTTCTTATACTGAGAGTGCTCTCTGAATCATGCAGCGCGTTTAAAAAAAGGATCTGGAACTTTCGGAGCTCGAAAGGTTGTGAACTTTCACCATTTGCGCCCTGCAGGTCCTGCAAACGCTTGAAGGTTGGCACTATTTTTATTAATGTAAAAGGACGGTCCAGATGGCAGACACATCTATTTTCTGCATTTCGTCAATTTCACTTTATTTGCACCGAACGCAAGTGCATTTTAAGGAGGATCAAGGAAAACACAGAAAGTTTATGAAATAGGTAAAGTATGTAAAATACTTACAGCACGTAAAATATCTAAAGAACGATCGAAACATCAAGAACGAAGACGTCAACGCCAGAAAAAAGTTACAATTCAAAAGACAGAGCAGTGGATCCATTTAGTTGCGACTATGTAACAGATTAGGGCAGCGGAGCCGATTACTGTGTGATGACCAGTTGCTGTGCCATTAAATCTTTCTATTCGAAAATAGATACAAAACAAAAGCAGAACGAAGTTTAATATATCCTATTCGATAAACATAAAGTTAATTATGCCCGGAAACAGGCGAAAGTCTCGAAGCATCAAGGATGAAGACATCAATAACCATAAATTTACAAACTAGCGGTTCGTCGTCAACGCTTCCTCTTATGCTCGACACTTCGAGCTATTAAACTCGGAATTGTGGAACCTGTCGGAACGCAACTAAATGCTCCGAAACTCCGTTACTCCCTCGCCTCCCCCGCCGCGAAATTTCGTGTTTACAAGCCCCGCGGTTTCGCGAAAAGAAAACAGAGAGAATCGCTGGTTCAGCAGCTCACGCGAACGCGTTCCTTGAACATCGAATTAAGCGGACATCGTCCGACATCCGTCGCGGTAGCAAAATTTTTCCGCGCAACACGCAACAAGTTCGTTCCGCTTGGACTCGTTACACTCGGTGCTTCGAAGTTCGCATAATAAATCCAGCCATCAGCGGGCATCCTGTTTTCTCGAAAAATAGCGGGGCGGCGAACGCGGCCGGGGCCGTATTTCACCGGGAGGATTCCTTACGACGTGGTTCACGATCGCGGCTCGTGACCGACGGAAACACTACTGGATACTCGTAGGATTCCCCGTTGCCAATCGTTATCCTTGATTTATAGCGTTCCGGAGGTCCCGAGGTCACGGAATCAGGTTCATTCTCCGGCGTCGGCCGCCCCCTCGCCTCGCCGCACCCCGCGCCACGCCGCGTGGTTAACGGCCCCCGCGCTCGGTTCAAGCGCTGTTTTGCATAAATTAGCGTGAAGATGCGGCCAATCGGTCGGTCGCGGCGCGCCGTTGCCATAAAAATAGAATACGGAAGGCGAGGGCGACGCTTACGCGTAGGTTTTATTGATTCGTTGCCCGGCGTAATGCGCGGCGATGCCAGAGCGAGGGTAGACGATCGCCGTTAGGTAGTAGCTAAGTAGCTGGTCCGCCTTCGCCGAGGGACCGGGTCCTAGATGGCAATTGGCTGGCCACAATGCCGGCACGGGGTTGGAGTAGCGATGGGATCGAGCGGTGCCACCGTCGACGTTATTTCTGACGAGCGGTATCCTCCGTCAAACGGAATACCGAGAACATTAATTAACCCGCCTTTGAAGGGAACTTCCATTAGGGCCACGGTCCCGGAGATTCAATTTTTCTTCTTTTTTTTTCGCCGGCTGTTTATCGATTCACTCCGGGCTGTTTGCGCCTTTATTTATCATTCTTTCACGGGTTTTCGGTGCCGCTTTTGCGAACGTTGCTCTTAATGGAACCTGCTATTAAACTCGGATTTACACACTTTGACGTTCGCGGCTCTGATAAAAAGAAAGAGAAGAAGAAAAAAACACCCTGCGTTCGCTGCGATACGGACGAGGAACGAATGTTAACCTAATTTCCGTTATTATGCAAGGAACTTTTCCCATTGTCGGATGTTTACGAAGCAATCGATACGGAGGAGACAAAAGTTGCAGATCCGAAGTCCGGAGTACGTTACAGAAGCGCGACGAGTCGTTCGAAGAACTCGGTCGCCGTGTTTCGATTGTACATCGGAACACCTTGTACATTCATTTAAGATCACGGCAGAGATAACGAATTCCCCGAGAAAGTTGAACGAGGCGAAATTATAACGGACCTATCAACGTCGACCAAGAAGATCAACACGAAGACGTTTAGTCAGTTTGACGAGAATTGTTCCTTTAATGGACTTTCCAATATTACCATACGGCTAAAAAAGCGCGCAAGAATCGAAACTTTTTCGTGCCAGAGGAAAAGGGGAGAGCCAAGATTTTACATAAAATTGTACCGTTCGCGAGCATGTAGCCTGTTAAAAGGTATCGGCAAACGAAAAATTAATGTTCCAAAGTGTTTCACAACGGAGTCTAGGGAGTTTAGATTTTGCTATTTCTGTCGGCTTCTAAAGGGAAAGGTCAGAGATCGCAGGTCCGGTTGAGGACAGAAAGTCCGAGGTTGTGGGAGCCGATGTGGCTTCGAGGTCCTCCCGAGGCGATACGTGAAATTCGAACCCCAATTTCTGGGGGTTATAGGCAGCAGCTTCGGTACTCAATGAACGGTCATAGGCTCCGATTGCTCACTTATGATGTAAACAGTAATCTAGCCGGCTTGTGCTATATGATAGCACCTGGAGCACTTCGGGATCTCCCCCTATATCTCCGTTTGCGAAATAAGAAGGGAGCAAACCGTTGCTAATAGTCCATATTCGTGGATAAATTGCCGTATGGAATCGGTTCCTGCAGATAAGATGTTTCAAAGCTCATCTTTGTCTCGTATTCGTTGACTGCAGAGATGCCTGGCTTCGAGGATATTTATCTCACTTATTTCAGAACAACAAATGTAACTCGTGTAACACGAATTTTCCGCTCTCTTTGCATTCCTTCACCCTGTTTCAGAAGTGAAAGCGAAACGAACAAGCAAACAAGAGAACATTTTCAGTGATTACAAAGACCTTTATTTTTTTTTCCAAAGAACTTTCACTGGAAAGTCTATCGCTTTTGAGATTCGTTTCGAGAAATTCGTCCGAAAGTGACGAACAACAATAGCCGCGCCGTTGCAACGTTGAATAAAAAATGTGGAATTCTATCTTTAGAATATCTATTAGGAATTCACGAGTTTCGTGAAATTATCACAAGTCGTTTTCGCAAACGAGTTTAGACCTATAAACAGCATCGAAGCACGGTTTCACGTTTTATTTAAAGCCGAGAGCTACGGACACGTTGATTACGGACATTTTTCACGAATGATTAATTGAAAGCGTCCGCCACTTATATCGGCGGTTTTGTCCGCAGCATTTCCAGTCTGGTTTCATTTTAATTTCAACGAATCTGTTGATTATTGTTTTTTAACATTTAGTCGCGACGGATCCTCGGTCGATTCTTCTGTCAATTCTCCGGCGATGGAAACTGCTAATATACCAGTCGTCGCATGATTCGATAGTACTAATTATCCACTAAATTGGATAATTTGGGACGAGGAGATACGATTATTCGAGTCTTGCGGCTCGTTTTTATAATTGTGGACAATTTATAACTATAAAAATAAACGGCAAGGCTCGAACAATCGTATCTCCACTTCCCAAATTAACCATTTTAGTGGACAAAATTACCAGTCAGATAAGGACCTGAAGAACATTATCAGGTCGAATCAGTTATGGAAATCCTGAGCTTGGAATTCTGAGCTTGGAATTCTGAGCTTGGAATCCTGAGCTTGGAATTCTGATCCTGGAATCCTCAGATTGGAATCCTGAGCTTGGAATCCTCAGCTTGGAATTCTGAACTTAGAATCCTGAGCTTGGAATTCTGAGCTTGGAATCCTCAGCTTGGAATCCTTAGCTTGAAATTCTGAGCTTGGAATCCCGAGCTCGGAATTCTGAGCTTGGAATCCTGAGCTCGGAGTTCTGAGCTTGTAATCCTGAGCTTGGAATCCTGAGCTTGGAATTTTGAGCTTGGACTCCTCAGATTGGAATCCTGAGCTTGGAATCCTCAGCTTGGAATTCTGAGCTTGGAATTCTGAGCTTGGAATTCTTAGCTTGGAATCCTCAGCTTGGAATCCCGAGCTTGGAATCCTGAGCTTTGAATCCTCAGCTGGGAATTCTGAGCTTGGAATTCTAAGCTTGGAATCCTTAGCTTGGAATCCTCAGCTTGGAATTCTCAGCTGGGAATTCTGAGCTTGGAATTCTGAGCTTGGAATCCTCAGCTTGGAATCCTTAGCTTGGAATCCTCAGCTTGGAATCCTGAGCTTGGAATTCTCAACTGGAAATTCTGAGCTTGGAATCCTCAGCTTGGAATACTCAGCTTGGAATCCTGAGCTTGGAATTCTCAGCTTGGAATCAAAACAAATGATACCGTAATGTCTCCCTAACTGACGCTCAGATCGTGCACAAAAATGAATAATTTGGGAAGAGGAGATACGATTATCCGAGCCTTGCGGCTCGTTTTTACAATTGTGGACAATTTATAACTATAAAAATAAACGGCAAGGCTCGAACAATCGTATCTCCTCTTCCCATATTGTCAATTTTTGTGGCCAATCTGGACGTCAATTAGAGAGACATTACTGTATCGTTATGGAGGATGATGCATCGAATAAATCGAACAAGTCATTAATGATCATTTACAAGAAAGTTTCAGATTACGGTAAATTATTCTCAATTTCCTTGTGTTTGTGCACAAAAATGGACAATTTGGAACGAGGAGATACGATTATTCGAGGCTCGCGGCTCGTTTTCATAGTCGCCGATTGTCAACAATTATAAAAACGAGGCGAGAAATAATCGCATCTCCATTTCTCAAATCGTCAATTTTTTTTTACAAGTTGAAGGACAATTGAGGCCAATTTACTGTACATCGTAAGCTCACAATAAATCTTGCAATTTATGCAGAGCACTGAATTTCACGCGCAGATCCACGGTAAAAAAACTACCGGAAATATGTATAAAAATAAACGGAAATAGAAATGAAAATCTCGGATGAAACAGCGAGCGAATTTATCGGAGCTGATCTCGTCTGATTTACGCGCTCTTGCTCGTCCGCTGTACGACAATATTACGCTTCTTTTTACAAAAATTTCAACACCGGATTTCCAGGAATCCGGTAACTCGAAAACCGGTGTTTCCCAAAGATTTTTGTATAAGCCCTAATCTCGTCAGCGGATCTCGGTGCCATTGCTAGTTGGGAGCCAGTGTGTACGCGGTAAATGCGGTAAATGCACCCCGATGAAACAGTTGTACGGCACGTATGTATGTATGTATGTATGTACGTTGGCATGTACACACGTGCACGCCTTGGTACGCGGTTAATGGAAACCTTTCGTTTGGCACGGGATCGATAAATGGGTCTGCGGGGAGCAGTTGCAAAGAGTTAGCCGCGTCGCTCGCATGCGGCGTTCGCCAATAATTCTTACGTATGCAAAGGATCGGCTAAGATCGCTCGGGAGGTCGTTCGTTGCTCTTGCGGATATTGGGTCCAACCAGACCCAACCTTGTACCAGCTGTAAAATCACGACCAACCGATGTAAACATGTCTAGACTCTTCACCGTCGTTGCATCGAACGTCTTCGTCAGAACTCCACCATCGATCAGTCTGAAGCAATTAGAGGGTTCAAGGGGGAACGTCGAGATTAGGCTTCTCCGAGGAAGAAGGATTTGCAATTTGTTATCTAAGGTATTAACGTAAATCGTCGTTACTTGTGCTGTTGTGCAGCATTTAACATATTAAATCACGGATCGAAATGGTTTCAGTGGAGCACAAAAGTGCTCGCACGCCTTTTAAAATGTAATAACCTTTTTAAAATTCAACCAAATGACATGAATTTTTTTTTAGATGATAGATGGATTTGTCTACTACGCGATGACTAACATGGCATATAATTTAATCAAGGTCTACGAGAGATATTTTTTAAATTTTCGTTGTAGGCTCAGATAAAAAAGTTAAAAAACGAGAGATTCTTATTTTCTTTCGTCATTCCAAGTATCATAATAGCAAAATTTGGAAGAAGCATTTTGGTCATCGTCTAGTAGACTAGTCTCGCTATCATCTAAAAAAAATTCAAGTCACTTGGTCCAGTATCAAAAAAGTCATTGCGTTTTAAAAGGTGTACGAACACTTTTGTGGGTGATTGTATCTTTCATTTAATCCCTTGATTTCTTTCACAATTACGTTGGTTAGCATTTTCTCGATCTTAATCTTGATTTATTTCCATTTCTGGTTTCGCTCCAGAAGAAACGGATAAGATCGTGTATGAAATCTTGATCGTGAATCTGCCTCGTTGTTACAGTGCACGCGGTGTTAACAAATATTTCGTTCGAACTTCTTCTTCTTGCATTGAAGAAAATATCTGTAGAATTCGTACGGAAAGAGAGAAACGTTATATGAGCCGTTTATTTTGAAAATGGCCTAAGTCCATTTATTTGAAAATTCAGATATTTAAGGGTTTCACGTTTTAATAAATTCAAAAATATTGCTAATTGATAACATGGTGGTATAATGTTTTTGTATTCCCAAGGGTCACTGCGTTCTTTCAGCTTTGCTGACATGAAATTATATGTATAACGTAGAAATGTGAATATGTGAAAATAGCTAGCTCGGTGTTTTTGGAAAACGACTTAGGCCACTTTCGAAATAAACGGCTGATATTTGGGACCAAAGTGTTCTTTGGAACAGCTATTGTAGAATCTTAAGTGATTAGGCGATACGTTAGTAGCCAACTCCGAGGCTTCTGAGTGATGAAGTGGAGGCTGTCACTGGCCATACGAGTAGAACGCCTTTAAGTGATTGGTGAGCACAACTGGTCCTAGGAGTGCAGAAGGTTAATGACCTGCAAGTGGGCGGTGCGTTTGATCTATCTGAAGCTGAACGGAGAATTTGGCTCGGCGGAGGAGGGAATCCGACTTGAAAAATGCGGGACACGACGCGCAACGGGACAAATTTTGTTTGCGAAACGCGCGCGAGACGATTCGGTCTGGCAGGATTAAACCGGCGAGTTGTGTCTATCGCGGAGGACCTCGGTGGATGCACCGCGGTATGAATGCAACGGAACTGGCCCGAATTGGCCACTGTTCCGATCCTTCTGGCGCTGCACTCGAGCCTTTTCAGACCAGCCGCACAGCCCGGCGACTAGTCCCCCGGGCATTTTTTACATTTTCGTTCGTGGCTTGGCCCCGCGAAGGCGAATGCTTGCGAGCGCGGCCCGGAGATCAGCCAATTCGAGGTCGAAAAGTGTTCCACAGAGCGGCGAAGAAAGGAAAAAAAACAAGCAACGAGAGTGCTGCGTGAACTGTGTCGAGTAAAAAGTGCTCGGTAAACAGACACCGTGGGATTTGGTTATTTTCGCTATTTTTGCAAATGAAATTTTTTTCATCGCCCGTTCCTTTTTCCCCTCTCCGCCGCGCAGCGTTCGCGGATTCAGTTTTAATACGCGGCCCGTCAGGGGAATTTAAAAACAAATTTCTGTCAAGGTTAAAACCATCGTTTCGTTTCTTTTTTTGTTTGTTGCTCGAAGCAGCTTGCTTCGGTGTAACACATTTAATATTAGTCATTTAGAACGACGAAAAACAACGACGCGAGATCGAGATCTACGCAAACGCAAAGATAAATATGCGAGCGAGCAAACTTGCGGTCCGCGGACGACAGTTACATCGGACAGATCTTTTTTTTCGTTAATACGAGAAACATTTCCTGGAAACGAACGCCGGCGAACGGTTAATGGTCCGGCGAAAATTCATCCGTTGATCGTAAGATTTGTTTGCTTTCGATTTTCCCGTTTATCCAATACGGAAGCTGTATTTGTTTGTTCCATATCGGTTCCCCGGTTTATGAAGCTCCGTGGGAATCGACGGGGTTTGCCATTCTATTCAAATGGAATGCCCCTAGAAGCGATTTCAATTGTCGCTGTTCACGTGCCCCCGAGCGAGGCCCGGATAATGAGATTTATTTAATTGTACGGCCGCTTAAGTGATGGATCTCCGTTTAATAAATTCTTTCTTGCCGGCGCGTTCGACTGCGCTGTCTACCTCTTTCTTCACTGATTTTCCACCGTCGATGGTCCCTGACACGTACTAATGACAGCCGCGTTGCCGGCCTTTACCCTCGCAATTCATCATTCATCTTCTTCCGACATGTTTTTCCACGTGAAAAACACGCCCGAAGCTTTCTCTTCACCCTCACGCAATTTGATATACTATTTTTTCTCTCTCTATGCTTTTATTAGGCCGAACGAACGATTCGCCGGCTGTTCTACGAAACCAGTGAAATAAAATCGTACAGCAAGTTTTATGGGACCGTTGTAAAATGGGAAGCTTTAATCTCTGGATCTACGATGGCTTCAGTCGCGAGAAAAATATCTCAACGTATTTATGGTTCAAAGAAATCGAGCGTTTCGCAGTACAGCCGAAGGAAGAAAATGGATGAATTTTCATACTCGGAGAAGGTTTGTCTGGATTAACGAAGAATTAATGTGGTTGTAAGCACTCGTAACTTCCTCCCCCCGGAGAAATAATACTTCGAGTATATTTGTTCGTTACGAATTCCAGCGGCGGGCACGTCGGTGTTTCTTCAGATAATAAAATATAAATCCAGGAATCCTGGCCGCGGGAACATATTTCAGCGCGGCCACTATCTTTACGAGTATCGGTAAATAAAGTTAGACAAACACACCGAGTCAGGATAAACGTACGGCGTTGCCGCCGTCCGCCTGTCGCGGTCAGCAAAGTGAAATAATTAAATACAAACGAAACAGGACCAAGGATAAAAGCGTACGCGGTTCATCGGAGCGTCGGTGCTCTTTCGGGTGTTCAGCTGCGTCGCGCTTTTTACATTCGAAGTTTTTTTAGTGCGAATCGCGTGTTCTCTCTCGCAAAAATCGTGCTGTCGTCGCACGAGCATCGTTGCTTCCCGACCACAATTTTTCACGCAAACATCACAGCTTCGTCGCCGAGGTCCGCCAGCGGCGCACCGTTCGATCGTAGCGATTATTTTTCCCTCGCGTACCCGCGTTCTTTAATTATTCAACGTGTTCTCAGTTGCAAGTTTCCCCGGGAGCATCGATTAAAGGCTCGAAGATGGCGGACCTAATAACGAGTTAACGACTCTAAAACTATTCAATAGTGGAAGTTCTCCGGCGAGAACATAGGAAATAATTAGAGGAATTACCGGGCCGAAGTCGCATAGCCCGAAACTTGCGTTGCTCGCGGGAATTCAACGAATTATTTCACCGGCTGGTTTTCTTCAAACGTTCGCGTTCAACTTCTTAAACAGGTAGCCGGTACCGGCCACTTTGTAGCAGAAAGTACGTGCTTCAACCGGAGGGAAGTGTTACTTGCTCTCGAGGAAATTGAGGCCGGCAAGAATGAAATTTTTGTGTGCAGAGCTACTCCGGCCTGGCGAACAAAGTGAACAATCGCCTTCAGGCGATCCGTGTGCTTGGATTTAACGAAATAGCGATGTAGCAATCCCACCGGGCGACCAGACCTAAGTTCTTTATGCCTGGAATCCGCAGGCCTAGAGCGGCGTTTCGCTAATTTTCACGCTTGCCACCGAAAGCTGACCCGTCCACGTGCCCGACCCTTTCGTTTACAAGACGGCGCGCCGAAATTTCATGCTTTCGACACGAATTTCTTTCGAAACGGTGGCACCTCGATTCAAAATAACCTGCACGCGTAATTAACAAGATCGTCGTTTCAAGTACACTGAAAAGTGAACGATCATACGAGGGTTATTCTGAAACAACTCGAATCGAAATCAAGCAGTTCGCAAATTCGTTCAATCGTTAACTAGAAATATATTCACAGCAGTCGTTGCATTTCGCATAAGTTGATGCAGGTTCGTCTAACAAAACTGCTGATCATTACAACAGCTTTCAAGCTCGACAATTTTTATCTCATAAAATCATTTTAGATTAATTATTTCCAACGTTCCGTCGGTTTCATAGTTTCTTCGGAGCTCGCTACTCCTCGATTAACCCTTTCACCGAACGGAAACTCGCTCCAGAAATATGCACAGTGCGCGTGGTTTGTGTATATATGTTGTTCCAAGTCTTAAATAATAACTCTGCCGAATAAAACAATCGTTGCTCTAATGTAACAAGTATATTTACATTTTTTATTTAAAAAGACTTACGAAATCATAGATAACATAGGTATTTATATAATTACAAAGTCTAATGATTAACCCGTTGTACTCGAAGCTATTGCAACTGTAAATCTAAAATAATTTTTCTGTCTTACAGTACTTTTATTTTACTTGACAAAGTGCATTTTATGCATATGAAATTGACTCTTGCGATTCACACAACGGTTACGCTCTTAACAATCTTTTTAAACCTAAACTTTGTGCTAATGTAAAAATTATTTTAGAATGTGACATCATAAATTTTAGTGGTGCCTCAGAGTCACCACTCGAGTGCAAAGGGTTAAATGTTTAATATAATTAATAACGAGACGAAAATGATTAAAATATATAAATAATATGTAAATAAATATGTAAATAAATATATAAATAATACGTAAATAATATGTAAAAACTAATAATATAATTCTGTGTGATATATTTGAAAGCAAGGATCTATACAAAGGCCAACGTCGCAATCCTTGCACTCGTACCGCGAATCCGTTCTTTTATCATTTATCCTACAAATTACACATCCGCGTCTTCTGTATACGCTTCATTTCGATGCCGCATATATGCGGCGCTCGGCGCGAAAGGGTTAAATACGTTCGGTATCGCGGCGCGTGATTTGAGAAAATTCGCCGGCTGCGAGGGTTCGAGCATGAAATAACTCGAATAAAAATGAGCGGGCACTTAGCAAACTCGCGGCACGACGGCAACGTAACGCAGCGCACCCGCTGTCAGCCATCATAGCCATAACGAAGGGGTTAATGGTAAGTGATTTCGCCAGCGAGTAACGAGTAAATTAGCCCGGCGCAATCGATACTTAATTCAGAAGGGAGCCATTCCCGCGGAATTTACGATTAGCTTGGAAGTTGGAATTGTAGAATCTTTAGGGTCGCCCGGTATATTCTTCAATTACCGTTTACGTGCGACGCTACTTTCACCTGCACCGGCTCGCGGTAACTTTGGGACCGTTCGCGAACGAGGGAATCCCGCGATTCTTCGAATCCGCGGTTCCGCGAAATGGCCGAACAATCTGTTTTGATCTGTGCGCGATCGCGGTCTGTTTCCGTGCCGTGACGCAGATGGAACGATGCGCTGAATAAACATATATATATATATATATATATATATATATATATATATATATATATATATATATATATGTCTCTATACACGTATCCGCATGTATACAGTTATACGCACGTATACACGCGTGTGCACGTACACACATGTACATACAGGTGGACCACTTAGCATGCGAAGTCACGCACGATACAACCGCTGTTTCACCGATATCGCGTACCCGGGGTTTGGTAGCCTTTTCCGGTGCGCGACCCCTTGCATCGATAAAGAGTTTAGGACCGCAAGATTTCGACGGATGCACACATTCGCCCTTCGAATCGCACCGAGAACGTATCAGGGTTTTACGTTATTCTAACCAGCCGCGTTTCGCGTGGCACGTAACGGTGGTAAACCACTGTGAGTTTTCTAGGTGTCGCGGGAATACGTGCACCGGCAGAGAAACAGCCAGTTAATACGTTAACTGTTCCGAAAAAGGACCGTGTTAACTTTTGCGATGCCGGATGCCGCGTTGCTACCAATAACACACCGCTATTTTTGTACGCCGGAACCCGTTTTGACGAAACGGACCCCGACAATTTCTGCTTTCCAGCCAAAGAACCAGGGTAGCGGAGCCGGTTACCGTGGGGGGCGATCAATTGTCGAGCATGAGAGGAAGCGTTTGTAAATTTGTAAATTTATGGTTATTGATGTCTTCAACCTTGATGCTTCGAGCCTTTGGTCTGTTTCCGGGCATAATTAACTCTATGTTTATCGAATAGGATATATTAAATTTCGTTCTGCTTTTATTTTTCGTCCATTTCCGAATAAAAAGATTTAATGGCAGAGCAATTGGTCATTACACAGTAACACGAAATTTCGCGGGGGGGGGGGAGGGAGTATCGGAGTTTCGGAGCATTTAGTTGCGTTCCGACAGGTTCCACAATTCCAAGTTTAATAGCTCGAAGTGTCGAGCATAAGAGGAAGCGTTGGCGACGAACCGCTAGTTTGTAAATTTATGGTTATTGATGTCTTCATCCTTGATGTTACGAGCCTTTCGCCTGTTTCCGGGGATAATTAACTTTATGTTCATCGAATAGAATATATTAAATTTCGTTCTGCTTTTGTTTTCTATCTATTTTCGAATAGAAAGATTTAATGGCACAGCAATTGGTCATCACACAGTAATCGGCTCCACTGCCCTAATCTGTTACATAGTCGCAACTAAATGGATCCAATGCTCTGTCTTTTGAATTGTAACTTTTTTCTGGCGTTGACGTCTTCTTTCTTGATGTTTCGATCGTTCTTTAGATATTTTACGTGCTGTAAGTATTTTACATACTTTATCTATTTCATAAACTTTCTGTGTTTTCCTTGATCCTCCTTAAAATGCACTTGCGTTCGGTGCAAATAAAGTGAAATTGACGAAATGCAGAAAATAGATGTGTCTGCCATCTGGACCGTCCTTTTACATTAATAAAAATAGTGCCAACCTTCAAGCGTTTGCAGGACCTGCAGGGCGCAAATGGTGAAAGTTCACAACCTTTCGAGCTCCGAAAGTTTCAGATCCTTTTTTTAAACGCGCTGCATGATTCAGAGAGCACTCTCAGTATAAGAAAATTTTTATCGAACATCTATCCAGCAAGATAATTTTTTCAAGCCGCAAAAAATCTTCTGGTTGAGGCTGTAATGAAAATTGACGTTTTGTGCATCACGACAAGAATGGGGTAACGACTCCAGATTATTAGATTATTATCCGTAAATTGAAGAATGGAATGGACTTCTATTTTTTGAAATTAGAGCAAGCAGTATTCATTCCGCATAAAAATTAAATCGTGCCCATTCTTGTTATTTATACCAATCCTATTAGGTCCATAAGCATCTCCGAAATCAAATTTTACTATCGATCCTTCGATTACTGTATCATTTCACTGTAATATGTAATAATTGTCACGACGAAATACGAAGGTGCTTTTTACGAGTTATTTATTCAATGTACGCGTTACTTGCAGCAAATATTACAATAACGTTGCTTCAAAATCGGGATAAATGTCTCATTGTTGCTTTTATAAACTAATGTAAAACAGCTGATTTCAGTGCTGCTTCCAGCTGCTTCCGTAAATCTGGCATCGAAAATGTTACGATATCAGATTCATAGGTGTCCAAATTTGCGTACAACGTCGCGATTATAATTTTCATCGAATATAAATTCCCCGATCAGCAGACAGCCGACGACACGACGACAGTCTTCCCACTGAAAAATCGATGGGGGCTGAATGTTCGCCGCTCGTCATCCGGTTTCTTTCCCATAAATTTGCTAACAACCCCATGCGTTTCGTCGTGGAATTATTAGCGGGCCCAGTCCTCGTCCCTACGAGCACAAAACATTCTGCCGCGTCGCGGTAGATAATTAACGTGGCGGCGACATTTCGCGGCGAGTTATTGTTTCGGAATACTGTCAGTCGCTGGTAGCCGCCTGTTAGTTTCGCCTCAATTAAAAATAATGAGACACACGGCTAGCGGGCTGAATTCGTGCAGCTCCCTCGTTTAGTGGCCCGCACACCGGAAAATCGGGACATTTCTGCGCACGGTATACGGATAAGATTCGAGTCTAGGAAAATTTTCGACCGCCTTGAAAAAGATCCCCGGAATTCCCTTATCACGGAAATACAATCTACTGTGTCTGCTGTCTGCGCATCGTACTCGCTGCGAAATAGCCTCTTCCATAACAATTATGCTCTCAACGATCACTAAACTAAGGAACATTCCAGATGATCATTTCGCGATACCATCCCCGGCTCTGTGAATGCTTTTTAATGAGTTCTTACAGATGAAATGTCCGATGTTTAAGCAACATAGGATGCTTCTCGATTCGAAACTCGAATTTCGCAGATTCTATCTTAACACTTAACAGACATCTAAAGGCATTTTTCGAGAGAATTGAATGAACATGTATGGTTTTGAAGCGTTGCAGTTATTATTAAATCAACGCTGTTCCTGGTGAAATTTTACGATGTTATTTATTTACATGTCAAAGTATAGATAAAGTATTCATATAATATAGACAAAGTATAGATAAAGTACTAATAAAAATTCAAGCAAAAACGTGGATCTACATGGTCCGTCCTAGAAAGTCAGAATGGAAGAACGTAAATTTACGTGGCCCGTCCTAGCAAGCCAGAATGGAAAAACGTAAATCTACGCGACCCGCTCGTTAAGCGTTAACTCGTTAATCGGGGAATTAACTTTTTTTGAATCCGTTTCATAATGGGGCCCTTTTTGTTCGCAATAGAAGTTACATTATCACTCTTAAAGTGATAATAAAAATCGCCTTTCACTCGTTGAGAAAAAATATTATATTTGACAAAATATTCGGCGATATGTTCAAATAAAACGTTCTAAAAATCAGAAAATCAAATCATGGTAATTTCCCCGGAAATGCAAAATTTCGGGTTGCTGTGAATTTCCAAGGAAAACAGCGGAGCTAAAAGATTCCGTGACCGTCGAATCTTGTGGCGTCCGAATTGCCTTCGAATCGTGGCAAAAAATTAGAAATAATAAAGTTAAGTCGTCGCTTTTTTTTTTATTCTAGCATTACTACGGCCGTTGCTTTTTTTCGCCGATTGCCCCGAGTTTCTGTAAAAACGAGCCGCGAAGCTTGAAGAATCGCGACCCGGTATTCTCGGATCTGCCGGTTTCAATTCCGACCTCCGAACGTTTCTGGGGGGAAATTACTGTGTATCCCGGCGATCGGCCGCGGAAGTGTATACAATTCGGATTCCGACGAACCAGAATTCGTCTAAACGCTCGCATGGCGCACGATTTTCCGCACGACCCACGGAGCAGAACGGCAATCATGCGAATGGAAATCAATAAGGTCTCCTCGAAATCGGAAACTAAGACGCGATAAAAGAGCCGGGGAAAGGTGTCAACGATGTTTGCAACCGTTTCACGATCGGCTGGCGTTGGTGGGGGAAACGATTTTGAAGGAAATACGGCGCAACAGTGTCGCGCCCCTTTTACAGAGGGCGAGAAAATGTCGCAGACTCTTCGGCGACGGGTTCGATGCATTCGCGTGTCGCTGCCGACTTCGACAGCCGATATCGAAACGGTTCCTGCATATGTACTCTCGTGCGCGGGAATAAAGTCACCGAGATCACGTATGACGAGTCACGTGCACGATGAAGTGGAGATATTATCGTGCGCGGTGGGTAATCGTGACGCTGACCGGACGGCGCGGCGTCGCACGGGCTCCCGTTAATGGCGACCGTCCAGCCGACCTGATCATTTCGATCTTAATTTGCAGGCTGGCCGGCCGCCGCATGCGAAATGTTGTTCATGCTGTGTAACGTTCTAGTAACGTTCCGTTTGCGAATGTCGGCCTCGATGATCTTCCACTGATTTTTCGGCTACGCGAATCGATGCACCTTTATAACGATGCAGCGCGGTCGCCGGCCATTTTGGTTGCTGCAGCACCTAAGTGCTTCGCGTTATCGTTTCGCAACGGTATCATTGTTTGTAACGTTGGCAAACGCAGCGACATTATATTATAATAATGTATATGTAATAACTGTATATATATATATTATATAATAATGTATATATATATAATAATGACATTATATAATAATAATATATTATAATAACATATTATAATAATATAATGTTACAATTTTACAAAATATTCTATGTAATAATATTAGGTCTACTGGAAAGTTCTGTCCGATAATGTAATTGCAAATTTCGCGATAGATATGCAATATGAAAAATGTTGCTCACAAATTGCCATTACGCTGGCAAGAGGTCATAAGTAATGACGGAAATTATATTGTACAGTAAATATTTCCAAATTTATGAAAAATCTATTATTTCCTTTCATTTCTCAAACGGACAGAACTTTCCGGTAGACCTAATATAATATAAATAATATGATATTATATGTATAATACAGAGATTCATTATATCCACAAAATATTCTGAATTTTTGTAACATATATAATTTCGATGAACAACTTGTAGAAGAAAATTAATAACTGTGCGAGATTATTTTGTTGTATATTATACTATACTACACGACTATTTAAGGGTTGAAAACTGTACTATTGTCATTGTTTGTAACGCTGTAAATGCGTGGCAGACGCAGCGACATTGATTTATGTTATAATAATATAATGTTACAATATTACAAAATATTCTATGTAATAATATAATACAAATAATATATGATATTATATGTAATACAGAGATTCATTATATCCACAAAATATTCTGAATTTTTGTAACATATATAATTTCGATGAACAACTTGTAGAAGAAAATTATTGTGCGAGATTATTTTGTTGTATATTATACTATACTACACGACTATTTAAGGGTTGAAAACTGTACTATTATCATTGTTTGTAATATTGTAAATGCGTGGCAGAAGCAGCGACATTGATTTATGTTATAATAATATATAATGTTACAATATTACAAAATATTCTATGTAATAATATAATATAAATAATATGACATTATATATAATATAAATCTATTATATCCAAAATATTCTGAATTGTTGAAACATATAATTTCGCGCGATGAGTAGTTTATAGTAGAAAATTAATAACTGTGCGAGATTGTTTCATTGTATATTGCATAGACTATACTAAACGACTATTTAAGGATTGAAAACTGTACTAATGTTAACGACAGAGTGCTTAAAGTTTCTAGAAAAATTGAGGTCAGCTTCGGGAAGAGTTATCTTGTGACTGCATTGAAGAAACCACTCAAAATATTATTTCTGCTTAAAAATATGTGCACTTATAATCAATTTAATGTCATAAATTCGGATAAAATACTTCTGAGATTTCAGAGATGACAACGAAAATTATGCGACAGTTCCGGCGATCCACTAATTATAGATCGTCGATAGCGATATTAATGATGCAACATCTATTTCGACCGTTCGGATTGTTGGAAAATGGAATATAGCATTTCAAATGATATCGGTTTACAATGTTCTAACCAGATCGGTCGTTTCTAAAATCAGCCGGATTCCGAACGCATTTTACTCTACGTACTTTCCAACCGTATCGCGCCAATTACGAAATAAATATAATAATAATAATAATTTCGCAAACTTTTGAAATAGGAGCGAAACGTCGTAAAATCTCTGTCGTTCGGATAATTACGAGCCCGATAATTCTGTCCCGGTCGCGTGTTGCACACTCGCGAATCTGTGTCCACGAATCCTTCGGATTTATGTGTTTTAAGGGGCGATTTTCTTGTTCGTTTCTTGGCGCAGAGTATCGATTTGTTTTTGCAATTCTTTGAAAGCGGAAAGCTGTGACAGAACTCAAGAATTCTAACGAGCTTTTCTTTCATGTAAACACAGTTTACTGGCTGACCTACAATCAGCGAAAAAGGATTACATATTTCGCGAGAAATGCTAATTATTCAAGTGGAATTTATGATTTGTTCATTCTTGCCGTACAAATTCCACAGAATCGGAGAAATTTATTCAATGAAATGCAGACTACGAAGTTAAATTTTATCACGATCGCCGTTCGTTACAATTCAATTTCTACAAAATTTAGTGAAACGTGCGTGTTGTGCGATTTTCTTCGTGGCTATGATTCGGATACTCGCTTTAATGTCCAGACAGTGATAGCAAAGGAACAGTGCAGATATAGCTCGAAATCTATACCACATGTCAGACTCGATATTGAACGGTAAGTTTGTGAATATTTAAAAAATGGACGAAGTATGATGTCGCTCAAATAACTGTCAGTCGATTTAAAGTCGACTGAGCGCATCAATAGTCGATAACTCTTAAATGTAAATTGTGACATATATTTACACCTCTTAAAACGCAATAACTATTTTAAAACTGAACCAAATGACTCGAATTTTTTTTTTTTAGATGATAGAGGGACTAGTCTACTAAACGACAACTGAAATGATTTTTTTGTTAACTTTGCTATTACTTGAAATGACAAAAAAAAGAATGAAAATTTCTCGTTTTTTAACTTTTTTATCTAAGCATTTGATCGAAATCAGTTCAAAATCTGTAAGAAATCTGCAGTTCTTAAAATCCTTCAAAAGGTATTTTTTAAATTTTCGTTACAGGCTCAGCTAAAAAAGTTAAACAACGAGGGTTTTTAATTCTTTCTTTTCATTCCAAGTAATAAAGCAAAATTAAAAAAAAAACAGTTTTTCAGCCACCTTCCAGTAGACTAGTCCCTCTACCATCTAAAAAAACGATTCAACTCATTTGGTTGAGTTTTAAAAAAGTTATTACGTTTTAGAAGGTGTGCGAACACTTTTGTGGGCCACTGTAAGCGTGTCGCAGGGACACTTCCGAGGTGCAAGACTCTCCGAACAAAGAGACAGACTGTTTTCAACGCAGAGATAAATAGCCTGTTAATTGATTCCATTGACCGAGACGAGCCTAATCTCGCCGTTGCGGCGGGATAGTGACTATTAAACGAACGCGGGCCGGTCAGTAGCAGAACAATTTGTTCCTTTCACCGATGCCTCGACGAGATCGGCCGGATGACTGAGCGAACGTGGCACGAACCGCCCCTATCGCGTAATCTTGGGCGATACTTCTACTTTGGGAAACGGTCTGTTACACGAACCCGATTACGCGATATCTTGACCAACATCCTGCGCCGCGCACCACCGCGCCATTAGAAATCGAGCAACCCGGCTAGCAAGCAACCAAGTTAGCAAGCGACCAAGCCGGCGAGCAACCGAGCTGGCGAGCAACCGGTGCGCGTGGTTCTGAATCCGCCTTCCCGCGAAACGATTCATTTCCTAATCGATGCCTGAACCCGCGCTCCCGATTCCGCTGGATCGATCCTCCTCCCCTGTTAGCCCACCCTCTGGTTACCGTCGACGAATCGCGTTTCACGAGGAACAAGTTCTGACGCGAATCGGTAATCAATGTCACGGTTATCGTTTTTGGATACCCGATCGCCAATAATCATTGGAACTACAAGCGGCGAAAAATAATCCGACAGCACTCGGATCCTTCGGGCAGCACGGAAGTCCACGAATGCCCGAGTTATTCGATACGATCTTCTCGCGATTACCAGTTTCAGGAATCAGCGCGAATTTACTCGAGGAGCATTCGTTAACCTTTTAGGTACGGCTGAATTCTGCGGCGAGGCTATTTCTCTGGACGGCAGAGTCTGATGTGTACTGTACAGAGTCTGTGTACTGTATATACAGGGTGTCTCAAAAGTGTCTCGCAATCCGAAAGTGGCGGGTTCCTCAGGCCATTCGAAGCAACTTTTTCCTTTACAAAAATTTTCTCCGAGGCGCCGTTAACGAGTTATTAACGAAAAACAGTGACCAATGAGAGGCGAGCTCAGCTGGCGCGAGGCGACCGAGGCAATCAGCGGAACTGGGATTCGACCGCTCGACCGCTGGCGCCGTTGGCTCGGCCGCCTAGCGCCAGCTGAGCTCGCCTCTCATTGGTCACTGTTTTTCGTTGATAACTCGTTAACGGTGCCTCGGAGAAAATTTTTGTAAAGGAAGAAGTTGCTTCAAATGATCCGAGGAACCCGTCATTTTCGGATTACGAGACATTTTTGGAACACCACGTAGACTGTTGTAAATCGATGTGAAGACAAAAGAAGTGTGAAACAATGCCTATGAAGACGATTATTTGATTCAAACGATGAGCGAGTGAGCTACTAGAGCAAGCCACTATAGTGGCGCGTCGTGCCTAAAAGGTTAATATTAGCAAGAGTTACGTCGCTGTAGAACCTCCTGTTCGGTCAGATTTTTCGAAATATCGAGGAACGTGGAAACGCGCGGTTGTTCGACTTTTTTTGCTTTCGCAAGAAGCAACCGTATCGTGGAATATCTAAAGTATCGCGTTATTTTTTAAAATTATGCTTGATACGGTTGAAATGTAGACGTCCGATTTAATATTTTGATTATATCGAGTGGAAGATAATATTAATGTGATCGCGTCGCGAAACGTTTTACGTATTTCATTCTCATTCGTCTCTCATTTTCCGGTTTAACGTGTGCCCCAACGCGTTAAATTGGCACGATGGTGAAAATAAATTCGCCGAGAGAATAATCAACATTGTAAATTACTTTCTTCCTGTACAATGGGCGGAAAATTGATAGAAAAGACGGACGTGGATTGAAACGTGAAATGCAGCTCGCGAGTTAAAAAAAAAAAATGAAAGGCGGCGGTGCTTTTATCAAACATCAAATATCACGGGGAGATTAATAACGTTCTTCTAGAAAAATCATTCTCTATACAATTTCGATGACACGTTCGATACGTTTTCCTTCCATCCGTTTCGCCTCCCCTTCGTGGGAGCGGTTGTAATGGACGCAAAGAGAATTTCATCCGCCACGCCAGTTTTTAAAACTGAGTGATTTATTAAAGTACAACATATTGAACTTTGCAGCGAATATATGACCAGGGTTTTTGACAAATTTCGACTTTGATGGAAAATGGCTTGTGATTTTTTTTTTTTATTGGTCTGCTAGAAAATACAAGCTGCATCGGTTATGACGTCGGTGCGTTCATGAGCGCGTGTGACGTAGCGTTTTGGGTGCGGCGACCTTTCCATGGTCGAAAGACGAGTTAATAAATGCCACGTTGCCTCAAAAATTACCATCGTTCGATTTATTTACCGGAGCAATGTGTTCGTGAATAACATCGTGCTGGGGAATTCGATTATTTCGAATCACTCGGTTTCTTTTATTACGAGCTGCCAACATAAAATAGCAAGAAATTGTAACAAAATACGCGAGAACCGCAAAGAACTGTTACAATTTTCTTCTTTCGTGACCGAAAATTTCGATCCGATTTCAATGTTGTTTCGAGGCAACGTTTCCTAGCCTCGCGAATATTTAATTTTCGTGATACGCAGACATTCGCCTGACCAACGAATAATTTATTATACCTCGAACGAAGTGGGCAATAACAAACATAATTCTTCGCAGAGTAACACGTGAAAGCGATCGCAGAAACGGGGCTGAAACTTCGATGGTATTTTTTCGAAGTTCCCGGCGGTGTGTTTTGATTAATTACCTATATCTACAATACGGTTAACGGCCGGAAGTGGCCGTCGCGCGACCTCGTACATCAAATACGGCGCTGGAAGAAGTCACGAAATTAACCGATCGTTGAGGGACGGTCGCCGAGAAAGTCAGAGAATTATTGATCTTGCGAACTAATAACTCCATTTCCGATATCATCGAAGTTACGGGTAGAAAAATGTTTGCGTTCCGAGCAGTTACCGCTTCAATATAGTTAAAGACCGGAAATGGTGGTCTAGCGATAGCATCTGGATCGACGAAATGGCGGATACGATGCTGCGCCCGGTATTTATTTTCGAAGTTAGGGCAACAGGGACATATAACGTTTATAGAAAATAAAACCATCGTTCGCGTAGAACCGTTCCACAGCTTTATCGATTACGAGTACACCGCGGTCGTTCATGCAAAGCAAAGCCCTTTTAAGTCGCGAGATAGAAGCTAGATAGAAATGTATTTCCTTCTTTAATTGTTTTAATAATGAGCCGAAAATATGGTACAGCAATATTCGTGTTGTTTCAATGTTTCCGAAATGTTTGTGTTCAATCCATTCCGTTTTATCCATTCAATTTGTCCAGAAACGCAGAAACTCGACTGCAAGAAAAATAGTAGGTAAATAAATGTATTTCATCGAATACACCTCGAATAATACAGGCTGTCCCATAATTATGTCAACATCCGGAATGGGATGATTCCTGAGGTCATTTGAAGTAACTTTTTCCTTTACAAAAACGTTCTCCGACGCGTCGTTAACGAGTTATTCAAGAGAAACACTGACCAATGAGAGACGAGCTCGGCTGGCGCGCGGCGGCCGAGCCAACGAGCGCGCGAAGCCCAGTTCCGCTCATTGGCTCGGCCGCCGCGCGACAGCTGATCTCGTCTCTCATTGGTCACTGTTTTTCGTTAATAACTCGCTAACGAAGCCGCGGATTGCATTTTCGCTGAGGAAAAAGTTTCTTCAAACGACCTCAGGAATCACTCTTCTCCGGGTGTTAACATAATTATGGCACACCCTGCGTAACAACGTTCTTGGATTTGTTCGTCGCCTTTACAAGCGTCTGCTTCGCCTACAATGACATTTCCTAGCGATTATTCGGATTTGTGTTTCTCCGTGAACGCGCGAAATCCGCAGTCCAGTTACGAGGACAGCGAAAATCGCGATTACGGCGGATCGCCGTGGAACGTCGGACGGGAAGCACGAAGCTGTTTTGCGTTTCCGGTTGCGTTTCCAATTTTCCTACGCTTGTGAAACATTCAGCGGTCCCGTCAATCCTACGGCTCCGTGTTTCGTCGCAAGCCGGGATCGGCCGTTGCAAGATTTCGATGGGATCGCGATCGCGGGATGTTAAAGAATGATTCGCTAGCGTGTTATCGATTGCACGGCTCTTCTCCGGGGTCTCGAACATAAATTCGAATCCCCCGGCAACCGGGTAGCAGGTCGAAAGATTGAACGACTCCTCCTCGGTATCGATCGTCGCGGCTCGCCCTCGAGAGCCCGTTGCACCGTATGTCGAATGTGCATGTTGCAGCTGCCGCGGCTAAGCGGTCGCGCCCCCGACGCCTAGTCTATTTCCTGGATACGCCGATACGAGAAAATTGAAATTTTACGGCAACACCGTCGGCGACGATTGTACGTGCCGCGCACTTTTTCGACCGTGCCGGCCCTGCGACTCACGCCCCCTCCTCCCCCCTCGCCTTTCACGCCTTTCGAACAGTCACCATTGATCGAATTCGGATTCTCTACCACCCGCCTATCAAACACCTTTTCGCCCTCCTTTCCCCCCCGATCCCCACCCTTTGCCTCGATAAAACGTGACATGCTCTTTCTGTTGATCATTCGAATCGGCAACGGGATACGCGGACGTCATTCCACCGAAATAGTTCGACGCGTTTGCTGCTGTCGTCGCACGGACGACAATCTCCGCCGAATTCGATGTAAGCGATTTCGCAATTGTCGCGCGGCGTACTTCGAACATTACTTTGGTTCCGTTCGTCGAGTACCGTGCACAGGATGCAAGGATTAAAGACCGTGGCTACTTTTATGAAAATGAAACGAGTGGTAAGATCGTTTTTATTCAGTGCGAGAGGTCGTTAATTTTTTGCTAATATGCAAAAAGTTTTTGCATTGTTATTCTGCATTGTTATTCAATGCAGAACATTGAATAACACTTTTTTTTTATTACGCATTCGAAATTCCTTGCAGTATTAGGTTGCAATAAAACATCCTTGAAATAATGTAAAATACGCAATGTAAAGCAGTTTTCGTTTACAAATGTATGTAGAGTTGTGGTACGTAATTATTTACACAGCTTCTGTTGAACATTTCTTTCGAACGATAACGAAGTATCACTGAACAAATCTTGCATCAACAGTGTCATAATTTTTGTTATTAGACTGCGGATCTTCATGCGTTTTTAACAAGAATGGATGTAACGTATATGTGGATGGATCTTCATGCGTTTTTTAACAAGAATGGATGTAACATATATGTATACAATAGCCAAAAATATAGAAGAATTTAAAGATACTATGTTTTTGCTTTGTAACTTATTAAGGTTGTTAAAAGAAGAAACGAATCACCGTGCCCACATCTTGCAATTAATGAGGACAATTTTTATTTTGCATAAGGATTCGCAGTCTATTACTATAAGTATTCATAAGTATAATAATATAAGTAAGTATAGTAATTAATAATGTTTTAAAATAATCGTTTGAAATACCGAATAAAAATGTCATCACGTTCCTATATAAATTAGGCAAATTTTGCATTTGCAAAATAATTGCGATAATATAATTTGCAATATAATTAGGCCAAATTTTGCATTTCAATGCGAGACTGTTGCAAAATTATGACAACGCAGAATTACCGAGCCGAATTCAGAAGCTGACGAAATCGTTTCGCAGATTTCTTTCTCCAATAGATTAAATAAGAGCGTGACTTTTCGAGAACAGGAGTGCACGGTTTAAATTCAATCTCTGCTAACCGCTTTACGTTAACGAAGAACAAGCACGGTATTTTGTTGACGTAAAATTTACAATTAAAAATAAGCGTCCATCCTCTACGCGTCGTTTCCACCTCTGAAACTGTTTGTGGCAATCTACGCTAGATTGCTAACATTCTGGTATTCCAGTGCACAGTCATTTGCAAAAGTTTCTGTATATACACACATGCATACACAACGAAGTTTGTATCGGGTGTGCAAATTAGTTCGCTGTTCCGAAAGTTTATCCGTTTCTAATAACTGGACTGTTAATTTTTCTGCTCTATCGTTATGCAATGATCTCTGCGAAAACTAATTCTATAACCGACTAAGAAAAATATCCATGTCCGGAAATATAATTTCTGTTTAACAATAGTAACGCGATAATTGCAATTTATAAAACTGGAAATGTCATAAATGCGTATCGATCCGCGATAGTAATAACTATTTTAAATTCTAAATCTAAATTCTAAATTTCTAATTTTAATGTTATATATTTTATTTATTAATGTATTTATAATTTGTTTAGAATTGGAATTTAGAACTTTAAAATTAGAAATTTAGAATTTAGATTTAGAATTTAAAATAGTAATAGTAGTATAATATAGTAATAGTAATATATATTACTATTTATAATATTATTTATTTATATATTATTTTCTAATAGTAGTGTAATAATAGTAGTGTAATATAGTAATAGTAATATATATTACTATTTATTATTTATTTATTATTTTCACATAATTTAGATTTAGAATTTAAAATAGTAATAGTAGCGTAATATAGTAATAGTAATATATATTACTATTACTATTTATTATTTATTTATTATTATTATATATTTATTATTTTCATATATATAATTTAGATTTAGAATTTAAAGTAGTAATAGTAGTATAATATAGTAATAGTAATATATATTACTATTACTATATTATACTACTATTACTACTTTAAATTCTAAATCTAAATTATAATAAATAAAGTAGTAATAGTAGTATAATATAGTAATAGTAATATATATTACTATTACTATATTATACTACTATTACTATTTTAAATTCTAAATCTAAATTATATGAAAATAATAAATAATAAAATATATATATTAAATGAAAATAAATTTTCATTTGAAAAGAAACAGCAGACTGCTAGCAGAATAAACAAACTCGTGAACGTAAACGATTGGAAACATTCGGAATGCACAATATCTAAGCACCGTTTTCATTTTTCAACACTAAATTAATGAAACAGCTTTACCATAATAACGCATCAATTGATTACCAATGTTCATCGGCAAACACGACTAATTTAATCTTGACTGAGACGAAATTATCGGACACAGGTAAATCTAGCAGCATTCCGAGCATTAATAAACCAACGAGCATAGAGTTACTATCAATTACAATTACACGACGCCGTGTATTAAGTTAAACATCAGCGTACTTGTTATTACGAACTGTATTGCATAGTACACGCTGCGAGATACGTAACATTTTGAACATGACCGATGGACTAATATAATTGTGTCCACGGTTCTTTACCGCTCGCAGAGAATAAACGGCCGGAATACCGAGCGTTACGTCTCCGGCCCTTATTTCAGTCGCCATGTCGTAATTTAAACGCATTCGTAGTTTTTTAAAGGAGCACTTTAATAATCCTCTATCCGGATACGGAATATAGTGCGAGGGGGCTCGGCAGAGTTCATCATATCTTTGAGAATATATCTGGCCATACATTACAATTAGCGCGGCTATGCAGTCCCATTCTTTCATTAATGTGACGTGGAGTGGAGCGACGATGACCTAATTAGGTGATTAAACTCCCGGCGACTTCGACAGCAACCACTTCAGCTCCTCGAGTCTTCCAAAATCCCGCGGGTTCATCATAAAACTTAATGATTTTGTTTCCCCGGATAATATGCAGGTGATTATACCATATCGGCGTTCGCGTGCGGAATAATTGGTAATTGGATGAAGCACGTCCGCGTGCTAAATTAGACGGAAGGTGCTGAACGAGGGAAGACGCCGAACAGGCACAGTTCGGGATTTATCCAGAAATTTTTAACGGTATCGTACTTGCGATTATATTATATATTATTATATTATTTAGTAGTAGAATAGATAGTAGAATAGTATAGAATAGAATTATATTATATATTATTATACTGATATTTATTGCTACGATCGGATTGCGAATCTCTCTCAGCTAGATTTCTTTTCGTTTAATAATATTAACGCGATAAAACAGCGCGACAGCATATTCACCGACCTTTTTTTTTTAAACGTTGTCATCGTTTCGCACTCTTCTCGTTTCTTGCAATTTACAAACACCGAGAGGAACGCTTCGAAGAAGGATTAGCTCGCAAAGTCCGCGGACATTTTTTTCTGTCGTTTTCTATTCCATCTTCTCAGAGAAAGGAAAAAAAAGGTGTTGTCAACTCTGGCAGGCTATTAGCTGCGAGGAAGCTATTATTCTTATTTGTTCGGACTTATGCGAAAATAATTGGCGTTAAGTCCTTTACTCGTGTAGTATATTAAGCGACGAAGGTACGGAAGCACGAATAAAATGTTATATGCTGTGCGGGAAATGCTTGCCATTTTCTTTTTTTTTTTTACGATCCGATAGAAATCTGTTTATTAAAATTTGTATTCCGACGAGAAATCTCTGTGGCAGCTCCCTCCCACGATTAACTTATGGCGCGTGCTGAAATGCGATTACTCAGATCGCCCGATTCTCGCAAAAACAAAGTCTTAAGGATTGAAGGCTTGATCCTGCTGGCCGCAATTCGCTCTAGACTCTAGAACTAGTCTTAACTGAAATGGATTACCTGAACTAGGACTTTTACTGCTCCTCGGGTATTCCGATAGTATCCGAATATCCGAGTGCTTGGATAGCCACTCGATTTAGATACCGGTGTACCGGTACTCGTTTTTTTTTATTCGAACGAACGGGATAATTTTTCATGCAAATTGCGTGTTAAAAAGCCCCGGTTCCGCACCGAACGAATTCGTGCATTTCGATGCGCGGAATTTCATGCGTTCCCGGCTTTTGTGCAGAATTAGTCACAACTAATTCTATTTATTAACACGTTGAACGCCACGCTTTTTTACAGAAATTGTCCGTGGCGCCACGATGAATTTTCTTTCATATGATATATTTAAGGGTTTGCGTTTTAACACGTTTAAAAACTTGGATGCTAACTTTCGAGAAGATTTACTTGTATTTGTTATCTCGGGATACTGATATTTTTCTCAGTATAAATAATTTCGTATGAACATTAAAAAATCGCCACTTTTCATTACGGTAAAGTGACTTATGCCACTTTCAAAATAAACGGCTCATATGTTTCGTTTCTTTCGGGTTTTATTTGGATACGATACTTTTATAAAATATACGATTTAATCAAAAATATCGATGTACAGTAAGGTCCCTGTAATAGACGCTCGATTTGTACACAAAAATGGACAATTTGGGAAGAGGAGATGCGATTCGTTCGAGCCTTGTGTCTCGTTTTCATAGTAATCGATTGTCGATAACTATAAAAACGAGTCGCAAGGCTGGAATAAATTATCTTTCCAAATTATTTATTTTTGTTTCTAAGCTGAGTGTCAATTAGGGACAATTTATTGTATATAATAGTAAGTTGTTGTTTGACGAGTGCACTCGTTCTAATGCAAAATGTTGCCACGCGATTCTGTTCCTTTATGCAGTAGATTTAATGGGTATTTGATCAGCTCTAAGCGACGAGTAGACTTTTTTAGCATTCCCTATTGCAATAAAGCAAAGAAGTATATTGAATAAAATGTAAAGTAAAGACGTGTATTTATACGGATCTTTATTCGAATCTCCACATTCGAAGATTATTTTACGAAAGCTCGAGTCTCAGGGGTTATTGAGAAAACACGGTCGAAAAATGCCGAACAGCACCTTTCATCACCACTTTTCATTACGGTAAAGTGACTTATGCCACTTTCAAAATAAACGGCTCAGATAAGTTACAGTGTATAACCATGTTTGACATGTTAATTGCGACAGGGGTCACTGTTTCAATTGACGATAGTAATATTGGGTTGTCCAGGAAGTTCGTGCCGATTTTACATAGCCAAGCTTCACAATATGATCGTGGATGGTTGATTTTGATTTATTTAGCATTCCTGCTAATTGACGTAATGTTGAGCGTGGGTTATTCTCGATTTCTATTCTAATCATATCTTCGTCTATGGTGGACGGCCTACCTGGGCGTTCTTGATCTTCAAGGTCGAAATTTCCAGCTTTAAACCGAGCAAACCATTTCCGCACAGTTCTTTCGGTTACAGCATCCTCGCCATAAACAGCGCATATCTTATTTGCCGCTTGTGTGGCATTTTTGCCCTTTGGGGAAAAGAAAAGCATTAAATGCCTATAATGCACTTTATTTGCCACCATATTCTAAGGCGTACAAAACTGATAAGAATTAACGAATCGTAACCAAACTTTTTTCCAAATATGGCTGAAGTTATCTCTTGTAGAATATGTACACATGTCATTTGTTATTAATAATTGTGATATATTTAGTCAGGTCTCTCACGCTACCTACCGAAAATCGGCACGAACTTTCCGGACAACCCAATAATACAAAATTTTAGATATTGACACACATTTGTTTTAAATTATATATATATATTTCTATCAATTTGGGCGCGCCGGTCACCGGTGGCCCCTATGGCGTCACCGCCAAGTTAAGTGCCGGTCACCGGTGACCCCCGTGGCATTCGACGTGTTAACTAATCGCATTGTAGCGTAATTTTTATAGCAACGCGAAATCTTTTAGTATTGCGAGGCAAACGATTTCACGCGAATTTCCTGCTTTTTGTATCGCATGAATTTTCTTTTCTTTTTTGGTTTTCGTTAGAACGGTGCCAGGAATATTTTTCAAGTAACGCATCGATTCGGCTTGGAAATTTATACAGTCGGTACAGATGTAATCATCCAGTGCCTGTCGAAAACTTGTCTGTACATCCGTCGCGCTCGAATTTAGCAATAAAAAACGAATAATTTTTATATTCGGCAAAAAAATAACCAGAAAGTCGTCTGTCACAGATACTAGTTCCGCCCGTTCACTTTATATAAATATTTTGTTTGATTTCTACACAGATAAAAAATTGACAGAGATGTTTTTCAAAGCCTGTCACACGCAAATCCCCGTGTCTCCGACATTTCTGAAAATATTTTAATTCAAAAGTCATTTCGCCGTATAAAAATTCAAAAGTTATTTTGTAAGCGTCGCCGTTACAACATTACATTTTCAACGGACGCCGGAAACCGCCGACAAAAAGAGAGTGTAATGGTGGACATGAAAAATTTCGCAAACACGTACTGTTTTCTTTTTTTTCTGTTTTTCTTTTTTCGTTTTCATCATTCCCGCGTGCATGCAACCCCCTCAATTTTAATCCTTTGCATACTCCTGCACATTTTAATGTAAATCCAAGCGAAATGAGATTTCTCCGCCAGATTTCCGTTTAGGCGCGCATTCAAAATCGCGCCAGCTTGTTGGCCATCGCCGGCTACATTCGATTAATACATATTCCTTTTAATGCATGCTTCGCGTTCCCCAAAATTCGCTCCTGTTTCCGAAAGGCTCTCCGAAAGAGCGATCTTCGAACGCGTCGCGTTCGAACCGCCGAAACGAAATTTCCGCTCGTGGAAATAAGAAATGAAATTCAATGGCTACTTTTACCGGGTCTCGCATCCGAACGTGCTACTTGAATTGGTATTTCAAAAGCAAATTGGAGCTATAGTAAGCACTTATTGTTAGAGTACACAGCTATCCGTATACTAAGAGCTCTAATTTGAACCCATTAGCGGGACTTGGCCATGCATATCTAAGTAGACGGAAGACAATGAGCCCTTCATAGACAGAGATTATGTGCGGGATCGGAATTCTCAAAGAGGGAAGGTCAACGAGACAATTAGCACCGAGGTATAGTTCAGAGGGGGGGCACGTCGACTGTTGTCGACGGTCACCGAAAGTTTAATACACGTCTTATCGGATAAAAAAACCTCGACTCGTCAGAAATTCGCGTGTTTAGCGGAGTCGCGCGCGACAATGGGACGACGGACTTCTCGTGCCGGAGTTCCTAATTTAAATTGTTGACGGCTGCGAGAGCACTCTTTGTCTAGGCTCGCCGAAAAAAAACTGGCGGTCACCACTCGTCTCGTGTCATAAACCTTCCTCGTTTTTTTCCTTTCTCTCCTGTATGCCTGACATCGGGCGTTCGAGCCACTCGACGAAACACAACGAACGAGAGACCGACACGAACGACGATGGGAGACGGTGTTGGGAACTGTTAGGGAACGGTTAAGGTGGATCTTTGGTAAAGTGATAGCAAAAGTGGCTTTCGTTTCTCATTTCTCGGCCTCGAGAGTATCTCTATAGTGTGCTGAAAGTCTCGCGGCCCGGCGACCCTCGTTCAAGAACGATCTTAAGCTCGAACGTTGAGCAAAGGTTTGTCTTCGTTTAATGAGCAAGCGTAGAGTCCGCGGAGGAACGCGAAAATAGTTGATACGTTCTTTCATTCGATTCACGGCGAGTGATTTTCACGCCGGCTCGCCGTTCTACGGAACCTTTTTTACCTCCTTGCAGGGCGACGTCTACGAGACGTTGACGCCAACTAAATGATTCGCGCGGTGCCCGAAAAGGCGTCAGAACTCGCGAATCGGTGTTTCAATTATCGCTAGCTTCCCGAAATTTTAAATTTGCGATTATTGCAATTGGAAACGTACGTTTCTGGACAATCGATTCAATTTTGTTTCTTCAGGCGGATATTACGAGAATCGCTGGAAATCTGCATAAATATATCTTTGTTCTCATCAATTAAAATAAAATAGCTGCCTAGAGTGTTTCGTAAACCTGTTGTTAAATACCAATCTTTTATAATATATTATATTATAAAATTGGTATATTAAATACCAATTTATATATTAAATACCAATCCATATCTTTTATTTAACAGAGGGGTAGATACAGTTTTTTTCTGCAACCTTAACACGATTCGTCTACTTTATTTTTCTGAAAACTCTTGCATCAGAAGCTGAGCATTTTGCAACCAATTATTTATGTTTTAAATTAGTACGTATTACTGGAATTACCGCGTCAATCTTTCAAAAACAATTTACATTGATAGAGCGCGGAGAAAAGTGTACATTCTAACAGAACGTGTAGAATTCGTCGAGAAAAATCTCCGAAGTGTTAACAAAGTCAGTTACAATAATTTACCATAAACGAATGAAAGAAGGTAAAAGTATCTTGTCTCTGTTTGGGCCATAAAATAATTATCTTCGTTAAAACAACGCGTAAAATTGAAATGTTAGCTTGCAAGGTTGTATTTAATGCTAACGAACTCGCGGACATTAAAAGACGGAGGCGGTTCAACACGTAGCTCTGATGCGATTTTAATTATGACACCGTTTCCAGGCAGAGTATAAATGTAGCTATTACGCGAAGACAATACGATGGTTAAAGCAATAGTTCGCCGTACGAATGGCCGCCGTGGCGGCTCTTACGATAAATTAATAATCACCAGACACAGCGAGATGGAACATGCGTTTCAATTAGCGGGATCCTTTGTAACGATATTGTAACAAACTTGACGCACACGTGCGTGGATTATGACTGCACGTTGCTACTGAGCAGCGTATACTACACTCAAACGCTGTTGCCATTGATTATTAGAGCGCACCAAGACTGTCTCTGCCAATTTACGAATTAGCCATTTGCCACTGCACAGGCTCTACCGTGTTGCCTGTTCGAAGATTCTCGATTATATTTCTCAGGGAACCACGTTCCCTTCGATCAAATTTTTTCCTCAAACCTGTCCTGAAATTTTATTTGTATCCTTTGTTTTTGGATTTTCGTAATAAAGAAAAAGAAAAATATAATATTCCATTTTGATGACACGATATATATGTGAGAAATTCGATGTATGTAATATCGCGCAGCATAAAACATGCATTTACATAATTCCTCTTCAGTCATTACATTTACTTGTATCACGCAATTAGCTGTTCGTAAATTTTTAGACATTTTGAATATTTGGAGGCCAAGACGAAATAAAACGAGCAAATATAAAAATATAAACTATTCTTCTAAAAGGACTATATATGCAGCGTGAACAAATGATTGTTCTTTCCTTTGCAACACACTTTAGACACATGTTCTCCAAAGAGATCGTAACAGCTAATTAGTCAATTGATTTAAAAGTATTAACCCTTTGCGCTCGAGTGGTGACTCCGAGGCACCGCTAAAAAGTGTTCATATTACATTTCAAAATAATTCTTACATCAACAAAATTTAGATTCGAAAAATTGTTGTATAATTATACTGTAATTACAGTATAATTAAGTGTAATTATATATATATATAATTGTTACATATATATATATATATATATATATATATATATATATATATATGTATATATACATAGTATAAGTACAATTACAGTATAATTATACAACAATTTTTCAAATCTAAATTTTGTTGATGTAAGAATTATATACATTTATATATTACATTTAATTATACTGTAATTACAGTATAATAATACAACAATTTTATATATATATATATATATGTATTATATGTATTATATATTATGTAATTATACTTATACTGTTGTATAAGTCGCAAGATTAAATTTCACACGCATAAAATGTGCTCTGTCATATGAAATAGAGACAGCGTAGGTCAGAAAAATCATTTTAGATTTACAGTTAAAACGGCTTCGAGTGCAAATGGTTAGAGATTAAAGTGTGTTTAGATTTTTGCGGAGCAGTACACGACCAGAAATGATTCCGGCAACAGTTGTATTCACGATCTCGATGGAATATGCTCTAACGGAGGTGCGGTTCTCTAAATGCAAAAACAAAAAATCGCGAAAAGTGCAATTTACAACATTGTTCGTTGCGAATGCTACAAGTTCGTTCCCCGTCTAATTTAAAGTGCGGTAACATCTCGCGCGTCCCGAATGTTTCTTGTTCCGTCAAACATCGTGAAACGGGGTCACGATGCACGGTCCAGTTAACGTGGCCGGGAAACTGATTAACATAAACCGCCATGAACACCGAGCCATCTTTTGCACTATTTCGTATATCGCGGGCTAGCTCGTGCGTGTGAATAAATAATTCCGGCCGCAGGTTGTTCGTTGTTCCATCGTCTCTCTCTCTCGCGTTTGTGCCAGGCTGTGCCCTGCCTTTTGTGCCAGAGCAATGTACACGGTGTGTTCGATAACTTCCGAAACAGATTCAATGAGGCAATGGGAACTCTGTTGCAACCTGCGGTTAATCAGCGATCATTCAGGCACTGGCAGCGTTCGCATGTTACGTACATGTCAGGAATCTCGATGAAACCTACTTTCATCGTTAGAGACAAATCGAAATCGTCGAAATAACTTCATTAATATTTCTAGAGGCGAGATCGGGGAACGAGTTCAACGCTATTTCTACCGTGGATCTCGGAAGGCGCCTTTTAATGATTCACACCAATTTAACGTTATTTTTACCAAAGGGGTTAAAGGACGTCTTTCAATCATTTTCGATAAACATTCGTTCCGCGTTCTTCGTGCAATCGCTTCGCGACTTTTGCTTCGGTCGTCGAAGAATTCATTCGGCGAATCGTGTAATGTAAAATGTCGGTAAAAATAGCGTTAATGTACAATTTACTCGTCCTAAATTCTCCTTTAGTTTTCATTCCAAACGCTTCGGATAGTAATTAAATTACATCGCTCACTTTGTGTCTCACACCGTCCTGTACACCATCGCCTTTCCAATTTTCCTTAATTCAATTTCTGCGCTTCCTAATCGCGAAGTACTTTTCTTGTTTCTTGCAATATGGTATTCGTTTTAACGCGCATTCCGTTCATTTCATTCTGTCTTTTATTAGCGTGGAAATAGTCGACGATAGAAGCAACGACGGACGCTGCTTTCAACTGCAGATTACCAAAGATGGCTAGTTTATGCTATTTCACGGAAATAACGAGACCGCATTTAATCAGGTTCTGTTAAAGTTTCTCGATAATTGTACCGTTAACAGTGTTCTCGAGCACAATTAATCTCGCCTCAGTTTATGCGACAATAAAATAAATCAGCAGGATGTTTCGCGCAAGATCCCACGAACGCAACGCCAAGATGGCGTTCGCCGAGAACTCGCGCCCGGTTGGCCGCAACAACGCCGTTGCCAACGTTGCCGGTCGCCGCGCGAGAAAGCAAAGACGTAACATCTCACCGCCATTTACTGAAATCTGATCCTCGAATTACATTACCGCGCCGTTCCATCCTTTTCCCCTGATAACAGACAAAGGAGACTAAAGAGGAGCCCAAGTTGGGTCAACAAAATTTTTCCTATTATTAGTTTCACAATGGCGGCAGCGAAAATTATAGCGCCTATGATCCGCGCTATTTCGCATAATACGCCACAATACTTAACCGTTTAGGCACGACGCGCCACTATAGTGGCTTTCGCGGATGTCATCTTTCAGAACGACACGCCACTATATAATCGTCTTCATATGCATTGTTTCACACTTCTTTCGTCTTCACATCGATTTACAACAGTCTACAAGATGTCCCAAAAATGTCTCGCAATCCGGAAATGGCGGGTTCCTCGGATCATTTGAAGCAACTTTTTCCTTTACAAAAATGTTCTCCGAGGCACCGTTAACGAGTTATTAACGAAAAACAGTGACCAATGTGAGACCAGCTCAGCTGGCGTGAGGCGACCAAGCCAATCAGCGGAACTGGGATTCGACCGCTCGACCGCTGGCGCCGTTGGCACGGCCGCCCCGCGCCAGCTGAGCTGGGATTCGACCGCTCGACCGCTGGCGCTGTTGGCTCGGCCACCTAGCGCCAGCCGAGCTCGCCTCTCATTGGTCACTGTTTTTCGTTAATAACTCGTCAACGGTGCCTCGGAGAAAATTTTTGTAAAGGAAAAAGTTGCTTCAAATGGCCCGAGGAACCCGCCACTTTCGGATTGCGAGACATTTTTGGGACACCCTGTATATACAGACAGAATATACAGTATTAGACTCTGTACAGTACATATCAGACTCTGCCGTCCAGAGAAATAGTCTCGCGCAGAATTCGGCCGTACCTAAAAGGTTAAGTCAGCAGCGAACATTACGAGGCGCGGGGAACGAAAGCCTGACGACTGTTTCGTAAGGGAAACGACATTAACCGGTCGGTATACATAAGGGACGCGGTTTTATTTTGCATCGCGGCTGAAATTCCGCGCGCATTGTCGCGACACGTTATGTATCTGACCAAGCCTGGCCAGAAGAGAATGCCGCGGCAGGAAATAGATTGAGGATTACGGGCAGGTGAATACTTCATTACGAAGCCTGCATGGAGCCTCGCGGAATGATAATACTTTAACAGCGGCAAGCATGCCTGCGGTTGTTCCGCGGACCGTCAGCACCGTCTCCCCCGTCTCCCCGGGTCCCGCCCGTATCTTGCCGGAGCTTTGATGGAAACGAATTATTCTTAACTAGCAAAGGGAATATTTCTCTGTCCTCGGTTTCGTTATTTTTTTCTCCCCCGCCGCATCTTTTTCCGCCGACGTCGTTGGCTCGACGATAATTGTGGCGAGATTTATCGTTTCAGCAGCGTGTACCTTCCTTTCTTTCTTTTTCTCCCCCGCTCCTTCTCTCTCTCTCTCTCTCTTTCTCTCTCCCCTTCGCCTGCGTCCCTTCCCTACCCCTCGGGGCAACACAAAGTCCTCCTTTTTCCCCTAATTACACGGGTTACTTGACTTTCCCTCGATTATTCAGCGGGTGCATTACGTAACCGCGTAAAAGTCCGCTGAAAATCCCCGGCCCTCGCTAAAAAGTACATTTTCCGTCGGTGATTGTAGCGAGCTGCAATTAACCCGTTTCTTTATCAGCGTTACCGAAGGTATTAGAGGGAAGCCGGGGTGCTGTATCGGGGCGAAACGAATGTCGAATTAGTCCGCTGCGGCGTCCCGAAAGGCACCGGGCCCACCGTCCACGGTTGGCTCCTCTGCTTTCCTCGTTTCAGTTTCTCGATACTCCGGGAGGACCGGGAATAAAACGAAGAAAAGAACGACAAGAGAGACAGCAGCGCTGCTCGTAGGTGAATTGATCCTCGGGATGTCCGGCGTTCGATAGAGATCCTTCGCAATAACTGGTCCAATCTATCCCCTCGGCCACCCCGTGCTCCCCTCCTGCCCTTGTTCCCTTGCTTGTCCTATCTTCGAGTCGTTGGTTCTTCTGATAACTTGGTCGGACAGTCAACTGACCGGGCGGCGTCGCGTCGCGTCGCGTCGCGTTGTCTCGCATCGAAGGCACGTACCGTTCTGTCACGATTTATCATTGAGAAGGCTGTAGGGCCGATATTGTTGCTGCCGCCGATAAGGATCACGTACGATCCTCGGAGACGTATGAGAAAGTCCCTCGGAGAATTGCCGCGTAAGCGAGGATCAAACGGCCGGCCGATTTTTCCGACGGAAATAATTCGATCCGCCGGAATCGCAGCGTTTGTAATAAGAACGCGTTCCTCCTCCGCACGCGTTGTTCTTCCTCTGGACGCGTTTGTTCTTCCTCGTTCGAGCCTTTGATCGCTGATCTCGGAGCTCTCCTCGCAGCAACGCCGCGACGCTCGTTTCGCGATCTCGCGAGCTGGTTCCAATATTCTCGGCGACGAATATGCCGCGAGAACGCGTCGAAGACGAAGGAGTTTGGAGGGAGCGCCGATGGATTTTAACTGGTGTTTAATCTGATTAAATTAGTTTAGTGTAATGAGCGACCTATAATGACACTGGAAGAATTCTTTCTTATTTTTGATGCATGGTAGATCGCTTCGTACAAATTAGCCTACTCTTCTCTAACAGTTCAAGGCACGTCGAACGCATAAAGAAGTGATATTTAGCGTCGCCACTGAATGGATTGGATTAAACAGGACTAATTGGATGACGGAAATTTTAGGAGAACATACTCCGTCTTATAATAAAAATAACATCTCGATAACAATGTCTAAACAAGTAGAGAGAGAGAGAGAGAGAGAGAGAGAGAGAGAGAGAGAGAGCAGCAATTTTTGCAGCGAGGTGAGACGGGATCCGAACGGATTTGACAAAGTTATTGCCAGGATGTTGGTGAAACGCGTCGAAACGTTCTTTTAACGTGTAAAAGGAACGGGTTAGTTTTGATTTATCCCTTTGGCTGGTAAAAATTCGTACAACGTCCCCTCGAAAAGTCGAATTTCGTGCGAATCCTGGGCAAGAGTGACCAAAAGATGGTAACCCCGCAGGGTAGGATTTTATTAATGTCACTTTAGCCGGGGGCTCGTTCCAAAGAGCGAACCATGGGACTCTCCAAGGTGAGATATGAGGGCAGAATACGGCGGAGGGTTTTAAGGTCGGATTAAAGGATTGCACCATGCCGCATGGTGCTGGCGGCGACGCCGAATCGATGACGTCTGCGAAGGGAGATGAATGGGCCGGGGGCCAGGTGAAGCAAGGTGGTATATCTCCGTGAACTGTCTCGGCCGACTACTTATTTCGAGGTAGGACGTTCGGCTCTCTCGTTCGTTCCGCCTCGGATCGTTTTCGGAATCACTTTTGGACGCAAACGATCCGCCGTGGAATCAGAGGCCCGTTTGACGGTGTCGCTTTTGCCTTATGACGGGAAACTGACCCGTCTAATCATCAAATATTCGCCGACCGAGTGCAGTCTCTCTCGCCTTTGAGGAACTTTGATTCACGCTGGCCGGGGCCGGCCGAGGCTGCGAAACAAGCTCCAGTGTAAACTGCATTTCCACAGAGAACAGCGAGACGACGTTTGCTCGAGGTATCACTGTCACCGTCACGGAAACGCCGGTTCGCCGACGAAGAAATGATTTTTCTTACGAGCACGGCGACGGAAATAACATGTTTTCGGGACGAGTGACTTCCTCCTACGCTCGAATATAATAACTGTGCACGGAGCGAAAATTTGTCTGCGGATTCTTTAGCGCGAACTCTTTTCTAACCCGTACGCTGTCACTTTGGCGGCACGGTGATACACGGACTGCGGATCTTTACGCGAAATACAAATTCTCCGCCTCGACTGCAACGAACCGGAGAAAAATTGACGTTTACTTTCATTCCGAGTATTCTTAATTTACCGTTTTCATTGCGTTTACTGTTTCTTATTTCGTCTAGTCATTTTTCTCATAAATGCACATCCGCAGTCCGTGTTATTTCTATTATATGTAATACAAATTCTCTGCCTCGATTGCAACAAACCAGAGTCAAATTGACATTTATTTTCATTCTGAGTATACTTAATTCACCGTTTTCATTGCATTTACTGTTTTGTATTCCGTCTATTCATTTTTCTCATAAATGCACATCTGCAGTCCGTGTTATTTGTATTACATACAATACAAATTCTTTGTCTCGATTGCAACAAATCAGAGCTAAATTGACATTTATTTTCATTCCAAGTATACTTAATTTACCGTTTTCATTGCATTTACTGTTTCGTATTTCGTCTATTCATTTTTCTCATAAATGCACATCTGCAGTCCGTGTTATTTGTATTACATACAATACAAATTCTTTGTCTCGATTGCAACAAATCAGAGCCAAATTGACATTTATTATCATTCCAAGTATACTTAATTTACCGTTTTCATTGCATTTACCGTTTCGTATTCCGTCTATTCATTTTTCTCATAAATGCACATCTGCAGTCCGTGTTATTTGTATTACATATAATAGAAATTCTCTGCCTCGACTGCAGCAAACCAGAGTCAAATTGACATTTATTTTCATTCTGGCACTTTTAATTTACCGTTTTCACTGCACTTACCGTTTCGTATTCCGTCTACGTAATTTTTCTCATAAATGCACAGAATCTGCAGCCCAACGATGCAATTATTCATCTGCTTCTGCGAGAATTTTCGTCGTGTTGTAGTTTCGTAAGCGGAATGTCGGAAGGATTTTGCGGAATCCGAAACACAGTGTTACACCGAACGGTTTCATTTTTGGTATCGTTAACTAAATTACTTCGGATGCGTTGTTATTCTAAGCATTTCGTAAGAATGGGGCTTCTCAATTGTAGATTGTTTCGGTATGTTTTTACCCAGCTTAAGACCGACGCGGATTTGAGAGAAATGCTGTCGAGCAGTTTGCTAATTGAAAAGTTCACGCGAATATTTGCCGTGACGAAATAAAAAGAAGGAGCTCTGTTCACGACTACAAGAACATTATCAATGCACGAAATACAGAAACGAATAGATAAACTTAAAATTAAGATAATAGTGTGCACTTACGAAGGAAATGTAAAAGTACAGTCGTATCATTTTGGACCTGTCGAGAGAGTAGAAATAATCTCTCCAATTCCCCGTTTGTGATTTATGTCGGATAAAAATCCGCGATTTCCATGTAATACCCAGCTCGTCCTTTTAAAGGCAGTAATTCGGTCGGAAACACCGATTGCACGATATTCAAGAACGGTTACAGCATCGATTTTGTGTTTCTCCGTCGCATAGCCGAAGAGTTTCGCTTTCACCCGGCAAAAAAAAAAAGAATGAACAAGAGGCTCCATAAAAACGGAGCAAGCAGAGAACGTTCCTCGAGACTTTACCTGAAAGTCCGTGTAATTATATCTCCGCTAATTACCTGCGCGCGTTTCTATAAATTTTTAATAAGTTCTCAAGCGCCGTTAGCAGAGATCTTCGCTCTTTGCACTTCGAACATTCTCTCTGCTTCTAAATCGTTTTGCGTTCGGACGATTATAGTTTCGTTAAAATATTATTTATACAACAGCGCGGAATATAAGCACAGTTGGAGGGGGAAGGGGGAAGCTGTGCTGCCTAATTGGTGGACCAATTAACGGTTGCTCGCGACCAGTCGAACGAATTCCGTGTGCAGAAAATTATCGACGATGCGCGCCGCGACCCTTCGACGAGAAAACGAAAGGAGAAAGAGGGTCGCGGCGCGGGCGAGTAGGCTCGTCGCAAATACAGTTTCCGTGTCTACACTTTCCATTTCACTTCTTTCGACGGGTGTGGATTACTGTCGACAGGGTTAAGCAAAGCTTCGAGCAGAGCTTCTTTCGTCGAGGACAACTGAAAGAGGAGAAAGAGGCGGCCGACTGTAATGCCTCTGGCACCCTATTGTATCAACTTTCAAGTTCAGACCATGGAAAAACTCGGCTGCCGCCTTTTTTTCGCCTATCGCTCGCTTTATGACGTTCACCGGGCCGGTTCGAGAGCACTCGCCGGGAAAAAAAAAAGCTAAGCTTCGGTCGGCTCGAATCTGCGAACCGATGCGAACGCGGAAACAACGCGAAACGATTCTAATCTTGCGGAATGCGTCGGCCTATCCCACACTTCGCGAACTAATCCCCTTTTTATTTAACTTGCGCCCCCGAAACGACCGGGATCGCAGTGGCCGCGCTCTAACGTCAATTACCGCACGTTCCCCTGGCCTAACGAACATATTTTGCTGCCCTGATATGTCCCTCAACA